>NW_026694289.1:0-631860 GCF_021218885.2 Marmota monax | reverse complement strand
ATGACCTCTTTTGAATTTCAATCTGAGGACTGCTCCTTGGATACCTGTTGACCTCCAAAGCTGGCCTTCCTCTTGGGCTCTCCTGGGAATCTTCAGCTTCTGTTTTGACTGCTACTTACAGCAGTTCTCCTGCCACCTGATTGTATAGGAGCTTCAGAGCAGGAGATTTCTTCTTCCAGATAACTCTTAAGCCCCTGTCACCAGAGAGGATGTGGGTAGGGAGTATAGCCTCCCTCTGTGGCAATCTCACCCACCCTATCCTTCTCAGCACAGTGCAGAGAGGTGATCTCTGCAGTGTTCTCTGAGACAGGCCATGTACAGAACATGTAATTGAGTGTCCAGATATAAAATATAAAATTTATCTCTGGTCCATGTGTTTTGATAGAAGAGTGGAAAATGCAGAATAAATTGCATTTCTATTACAAAGGGTTCTGTTCAGAGAAACCTATCTATTAGGCCTAAGGGATCTTAACTAACTGTGTATGCAAATGGGAATCAGAACTAATGTTAATTCCTTCTTCCATCACAGCAAGGGCAATGATGCTAACACTGGGTATGTTTGTCCCCACAGCTTATCTGTGTGCTCATTCCACCACCAACATCCCTGTCCTGCTCCTTCTTCTCTACTTCCTTCTCCTGATCCTCCTCCTCTCGTCCTCATCATCATTTCTATTACACTTATTTTGCTTCATCACATACTTACTTTGTATTTCACACAAAATATTTACCACATTTAACAATGTATAATCATGAGTACTCTGCATCATAATGTTGCATCAAAGACAATTTAAGAATAAATGTTTTCTAAGTAATACTACACAATTTAATATATATATATATATATATATATATATATATATATATATATATTCTCATAATATTCACATGGCACTTTTTTGCAAAACGAAATTGGCACAAAATTTGTGAGTATTATGCGATGAAATATTAATTTATGGTGGAGGACGTCTTCAAATCCTTTAGTCTCTCCTAGGGAAGTCTAGGCCCACTAAACAAAATACTTAGTTAGCTGTGTACATTTTTCAGATCTTCTCAGGGGAACAGGTCTCCCATGACTGTGCCACCTAGACCTGGGATGTGTCTTTTCAATTAATAAAAGTTTTGTTGTTTCTCCTGCTGTTGTTGTTCTTTGTATCAGTCTCTGTAGGTTTTCCCCCTACAGATTAGTATAAGCTTCCCCACTTCACAACAGTTAAAGTTCAGGAGAAGAGAGAACAATGGTGTCAAGTCTGAAAGTCGACCCATATCACGGAATTCAGGTCCTGGCTCTTCCAACAGAACATGACCACAGCAGAGAATGTGAGGACAGGGCTGAAAAGCAGGTCTCATGTGCAGTTTTTGGTTCACTGCTATTTACATTATGACTTTATTGTCACCAGGAGTGTAGCACAGCCTTCAGGGGCTCTGATGGTAAGTGGACATACAAGGGCATCCTGTTACAGGTGATGTGGTGTTGCCTGCAAATGCCAAGCTCTACTGATAGCATGGGGGAGCACAAGGGCCTCCAAACATGGGAATGGAGCCATCCCCCATTGTTGCACAGCCTGTGTGATGTAGAAGTGAGTCAAGGTACTTGGCATGAAGATGCAGTGGAAGTGTGTCCCTACACAGTAATTGTGGTTGTATTTGCAAACACAAGGGCTATGCTATCATCAGATAAGTCCCAGATACTGTGGTGAAAGGTGGATCCACACATGTCTCCTCATTCACATTTTCTGACTATGATTTTTTTTCTATTTAGGTGTGACTGACATGTACTGATGGATAGCAGCAAGAGATCTCCTAGTACTTGCTCTTGCCTACATCCACACTGCTGTCAGTAAGCTCCCCAATAAATCATATTCTATGCAAATCTAGAACTGTCTGCCACTTTTTATCAGTCATATGTAATGTTGAGCCTTGTTCTCTTATGGCTGGATAGTTCTTGAAAACCACCCACATTCATTGGTATCCTAAAACAAATTCAGACAATTGCAAGTGAAGTTGTGCAGCATCTCTGTATCTATGTGTTTAGTGCTTCCTCCATTTATTGATGATATATGGGATATAACAGCAAAAGATGACTTGACTAGAGGTTTCCAAGTAGATGGAATTAAAACATATGTCTTATTACATCTTGAGTTCATTTGGCTAACACAAATGCTGTAGAATATTAGTCAGGGAGATACATTGTTTTTGTGTGTGCATGTGTGTGTGTGTGTGTGTGCATGCATTTGACATGAAAGTCTTGCTGTTTCCTAGGCGGACCTTGATTTTCTGTGCTTAAGCAATCCTCCTGATTCATCCTGCCAATCATTGGGGTTTTAGATTTCCCTGAACATGACTGCCTATATAACACATATGAAAGGAAGTAACTTTCATTTTCATTTGAGGATAGAACCCAGGCATGCTTAGTCACTGAGCCACATCCTCAGCCTTTTTATATTTTGTTTTGAATCAGAGTCTTTCTAAGTAACTTAGGGCCTTACAAATTTGCTGAGGCTGACATTGAGCTCCTGATTCTCTTGTCACAGGCTCATGAATCACTGGAATTACAAGTGTGAGCCACCACACCCAGATAAAGGAAGTAATTCTGACAGGAATGCTCAATGACAGCAGGAAGAATATTTAATTTTAAAGAAACATAATCTGAGATGTACATCTGTTTTCATGTGAAGCAAATTGTGTGATTGCAATATAAATTTCTAAACATCTGGATACCTCTCTGAACTAAAATTCTGCTATGAATACTATTAATGGCATTGCCAATGAGGAAATGAAGAGATGAGTGAAAAAATGAAAATAAGGCATTCGTTTCCAAACAACAGTCATGTGGTTTCATGTTGAATTCCATAATTGTCTGAAAATTCATTCCAATTTATCTGTTTTATTTGTTGAGTCAGAGATTTGTTTTTCAGCATTGTATGTGTGTGTGTGCGTGTGTGTGTTTGGTCTTCTGTCCATGATAAAATTGACATGAAACTTGGTATACAGGAGAAATAAAACCACTGAGAAATTATTTCTTCCTGATGGTTGTCATGAAAATTTATGAAAAGCGCTTTAGTCTCTGTATTTTCAAATTTATTTGGTTTATACTAAATCATTTGGTTTATGCATTTTGAAAATAGGATGAGCATTATTCTTTTTTGCAGGTAAGATGTAGTAAGTATACTTTCTCTTGTTTCTCTCAATATCCATGCAGTTAAAAATGAAAATCTGCCCAGAATGCCCAGGAGCACCTGTATGTGAATCATAAAAGGGAAGGTAGGGATACTGGACTCTGAGGTGTCACTATGCAGAGGTGAGCTGTCTCCTTGTCTCTTTTTCTCCTTGGCTTGGACTCCATGCAGCCCTGGGATGGATAGGGGCTCCCATAACACAGGACAATTACAATATTCACTGATGCATCCTGAGGAAATTGACTCCTCATGCTCAGAACAGGATTGAGAAATCATATTTTGTCTCTTTTGTTTCTCTGCTGTTCATTTTCAAAATGAAGCTTCCAGGACATTCTGTCCCACTGACAACAATCACAATAGAGGGAAGGAGGACCTGGTCTTCTTCTAGAAGTGCACTCTGAAGAGAATGGCATGAAGCTCCCTTGGTCCAATTCCTGTGTCTTCTTGGTACTCAGTCTAGACATGTACACAGGTACAGATGGGCTCATCAATGAACATATACATTGTTTATCCAGAGGAAGAAGAAAGAACACCGGAGATATGATAGAATTAAGAAGACTGTTGAGAGTGATGAGGTTGTAACAGCACCTATCTGGATCACTTTTGAGCTTCTCCTCTCACTTCTCTACAGCAGACACAAGGATATGATGCTAAAGAAAATGAAAAAAAAACTGAAAACAGGATTGGGGGTAGTCCACAACCAGATCCCAGGTGGGAAAATGAATAATGTATACAAAAAGTAAATGCTGATAGTGCAGCAAAGCTTTTATCAATTATCCTGAGATAGGAATGATAACCTGCCCGTGGAAAGTTAGAACTTGTATCCTGAACTCAACTTGGCAGATTGCCTGCTAAAACACAAATATGCAGATAGGATCTGAATAAGATGCAGAGTTTTATAAAATAAGAATGGAATGCCTTGGATAGAGTCCAACTATCTTAATATATAATGGATTAAGAAAAACTCAACATTCATGCTAAAGTTAAAAGGAGATGGCAGAGATGTGGGTTTTTTCTGACAAAGGCTTTAGGCAGCCATTGAAAAACCCATCCCAGAAATAAGGTCAAACACTTTTGAAGTGAATGGAAGTCTAGAAAAATACAGGAAGGAAATTAAAGTTTAAAGGCAAACTGTGTGAAAATAGTATAGATGGAAGTTCTCCTGGAAAATACAAAAAGAAGAATAGATGCTAAACAAGAATCACCTGGTTGGCCTCACAATGTGAACTAATCAAAGAAATACACAGAAGGGAACATGAAGAGAGAAGAATCCTCCCCTAAACCTGTAACCTGTGGGATAAACGTGTGACCTATTAGGTAGGCAATGAATGTCCTCAAAAAAAGAAGAAACAGGCAGAAATTATAGTCTAATCTGTGGTTCACCAAATACAATTTAAACCACATGTTCAAAAATTCCATGAAAGTTAGCACAGGGACATGGAGAGAACCACATGCAGGCTCATTAAATGCATCTTCTGTTTTCTTGAAAACTCTCTAGACCCTGGAAAGGAAGCAATATTTTTACATTTATTAAAATGTCAGATATAAAATATGTTCCCTGTAGATTCCATGAGAATGTTTCCTTTCTTTCTCACCCCCGCCCCCGCTGCTCCTGTCACAACACCAACCCAATCTCCAGACACCTCCCCACTGTTCCATAGTGGTTGCTGTATTCTGTTCAAAGCATTGCTGCTGAGCTTTTTATCCATGGTCTGCAATACCCCTGGAAAATGCCTCGGGGGTTACTTAATCAGTATGCTGACTGACTGAGTCTGCCTTACTAAAACTGGACTGTGATGTTTAGTTTCACAAACAAGGGTATCAGGAACAGGATAATAGAGAGGAAACACAGATTTAAAGCCATGAACCACACTGAAAAGTGTCCATGGACTTAGACATGAGAAAGCCAGATCCCCAGTGTGCAGTGAAGGCCAAGTATCAGGCCAAGTACAAGTATCAGTTCCTGAGGATGCAGTGATGGGCCTGGGGCAGAGTGGAACCAGAATGAGTGAGTGGAGATATTTAGAGAAGCAGGTCAGATTCCATCCTTTCCCCATCCAAGGCTCTGCCCGCTAGTCCCTCCCTAACATGGTTTGTTCTATGCAGAAAGTCAAAGAAAACTTTGTGGAAAGTGAGTTCAGGCAGAGCTGATGCTATACAATTAGGAGAACACTGTGCCTCATGAGTGCTGTGTGGTGTGACCATCTCCCTCCTAGAAGTGTTCCTATTCAGACTCATTCTCTTACTTGAGATGAGAAGATATGGGAATAAATGGACATAGTCACCATTTATTGGTGTTAGTTGCACTGTATATAGTTATTTCATCAATCCTGGCACTGGAAAAAATATATATTTACCTCTTGGAATCCTCTTAAGGTATAGTACATTACACACAAATGGATATTAAAATTAAAGTGAAATAAAACTGAATCATTTTCCTTTCCTTGATTGAAAAGAACGGGGACTGAGAATGAAATTAGAACTAGAGATAATTTATTTTTTTTCCTGTTTATTGGCTCATTTGAAGTATACATAACAGTGAAATTTGTTATAATGTATTCATGTGTGTACACAATAAAACAGTATAATTTGATCAATTTAATTCCCCAGAATCTCCCCCCCCTCTTTTTCCCATCTCTCCACTGTATTCCCTTCTTCTACTGGTTTAGCAGAATAAGTTTTTAAATTTATTCTAATTAGTTATACATGACTGTAGAATGCATTTTGACACATTGTACACAAGTGGAGCACAGCTTCTCATTCCTCTGTCTGTATATGGTGCAGAGTCACACCAGTAGTGTAATCATACCATATACATAGGGTAATAATATCCATCTCATTCTACTGTCCTTCCCATACCCACAGTCCCACCCCTCCCCTCAACCCCTCTGTACAATCCACAGTTCCTTTATTCTTTCTACCCACCCTCATCCCCACTATGGATCATCATCTACTTATCAGAGAAAATATTTGGCTTTTGGATTTGGGGGACTGGCTTACTTTACATAGCATTATGTTCTCCAGTTCCATCCATTTACCTTGAAATGCCATAATTTCATTTTCTTTGGAGGCTGAGTAATATTCCGTTGTGGGAGGTAGAGATTATATGTATGTATGTATGTATATATATATATATATATATATATATATATATATATATATATATATATAAAGACAAGATTAAGGAAGCTCCTATTTTGGTGTTGGAAAATCTCCCTGAAACCATGAACAAAGAAAATGAAAAGATAAAGAGATCCAATGCTCTAGCACTGTAACCTCATGCTGCTTGGATGAAGCTCAAGTGGAAACCTGGACCTTCTTCTTTGCACCTCCATCAAGTCCAGGGCTGAACCAGGCAGAAGGTGGATAAAAAGGAAAGATGCAACTGAATTCCTAAGAGGTCCAAGGAAGAGGCAAGAATGTATCCTTGGCTCTTAGCCAGGAAATTCCCTGGAGAGAATGGGAATTGCCCTGAGAGCTGAGTCCCCTATGGCATTTAAGAGTGAAACACTGGTAGGCATTTTGAAATATGAAAACTTCAAACATTCAAATTGCCATATAGAAAGTAACTATTTTCACATATTTTTCAAAAATTTGTGCATATATAGTTTAATTACTGAGGAGAACATGGAAAGATGTTGAGGCACTTTGAATCTTCACATCCAGAAGACACAAAGTGCAATGGAAGATATAGAAATTTACTGGGGTTGGCATGTAAGATGTCAGAAAGTGGACGTTTCATTGTTAATATTGGAAAAATTCTGGCAAGTTGATGAAGGTTGATTACCATCTTGTGTTATCTGGGGCCTGTACCCATTTGTTCAAAGAATACCTGAAAATATAGTCAAATACAAGTGTGTGTGTGTGTGTGTGTATGTGAGTGTTTGTGTGTGAGTAAAATTCACATTATGTTTTTTCATATCCATTCTCAATATTGTGGCCACTTTACAATGGCTTGACTTTAAGATTTCTCCACTTTATTATGGTGGGAGGGTGATAGGCATCTGATAGAAAACATACTTCCAGTTTTCAATTTTGATCTTTTCCCAGGGAAGTTTCATGTGTATTGAACCTTGACTGAGGTTTGGGGGAGTTGCAGCTCCAGTAAGCTTTGTAATCATGAGGGCAAAAAACCCCTATATTCCATAGTGTATGTGGTTACTAAGCAATGGCATTCAGTAGCTTAGCTGTATTAAGATACTTTTTTAATTGTATTTTTTATTTACAAGGGTTTGTCAGGATGTTATTCCACTGTAATTTGAGGATCATATGTCTGTATATGGAATTAATCTTTCATTCTAACTGGGGTTCCTTCTAGGAATTTGGTTGCACACTGTGGAACTCATAAAAATTGAGAATCCCCAAGAATGAGTTTCTCACCCTCCAAATATTTCTTTCATTAATGAAAAAAGGAGACATTTACCTAACAGCCATCCTAACTAGGAGAAAACTCACATACATTGACCTGAGGAACTTGTGATTTCACTGAGAACTGGAGGAATTGCATCTATAGGCATGGATTTAACCTTCTCTTTCATTAGATAAAGGATTAGAGAGACCACATCACCAGAGCAAAGTAAGCTGTCACTGTCCCAAGAACTTAAAAACAGGGGCTACACTTTGTGTGTTATTTTGCTATGAGAAAGTAGAGGAGCTGAGAGAAACTAAATTTCTAGTTCATGTTGCAGGAAGAAATCTCTGTACCAAGTTGAGGAAGCATCTTCAGAGCAAGACACAGCTTCTATGCTTTGCACAGGTTTTGGTCTCACTTCTCATTCAACTTGCCCCACTGTGGTAAATGTAATTGCCTGCATATGAACAGCAGTAGTAATCAGCCTCATCCTCCAGCTGCAGCCCAGAGATGGTCAGAGAGGCTGTGGTGCCAGACTTGGAGCCAGAGAAGCGGTCAGGGATCCCTGAGGACCGACTACTAACACCGTGAATCATGAGTTTATGGGTTGTTCCTGGATGACTTTGGAACCAGGACACATGTTTATATTTCCCAATGTCACTGCTGGTTCCAGCACAGGAGATGGTGACTGACTGTCCAGGAGTTCCAGAGACTGAGGGAGGCTGAGTCAGAGCAGACTGGGCCCAGAAACCTGGAAAGAGGGAAACACACTCTAGGTTGAATCAATGCTTGGTCTCCTAACCTGAGCATGAGGAGGGAAAACATCAACCCAGATGTCCCCAAGAACCCTTCTCAGCAAATGTCACACTTTTACCCTGATTGAGGAGGGTAAGCAGAAGCAGAGTCCAGGCCATGGTGGAAGTGCCCCAGAGAACTCCCTGCTCAGATTCTAGCACTGGGCCTGGCTCCTCCAGATTGCTTTTATCTCCCTCCTTGTCTCAGAGAGAGGAAGTCCTCAATGCAAATCTGCTTTCTGCACCTGCCTCTCTCCTCAGCCATATCTGGCCTGTCCTGGATTCTGCACACTCCTGAAGCCCTCTGCTGAAGAGTTCAGCTGTGGGAATAAAAATTTCCTGCCTTAGATTTCTTGAGAATCAGAAACTTGAATTTACTATCCTCCATTGCCCAGGAGAGTAAGATCTGTTGAACTCCATCATCTCTGTCAGCTCCAGGATCTTCAGTGTCTCTGGTAAGATGTCACTGTATCTCCGTGAACCTCCAGGGCTGGGCCACCCCACAGTGCCCTCTCCTGGTGCCTATCCTCCAAGATCTCTTTAATGACAGGAAACAATTCTGACCACACCAAGAAACACCTGCTATGGTTGTTGTTGTGGGGTCTCCTCAGAGACAGCCATGTTTCTGTCCCTCCCTTGTGAATCTGTGGTAGCTTATGCAGAATCAAATTGCACCAGTATGTCTGTCACTCCCAAGCCACTCAGCATGTGTCACAGACAATCCATGGGTCACTGTGAAGAAGGCTCAGGGAGGGAACAGGATGTCCCACGCATGGCCATAGTCCTGACTTGATTCTACACTTTCATTCCTGCCTGTCCATTTCTGAGTAATGACCAGTTTTGTTTCAGTGGCTGAATCTCAGTCTCAAATGTGAGGAACAGGAATCCTACCCCTTGGGTAGGGTATCTGTAAGGAGATGAGAGCAAGATGGGAAGGGTAAGATTTGACAATAGGTCATTTCTATCCAAACAAGAGATATTTATTTATTTTAATGTATTTTGTTTTTAATGGATTTTAATTTTATTTTATTGATACTGGTTACTGA
This sequence comes from Marmota monax, assembly GCF_021218885.2. Taxonomy (NCBI): domain Eukaryota; kingdom Metazoa; phylum Chordata; class Mammalia; order Rodentia; family Sciuridae; genus Marmota; species Marmota monax. The sequence goes on along the minus strand of NW_026694289.1, from coordinate 622,493 downwards.
ACCCCAAGAATTCAACCACAGAGCCCCATCTGAAGCATTTTCTATATTTTATTTAGAGACAGGAACTAGCTAAGTTGCTTAGGGCCTCATCATGTTGCTGACACTGGCTTTGAACTCATGATCCTGTGCCTCAGCCTCCAAGCTGATGGTGTTACAGGCATGAGACACCATGTCCCAAAAAATATTTTATATTTTAAACTGACATTTTATATTATGGGGTACATGATGGTATTGTTACACATATGATTAAGTCAAGCTAATGAACAAATGCAATACCTCATTTTTTAAAATTCAATATACTAGATTTTATTTTATATGTGTAGCAACCTTCACCCTTTTTTATTTATTTTTCATACATGAAAATAGTGGAATGTATTACACTCATTATTACCCATTTACAGCACAAGTTTCACAAGTTTTCCTAACTCTTTATATAAAGTATGTTTATGCCAAAATATGCCATTATACATGTATTCTTTTTTAAGTACATTACAATTCTTAATACACATATATACCACAATTTTTCATATCTCTGTTTGTATATAAGGTATGTTAACACCAACTTCAAATGTTCTTACATAAATTTTGTATAATGATGACCATTACATTCCCCCATCCTTGCTATTCCCCTTCCCCCTCCCTTTCCCTCCCACCCCTCTTTCCTATCTAGAAATAATCTTCCTCCCAAGCTCTCCCTCCCTATCCCACTTTGAGTCTCCCCCCTTATATCAGAAAAAAAATATTTGGCATTTGTTTTATGGGGATTGGCTAACTTCACTTTGCATAATCTTCTCTAATGCCATCCATTTACGTGCAAATGCCATTATTTTGTTCTTCTTTAGTGCTGAGTAATATTCCATTGTGTATAAATGTCACATTTTTTAATCAATTTAACCACTGAAGGACATCTAGGTTGGCTCCAAAGTTAGCTATTGTGAATTGTGCTTCTATAAACATTGATGTGGCTGTGTCCCTGTAGAATCTGTTTTTAAGTCCTTTGGATGTAGACCGAGGAGAGGGATAGATGAGTCAAATGGTGGTTTCATTCCCAGTTTTCCAAGGAATCTCCATACTGCTTTCCCAACTGGCTGCACCAATTTGCAGTCCCACCAGTAATGTAGGAGTGTACCTTTTACCCCACATCCTCGCCAACACTTGTTGTTAGTCTTCATAGTAGCTGCCATTCTTACTGGAGTGAGATGGTATCTTAGAGTAGTTTTGATTTGCATTTCTCTGATTGCTACAGATGTTGAGCATTTTTTCATATATTTGTTTATTGATTGTATATCCTCTTCTGAGAAGTGTCTGAAGCATGCACTGGAGAAAAGATAGCATCTTCAACAAATGGTGCTGGGAAAACTGGAATTCCATATGCAACAAAATGAAATTGAATCCCTATCTCTTAACATGCACAAAAGTTAACGTAAAATGGATCAAGGATCTAGGAATTAAACCAGAGACTATGTGTCTAATAGAAGAAAAAATAGGCCCTAATCTTCATCACATGGGATTAGGCCCTACTTCCTTAATAAGAAGCTTATAGCTCAAGAATTAAAACCAAGAATCAACAAATGGGATGTATTCAAACTAAAAAGTTTTTTTTTTCTCAGAAAAAGAAACAATCTGTGAGGTGAATAGGGAGCCTACATCCTGGAAGCAAATTTTTACCCCTCACACATCAGATAGAGCACTAATCTCTAGAGTATATAAAGAACTCAACAAGCTAAGCACACACACAGAAAAAAAAATAATCCAATCAATAAATTGGCCAAGGACCTGAACAGACATTTACCATTGTTTTTAATTTAATTAATTTATTTATTTTTAATTCTGCAGTGCAAGATATTGAACCCAGGGCCTCAGTGTGGTAGGCCAACACTACCACTGAGCTATATCCTTAGTCCTACTAGTGATTTTTTTTTATTTTATTTTTTTAATGACTTCACTTATTTTCTTGTGTTATTTAAATCTGAAGGAACTTGTTTAGTATTTTTTGAGCAAACTTGTATTGTTGAATTCTTCCAGCTTTTGATTTCTGGGAGTGTCTTAATTTTTTTCTTTTTTAATGGGTTTTTTAATTAATTAATGTATTTTCATTAGGTATATATGATAGCAGAATGCATTTTCATTCATTGTACACAATTGCAGCACAACTTTTCATTTCAGTGGTTGTACAACCAGGGTACTACAGTAAGAGACTCATAGTGCAGTTGATGAAATGTCAGAGAAAAAAGTTCAGAATGTACATTACCTCATTTTTTAAAGCAACATTACTGAGTTATACCTCACATAACAACAATTCAACCATTCCAAGTATATGCTACAACGTGCTTGACCATGTTCAGAGTTGTGCCACTACCATCACAATTAATTTTAGAGCATTTTCGTCACAGAAAAAGGAAACTCCATGATCATTAGCAGTTTTTCCCAATTTCTCTCTCTCTCAACATCTTCATTCACTCTTCCTACCTGTGAAAGAAATCATTTATCCACTTTCCATTTCTATGTGATGCACTATTCTGAAATTTTAAAATCACTTTTATCTGAAGAGAATATTTAAGATATATTCTTATTTGATTTTAAAAAACATAATACATTAGCATTAACTAGAATCATCACACTATGCCTTAGACCATTGGAAATCATTCCTCCTGTATGACAGAAAACCTGTCCCCTTTTACAAGGATTGCACTTTTGTTCTTATTCCTAACCCACCTCACCCCTGCTGTGGAATCGTTTTACTCTCTACCTCTGTGAGTCCTTCTCTTATATATTCCACATATAATTATATTTATATGGTGTTTATCTTTCTGTGCCTATCTTATTTTACCTAGCATAAACATCTTTTATTTTTTTCTATAAACATCATACTTACCTAAAGATTACATTCAATTTTATGTTTAACTTATTTAAAATATCTGGTATCTTCTTGGTTTTGTTCTGACCTATCACATGAATATGGCATGATCAACCATACTTATCTGAAGGATATTGAATAAAACTAGCTAGAGGTGTTGAATAGTTTTTCATATATTTGTTGATCAATTGTATTTCTTCTGTGAAGTGTCTGTTCAGTTCCTTAGCCCATTTATTGATTGGATTATTTGTTGTTTTCTTGTTAAGTTTTTTGAGTTCTTTATATATCCTTGAGATTAATGCTTTATCGAAGGTGTATGTGGTAAAAAAAAAAATTTCTCCCAGTCTGTAGGCTCTATCTTCACATTGTTAATTGTTTCATTTGCTAAGAAACAGCTTTTGCATTTAAATCCCAATTTATTGATTCTTGACTTTACTTCTTCTGCTTTAGGAGTCTTGTTAAAGAAGTTAATCCTAGGCTGATATCATGAATATTTGGGACTTCTTTTTATTCTATTAAGTGCAGGGTCTCTTTTCTAGTGCCTAAGTCTTTGATCCAGTTTGAGTTGATTTTTGTTCAGGGTGAGCAATAGAAGTTTTATCATTTTGCACCATATGGATTTCATGTTTTTCTGGCAGCATTTGTTGAAGAGACTATTTTTCTCAGGTGAATGTTTTTGGCACCTTTGTCTAGTATGACAAAGCCATATTTATGTGGGTTTGTCTTTGTGTTTTCTATTCTGTACCATTGGTCTACAATTCTATTTTGGTGCCAATAACATGCTGTTTTGTTACTATATCTCTGCAGTATAGTTTAAGGTGTGATATTGAGATGTTCCCTACTAAGAATTGCTTTACCTCTTCTGGGTCTTTTATTTTTCCAAATAAATTTTATGATTGCTTTTCCTATTTCTATGAAGAGTGCTATTTGGGATTTTAATAGGAATTGCATTAAGTCTGTATAAAACTTTTGGTACTATGGCCATTTTGACAATATTAATTCTGCCTATCCAGGAGCATGGGAGATCTTTTCATCTTCTCAAGTATTCTTCAATTTCTTTTTTTAGGGTTTTGTAGTTTTCATTGTAGAAATTTTTCACCTCTTTTATTAGATTGATCCCCACATATTTTACTTTTCTGAGGCTATTGTAAATGAGATAGTTTTGCTAGTTGTTCTTTCAGTGGATTCATCGCTGATGTATAAGAATGCATTTGATTTGTGGATGTTGATTTTATATCTTGCTACTTTGCTGAATTCATGTATTAATTTTAGAAGTTTTCTGGTGGAATTTTTTGGATCTTCTAGATATAGAATCATGTCATTAGCAAACAGTGATAGTTTTTGTTTACCTATTTGTATCCCTTTAATTTCTTTCTTTTGTCTAATTGGTCTAGTTAGAGTTTCAAGGATGATGTTGAATAGAACTAGTGGAAGAGGACATCCTTATTTGTTCCAGTTTTTAAGAGGAAATCTTTCAATTTTTCTCTATTTAATGATATTGGACTTGAAAATCAAAACTAAAATAATATTTCATCTCCCTCCTGTCAGAGTGGCAACCATCAAGAATACAGGCAACAATAAATGTTGGCAAGGATGTGGGGAAAAAAGTACACTCACACATTGCTTGTGGGGCTACAAAGTGGTACAAATACTATGGAAAGTAGTATGGAGATTCCTCAGAAAAGTTAGAATGGAAACACTGTTTGACCCAGCTATTCTACTACTCCTTTATAATCAAAGGACTTAAAATCATTATTCTATAATAATGCTGCCATGTCAATGTTTATAGCAGCTCAATTCACATCAGCTAAACTATGGAACCAACCTAGGCATCTTTCAATAGATGAATGGAGAAAGAAAATGTGGTATATCTTTTCAATGGAATATTACTCAGTTTTAAAGAAGAGTGAAATGATGGTATTTGCCAGTAATAGGATGGAGTTGGAGAATATCATGCTAAGTGAATTAAGCCAATTCCCAAAATACAAAGGAAAAATGTTTTCTGTAATATGTAGTGCTAATTTGTCAGTCCCGCTGACAATATGTAATTCCTGGTATAGCAGAGATGCTTAAGAAGGACACACACACACACACACACACACACACGCATTCAGTAGAAAATGAGCACCGTCTTTACTTTTTTCTCTTTCTTTTATACAGCATTGTTAATTAAAAAAAAGGGAAAGAAAAAACATCCTTTTGTCAGCTTAATCCTTACAAGCTTAGATAAACATTTCCAGGAAAACTTTGTTTATGGTCACAGTGCTCTATATTTTTTATCAATTAACTTGTGGTTATTTATTTCCAGGCAAACACACACACACACACACACACACACACACACACACACACATATATATATATATAAATTTTACACTTGGCAGAACATTTTTTTTCTCCTATCTTCTTAAGACAGCAACAAGGACACAGTTTGAAGAGTTCATACTTTCTCACAGAACTCCTTGTTTTGCTAAGCACAGCAAAACTTAACTGTTTGTGTGCGTTAGCTCACAGTTCCCCCTTAAATAACAATGACGGCAATTGTGCCTGTCTTAGGTTGTGAACCATATTGTAACATTTTTACCCATTATGGAGGACTTTCATTGATGGAAAATGAAAGCCTCTGTTTTAGGTTGATATGTGTAGTGATTTATCTTACCTGTCACTGGCAACAATCATCCAAACCATCAGGGGACGTATGAAGTCACTACAGGAGGACGAGATAAGAGACAAGTGGTCATACAGCAACCAATGAAACAAACAAGTATAGACATGTCAAGTATCAAAATTACACATATTATTAATTTTTTTAACCAGGAAATATTAGGAAGTTAAGATGTTAACCATGAAAATATTTTTTTTATTTTTTATATTGTCTGATATTATCAATCACTTTTTTAAATGATGAATTTTTGTATCAATAGGAAGAGTGTTTTCTGTCAGATTAAAGCAACACATATTTTTTTACTTGAATACATTTTTTATGGTGTAACAATAGTAAATAATCTATAGCAGCTCTATTATCCAAAACTCCTTGTTGTAAAACATGTTGTTCTTTATTTAACAAGGCTAGAGCAGTACATGTACAATTAATGATTTTTGACACTACATATGTCAATTTTATAGCTGTCTTATAAGCTCCTACTGCCAATCCTGGGATCCCTACAAGGGAAAAAGTCAATGCATCAAACTCTGTTTTAGAGAATAAGTTTATATCATGTGGTGAGCCGCTTCTGCCGTTTCTGCAGACTATGGTCGCCATTACAAGATGACGCTGGCTCCGCTGTGGTCTGTGACAAACGACTCCTTATCTGGGAGAGTTGGCACATGATTTTTCACCACCCTGTGAGAAAGCTCCACGCGGCAGCTTTGCATTGGGGCTTGGGATGCTTTATTAAGGCTGGGAGGGGCATCAGAGAGAGAGAAGAAGAAATATCCAGGGCCTGAATAAACTGTTGAAAGAAGATTCCCGAGTTGTGTCTTCCTTGCGGGCAAGGGGTCGTGACAATATCATCCTTATAGTCCAATGTTAGCATAGCCATTCTTTGTAAGCCACAAGAAGGATGTTCAGGAAGCAAATCACCAAAGGAGGGAAGGAAAATTGTGAGACGACTAAGACAGTAACGTGTTCCATGAGTCATATTTGCCGGTATGCAGTTGAATGTATAAGTTTCACAGGAAAAAAAAACAGTCTCTTGGAAGTGGCACATGTTCATAACTTGAAGGAACTGTAAAGGAATTATTACATGTAAAGGAAGGTCCCATAGATCTACATTTAGTTGCACAATTGTGAAACTCAGCACAGGTGTCATTATCTTTTACAATAACAGTAGTGGTTATAACTTGAACTGCATTTTGGGGTAGGCGATAAGAAAGGGTGCCCCAATTAGAATAATTAGCATAAATAATAGTTTTATCAAAATTGGAGAAAAAGGTCATATTTTTTATTTTTTCTGCTGGATGACAGACAGGTAGTAAACAGGAACCCAATACTGCTCCCAAATGGACATCTTGTTTTAGGCAGATATTATCAGTCCCTGCCAATTGAGCCATTCTCAGCCATACATTGGTATGAGTGAAAGAGGCAACTTCCATAGCTTTGAAAAGGAGAAAAAAGGTTAGGGACAGCATCTATAAGATTAAAAAAACCAAAGAGATAAAAGCATTTATGATGTAGTTTTAGAAGAGTCAAACTGTATCAAACGAGAAGGAATCCATCGAGGTCCGGGATCATTTTGCGGAAAAACACAGGCAGCTCCTTTTCCCCACATTAATGCAGGATCAGGACCTATCCATTGTCCTGTTAAAACATCTTTCCACCTTACAAGTGGATGGGCTGTTTGTCCCTTAGCATGCCATAAGCGATCTGCAGCTGTCAGTTTTGTAGGGTCTACAGTTAAAAAATTTAAAATAAATGGTTGAAAGAAAATAATAATATTCAATAGGAAAATAATTGATTAATAAACGTATAAAATACCAAAAAAAAATTAAAATAAATAATACATGTGCTAAATGAGAGTGAGGACTGCCACTATTCCCCCCTTTTGTTTTTGACAGATATGTTTTAAGAGTTTGCTGAGTTTGTTTTACTATATCTTGTTTTTGAGGGTTATAAGGAATATTTGCTGTGTGTTTTACATCATAAGTGTGAAGAAATTTTATAAATGATGTATTAGTATATGTTGGTTTATTATCTGTTTTAATATGTTTAGGGAGACCCATAGTAGAAAAAGTTTTGGTACAGTGAGCAATTACATCTTTGACTTCTTTTTTTGAATGAGAAGAAGCATAAATGAAATGAAAGTAAGTATCTATAGACACATGAATATATGTTAATTTGTCAAAAATGTTAATGAGAAACATCTATTTGTTATAAATGACCCGGTAAAAGGCCTCTGGAATTATGTCAAAATTAGGAGAGTGTATCTGTGTAGATTAGAGGGAACAATTGTCAATAATTTGAGAAATTGTTTTATGAGAATTTTTACAATGATAAGTTAAAGAAGAAGCATTAAGGTGAAATTGAGAATGTAAAGTTTGGGGATCTGTCGCGACCCCTTGCCCGCAAGGAAGACGCAACTCAGGAATCTTCTTTCAGCAGTTTATTCAGGCCCTTGATATTTCTTCTTCTCTCTCTCGGAAGCCCCTCCCAGCCTTAATAAAGCATCTCAAGCCCCAATGCGAAGCTGCCACGTGGAGCTTTCTCATAGGGTGGTGAAAAACCATGCGCCAACTCTCCCAAATAAGGAGTCGTTTGTCACAGACCACAGCGGAGCCAGCGTCATCTTGTAATGGCGACCATAGTCTGCAGAAACGGCAGAAGCGGCTCACCACAGTTCCCCCTTTCTGTTTTCTTAAAACAATACAGGCGAGAGTAGAGGTCCTATCCCACTGTGCAGAAGTGGCTGCATAGTATGGCTCAGTCCCAAGGAGGGCCCTTCCCCAGATCTGAGGCCATATCAGCTGACGCCTTTTTTCGTGGGGCGGGGCGTGAACGCGTCTAACCTGCATGCAATAGGACATGCTCTCCTTGAGGTCCACGTCAAGGATCACTCAAGTGCAGTGCCTTGCCTCGCATCCTGTATCGTGACGATGGTGGACGAAGGGGGATAGCTGAGGCTGAACTGTGGCTGTTTATAACGACAAACAAGTTGACAGCACCCTGAAAGAAAGGCACGGACTTTAAGGTGATAGAAAAGCACTAGTGTGGAAACCCATCTGTGTGCAATGGCATTAAGACCGGCAGAGTGCAAGGGCTTTCCAACACTAAGAGAATAACAAGGAAAGTCATGTCGATCCCAGTGCAATGTTATAATAACTTGGGGTGTAACGACCATGTCAAAGGTTTACTGTTTAAGATGCGCAAGCCAGACTTGAGGTGAGTTGCCATTTTCTAAAGCTGCAAGAGCTTGTATGATCATAGCCTTATCGTGAGCACTGTGGGCCTTAAGGCGACAGAGAAACCACAAACAGAGGAACATACCGAAGCAACACATTGCACCAAAAATGCTTACCCCCACCCACTCTTTGAAGAAGGAAAAAGCAGAAGATATCCAATTGGTGAATTGACCCAAAGTCACGGGATCGACACGGGTACTGTTCAAGACAGCTATCTGGGTTAGTTGAGACTGGATCATGTTTTCTGCTTCCATGGACCAGGTTCCGGATAGATACTCTCCGATGATGCGGGAGGCATTTCTGGAATCATTAAATCTGACAGAGGTTATGCATAAATGTGCACGTTGGTCAACACAACCCAAAAGCACCAAGTCAGCCAATTCTTCTATTTGAGCTTGGAGTAAATCTATTCTTTGGTTGGCAGCTAAAATCCCAGATAAAATATGTTGATTAATTGTATTTTGGGATTCAAGTATGGTGGAAGTTTGTTGAACAACTTGATTAGTGGTGGCAGCAGTTTGTACTTGACTGGCCATGGCTACTCCAGCTATAACTGCTGCAGCAGCAGATACCACCACAGCTGTCACTATGGCTGCCGTAATTCCAAAATCTCTACAGGCTCTAATCAGTTCAACAATAGGAAATGACTCTGGATCTGCAGTAACCGGGATCGGGACAAAGGTTGGAAATTTCATAACCATTGCCGTAGTCCAGGAGCCATTCCAACACTCAGACAAATAACAGGTAATATTAGAACAATTAAGCATCCCCTGTAATGTAACATTAGCCAAAAGAAACAGGAACGGAGATTGGAGACGGACTGCTGCGGAGGGTAATGTAGCATTAGATAATTGTGAATTATTTGCAGAAATTTTAAGCCTCCTACCTCGCTCCGAGTCTTGGGTACTGCCAGAAACATTAAACAGCCAACTTTGGACTCCTAATATTTCCCTGGGGAAACACAAGCGCGGACTAGACTAGCCCAATCTGAAGGAGTCATGCAAAATCTAGTAAGTCCCTCCACCTGAGTGAGAGTGAAAGCGGCATCTATGCCATAAGTGCGGACAGATTCTGCCAAGGTTTTAATTATCTTAAAGTCTAAAGGCTCATGATATCTTCCCCTGTTATTGTCCTGAAATACAGGGTATGCAAGTCCCATATCTGTATTAACTGTCCTCCAAACTTGTGCATGAAAAGATCTCCCGGAACCTTGGTTCCCCCCCACATACGGAGGTGGGGCAATCGGCACCATATCTTCTTCTAGATATTCTACTTCCTCCTCCTCAGAGTTTTGTTGACCAATGTTAACTCCCTTCCCCTTCTTACAGTAGGCCTGCATGCCTTGTGTTTCTTTTTTCTTCTTTTTCAGTTTTATCTTATGTAGTTGTTGTAACAATATATCAAGGTCCTCAGAACTCTCTGAGTTGCTTGTGTTCTCAGGCGTTTTTAATTCGGTCAAGTCTGGGTAGAGCCTTCTCCTATTTTTATCTTCAGGCTCTTTTGCCTTCTCACTACTGTTACTTTTAATACTCTCTGCCACTTCACTACATGATCCTTCAGATTTTTCCTCATGCAGTTGCTCAAGAATAGCTTGACCCTCACTCACAGCTTCCTGGCATTTACCATCTGTTATGCATCCTCTAACTAACTTCCAAAGTGGAATAATGCCACCCTCTAAGGTGCCTTGCTCACGAGCGAAATCTAGATCTTTGCCTAATTTATCCCAACTAGGTACAGTAAGGCTGCCCGAAAATGCAAACCACGGTGCAGCGATATCTATCTTCTGTAAAAATCTCTGTAAAGTACTATGTTTCACTTCCAGGCCCTTGGAACGTAACAGGCCATCTAGGGCCAGGAGAAGCGGACTTGAAGATGCAGCACCCATGACACAACAACAAAAGAAGCACAAAAAACAAAAGCGAAATGACCCAACAAAAGAAACACAGAAAACAAAAGCGAAAGTACACAGTGCAGCTGCAATAAAATGTAATGCTCTCTCTTTCTTTACAGAGGAGCTGCCCCGCTTTGGTCGTGGATCCCACTTACCTGGGACTAACCCCGCTTTGGTCGCGGATCCCACTTATTGGGATTAACCCCGCTTTGGTCGCGGATCCCACTTACCTGGGACTAACCAGTGCATCACCCCTGACTGCTGAAAGTTCTGGTTCCCAGGTTTCGGCACCACTTGTCGCGACCCCTTGCCCGCAAGGAAGACGCAACTCGGGAATCTTCTTTCAGCAGTTTATTCAGGCCCTTGATATTTCTTCTTCTCTCTCTCGGATGCCCCTCCCAGACTTAATAAAGCATCTCAAGCCCCAATGCGAAGCTGCCACATGGAGCTTTCTCATAGGGTGGTGAAAAACCATGCACCAACTCTCCCAAATAAGGAGTTGTTTGTCACAGACCACAGCGGAGCCAGCGCCATCTTGTAATGGTGACCATAGTCTGCAGAAACGGCAGAAGCGGCTCACCACAGGGATCCACATATAAAAAGGCAAACATTTTGGAGGCTAAATCAGCAGCAGTATTTTTTTACTAAGTGGTTTTGGTAAAATTGAATGACCTTTGCGTTTAATAGAGAAACCTTTAATTTTGTTACTTAGGGTTGGATAATTATACTAGTTAACACTAAGTCTACCTGTGTAGGTTAGGAATATCTGTAGGCCTTAAACTAAAAACTTTTGTCTTTGGCATTTTTTTTTTGATAGTCTTTTTTTTATATACTTATCAGACATTTTTGTCTGAGAATTTTTTTTGTAGTTTTTATTTTATTTATTTTATTTATCTTAGGCTAATATAAGGTGTATATTTTAAATTATTATTATTATTATTTAAAATGTCCAGGAATTGGTATGTTTTTGTTTTAACTGTTTTTTGGGGGTTTTTTTTGAGTGTTTAAGATGAAGTAGTTAAATTGACTTTTGTTTTTATCTATTATTAATAGTTAGTTGAGTTTTTATGGGAGTTATTTTTGGGGAAACTTTATAGTAGATTTTTAATTTTGTTAGTGTTATTTGTGTTAGGATGGGTCCAGGTTTTGTTTGACCATGTGGCTTCCCTCGGAAGCATCAGGAATGTTTTTTTTGTGTTTTTTTTTTATGATTTTTTCTTTATAGCAAATGTACTGATTGGATTTTTGGTTTTTAGTGGTCTCATTAATCTCCCTGATCAAGAGGTCATGTGGCCCAGAGTTGTAAAGTTTTTTAGAGAAGTTTTTTTTTTTGTTTTATGTTTTTTGGATTTAGATTGACCTAGAGGGCAAGAGCCAAATATTGGGTTTTTTTGGCCCTTTTGATTTAACTTTAATTTTAAATTTTTATCTTAAACATTTACTAAATAAATTTTAACAGTATTGTATTAAGTGTACTGGGCTTTAATGTCTATATAATTTTTTTATTAATTGGAGTTTGTATTATCCTATCTGTCTTGTAGGTGATGGCTTATTATCTTAAATTAACTCAGTTTGTGTGTTTTTAAAGTAGTACTTTTGTAAAACATTAACAGGTAATTTTTAGACCATTTATAAGAAAACTATAAAATAAAATTACCAAGAGTGAAATTATATTTAGTTTGTGTAATAGTTATCTTGAATTTTGGCTGAGTTACATATTATATTTTTTGTTTGAGATTTTAGTAATTTTGATAGAAAAAAAACTTTTGAACATAACTTTAAATGAACGAAAATTTGGCCTATTGTTTTTGTAGTTATTTTTATATGTAGTAAGATGGGACACAGAGCCTTATCTCAGGTAAGGCAGGGCCTTTTATAAATCTTAAAGTGTTTTAGTTTTTAAGTTGATTTTTGTCTTTTAAATATTATTTTGTAAAGTTTACATAAATTGTTTGAGGTTACATGAACATTAGTTAACACCATATGATATCACATTTAAAACATGAATTAAAGAAAGGTTGAAAATTTTTAACCATTTGTGGAAAGGTAGTAAAATATTTTGTGTTAATCAATATTAAACTTTATATAGATTAGGCTCTCATTAACTTAAAAATATATTTAAATTATTTTAATGTAAAAAGTAATATAAAACTTTATATATTTTATTGATAACAGGTAAATAAATTTCCAGTATGTTTTTTTAAGCTTAAAATTACCATACAATCTTAGAACATTAGTTTGATATAATGTTTTTTTTAAAGTTTTTACCTTACAGAATTGTATATCTGGAAAATATGAGTACATTAATAGTATCACAATTACATTGATGTTTTTATATTAACCAAGTTTAGGTTTTAAAGAAATGAGAGTACAATGTTTTAAAATAACAGTTTGGTTTTTTTTTTTAATTTTTTATTGTTGGCTGCTCAAAACATTACATAGTTCTTGATATATCATATTTCACAATTTGATTCAAGTGGGTTATGAGCTCCCATTTTTACCCCATATACAGATTGCAGAATCACATCAGTTACACATCCATTGATTTACATATTGCCATACTAGTGTCTGTTGTATTCTGCTGCCTTTCCTATCCTCTACTGTCCCCCCTCCCCTCCCCTCCCCTCCCCTCCCCTCTTCTCTCTCTGCTCCCTCTACTGACATTCGTTTGTCCCCCTTATATTATTTTTCCCCTTCCCCTCACTTCCTCTTGTATGTACTTTTGTATAACTCTGAGGGTCTCCTTCCATTTCCATGCATTTTCCCTTCTCTCTCCCTTTCCCTCCCACCTCTCATCCCTGTTTAATGTTAATCTTCTTCTCATGCTCTTCATCCCTACTCTGATCTTAGTTACTCTCCTTATATCAAAGAAGACATTTGGCATTTGTTTTTTAGGGATTGGCTAGCTTCACTTAGCATAATCTGCTCTAATGCCATCCATTTCCCTGAAAATTATATGATTTTGTCATTTTTTAATGCAGAGTAATACTCCATTGTGTATAAATGCCACATTTTTTTATCCATTCATCCATTGAAGGGCATCTAGGTTGGTTCCACAGTCTAGCTATTGTGAATTGTGCTGCTATGAACATCGATGTAGCAGTGTCCCTGTAGCATGCTCTTTTTAGGTCTTTAGGGAATAGATCGAGAAGGGGAATAGCTGGGTCAAATGGTGGCTCCATTCCCAGCTTTCCAAGAAATCTCCATACTGCTTTCCAAATTGGCTGCACCAATTTGCAGTCCCACCAGCAATGTACAAGTGTACCCTTTTCCCCACATCCTCGCCAGCACTTGTTGTTGTTTGACTTCCTAATGGCTGCCAATCTTACTGGAGTGAGATGGTATCTCAGGGTGGTTTTGATTTGCATTTCTCTGACTGCTAGAGATGTTGAGCATTTTTTCATGTACTTGTTGATTGATTGTATGTCCTCCTCTGAGAAGTGTCTGTTCAGGTCCTTGGCCCATTTGTTGATTGGGTTCTTTGTTATCTTATTGTCTAATTTTTGGAGTTCTTTGTATACTCTGGATATTAGGGCTCTATCTGAAGTGTGAGGAGTAAAGATTTGTTCCCAGGATGTAGGCTCTCTATTTACCTCTCTTATTGTATCTTTTGCTGAGAAAAAACTTTTTAGTTTGAGTAAGTCCCATTTGTTGATTCTAGTTATTAACTTTTGTGCTATGGGTGTCCTATTGAGGAATTTGGAGCCCGACCCCACAGTATGTAGATCGTAGCCAACTTTTTCTTCTATCAGATGGCATGTCTCTGATTTGATATCAAGCTCCTTGATCCATTTTGAATTAACTTTTGTGCATGGCGAGAGAAAGGGATTCAGTTTCATTTTGTTGCATATGGATTTCCAGTTTTCCCAGCACCATTTGTTGAAGATGCTATCCTTCCTCCATTATTTAACTAGTTTTTTAATTTTTATGGTTACTTGTTTTAGAAAAAATAAAACAATAAACACAATGTTATGGGTAAACAAGTTGAAAGAAATTTTTGTTTTTTTTAACACATGACTGATTGTAAAAACAAACTGATACAGACGTTAGTAAGTTAATCAGATATCTAACAAAAGTATTTATGAATGAGTAATTTATATCAAATTTATTTTATTTATTTTATCAAAATATTAGACAAATATATTGAAGAGTATTAGTTTTTTTATTTTTATTTTTTTGAATGAAAAGCTTTAGAACCAGGTATATTAGACATTTTATAGACATTAATATTTTATTAGTTTTTTTGAACACCTAGAAAAACTAGTAAATTTAAATTTAAAGATATTATTATTTGTTTATTAAATTTAAATTGAACCATTTTAATCATGTGAATTAAAGATTTTTGGATTCATTTTTAAAATTTTTATGAGTGTTTTTTGTATATGTTAATTTTTATGTCATAGATATATGGACATATGGACATATAGACATATAGCACGTAACACAAGTGTGTACACATAACAATAGTAAAGGCCTTGTAGTTTTTTTGTAGGTGAAATTTTTATTTTAATGTTTTTTTAAAAAAAACCTTTATAGTTGATTAAAAATAGAATTGATCAGAAAAACATTAACCTAAGTTTGTAGGATCAACATCATGAGTTCAAAAAAATACAGAATTTAAGAAAAGCAAGAGTCCTAGAGAAAAATGACTGGCCAGTAATTAGTAAATAACATACAATTTACTTTTTTTTAGGCCTTAGATCAGTCTCCTACTGAGCTTGTAGGCTTTTTTAATTTGTATTTTAATGTAAGTTTTGACTGAGGTTGGAAGGAGTAGGGAAAACTGCTGTTTTGAGCAGATACCTCATGTATAAGGCATTTTAACCATAAGTCATAATTTTTAGGTTTGGATGTTGAAAATAGGATACAACTTTAAGACACAATTTACAAAATTTTATATCTTTATATCTTGTTTTTAAGAGGTACCATACTATGATTTATTATCCTTGTCCAAATTAATGTACTGGTACACACAGTGAAATTTTTTTAGGTTACCCAATTTAAAAATTGGTGAAAAAAACTGAATGATTGGGAGTTACTTGTCAACTTGGAAGTAGAGTTTTTTAGTTTTTTATCCTATTATTTAAGTTTTTTGGCATGAATTATCTGAAATCATAAACTAAACAATTACTTAAACCCAACTTTTAACTGCAAAACTGTGTAATGTTTTAAAACCCCATTTAGATAAGTAGACAGAGGTAGCATAATCCTTACAGTGCAGGGAAGGAAGGCGGGAGTTTCCTGAAGCAAAATAGGGCTTTGGCAGCTGCTGGGAGTCCCTCAGTCCCTCCCTTTACTTACAGGATTAATTCCTCTTTTGTAGGTGGTGGATTTTTGTTTTTAATTTAGAAGTGTCATAAATAGGGGCAACATCATCTGAGGAATCACTTTTACTCACTGAAATTATTGATTTCCTTTCCTGAACCTTCATCCAAGTTTTCCGTGTTTGTTGTAAAAATTTACGCTCTTTTATATCTGGAGATAAAGTGTATTTTTTTTATCAACTTTCACAAAGAAAAAGTAGCTACAGGTAAACTGTCAGGACTCTTTTTTTAAAAAAAAATATTTTTGTAATTTTTTTTGTATGTTTTTAATTAGGAACCATTAAATTTCCTGAGTACAAAAACCAAGGAAATGGGGCTGGGGATGTAGCTCAAGCGGTAGCTGGCTCGCCTGGCATGCGTGCGGCCCGGGTTCGATACTCAGCACCACATACAAAGATTGTGTCCACTGAAAACTAAAAAAATAAATATTAAATTCTCTCTCTCTCTCTCTCTCTCTCTCTCTCTCTCTTTAAAAAAAATTAAAAAAACAACAAGGAAATGTAGTTTTAATAGCAAGCATAAAAGCAGAAGCTGTTTTTTTATTAATTACAATTTTTTGTTCCTTAAGTAAAGCCATAATTATCTGTAGTATTTAACTTTTTGAGATTTTTGATCCCATGGTACCTCTCCCCTTCACTTACATTTGCCAGTAAGGCACTCTCTGCTGCCCACCCAGGGATGCCATCTGTCAGACCTGCTGACAATCTATAATTCCTGGTACAGCAGAGATGCTTAAGAAAGATACATGCACACACACGCATTCAGTAGAAAATGAGCACCATCTTTACTTTTTTCTCTCCTTCTTTTATACAGCATTGTTAATTAAAACAAGGGGAAAGAAAAAACATCCTTTTGTCAGCTTAATCCTTACAAGCATGGATAAACATTCTCAGGAAAACTTTGTTTATGGTCACAGTGCTCCATATTTCTTATCAATTAACTTGTGGTTAGTTATTCCCAGGCAAACACACACACACACACACACACACACACACACATATATATATATATATATATATATATATATATATATATATATATAAATTTTACACTTGGCAGAACATTCTTTTCTCCTATCTTCATAAGACAGCAACAAGGACACAGTTCAACGAGTTCATACTTTCTCACAGAACTCCTTGTTTTGCTAAGCACAGCAAAACTTAACTGTTTGTGTGCATGAGCTCACACTAATTCATATATATATATATATATATATATATATATATATATATAATATTATATATATATATATATACAGAGAGAGAGAGATGACTGCATGATCAATATGATTCTATAACATGTACAGAGATAGATAAAAAGTTATATCCTATGTATGTATGATATATCAAATTGCATAAATGTATTCTATTTTCATGTAGAAATAATTAAAAAATTTAAAAATCAGCACATGTGTGACTAATTGTTCTCTATTCATTCTCTTTTCTTTTTTTCTTTCTTTTATTTATTTTTTAAATACATGACAATAGTGGAATGCATTACACTCCTTATTACCCATATACAGAACAATTTTTATAACTCTGTATATAAAGTATGTTCACACCAATTTATGCCATTATACTGTACTCTTTTTTTCTTTTTTTCTCGATGAGGACAAACTTCTCCAATAGAGGAGGAGTGATCTTCAGTCAAGGGTATACGAGTAGCTGGGCTCCCCTGCTAGAAACTCCAAACAAGCTCTCCATTCATTTTCTGAAAGTACTTTTAAAAGTGATTTCTATCTGTGTTTTGCATAGCCTCTGGTTCAGAGTTATTTAATTTTCTACATAAAAATATCATTGTTGCTTTCAGATTTCATTTAGAGTGCTTTAAGCACACACTATCTTTTCAGACTGAATCCAGAAAATAAAGCCCACACAGTATTCATGGAATATATTTGTGATCACCTAGGAAAACAAATCACAGAAACAGACTGAAGGAGCCATCAGCCCAGTAAAAACACCCAAATAGCAGAGAGTTTTCTACATCTACGTTGAATTCCAGGCCTGCTCTTAAAGTTCTTGGGACCTCAACAGGACACCAACATGTGGACAGAAAGACTCCAGAATAAGCCCCACTCTTGTGTCTCCAAGAGGAGAAAGGGAATTCCTTAAGCTCTGACAAACTTTGGAATGTGCACATTTTCTCTTCTCCATTCTACTTGATCCTGCACTGGGAAATTCTTCTGTGGTCCCAGAAGAGGCAGTGGAAACCATGGGGCTTTCCTTTTTCATTTGAAGAGCTGATTCCCCAAGACAGTGTCACTTAATTCTACTACTTTTGTTACTGTATCTTCTTAGCACTTGGTATGACCCTGTTCTTTGTCAAAGAAATGCAGGGAACCTGAATTCCCAGTTTTATTGCCAGAAGACCAGAAGGGAAGGCCTGAGGAGCCATGCACAGTTGGAAGTTGTGGAAAGGAATGAGTTGGGAAAAATCCCCCTGCAATGCAGCCTCAATTCTGAGCTACCCTTGAAACAATATGATCCCAGGGAGGGAAGAATGCAATGTCAAAACAACATTCCAGAGAAAGCTGATTTAGTCAAAATGGTCATATAGTCTGCTAAAACAGAAATATCAATTTAGGATTTTAAATAGTCTCATCATACCATAGCATATAATTATACATATCCTGTAAAAAGGCAAGACCACTAGGCCCAGGAAAGTCTCAACTGATGTGAGGACAATGAAGATATGTTGTATGGGTAAAATGAGACAAGCGTATCATAATTGAGAATATATTTCAAAGACTCTACACAAAACTTTAAAAAATGATAGTAGAAATAATGTCAAAGTACATGGAAATCATAAAGGTGGAGAGAGACAATGTTTTCTTTTTTTTAATTTTTGCATTATAATTCTTAATATACCATTATATCATAATTTATCATATCTCTGATTATATATAAGGTTTGTTGACACCAAATTCACATCTTCATACATATATGAGTGAGACAATGTTATAGCAAGGAATCAGGAGATAGAGTAAACCACAAAGCAACAGCAGCAGATGTGAGACCTATTAGAGGGATTAAAAGAAGATTGACATCGAAGAACAAAAGAGTACTGATCTACAAGTCATAGCAAGTAAACTGTCCCCTCATATAAAACACAGAGGGGAAAGTTGTAATTTGTTATTATTTTAATCAAAAAGGACTTCTATTTTAAGGTCTTGCATGTAAGAAGCTTGCACATTGTCACACAGACTAATAAGCAAAGGCCACATACACCAAATTCAACAAGTCCTGTGAGATGGACCAGAGATCATTGATCACCTCACAGCTGATCCACCTATCACTCTGCAGGATGCACTCCATTCACTGGGTGACAACTTTAGAGACCTTAACAGCATTAGTTGCTCATGAGGAACCTACAGAAGAAAACTTATTGGCCTGTTTCTGTGTTCATTTAACCAGATTCCTCCTCTATTGTCTTTATCTGCAGAAGCCTCTGTTCCCACTTCTTAGCCCTCTTGCTCTGCCCACACCCTCTTCTCTCTGATCCTGCCTTTAAGATTTCCTTTATGTGCTTTTATATTCTAAGGATTCCTGGGTCCTTCCTGAGTCCATGACTCAGGCTGATATCTGAGTCTCGATGTGCATGCCTTTATCATGAAAGGCATAGCTCCTTCCCTGTGTCAGTGGCCAGAAAAGTGCCCCAAAATCTTTCCTAAATGAGATTCTCCTTTGAAGTATCCTCATCACTCTTTGTCATTATTTCCAGTGCACTCTTTAAAATTTATCTTTTAAAAATATTTCATTGTTCTGTATGCATGCCCCAATACTTGAAGAAAGAAGACTTGGTTCATCTTGATCCATTCCATGTTCTGAACCCACACTTGGATCATCAGGAATAACTGGTGATGGATACCAGAGAAAGGAGGGAGGAGCTGAGCTGTTCACCTGTGCAAGGGTCTAACAGGACTTATTGGATTTGGTATATGTGGCCTTGCTTATTAGTCTGAGTGACAATGTGCAAGCATCTACTCCACAGACTAGGTCTCTAATGGCCACTTTCTCCAACCCAGTCCCATAGTAGGAAACATATATCAGTGAAGGTTTGTGCCACTCTCCTGTGTCCCAAATCAATGCCAACCTGTCTTCTGCTTCACTTTCTCCTGCTCCAGCACTTACTGGAGGGAAGTAAACCTGTCCATTGTCTCAGACAAGTGTTAAGTAATGGAACAAGATCTGGATGTCTTTAGGTTCTGCAAACTAGGTAGAATATTACTGTGTCTCATCTTCTGGGAACCAAGCCTATGCTTATTCACTTGTTTAAAGAATTCTTGGCTATATTTTTATGTATAAGTGTACTCAGTTAACCATTTTAAGAGGAATCCTAGGTAGAATTGGTTTGGGGTCACCATTGTAATCATGAACTGTTGGCAAGCACAGAGGGAGAAAAGGTATATACACACAACATATCTTCCTTCTTAAACAAAAGGACCCTTCCTTTGGCAAAAAATCTTATTCTACTGAGAGTTGCAGGGCCATCCTGGACAACTGTTCAGGTGTCTGAGGGAAGAGATAATCCTGGCTAAGAACACAGTTGCAACTAAAATTCTGTCTGGTATACCTCACTTGACTTTGATGACAAAAGTGTAAGACTTAAGGGAAGACAGCATCTTTCAGTTTGTCCTCATTCCCTCAGTAATGTCCTCAGAATTTCTCAGTGGTTGTTACTTCACCAACAGATGTGCTCATGAAGAGCAAAACCAGGTATGTTGACTGAGTAATTCCAAGCAGACCTGTACAGGCAATAATTTGGAAATAATGGGAATAGGAGGCACCAAGGTTGAGGATTTCCCTCAAAACTACTGTCACTGGACCAAAAGGGGATCTTCATAGTGTCCTGGCCATAATGTAAGAATTTAAAAAGAGTTGCACATTCAGGTACAATATCATATATATTATTGGCCTTAGACAATGAACAGGAAATTTGTTTCCTTTCACATTTCATGGTTGAACAAAAGAGGAACTGAGAGAGAACTGGATTCTCATGGCCCTGTGGCCTGAAGCTGTCTCTGTGCAGGGCTGAAGAAGAAACTTCTGAGTGAATAGAAACATGTGACTCAAGACACATTTTGCACCCACTTCCCCATAAACTTGGAGCACTGTGTAAATTGCTGCTGCTTGTATATGAGCAGCAATAATAATCAGCCTCATCCTCAGCCTGAAGGCTAGAAATAGTCAGAGAGGCTGAATTGCTAGACTGGGAGCCAGAGAAGCGATTGGGTACACTGGAGGGACGATTAGTGGCTCCATAAATCAGGATTTTGGGAGATGCTCCTGGGAGATCTCGATACCAGGAGACATTATTATAAATCTCAATGTCATTGCTGGTTCTAGTGCAGGAGATGGTGACTGACTGTCCTAGAGATCCAGAGGCTGATAGAGGTTGAGGCAGAGCAGACTGGGACCAGGAACCTGAAAAGATAGAAAAACACACTCTGTTTTTCATTGTTGGTGAGCCAGACCTGGGGAAGATACATTATCCCAGATGTTCCTGTGTCCCTTCCCTGGGGAATCACCTGTGCCCTGAGTGAGGAGGGTAAGGACAAGCAGAGCCCAGGCCATGGTGGCGATGCCCGAAGAGTCTGCCTCCTGAGCCCCAACACTGGGCCTATCTGCACAGACCTCTCTTATCCCCCCCCATGACTCAGAGGGGGGAGGGGCTTCCATGCAAATCTGTTTCTAGCACCTGCCTCTCCTCCCCCAACACTTAGATGCCTTGAATTCTGGATACCTCTGCCTTACTGGTCAAAAAGCTTAGCTGAGGAGATTAAAATTGTTTGATTGCATTTTCTCAATCAGGATAGACTGAGCTTGTGACAGTGCTGAGGAATTAGAGCCCCTTTGGGATGTCCCTAACCTTCCAATAGTGGAGGTTCTGTGAATGTCACATAAAGATTCCCAGGACTTCTGTGTGCTGTGTCAGCATCCTGAGAACATAGTATCAGGATGGTGGATAGGTCCATTCTCTCCCCTTCTCAGGAAGAGATATGGCTGGGAGAACTACACATCCTCCTCAATCTGCTCAACTTCTCCTGGCCCTTTCAGTTAGGATGTATGTTCAGATATTGCTGAGTCCTCTGCCTTGGGATAAAAATTGAGGCTGGATTTGATAATGAGACCTGTTGTTATTGATAGGTCTTCTGGAAAATAGTGCGTTGTAGTTCAATATGTTTAGGATTGGCACCCTACTTCTTTAGAGATAATGAGGGGAAGCACATGTTTGAACCACATTACTATTTATGGTAAACTACAGCACCTGCTCTTTCCACTCCAGATTCTCACTGCCCCCTGATGGACTCACATGGAGGGTATAAGACTCCTGGAAAGGAAGAGGAAAGGAACTGGATAATCTGCTCTGCTTCCTGTCCTCAGTCCTGTCCCATCTCCCAATCTCTGGCTCCTTACTGGCCCCCAGTGCCTTCTAGTCTACCCCAGGTACCTCTTCCTTTTTTTTTCATTGTTTTATTGGTGCATTATAGTTGTACATAACGATGGGATTTGTTCTTATATATTTGCACATGCAGAAATATAGCAATATAACTTGGTCATTATCACTCCCCAACACTTCCTACCTTCCTCCTCTCCTCCCACCTCTTGTCCTTTTCCTCTACTGATCCACCTTGGCTTTCCATTACATCCCCTCAGCCCATCACCCTAACTTGTTTTCCTTATTTCCTCTCTAGCTTCTTTGTTTTAGAGAAAACATATAACTTTGACCTTCTAAATTTGGTTTATTTCACTTTACAGGACAGTTTCTACTTCCATCGACTTTTCTACAATGGACATAGAATAAAGTTCTATTGTGTATATATAGCACATTTGCTTCATTCATGCACCTGTTGATTGGCACCAAGGCTGGTTCCTTAGTTTGGCTGTTGTAAATTGTGCTGCTGTAAACATGGGTATGCATGTATCACTATAATATGGTGAATTTAATTCCTTAATATAAATACTGTGGAGTGGAATAGTGGGATTTTCTGATGGTTCCATGCCTAGTCTTTTGAGGAACTACCGTACTGATTCCTATTCTAGTTGTACTTATTTACCATCCCATTAACAGAGTAAAATGTACTTTTTCTCCACATCCTCTCCAGCATTTATTATTTGTATTCTCGAAGATTGCCATTCTGATCGATATAAGATGAAATTTCAGGGTAGTTTTGATTTTTATTTCCCTAATTAGTAATATTTTTTATAGATTTGTTGACCATTTCTTTTTTGAGAAGTATCTGTTTGTTTGATTGCCCATTTATCCATTGAGTTATCTGATTTTTTGGTGTTAAAGGTTTTTGAGTTCTTTATGTAGTCTAGATATTAATCCTCTCTCAGAATAGTAGTGAGCAAAACTTTCTCTCATTCTGTAGGTTTTCTCTTCACATTCTGATTGTTTCCCTTACTGTGCAGAAGATTTAAAAGTTTATGTCATCCCATTTATTAACTCTTGACATTATTTCCTGAGCTTTAGGGGTACTATTAACAAACTCATTGCCTGTGACTAATAGCTGGAGTGATGATCTTATGTTTTCTTCTAGCATTTGCATAGGTTCTGCTCTAATTCATAGATCTTTATTCATTTGACTTGATTTGTATGCAGGGTGATTCTAGTTTCAATCTTCAACATATGGATAACCAGTTTTCTCAGCATCATTTGTTAAAAAGGCTGTCTTTTCCCCAATGACCACATGACCAGATGACTACAGATGTCCACACACCTACAGTCTGTGTCCATGTCTTCTTTCTTGTACCATTGGTCTATGTGTCTGTTTTATGCCAGTACCATGCAGTTTTTGTTACTATAACTCTGGAATATAATTTGAAGTAAAGTGTTGTGATGCCTGCCTACAGCATTGGTTTTGTGGCTTAGAACAGCTTTGGCTACTCTGGGTCTTCTTTCAAATGAATTTTAGAATTATTTTTTCTAATCTGTGAATAATGTAATTGGAATTTTGCTAGGGAATACTTTGAACTTGTATATTGCTTTTGGTAGTGTAGGTGCCTTTTCCTTTGACCTCTGACTTCCTTCAGGATGGAATCTATCTTCTTCCTCACCAGGTGCCCACGTCCACACTCTCAGGATTCTTTGCTTGCCTCAGGACTGCCTGTCTCAAGTGAGTGTTCCTGCACCATATCTGGGCTCAGGTCTTTGAAAATGTAATCGTTGAAATCACTACATTTTTATCTGATTGTAAAACTGAATGAGACAAAAGTGTATCAGGAGAAGATGATCAACTTTTCAAATAAGTTCAAAGAAATAACTTGTGTGACAATGAGTATGCTCAGTGAGATTTGGGAATGGCTCTTGGGAGACAGAATGTGAATTCCCATGTTTGGGAGAAGAAACTGGGGTCTAGATTGCTATAAAGGTCCCTCCCACAGACCTCACATCAGGGTGTGTCTGTCACACAGGTCACAAGACTCATTTTCCTCAAAAGTCTGTGCTTTAGGAAACCACCTCAACTCACAGATGTGCATCTTCCTAAGGTAAGATCGCCTCTTCCCTCCTCCTTCTAGAGGAAGATGCTTAATCTAGCAGTTTTTTTTCAAGATAGAGTTGAGTTTGGGTTACACAGTGATCAAGCCTGACTGCTCTTTGACAGAATGGAAAAAAGAATGTTCCTTCACAGCCTGCTATGGCGGCACATTCGTATAATTCCAGCTGCTTGGAGGCTGAGGCAGGAGGATCCTGAGTATAAAGCCACCATCAGTAACTTAGCAAGGCCCTAAGCAACTCAGCAAGATCTTGTGTATAAATAAAATATTTTTTGAAAAATGGCTGGAATGTGTCTCAGCTATTAAGTGAGGCTGGGTTAAGTCCCTTATACAAATAAAATATATATTTAGACATTTTACAGAGCACAAACATTATGAACAATTACTTTAATGTTATTGTTCACACTACATCCACATGACAAACATGTTCATTAGCATAAAGAGAGGTGATTGATGGCCAGTTCAAAGGTGGAATGACCTGAAAGATGGCCTCTCAGCATGGGTAGAAGGAATGTGTGTTTGTAGCAAAAGATGGTTTGGAAACTGAGAATAGGGATTGTGTGTGTGTTTCTGACATTATAAGATATGCTATTTGAGGAGTTAATTTAAATTATAGTGCCTGTTATTTTAGATATTAATAAGAGTAGTGTGTTGTTGACCTGCTTAGAAACCTTTAGATGAACTCCTGAAACCAGCATCCTGGGTCATTGTTGCCTGAGATCATTGTGTAAAGTTTCCTGGGAACATTCCAGGTGCCCTGGCTCTTCCTGAAAGAAGTAACTTCTGATTTTTATGCCTGTTTTATTTTACCATGTCATATTGTCACTATGAACATATTCAGGGTACCCATGCTGAAGGAGCCACTGTTTCACTTCAAGTGGTTGTGGATTTTTTTTCACCCCATAATCCATGACATAGAAATAATAAGCATGAGTTCCTATAAAGGACCCCAAATGACCATGGCATAAAACATGATTAATAACTAATGGAGCTAAACAAATCGATCAAAATACATAGGAATTCCCAGAGCATAGTGTTGAAGAAAAGTCAATATGTTGTTTCCTTGTACAATAGCAATGACATAAAGGACAAAATATCCACATGAGATGCAATGGAAAATGAGTGGTCCCTAACCCTAAAAATCTAAAGACCACTTATTATCATTGCTCTGATATGCCAGGTTCCTATGGCATTCAATAGTAAAGTCCTGTGAATATTTTGATGGTTAATATTTTTCAAATTACCTCTATTATTAGTGACTTTTTTTTGTCTCTTCAAAATATTTATGGAGAAAGTTGGTGAACCTGTACTATGTTACATTCAGGCAAGATAAATTAGATCTACTGTTCTATAGTACTTTAGGGTAAATTTTCATCAGGATTATGTACTATATTTTAAATATTTTTATCATTACATTATAGTCATTTGTAATAGTGGGGTTCACTTAGACATATTTTCTTCAATTTTAATCCATAGTATTTCTCCTTTCCCTCATATTCTCATTCTCCATTAAACTTTTTCTCTACTCTATTGGTGTTTATTCTATTCACTTATTACTTTTTTTAAATTGGTGCATTATAGTCATACATAAAAGTGGCATTCATCATGATATATTCATCTGTGCACATAGGGCAATTAGGTCAATTGCACTCTGCAGATGCTTCCCTTCCCCACCCCTCATATTTTCCTTTCTATTCTCTTCTTCTACTCCCCTGTTCTCTTTTATATTTTCATGAAATCCCCCTGTTTTTATTATTTGTTTCTCTTTAGCTTCTTCTTATGAAATAAAATATTTGACTTTTGTCTTTCCCAGTCTGGCTCATTAAAATTAGCATCCAGTTCTCAAGTTCCATCAATTTACCAGCAATTAACATTATGTCATTATTCTATATGGCTCAGTAAATCTCCTTGAGATAGATATAGATATAGATATAGATATAGATATAGATATATATAGAGAGAGATATCACATTGTCTTTATCCATGCATCTGTCAATGAGCACCTAGGTTGGTTTCATAACTTTGCTATTGTGAATTGTCCTACTATAAACTTTGGTATGCATGTTTTACTATATTTTGTTGATCTTACTTCTTTTGGAGAAACATCAAGACATGGGATAGCTGTGTCATATTATGATTCCATTTCTTATCTTTTAAGAAATCTTCCTACTGCTTTCTTAAGTCATTGTATTAATTTGCTGTTCCACTAAAAATATATACATGTAACTTACCCCTACATCCTCACCAACATTGATAATATGTATTCTTGATGATTCACATTCTAACTGGATCTAGATGAAATCTCAGTGTACTTTGATTTTTATTTCCCTACTTGCTATGGATGTTGAACATTTTTTCATACATTTATTGCTCATTTATACTACTTACTCTGAGAAAAATCTCTTTAGTTTGTTTGCACATCATAGTATTTGGGGGGGGGGGATAATTTTTTAAATAGTTTATATATTTTAGATATAAAACTCCTTTCAAAAGAGTACCTAGCAAAGATTTTCACCAATTCTGCAGGATTTTTCTTCAAACTTTTTATTGCTTACCTTACTATGGAATAGAAGGGGTCACACAGAGACATATCCATTTAGATACAATCATCTGATCCTTTCCAGAGTTGCCTAAAACACACATTGCAGTAAAGGTGGTCTTCTTAAAAATGTTGCTAAAAAACTGTATATTCATATGTAGAAGAATAAAACTACATCCCTGTCTCTAACCCTGCACATATTTTCTTCCAACTCAAAGTGAATCAAATATCCAGGAATTAGACCAGAAACACTGTATCTGCTAGAAGAAAACATAAAGTCAACATTTAATCATATTGGCACAGAAACATACTTCTTTAATAAGACTTTTAAAACACAAATCAGCAAGTGGGATGACTTTAAGTGTACTATGTTTTTGAAAAATGCTAGTGGAAAGGATTTTTGAATGTTTTCACCACATGGAAATGATGAGAATTCAAGAATATAATATCTAGACTATGGAACCAAGCTAGGTGTCCCTCAGTAGATGAATGGATAAAGACATGCAGTATATATACTCAATGGAATATTATACAGCCTTAAAGAATGAAATTATGGCATTTGCCAGTAAATGGATAGCATTGGAGACCATCATGCTAAACAAAATAAGCCAATCCCAAACAACCCAAAGCCAAATATTTTCTGTAATATTCAGATACTAATTCACAATAAGGCAGGAGGTACTAAGGAAGAATACCATTACCTTAGATTAGGTGGAGGGAAGTGATGGGAAGGAGAGGAGGGCATGTGGGGATAGTAAAGATAGTAGAATGAAACAGACATTATTATTGTATGCATATATGTGAATACATGACCAATATGATTCTACAGCATGTACACTCAGAGAAATGAAAAATTGTATCCCATCTATGTATGATATATCAAAGTGCAGAAATGGATTCTACTGTCATGTACAACCAATTAAAACAAAACAAAAAAAAAGATATATAAAGCTTTAAGTTGAGAAATGAAGATTGAAATAAACCGTTTTTGCTAAAAAAAAGAATATAAATGTGCTTCTCCTGATTTGAAGATTTATTGATACATACACAACATAGACAGGTTTTGCATGAGTTTGTATCAAATATGTATCATTTTTATGTCTCAACTGAAACAATGCAGAAGAAGTTATAGGAAATCTGTTATATGTATATAACTGTTTGCAGTCACTGAGATTACAAGCATTCACCATGGCATCCAGATAAATGATACATTTTAACAGAGCCATGTGTGCTTTTCCCAATTACCTGCAGTGGAACCATCTTGTGTCCGAGACCCACAGCTGGTCTGTGCGAGTCAACATATCTGTATCTACATACACCATCTCACTGTAGTCACAATAATTTGTGCTTTCTCCAGTGAAAGGTCCCAGGACAGAAGATCTGAGAATGGCTTCTTCTATCACACTTTACTAAATGGAGAAAAGAGATTGTCAATGTTTCATATATGGACCAGGCTCTGTTTACAATCTCTGGAACTTGCAAATAGGTCTATGCAGGGCCTGAAATAAAATGAGAGTGATTCAGACTTAAAATGCAACTAATTTCCCAGAAGTTTTTTGAGGCTATGGAGAATGGGATAGTTTTCCTAAATTCTCTTCGAATTGATTCATAGTGGTAAATGGGAATGAAATTGACTTATGAGTGTTATTCTTATATCCTGCTACTTTGCTGAATTCATTTATGAATTCTAGAAGTTTTCTGGTGGAGTTTTTGGGACTTCTAAATATAGGATCATGTCATCAGCTAATAGGGATAGTTTGAGGTCCTGTTTTCCTATTTTTATCCCTTTAATTTCTTTCTTTTGTGTAATCACTTTGCATGAAATCTTAAGAAGATTTTTTCACACTATTTGCCAAAATATTTAGGGTTTAGTTGTTTGAAGCTTTTTGAGCTGTCTCCCATGAAATAATGGATAATTGTTTCATCTCATACTGCCACCAAGAAGAAAAGAAGCACAAAGTTTACAGGACCACTCTGATTTCAGGAAGTAGAATACTTCAAATTTGGGGATTTTGCTCCAATTTATGTAAGAGAAAGTGAAAATTCCAAATGGATTAAAGCATTCCAATGTGAAGATGTACTAGGACAAAAAGTGGTGCCAATATCCCAGCTGTATGAACAATTTTATCCCCTAGATCTGTAATAATAAGAAATTGGTAATAGGGGGAAAAAGCTGGTGTTTAGATCAAGACCCTTAGGAGAATCCCACTTGTAGACCATGAGGTTTGAGCAACAGTCTTTATCACCTTCTGTAGAGAATTAGATACCATTTTGAAACAGCTCATGATACAAACCCAAGACTTGATAGGCACAGACAACATCAGGAATCACTTGAACTTGAGGCCAGAACTGTGAGCTCCACCAGTCATGAGGTCAGGCAAGCCAAGCAGTAACAATTTCTTGGAGGATATTTTCATCTAAGATAGAGCATTAGCTAAGATTAGTCTCATGGGCAGTTTGTTGATGCCTCATGTCTCTGCCTTTCCAGTACAAGAAACTCCCCCTGGATTCACACTTATAGACTTTGGGTGGAGAAGTGGCTTCAGGTCCCAGGTGATCTTAAGGAGCCTGACACCTGAGATATCCAGTTAAGCAGCCTCTAATAATAATACATTCGTTAATGAGGGTTTTTTATGCACTCAAGTCTACTAATCACATTAAAATTAAAAAGATATGCATAATTATTTTAATAGTAAATATCACAAACTACATCAAAATAGTACCAATTTCACAAGAAACTGATAAAAAGTTATTTATGTTGTATTTTACATTCTTTTTCTCATGTTATTTCTTTAAAATATAATATTATTATACATTTACATCACATGTCAGTTTGGACACAAATGTTTTCTCAGAAATATTTGATCTTTTTTTTTCATTTTATCATTTACATTTGTTAAGATAGGTTTAAATAACCAACTTGAGTGAAACATGCTTGATAATATTATAACCACGGAATTATTACATAAATAATATTTATCTTTTGGGATTTGCAGCCACATATATTAAGCTGGTTCATGTTTCCTAGAATTATTTTG
Source organism: Marmota monax (assembly GCF_021218885.2). NCBI lineage: Eukaryota > Metazoa > Chordata > Mammalia > Rodentia > Sciuridae > Marmota > Marmota monax. The sequence goes on along the minus strand of NW_026694289.1, from coordinate 592,445 downwards.
ACTTTGAAGAACAGAAATGTTAGTTTAAAATGTACACTGTTTGACCAAGTGGCTTAAAAATTCCATAATAGAAATAATGTACTATCATAATATTTATAAAGCTGAATAATGTGATTTTGGGGGTGTATAAATCAAATCAATGTTTTGGGTGAAAAAGTTATAAACTCTTGCTATTATTCAAATTTATGTTCAAAAATGCAATATTGATTTTTAGGGACTATATTTATCATCACTTTTTTACTGTAAAAAACACTTCTTATCAAACTCAGTGTGCATTTGCAACCTCATTGAACTATTTTGGTACTATGTGATGTCATGATCACCAAAAATTGAGTGACCTGTAAAGGAAATGATCCTAGTGATCAGATGAATCTTGCCTCATTCTGTGTCTATCAGTTAACTGCTTTCTCTAGACAACATGTGTTTTGGCTAAAATACTCATATTTCCATGATGGCATGGATGGAGATTATTCATGGGATTATTAAAATGGATTTCTAGTCATGAAGGTGACCAGGATATATAGTCTCTTCTCCATTTCAAAACATCAAAACCAACCCTAAGTTCCTAATATGAGATTATTCCCTCTGGGAAACACCTTGAGGTACCTGAGGGCAGATTAGACCTTTCATCATAGCAGATTAACCTTAGTTCTTACTGAAATAGGCATTTACATATGAGAGAACTTGTTTTCCTTTTATGCAATGCTTCTGCTAAACTGTTATCCATGAACTTAGGGAACATGAAAACCACTATAATGGTATTATTAAACATGGGCTTCTGAGTACAACATTTATGTAACAGCCAATAAAGGACAATAATGGGGACATGCTCTTGCCATTATTACTCTTATGATTGTCCCCTACATCCTCAAATACCAAGCCTGACAGAAAGGTTGAATGATACTGAGAACTCAGTGATAAAGCCAGATGAATGACTATGTGCAAGTCCAATAAAAAATACTATTTTTTGTGTAGCTAGGTTTCTGGAACAGGAGAGAGGGCATGGAATTGGGAGTTACACCACTCCCTATCCTTAGTCACCAACTAGCACAATGTTTGCCTCCCATATTGGAGAATTCACATTATGCTGGTCTAGTGCAGAGGTTTTATTTACAAAAGGAGACTGCTTCCACAGGAGCCCTTTGGACTACTCTGAAAGGAAATCATTAGACCAAGTTGGGGCTATTGGGTCACGATTGGTCCTGATAATCAGGGAACTAGGTTGTCACTGCAGACTTGAAGTAAGAAGGCACCTGCATGGGATGCAGATGATAACTTCCTTACTCTGTAATTAAAGTCAGAAAACCAGCACAACCCAATTCAGAAGGACTTTTGATGGACCAATAGTGTCTGGAATGAAGATTTGCACCAACACACTTGGCAAGACTATTAAAAAACACTTCCTAAGGTATTTTTTTGGTGGTAAAGAGAATATGAAGTGTGGAGTGAAGAATGTAACAATAATGACCACAGGAATTAGAATTATATGAAAAAACTTTTTTTTTGTATTTTCTGAGATTGTATTTGAATATTTTTTTCCTTCCCTATCTGACCCAAGTGACATCCAATGTAAGATGTGTTAAATATAATTCACTTTATATCCCAGTATTTATGTGACAATACCAAATATTAAGAAACAATGAACATACTTGACGATGAAAAGTATGTTGTATATTCTTGGAGTAAAAGATTGGCATTTTCTGTTTTAGTTCTTTGTTGGGTAATTTGCCATATTAAGGGTAGCAAGGTTATCATAATTGTCCTTATTTTGAGACGATGAGATCATGGAAATTGGAATGAGTTTCTGGTTCACATAGGTGGAATGTGGTAGTTTTATTTGTTCTAACTTTGATAGGCTTACATATATTTCTCAGAATTACTCAAATGTATATTTCTGGTTGGGATAATAGCAAGAATAACTTTTGTTGTACAAGGTATGCAGGTTAGAAATGATGGACTTTGATTCTGTAACTCACACCGGTAGCTGGGTATCTGTTGGGTCACTATGTAGACATGAGGGCTCTGGTCATCCATGTATCCCTGGATTTACCTCCAATATGGGTCTGATGCTTCAAATCTTTCATAGTCCAGAATACATAAGATGTTATTTTTACATTTTACAAAAATGCAAGGAAAATTTGGTATTAGTGCATTAGAGCATTTACAGTGGGAATTTAGAAGGACACAGCAGCTTTTTTAATATAGAATGGCTTTCATACTCCGTTTTTTAGTTAGTTGTTTTGTTGCTGTGACCAAAAAACCCAATAAGAACTATTTAGAGGACTTTTTTTGATGCATGCTTTTAGATGTCACAGTCTGTAGATAGCCAGCTCCATTGATCCGGGCCCAAGGGGAGGCAGAATATCATTGAGGAAAGACGTAGAGTAGGAGATCATCTCAATTCATGGCAATTAGGAAGCAGAGAGAGCACTACTCACAAGGGACAAAATATAAAACATAAAGATATGCCCCCAGTGATGAACATCCAGTCATGACCAACCTGCCTACTGTTAACACCCATATCAGTGGATTAAGCCATTGATTAGTTTACACCTTGTAACCTAATCATTTCTTTTCTGAACATTCTTTGCATTTTGTCACACATGAACTTTTTTGGAAGACCACATATCCAAACCATTAGAGTCCCTGGATGTCGACATTGGAAACACCTGAACTTCATTGATCAGATGTCTGGTGCAGACTCTGAGGTGGAGAATGATGCTCAGGCTGCCTTGAAGTCAGAGATGGAAGCAATACTGTGCTGAAAGAGACAGTGACCCTTAGGTGACAATTGACCACTCAGCATCCCAACAGATTGTTTTGGATGACCTGCAGGACACCCTAAAATGGGGCAGGATTCTGAGGTCATGGCCTCAACCAACCATTAAACTGAACCTGTCAGAGAAAGATGTGAACCTGGAGAAGCAGTTTCCTGTAAACAACATCCCTTTTAGTGAGGGCATCTCCATGAGCTGTGAGAAATCCAAGGTTCTGTGTGTGGTTGGGTGAGCTCTGAAGAGGAAATCAAGTTCAATCCCTCTCTGTACACTATACTGGTCTTCTGTGTTCAGCATGAAGGTTGCCATGGGAACCTAAGTTTACAGGGTCTGAGAAGTGCTGAGCAACTCAAGGGCTAGAAATCTAGAACATTAGGGCCCTAGAGAAGTCCAGGCACCATAATATGGAAATCCAGAAACCATGACATGGAGGGATGGCTCTTTCTATCTTTGTTTCCATTCATTTTTTTTTTCTTTCTCACTGTCTGGTTAAGAAAACACCATGACAATCTGTCTTGATGACCATAAAATCATCCCTGACCTTTCTCCTTTGTTGAGCCTCACTGTAGGGCTAGGAAGAAGCAGTATGGGGGCCTCATATCTGGATGAGCTGAACCAGTTCTGCTCAAGGTTCTGTTTGCAGTCCTACTGAATCTGGAGAAAAGAGTGACACAGGGTAGAAGTTTGTGTCTCACTTCCCTACCTGCCTGTGTCACTGTGGGAAGTTCATTATCACCTTCACCATATGATGATAAACAGTAATAGACAGCCTCATCGTCAGTCTGAGTTCTGCTAATGGTCAGAGTGGCTGTTGTCCCTGAGCTGGACCCAGAAAATCTCTCCGGGACCCTGAGGGTCGCTTATTATCATCATATAATATTACCAGCACAGGGCTCTGTCCTGGGTGCTGCTGCTAGAACCAGTCTGCATAATATTTTGACAATTCATCTCCAGAGCAGGTGATTGTGGCTGCCTGTCCTGAGGTTACTGAGACTGAGGCTGGCTGAGTCAGCTCATTCGAGGCAGAACCTGCAAGAGAAGGGAGAGATGAAGGACCCCTACCCAGGGTACCCATTAAATCTATGTCCAAATGAGCTTAGATTTGGGGGGAAGGTCCAGCTCATGATCCTGTGGTACCCCCATAGGTAGAGTCTGGGACAGGGCAGAAAAGATCACCTGTGTAGAGCAAGAGGAGTTGTAAGAGTAGAGGTGTGCTGTTCATGGTGGAACACACCAAAACTCTTTGTGCTAATATGCACAGCACAGTTGGGTTCTCCAGGACCTCTCTTATTTCTTTCAAGATGTTTGGGTAAATGCATGTCTGATGATCATGCAAATTATCCATTCTCTGTAACCACCAATTATGGGAAGTCACTGAAATCAGCTGTGAGTACAGAAGAAGAGACTGCTAAGATGGAGGTTAAGCATTCAACTTTCTCCAAGATGCTTTGAGCAAAACATCAGCTTTGATTTCTATGATCTCTGATTAATGTCATTTTCCAGGAATTGACCCCTTGACCACTGTTTTGTTTTTCTGGGCTGTTTCTTCTCTGGCTGTATTTTAGCAGGACTGTGAAGATTTCAGGAACCTGGCCATGGGCTGAGCTGGGCCCGGTTGTGGTGAACAATGGACCCTCATCTTCCTCACATCTTGTTTCCAAGATGTACTTTGTTTTCATCTTTGGTATTTCGTTAATGTTTTTTTTCTGGTTGTTGGGATGCTTTTAAATGTGTCACACATTATACCTTGTTCACTTAAGTAATCACATTCTTTTGTGTGTTTCCTACATTTTCTGGCCTCAAAAACACTGTTTAACATCCCTCATTCCACAATATACAAGCAATAGTCAAGAATATGCTATTTTTTAATCATCCATGTTTTATGTAATAGTTTTAAAAGTGTCAGAATTGAAACTTGATGGAGAAACCAGCTTTAGGCCCCATATTCTCTATGAAGTTCATCAGTGTCACAGTTTTGAACATGGCTGAACTCTGTAGGGTGGGTTGTCAAGGATCTCTCAAGCAACAGGATCCTATCACTGAACCGAGGTTAATTCAAGGTTCAGGAATGTGATGTGAGGCAGATGGTGGACAGTGTTATTCTGAGAGTCTCCTCAGGGAGCCTGTGCATACTCCATCCAGGGACAATGGACCAAATGCCTTCTTCTCTCATCCAAGACTGCACCTGAGCATAGGAGACACAGCCTGGGGCAAGATATGCCTGGAGGTGAGAGAAAAGGCCAGGGGGAAGTGTATAGAAATGTTTCAAAGTGTCTAGTATGGAGCAGTATCCCTGCGATGACTTCTGGACAGTGATAAATGGTGCCCTGAGATTAGGAGGAGGCCCATGTATTCATGCTGAGAAAATGACACAGACCCTGGTAAATTCATCTTCTCATGCTGTGCTCCATGCTGCAGCACCTGGACCTGAGCTTGGTCCTTCCAGTGAGTTTTACCCAGAAAAGGCTGCCATGCTGACAGATATGACCAGGCTCCTCCATGGGTATTTCCCAACTGAGGTCCTCTTTGTGCCTAGGCTCTTGACAATGTCCTGGGGTGACCCTATGATAGCCTGATCCTAAGAATGGGCTCACTGCAGGCCAGGGCATAGTTTGGACTCATCTGATGTCTAAATTTGAGAATGAAATTGGATACCCCTTGGCTCCCAGAGCTGGCTTCACTCTTGGACTAAGCCTGTTCAGCAGCCTGTTTGCTGTCTAGATAGTTACTTCTCTGCTGGCCCCTGCTGGTTGAGTATACCCAGAGCAAGAGCCTCTCACTCCTTGGTGAGCTCAAAGCCTTTGTCACCAAAGAGCCTGTGTCCAGCCTCACTCCTGTGACTACTGTACCCACACCAACCTGCCCTGTAATTCTCAGATTGGTAGCATTCTCAGTGGATGGGGAGTCATTTCAGTTCCAGATCTTGTGTCAGGTGTTTTGTTTTTATTAGAAGATGGTCAAATCATCTGTGATCTTTCTCCAAAAATACAACAGAGAAAATGTGTTAAACCATAAGGGGACCCAGGCTTCTTATGTATTGAGTAACCAAGTCTCATATTTTTCATTTAATATTATTAATGATAATGAAATTATTCTGTCAATGTGATGTTAGTTTTCTACATATAACTTACCTTTTTTTTATGTTCTTCATTGCTGCACCACTGGTTTCCATTGTGATTGGTTGATTATTCCCCAGTATACCATTTTGGTTACCTCTTCATGTCCTTTTGCATATATTTTCATAGTGGCTACTATGTGAATGACACATACTGACTTATCTAATTAACAATAGAGTTTGAATTGAAACCTAATTAGTTTCATCAGCATATGATCATCATCAAGGGCTCAGTCAGGTGCAAAACTCTGACACTAGTAAATTTCACAGAGAATATCAGCATATGTCACCTTTCCACATACCCTTAGCTATTCCTTCTCCTTGTTTATGATGTTAATGTCACATTTGATGTGTGTGCAGTTTGTTCCCATTTGTATTATCAATTCAAAATGTGACTTTTTTCATATTTTCATTCATGCAATAAAATAATACAAAATAAAATTACAATACTATAACATGTTTTAGGATTTATGTTTACCTATGTAGTTAGCTTTACTAGAGATCTTGAATTCTTCAGGCTATTTAGCTACCATCTCTTGTCCTTGTCTAGTCTTAGAACTGCCCTTAGGATGTCATCATGGGCAAGACTACCAGAACTTTGACTAACCCATTTTTATTAGTCATCTTTTCATCACTCTGAACAAATACTGATAAAAACAACTTTGAGGAGGACATATTTATTTTGAATCACAGTTTTTTAGGTCTCTATGATTTGCTGACTCAGTTGCAGAAAACTCATGATAGAAGGGCTTCATGGAGGGAAGTTGGACAGCTCATGGAATCAGGGAATGAGAAAGAGAGAGAGACAGGAATAGAAGATAAAGAGGAAGAAGAAGGAGGAGGAGGAGGAGGAGGAGGAGGGAGAAATGAAGGATGAGGGTAAGGACTAGAAGGAGGAGGAGGAAGAGGAGGAGAATGGTGCATTAGCCAGGGAGAAGATAAATCCTTCTAAAGCAGCCCCACATTGATTTAATTTCCCCATGTAGGTTCCTCCTCCCAGTAATCCAGTCCATTCAACCACCATGGATTAATCCATTCAGGACATCAGAGCTCTCATGATCTAATAATTCCATAAATACCCCACCTCTCTAACTCTAGATAGGGCAAAGGGGAGGGAGAGAAAGGGAGGGGATATGGGAGTAGGAAAGGCAGTGGAATGAGATGGACATCATTACCCTAAGTAAATGTATGAGGACACAAATGGTGTGATTATTCTTTGTATTCAACCAGAGATATGAAAACTTATGCTCTATATATGTAATATAAATTGTAATGCATTCTGTTGTCATGTATAACAAATTTAAATAAAATATTAAAAAGATAATTAACATATTCTACTAGTAAGTAATTTGTATTTCTTTGAATATGTATATTCATACTTTTGTCCATTTTAATATTTTCTCTAAAGCTGATCTTTTCCATACAGATAATAAAAATTTGAAGCTGTATATATATATAGAAATTTCATTAAAAATGTTGGTGTGAACATACTTTATATACAGAGATATGAAAAATTGTGTTCTATATATGTAATAGGAATTGTAATGTATTCTGCTGTCATGTATTTAAAAAATAAAAGCAATTAAAAAATAAAAAAATATATTGGATTTTAAAGATCTACAATTTTTAAGATTTTTTGTATTTAATATTTAAATGTATGTATTGTATTTGTAGTCATCTTCTCTTGTGATATAACAAAAAGCATGCAAATTTTGAGATTTGTTATAAAGAACTATGATAGTGAAACAATAAAAATAAAAAACATGCACTTAAAAAAAACCTCACCTCTGAACGTTGATGCATTGGGGAGCTTGCTTTAAACACTTGTACATTTTTGGAAACATGGAAGATCCAAACCATAATAACATTTTAATTTTAGAAGAATAGTTTTACCTGGTATATAATTCTTGAAAGAAAGAAACTCTTTTCTTTCATTACTTGATATTTTATCCCTGCCTTGTGGCCTGAATAGCTTCAGATGAGAAGTGAAATATTAATATTACTGAGGATCATTTGAGTTTGAAGAGATTCTTCTCTCTTTCTCTTCTCAATATTTTGTTTTCACACTTGACTTATGATAGTTGTCATAAAATACATCACTCTCAAACTCTGATTTTACCTCATTGAGCTCCTTGAAGATATAGATCTTTCCTCATGTTTGCACTTTTAGTTATTATTTCACAAGATATTTCTTCAGCTTCATCTTTCTTCTTGTGAGACACACAATGCATCTATTGCTTTGTTTAAGGTTGTGCATAGGTCTCTCATATGTTGTTAATTTTATTAATTAATGAATTTTTCTCTTCATACAATGTGATTTCAATTAATGTCTCTTCAGTAAATTGATTATTCTTTGTTCTGCTCAATGCTGCTGTTGAACACCCATGGAGAAGCTTTGGTTTTAGTTCTCGATCTTTTCTATTCCAAAATGTTTGGTTCTTTTTTATATGTATTTGTAATACTTCTTGCTTATGCAGACACAATTTTCCTAATATTCTATAGATCTTTTTCCATAAGTTTCTTTATCCCCATGAACATATTTACAAGGTTAATTTATTTTGTTTTCACCCTTCCTCAGGTATGCTATGCCTCCTCAGGAAATTTTCAGATGATTTCCCCAGCATGAATGTGTCACACTTTCTTATTCCTTGGTAAGCTTAGAAATATTTTGTTGAATTCTGAATTGAATGTTGTGATGTTGTAACTTTGAAAACCAGATTAGTCACAATCTCTAGTTGGTGATGTTGCCTGTTGGAGGGGCACAATTTTTCATTTGTTCAGTGAATTTTCCATACTGTTTGCAAAGGCTGCATTCCCAGTCAGCGTAATCTGTGAAGTCTGTTCAATTATGTATGTGGTCAGAAATCGAGCTGAGAAAGTCTTGCTTATGTCTACCCATTCTTCATCAGCACTCTCCTGAATGCAGGATTGCTGTGGGTAGATTTCATCATTCCCATGCAGTTGATTCAGATACTTCTTGCAAATTGAATAGCTACTTTTGAGAAGGGATCAATTTCTAGAATGCCCTTCTGTGATATTGCTCTAAGAGCAGCTATTTCTGTATCCTCTTCATCACTATATCTCAAACAAAGTTCTCTCATATGTCTTGGACTGTATGTTGACTTTGAATTCCATTCATATTTGTGGAATGCATAGAAAAATTAGATAAATTTATCTATGCATTCAACAAATATAAACACTCAGTTCAGTTACCATGAAGCATGTACTGAGGAGCTATTTTGTTTCTATGCAACAACAACCTTTCCTTTGATTCATATTTTATTCAGTATTTATGTGACCTCATTTTCTGGTGGATATTGAAGCATGAGTTCATGATTAAAAGAAAAAGGAAACAAACAACCCCGATGTCATCCTACCAGTAGAGGTGCATGATTTTGATGACTGACAAGTCCTTTTGTATTATCATGTAGGGTTGGAATTCTTTCTTATTTTTAGATAATATTGAGATATCATAGAAGGCCTTTGGTCTGGAGAATAAGGCAATTGTGTCTGTGATTTGAGAAGATAACCTGCTGAAATGCATCAAATGAAAATTCAGTTAATAGTGATGACATTTCTATATTTTCCTCTCAGAGATTAATAAAATGACCAGAAAAAAATGAATAGAGAACATGTGAACAACACTGTCAACCAAATTGAATTAAATGAATTTGTAGAAAAATCTCACCCACAACAGCAGGATGCACATTATTTTTTTTCAAGTTTCAATGAGAGGTTTCCCAAGATTGTTCAAATTCTTGGTCATAAAACAAATGTTAACAAACATGACTTTATGCATACTTAGATAATTCATTGAATTAAAACCTGCACAATTTTATGAAGTCTTTCATTATATGGAAAGAAAAAACTTAGAGCTCTATATAACCCATAGATGAAAAATAAAATCACAGATGATGTAAATTAGAACACTTTAAATTTTTTAAATAGAAAAGCACAACATGAAAAATTTAAGGAATACAGCTAAAGCAGGTGTTGTAATGGAAACTTATACCTTTAAATCTAAACAGTGTAATGAGGAACAAAAATATGTAATGGATAGGCAGGCTACATAGGCTCTGTCCACCATGAATATGGACAGAATCCTCCATAATCTTTTATAATTTGTTTTCATTTGTTCTAATTATTTATACAAGATAGCAGAGTGCATTTTGACTCATTGTACACAAATGGAGCACAACTTTTCATTTCTGGTTGTACATGATGTAGAGTTGCAACACATGAGCAGTCACACATTTATCTAGGGTAATGATGCTCATCTTATTCTACCATCTTTCCAGGACCATGCCTCCTCCCTTTCTCTCCCTCCTCTTTGCTCATTCAAAATTCCTCCATTCTTTTTCCCCATGCTCCCCCACCCCCATTATGGGTTAGCATCCACTTATCACAGAGAATATTTGGCCTTTGCTTTTAGGGGATTGTCTTACTTTACTTTGCATGATATTCTCCAACTCCATCCATTTACCTGCAAATGCCATAATTTTATTCTGTTTTAATGCGAAGTAACATTCCCTTGTGTATATGTACCACAATTTCTTTATCCATTCATCTATTGAAGGACATCTAGGTTGCTTCCACAGTTTAGCTACTGTGAAACATTTGAAATATTTGAAGAGGCTGCATCACTGTAGGTGTATGCTGTTTTTAAGCCTTTAGGGTACAGATCTAGGAGTGAGATAGCTGGGTCAAATGGTGGTTTTATTTCAAGTTTTCTAAGGAATCTCCATATTGCTTTCCAGATTGATTGCACCAATTTGCAGTGTCATCAGCAATGTATGAGTGTGCATTTTCCCTCACATCCTTGCCAATACTTATTGTTGCTTGTATTCCTAATAACTGCCATTCTGACTGGAGTGAGAAGAAATCTTAGAGTACTTTTGGTTTGCATTTCTCTAATTACTAGAGATGTTGAACACTTTTCATATATTTGTTGATTGATTGTCTTTCTTCTCTGAGAAGTGTCTGTTCAGTTCTTTAGCCCATTTATTGATTGGGTTGTTTGTTTTCTTGGTGTTTTTTTTTTTAGTTCTTTCTATATTCTAGAGATTAGTGCTCTATCTGATGTGTGTGTGACCAAAATTTACTTCCAAAATGTAGGCTCTCTCTTCATCTCAACTGATTGTTTCTTTTGCTGAGAAAAAGCTTTTTAATTTGAATCCATCTCATTTATTGATTCTTGATTTTATTTCTTGTGCTTTAGGAATCTTGTTAAGGAAGTCTGGGTGTAATCCGACATGATGAAGATTTGGGCCTCTGTTAGGTCCTCTGGTCTAATTCCTAGGTCCTTGATCCACTTTGAGTTGAGTTAAAATAAGAGACCCAGAATAGCCAAAGCAATCATTAGCAAGAAGAGTGAAGCAGGAGGCATCCCAATCCCAGACCCTAAACTATACTACAAAGCTATAGTAACAAAAATGACATGGTATTGGCACCAAAATAGACATGCAGACCAATGGTACAGAATAAAACACACAGAAACAAACCCACATAAATATAGTTCCCCCATACTAGACAAAAGCACCAAAACATACATTGGAAAAAAGAACAAATGTTGTTGAGAGAACTGGAAATCCATATGCAGAAAAAAAGAAACTAAACCCCTACCCCTCCATAATCTTTTAAACTACTTGTTTGGGGAAGAGCCGTCGCACTGTTTAGGGAGGCTTTGTGGCTTTGTGGTTTCCCCACTCACCTTCTGTGCTCATCTCCATCTTCAAGGCCCCAGTCTCCATCTTGATTCAGCATTTTAGTGCCTCAGTTTCCTTCAGCCCTGGCATCATGATCCAGGTCTTGGGAGATTGGGAGGGAAGGAATGATGGGAAAGCTGATGCATATTTATAAATAAATATATACATTTAAATGCTGTATGTTTTATTCTGGGAAGAAAGTTAGAATGACTATAATTCTGTATTCCTCATTTTTTGTATACTTAAAACTTTTCTAAATAAAAACATGTTAATGAACAAAGAAAAATTATACTATGAGTCCAAATGATGTAAAAGAAACAGGCACAGATGATTATGAGGAGAATTCTTTGTTTTACTTTGTTTTAAATGAGAACTAGCTTTGAGGATATTTTCATTATAAATTTGTTTTTACCTGAATTAGATCTTTATTTATAGTAATACCTAGTAGTTGGGTTCATCCTGATGCATTCATGCATGGAAATTGATTTCAGTTTATGACCCCCTTTTCCCCTCCCCTTTTCCCTTTTATCCTCCCTACCCTCTTCTATCCTCCTTCCTCTATTCTACTTTACTTTGTTTAATCTGTAAAATAATTTGTATTTGAATGGTACTTTATTTATCCTATCCTTTCTTCCCATTTTTATTATCTTATTCTGCAGATGACAGAAAATATTTCACCTTTCAGTTTCTGAGTTTGGCTTATTTCATTCAGCTTGGTATTCTCCATTTCCATCCACTTACCTGTAAATGCCATAACATTCTGTTTCAAAGCTAACTAGAACTCCATCATATATATATATATATATATATATATATATATATATATATATATATATATATATATATATATCATATGTATGTCACAACTTTTTATTGCATTTGTCTATTGATAGGCATCTGGATTGAATCAATAATTTAGCTAATGTGAATTGTGCTTCTGGAAACTTTCAAGAGGCTACATCACTGTAGACTCCAAAAATATATCTTGGAAAAATATACAGCCTTTTTAAAAATAATGCTGGGTAAACTGCACAGCTACATGTAGAAAAATTAAAATTAGACCCTCTATCACCCTGCCTATTTTCAATCTTTTGGGAAAATATGAAAGATTAGGATAGCTGGGTCATAGGGTAGCTAAATCTCTATTTTTTTAAGGACAACATGCTGTTTTCCAGAATGCATGTCCTAGTCTGCAGTCCCACCAACAGTATACAAGAGCATCTTTTCCCCTACACCCTCATCAGCATTTATTGTTGTTTATATTCTTGATTGTTGCCATTCTGACTGGAGTGAGATGAAATCTTTAGTGCAGTTTTCATCAGCATTCCCTGATTGCTAAAGATGTTGAACATTTTTACATGTAGTTGCTAGCCATTTCTATATCTTCTTTTTTTTTTTAATTTTTTATTCTGGGTTGTTCAAAACATTACAAATTTCTTGACATATCATATTCCACACTTTGATTCAAGTGGGTTATGAACTCCCACCTTCACCCCATACACAGATTGCAGAATCACATCAGTTACACATCCATTGATTTACAAATTGCCATACTAGTGTCTGTTGTGCTCCGCTGCCTTTCCCATCCTCCCCCCTCCCCCTCCCCACCTCTCCCCTCCCCTCCCCTCCTCTCTCTCTACCCCCTCCACTGTATAACCCTGAGGGTCTCCTTCCATTACCATGCAATTTCCCTTCTCTCTCCCTTTCCCTCCCACCTCTCATCCCTGTTAAATGTTAATCTTCTTCTCCTGCTCTTCGTCCCTACTCTGTTCTTAGTTACTTTCCTTATATCAAAGAAGACATTTGGCATTTGTTTTTTAGGGATTGGCTAGCTTCACTTAGCATAATCTGCTCTAATGCCATCCATTTCCCTGTAAATTCTATGATTTTGTCATTTTTTTAATGCAGAGTAATACTCCATTGTATATAAATGCCACATTTTTTTTTATCCATTCGTCTATTGAAGGGCATCTAGGTTGGTTCCACAGTCTTGCTATTGTGAATTGTGCTGCTATGAACATCGATGTAGCAGTGTCCCTGTAGCATGCTCTTTTTAGGTCTTTAGGGAATAGACCAAGAAGGGGAATAGCTGGGTCAAATGGTGGCTCCATTCCCAGCTTTCCAAGAAATCTCCATACTGCTTTCCAAATTGGCTGCACCAATCTGCAGTCGCACCAGCAATGTACAAGTGTACCCTTTTCCCTACATCCTCGCCAGCACTTGTTGTTGTTTGACTTCATCATGGCTGCCAATCTTACTGGAGTGAGATGGTATCTTAGGGTGGTTTTGATTTGCATTTCTCTGACAGCTAGAGATGTTGAGCATTTTTTCATGTACTTGTTGATTGATTGTATGTCCTCCTCTGAGAAGTGTCTGTTCAGGTCCTTGGCCCATTTGTTGATTGGGTTGTTTGTTCTCTTATTGTCTAATTTTTTGAGTTCTTTGTATACTCTGGATATTAGGGCTCTATCTGAAGTGTGAGGGGTAAAGATTTGTTCCCAGGGTGTAGGCTCCCTATTTACCTCTCTTATTGTTTCTTTTGCTGAGAAAAAACTTTTTAGTTTGAGTAAGTCCCATTTGTTGATTCTAGTTATTAACTTTTGTGCTATGGGTGTCCTATTGAGGAATTTGGAGCCCGACCCCACCGACTGTAGATCGTAGCCAACATTTTCTTCTATCAGACGGCGTGTCTCTGATTTGATATCAAGCTCCTTGATCCATTTTGAATTCACTTTTGTGCATGGCGAGAGAAAGGGATTCAGTTTCATTTTGTTGCATATGGATTTCCAGTTTTCCCAGCACCATTTGTTGAAGATGCTATCCTTCCTCCATTGCATGCTTTTAGCCCCTTTCTCAAATATAAGATAGTTGTAGTTTTGTGGATTGGTTTCTGTGTCCTCTATTCTGTACCATTGGTCCACCCGCCTGTTTTGGTACCAGTACCATGCTGTTTTTGTTACTATTGCTCTGTAGTATAGTTTGAAGTCTGGTATCGCTATACCGCCTGATTCACACTTCTTGCTTAGCATTGTTTTTGCTATTCTGGGTCTTTTATTTTTCCATATGAATTTCATGATTGCTTTCTCTATTTCTATAAGAAATGCCGTTGGGATTTTGATTGGCATTGCATTAAACCTATAGAGAACTTTTGGTAATATCACCATTTTGATGATGTTAGTTCTGCCTATCCATGAACAGGGTATATTTTTCCATTTTCTAAGATCTTCTTCTATTTCTCTCTTTAGGGTTCTGTAGTTTTCATTGTATAAGTCTTTCACCTCTTTTGTTAGGTTGATTCCCAAGTATTTTATTTTTTTTGAAGATATTGTGAATGGAGTGGTTGTCCTCATTTCCATTTCAGAGGATTTGTCGCTGATATACAGGAATGCCTTTGATTTATGCGTGTTGATTTTAAATCCTGCCACTTTGCTGAATTCATTTATTAGCTCTAATAGTTTCTTTGTAGAGCCTTTTGGGTCTGCTAGGTATAGAATCATATCATCTGCAAATAGTGATAGTTTGAGTTCTTCTTTTCCTATTTTTATGCCTTTAATTTCTTTCGTCTGTCTAATTGCTCTGGCCAGTGTTTCGAGAACTATGTTGAAGAGAAGTGGAGAGAGAGGGCATCCCTGTCTTGTTCCAGATTTTAGAGGGAATGCCTTCAGTTTTTCTCCATTCAGAATGATGCTAGCCTGAGGCTTAGCATAGATTGCTTTTACAATATTGAGGTATGTTCCTGTTATCCCTAGTTTTTCTAGAGTTTTGAACATAAAGGGATGCTGTACTTTGTCGAATGCTTTTTCCGCATCTATCGAGATGATCATATGGTTCTTATTTTTAAGTCTATTGATGTGGTGAATAACATTTATTGATTTCCGTATATTGAACCAGCCTTGCATCCCAGGGATGAATCCTACTTGATCATGGTGTACAATTTTTTTGATATGTTTTTGTATCCGATTCGCCAGAATTTTATTGAGGATTTTTGCATCTAGGTTCATTAGAGATATTGGTCTGTAGTTTTCTTTCTTTGAAGTGTCTTTGTCTGGTTTAGGTATCAGGGTGATGTTGGCTTCATAGAATGAATTTGGAAGTTCTCCCTCCTTTTCTATTTCCTGAAGTAGCTTGAAAAGTATTGGTATTAGTTCTTCTTTAAAGGTTTTGTAAAATTCTGCTGTATACCATCCGGTCCTGGGCTTTTCTTAGTTGGTAGTCTTTTTATGGTTTCTTCTATTTCCTCAATTGATATTGGTCTGTTTAGGTTTTCTATATCCTCCTGACTCAATCTGGGCAGATCATATGACTTAAGAAATTTATCTATGCCTTCACTTCTTCTAATTTATTGGAGTATAAGGATTCAAAATAGTTTTTGATTATCTTCTGTATTTCTGAAGTGTCTGTTGTGATATAGCCTTTTTCATCCAGTATGCTAGTAATCTGAGTTCTCTCTCTTCTTCTCTTTGCTAGCATGGCTAAGGGTCTGTCCATTTTGTTTATTTTTTCAAAGAACCAACTTTTAGTTTTGTCAATTTTTTCAATTGTTTCTTTTGTTTCGATTTCATTAATTTCAGCTCTGATTTTAATTATTTCTTGCCTTCTACTTCTTTTGCTGTTGTTTTGCTCTTCTTTTTCAAGGATTTTGAGATGAAGTATGAGATCATTTATCTGTTGGTTTTTTCTTTTTTTAAGGAATGAACTCCAAGCAATGAATTTTCCTCTTAGAACTGCTTTCAATGTGTCCCATAGATTCCGATATGTTGTGTCTGTGTTTTCATTTATCTCTAAGAATTTTTTAATTTCCTCCTTGATGTCTTCTATAACCCATTGATCATTCAGTAACCTATTGTTCATTCTCCAATTGATGTATGCTTTTTCCTTCCTTCTTTTATCATTGATTTTCAGTTTCATTCCATTATGATCAGATAAGATGCATGGTATTATCTCTACTCCTATATATTGTCTAAGAGTTGCCCTGTGACATAATATATGATCTATTTTTGAGAAGGATCCATGTGCTGCTGAGAAAAAAGTGTAACTGCTTGATGTTGGGTGGTATACTCTATATATGTCAATTAGGTCTAGGTTATTAATAGTGTTATTGAGTTCTATAGTTTCCTTGTTCAACTTTTGTTTGGAAGATCTTTCCAGTGGCGAGAGAGGTGTGTTGAAGTCTCCCATGATTATGGTGTGGTGGTCTATTAGACTCTTGAACTTGAGAAGAGTTTGTTTGACGAACATAGCTGCACCATTGTTTGGGGCATAAATATTTATGATTGTTATGTCTTGTTGGTGTATGGTTCCCTTAAGCAGTATGTAGTGTCCCTCTTTATCCCTTTTGATTAACTTTGGCTTGAAATCTATTTTATTTGATATGAGTATGGACACGCCTGCTTGTTTCCGAATTCCATATGAGTGATATGATTTTTCCCAACCTTTCACCTTCAGCCTATGTATGTCTTTTCCTATCAAATGCGTCTCCTGTAGGCAGCATATCGTTGGATCTTGTTTTGTGATCCATTCTACTAGCCTGTGTCTCTTAATTGGTGAGTTTAAGCCATTAACATTTAGGGTTATTATTGAGATATGGGTTGTTCTTCCAGCCATATTTGTTTATTTCTGTTACTAAACATGGTTTGTTTTCCTCTTTGATTATTTCCCCCCCTTTATTGTCCTACCTCCCACTGTTGGTTTTCATTGTTATTTTCCATTTCCTCTTCCTGTAATGCTTTGGCGAGGATGTTTTGAAGAGATGGTTTTCTAGCTGCGAATTCTTTAAACTTTTGTTTATCGTGGAAGGTTTTAATTTCATCCTCCATCCTGAAGCTTAATTTCGCTGGATACACAATTCTTGGTTGGAACCCATTTTCTTTCAGTGTTTGAAATATGTTATTCCAGGATCTTCTAGCTTTCAGAGTCTGTGTTGAAAGATCAGCTGTTATCCTGATTGGCTTACCCCTAAATGTAATCTGCTTCCTTTCTCTTGTAGCTTTTAAAATTCTCTCCTTATTCTGTATGTTGGGCATCTTCATTATAATGTGTCTAGGTGTGGATCTCTTATGATTTTGCACATTCGGTGTCCTGTAGGCTTCTAAGATTTGGGATTCTGTCTCATTCTTCAAGTATGGGAAGTTTTCTTGTATTATTTCATTGAATAGACTGCTCATTCCTTTGGTTTGGAGCTCTGTACCTTCCTGTATCCCAATGACTCTTAAGTTTGGTCTCTTAATGTTATTCCATATTTCTTGGATGTTCTGCTCATGGTTTCTTAACAGTCTTGCTGAGCTGTCTATGTTCTTTTCCAGTTGAAATACTTTGTCTTCATTGTCTGATGTTCTATCTTCTAAGTGTTCTACTCTGCTGGTAGTATTCTCCATTGAGTTTTTAAGTTGGTTTATTGCTTCCTGCATTTCTAGGATTTCTGATTGCTTGTTTTATATAACCTCTATCTCCCTATATAGTTGATCCTTTGCTTCCTGGATTTGTTTGCGTAATTCATTGTCGAAGTGATCTTTCATTGTCTGATTTTGCTATTTAATGTCTTCCTTGATACTCCAGATCATCTGAAGCATGTATATCCTGAATTCTTTATCTGACATTCCATCTGCTGCAGCTGTTACCTCTTCTAAAGTTGCGTTGACCTGCATTGCTTGTGGTCCTTTCTTTCCTTGTCTTTTCATACTGCTTGCGTATCTTTCCTGCAGGTGCGGGCGGTGGCTCTGCTCTCTCCTTATTCCAATTGGGGTGTCGTGGCTACCATGCCAGCAGGTCACTGGGCCTGTTCTGGGAGCTGGCGGCGGCTCTGTTCTGCCCCTACTCCAATTGGGGTGACGAGTGTACCACGCCGGCAGGCCACCGGGCCTGATCCGCTGGTCGGTTGCAGGTTTGCCTACCCTGCAGGCGCGGGCGGCGGCTCTACTCTGCCCCTACTCCAAATGGGGTGATGTGTCTGTCGTACCGGCAGGCCACTGGGCCTGTCCCGCTGGTCGGACGCAGATCTGCCCACCTTTCGGGCACGGGTGGAGGCTCTGCTCTGCCCCTACTCCAATTGGGGTGTCGTGACTACCCCGCCTGCAGGTCGCTGGGCCTGTTCCTGGCACGGGCGGCAACTCTGCTCTGCCCCTACTCCAATTAGGGTGGTGTGTGTACCACGCCGGCAGGCTCCTGGGCCTGATCCGCCGGTCTGTTGTAGGTCTGCCTACCTTGAAGTCGCGGGCGGCGGATCTGCCCTGCCCCTCCTACCACGCCTGCGGACCCCTGGGCCTGATCTGCAGGTTGATCACTGGTCTGCTCACCTTGCGGGCACGGGTGGCGGTTCCGCTCCGTCCCCACTCCAATTGGGGTCACATGACCACCACACCGGCAGGGCCTGATCCGGGCGTGGGAGAAGGATCTGCTCTGCCCCTACTCCAGTTGGGGTGACGTGTGTACCACACTGGCAGGCCTCTGGGCCTGACCCGCCAGGCTGTCACAGGTCTCTTTACCTTGCAAGCGCGAAGGGCGGCTCTGCCCTGCCCCTCCTACCACGCCCATGTACCACTGGGTCGTGGGTCTCCCCACCTGGCGGGTGTGGGTGGCGGCTCCACTCCGCCCCCTCTCCAATTGGGGTCACGCGGTCACCACGCTGGCGAGCCCCTGGGCCTGCTCTGGGCGCTGGCGGCGGCCCGGCTCCTCCCCTCTGGCTCGAGGACAAATTGAGGAGACTCGGGTGACTGAGCCTCACCCCCCTTACCAGGAGACCAACTGCTTATGTCACTGCTGGTATTGATGAAGATCTCTCCTCCACCGCTTTCTGCTGACATCAGATCTCTGCCATGTTGGTATCCTATGCGAATGGCAGCATTTTGTTCCCCTTGCCGGGCAACCAAAGCAAAGGGTGAGTCCTGACCGGCCATCAGCAGGACCCGGACCGAGACGCAGTTTCCGCGGGCTCCTAGCCCCGGTCCAGGGAAGTTCCGGGAGCCGGAACTCGGCTGCTCCGTGCTCGGTGTAAGCTCCTATAAGTGTAAGCTCCAAGAAGCAGTCCCCGCGGGCTCAGTTCCGGGAGCCGGAATTCGGCTGCTTAGTGCTTGGTGTTTGCTCTGATAGTAGCAGGGTCCAAGAAGCAGCCTCCGCAGGCTCCACAGCCCTGAGCCAGGGCGGTTCCGGGATGGTTCCGGGAGCCGGAACTCAGCCCCCCCGCGCTCGGTGTTCACTCCGATAATATCAGATTCTAAGAAGCACCCAGGCGCTGAACCCTAGCAATCTGTCTGCAAGCCGCAGGCGAATTGCAGCCTGAAATTACCTGTTCTATGGCTGAATGAGCTGCGGTCAGTCGAAAACAGGTATGGTGACGTCAGTTTACCAACATGGTCGCTGCTGGCCTCCTCTGTGGTCTGACCTGTGTGGAGAACCGAGATGGACCGCTTCCTTCCCCCGTCTCGAACCCAGAATTCAGCCCTGAGTGCGGTGCTTGTGCGGCTGGCAGAAACTGCAGCACTGTAACCCTGCGTCTCTATCCCAGCGCGCGTTGCAGACTCTAGCCGCGGGGCGATTTGCTGAATAAGCAGTGTTACCCTCCGTGCGACAAACCTCTCGCGTTTGAGTCCCCATAGCTGATCCTCGTGCGATGGAAATCCTTCCTCCAGGTTCCGGCGCACCCCACTATTGCTGGAAATTCCTAACAAGATATCCTTTAGCCGTCCTGACTTGTCATACTCCCACACAGTGAAGCAGCACACGGGGGTAATGCACTCCCCTCGCCGCCATCTTCCCTCTCTCTATATCTTCTTTTGAGAAGTTTCTGTTTAGTACTTTTACTCACTTATTGATTTTTTTTTTTTGGTGTTGACTTTTTTTGTATATTAATCCCCTGTTGGAGAAGAGCTGGACAGTATATGATCCCATTTCATGGACCCTCTCCTCAAGCTCTTAATTATTTCTTTGCTGTGCAGAAGCATTTTTGTTTTGTTTTTAGTTTGGTGGCCTCCACTTATTAATTCTTGTTTTTATTTCTTGTGCCTTGGGAGTCTTTTTAAGGAAGTTGGTGTCAGCATCTATATGATAGAGTGTGGATTCTGTGTTTTCTCCCAGCACTTGTAAACTTTCTGGTCTAATTCCTAAATCTTTCATCCATTTTGATTTGAGTTTTGTGTAGGGTGAGAGACAGGGGTTTAATTTCATCTTTCTACATATAACTAACCAGTTTTCCAAGCATCACTTGTTAAAAAGGATGTCTTTTTTTCCAAGATATATTTTGGTCTTCATCAAGTATCAGATGGTCATAGGTATGCGGGTTTATCTCTGTGAGTAGAATACATGCCCTGCTTTGGACTAACTTCTTTGTTATTAAAATTTAGAATGGGTTTCTTGAACACAACAAATATGTTTGGATCTTGGTGTAGAATCCAGTCTGACCATATGTGCATTTTCCTTGTGGCACTTAATCACTTCTGATTAACACAATTCATAATATAATTTGTTTAAGTATAACATCTGTCTTCACTTTCTATTTTATCCTTAAGTTCTGTTTTTATTTTTATTTGTGTCATTCATTCATTCATTCATCTATTTTAATTGTGTGTTTATTTTTTTTTTAAAGGAAAAAGGGTTCCCTTTCATCTATCTGCTGACTTAAGTGATGGTTGACTTTTGAATTTGCTAGACCACATACCCACATTGATTTTGTCAGACACGTGTATGAATGTTGTCTGAGGTTGTTTTTCATATGTGATTAACATTTAATCAGTTATCACTGAGAAAAGCATGTTTCCCTTTATGATGTCCATGGGCCTCAAGCAGAGTCAAAAAACTTTAAGGCAAATCCAGAGATTTCCAATGTACTGTCCTGCTAAATTCAGACTCAAGATTTGAAACTTACCTTTTACTGAATTATCAGGCTGCAGCCTGCCCAGCTGAGGTAGACCTCACCAGCCACCACAATCATGTGAGCCAACTTAGTAGAACACTTGTCTCTCTATATATGTGTGTTTCTTTCCATATATACAGATCTATTTTATCTATCCAAACTTGCACTGCTATAATGGTGTTTGGTTATTATAGACTGCATGTATAGTGGTAGTCTCAGAAGGTTACAATGGAGTAACTTTGTTTTGTCATACCATTCTATGTTTGAAGTACAACACATTACTCATGTGTATGGTGATAATGGAGCAAGCAGTGCTACTGTGAAGCCAATCATGTATAAGTATCACAAAATTATATGCTGTAGATAATATTTTAGAATGGTAATAAATATCTGTGATGTTGTCTCTGTATTTATTACACTATAATTCTCATTGTTAATCAGAGTGTACTCCATCTAATTATAAAAATGTTTAGTATAAAGCTGTTTGCTGTGCTATCCTTACAACAGCCTCATACCTCTCGTGTGTACCCAGTCTCTTAGATGGCCAGACTAATGCACTGCTCCTGCCCCAAGATGGCAGCTACCATCTCTTGATTTCATTGTCTCTTGTGCTAGATTCAAATCTCATGTTTTTTTATTCATGGCCCAAGAAGCTATAGGCTTCAAATACATTATACACATAATATTAGCACATAATATGTATGTATGTATGCTAAATACATTCACACACACTCTATATGGCCTTGGTGTGTAGCAGGCTTTATCACCTACATTTGTGTTAAGTGGACTGCCTCATTTTCATGTAATGATGAAATTGCCTACCAATGTATCTCTGAAGACATACCACTATTGCTAAGTGATACAGGATTGCATGTACTATATATATATATATATATATATATATATATATATATCCACATTCGTTATTTATATGCTCTGCATCTTTAGCTTTCACAAAACATGAATTGCTAATGTTTTGTAAGAAACTGCATCTGTACTAAGCATGTGCATATTTAATTTCTATCTTTATCAATCCCTGCAAATAATAAAGAAATATTATACAGAAAAAAATATATCTATATTATCTATAATCTCTACCTACCCATTTTATTTTATGTCTGCTTTCTGTAATCTGTCAATCTATCTGTGTCTACATGTATCTTATTCTATGTCTCCAATTAATTCTATTTCCTTGGAGAATGCTAGTAAAGTTTATCATCTATAGCTCTTTGGTGTTTTATTTTTATCATACTATAAGTTTAAATATATATGGATATATATATGAACAATGGACACAATTAAGTGATATTATATACTTCATTGAAAAATATGAACTTCATAACATGTTCTTTATCTTTTCAGCTTTTGTGGTACATGTTATGTAATTTCCATGTAATACAATCTAAACCAAAATATAGTTTCCTTCAAATAGTCAATGATTTCCTATAGAGGATGACAAAATTCAGAATTATTTATTTTTATCTATGTTGTCACCATATCTGATGCTTCCCATATATTTTGTCAATGAACTTTTCTACATATGGCATTTCCTTCTATGAGGGGTCTTTTACTTTTACTGGAAGTGAGGGTCTGCAGGTGAGTTTATTATCATTATTTTTTGTACTGAAAAATTAGTCAGATGTTGCTTTGCAACAGAGCCAGAACCCTAGTATTCTCACTTTTTATTTTAAGACACAGGTTCACTAATTTGCTGAGGCTCTCTGGAAAATTCTGAGTCTGGCCTCAAAGTTACAATCCTCCTGACTCAGCCTACTGAGTCACTGGAAATACAGACATGCACCACTGTTCTTGAGTGCAGGTGAATTTTAATGTCTTGTAAAATTTTAATTCTCCCTTAACGTTTAGAATATATTACCACTGGGTAAAGAATTCTGGGTTAATATATTTTTTTTTCCTTTCATATTGAAAGTTTCGAGGCCCTGTCTTATTAAGCTCCAAATGCCCTTTCCCTGCTGGTTATATTGAGTGACATTGAAGCCATATTTAAAGATAAGTAGTTAGTGTAGTTAGGTAAATCAGGTTTAATACCCAGTACAATAAAGAAAATGGAGACCTTAAAGAGAATGAAGTCCATAAAAAAGATGGAGTCAGATCTGAGCCCCTGAAACTGAACAACACCTGTGGAAACTGAAATGTTAATGTCCCCAAGGCCCCAGGTCCACCCTAAAAACTGTTAATGAAGTAGCTTCCTGCAAACAGGGAGGTGCTAATCAAACCACCCCAGGCCCCTTCCCACCAGATTACTCTTCCCTGCCTCATTGCCCCACGTGTCTCTCCTTTTTCCCTTCCCACCTGCATACTATCACTGTAGGATGGAGGGAACAAAGGACAGGAATGTGGCAGGATAAAAGAAGACTTAGATATAAAAAAGGAAAGACTTCCCCTTTCCAAGAATACTGCCTTATGGGTCAGGTCCCCTTCTTCCTGGGGGGTGGGGGGGCATCTTTTCTGCTCTCCTTTAATAAAGCCTTCCACTTTCCACTCTACACTTGCCTCCCTGTGCTTCTCTGGTGTTATACTTCAGCATTTGGGGAAGCAAGGACACCAGTAAACAGCAGTAAGGACATCATATGTGCTAGCACTGTTTTCTTCATGTTTCCTAGGATTGATTTTTCTGAATTTCTTGAGCATGTTGGATTCTAGTTTTCCCCACTTGTAGAACATTTTTGGCCATTGATTTCTGTCGCAAATGGGCAAAATTGAAACATATATAGTTGAGGGGAGAAATAAAGAATGTCCACAGGCTTCTGCCCTTTTCATGCTTTATTCACTCAAAATACTCAATACAATTTCACTCTATAGGTTCTTAATGAAGAAAACGACAATCCTTAATGCTAGGTAGTGCAATAGACATAATCAATTCACAGCAAATAATTCTAGGTTAATTCTAAGCACTGCAAAACACACTTAATCATGACAGGCTAATGACAGACATTCCCTCTGTGTGCTAAGTTCAAATGTCAGATCAAAGGTCTTAAGCCTTAGGCTTTATGTCCAGCAGATGCACACTCACTCAGACCGCAGTGATCAGGTCTGGAACCAAGACAGTGTTTTTGTAGCATGGAGTGGATGACTGTTAAACCACAATGTAAAGAAAAGACCACTGACTCCAATTAAAATCAAATTAACTCTACAAATTAAAGCAAGCTTGTAATTTTGACTAGCCGGGCTGTCTCTCCTGAAAACTGCGGGAACAGAAGACAGCCCCACAGTTCTCTAGGAGCACAGCTTTATAGCACAGAAAGTTGCAAAAAAAGGGGGGAGTCTTGAGAACTTACAGATAACAAAATTTTGACAAGTATAACACAAAGGATAGTTAATGGTCTACTGTCAGCACTTAGGGAATAAATTAGATTTCTACGTAAGGAATTTAAGAGGCACCATTAGAGTTTCAGAAAGGGTTATTATCTGGCCAGGGAAAGCCAGAATTTATGAGTGCCACTAAAGTTTCAGAGAGGGTTGCTATCTGGTAAGGGGAAGCCAGGCATGGGTGAGTCCAAAACATGGGCAGGCATTCCAAGCAAGTTTAGAAATTGCAGTAATTTATAGTAAAGCTGCAATTAACTTTTTATGCCTCTGGCGAGATGGCTTCCAATCTTAAGAGGGAATTAGGCTGGGTTTATCACAACCAGTTGAGGGGAGGGTCAAAGAAAGAAGTTGTGGCTCTCACAAAGGTCCAGACGAGGCAGTAGAGTTTGAGAGCAGTGAGGATCACACAGAGAATCCGTAATGATGACAAGTGATGGGATGTCGTGTCCTCATCAGGCTCCCCAACTCAAGTGCATCCTTGTTCTGGCTGGCTGAATCCCTGTTCATTTGCTATATTATTTATACTACATTTTGGGGCTTTGGCCCTTCCCCCTTTCAATCCTTATCGGCTACCACTGGATTTCTCAGTTATATCATTTACCCTGGGGTCAGAAACAGCTGGTCTGGTGATCTCCACCCTGATATTCTCCCCTTTCCCTCTTATCAGGCAAGCACAGCCTGCCAGAGGCTTTACTCTGTTTATCAGGGTGAGGGGACATAACTTGTTTAAATCCATACTGGAGGGCTCTGTGAGTGTACTTGGTGAGACTGCAGGTTTCAAACTGGAGTTTTTTAAATGGAGTTGCTTAGGCTTAGGCCTAAGGCCATCCTCAATGTCTGGCACCACTGAGTCCCCTAAGTAGGAGGAAGAGGCCCCTACCCTGCTCACTGCAACTCATAGCTTGTCCAGAAGGAGCCCATAACTAGCACCATACCAGGGAGGTACTGAGGTACACTCTGGATTATAGGCTACACTGGCCCTGCAGAGGGCCTGTCCTTTAAGGATGTGACAGTAAGAAGGAGAAAGAGTGTGTCTGTGAGGAATACTAAGCAAAGGAACCTCAAATATCAGATTCTTCATAGAAAAGATCCTTGCTTTTTAAATTAGGGTGTATCTATTCTTGTGAAATCTAGACTTTTTTTCGTAGGCATACATGGATTAAAGGAATGAAGGAATAGTCATCTTTTGATGTAAAAATGAGTGTTGTGTTTTTTGATACACTCAATTATCAAGTTCACATGACTTATGAGTAGGATTCAGGGTTCAATACCCATGGATGATGTAGGACCTTTGGTCTTGTAGGAGGTTTGTGTGGAGTGAAGTGTGGCCAGCATGAGGCATCCAAGATGCCTCAGGTTCCATTAGAAGCTGCAGTGAATTTGGGATTCCTGGAGGTTTTATTGGGCTGTTTCTGAAGCCAGTGAGTGGGTCTCAGGGAAAACTCAGGTCAGACCCCTGGCACCTACTTAGTTGTAGAGGAGGATGACCTCCCCAGGGGTGTTTGCTATGGTGCCCTAATGGCTTCTCTCAAGCAGATGGGGACAGACGCTTCTGGCTATGTCCCTGGGTCTGGCCTAGGGAGGACCTGACACTGAATAGCAGGGGAACTCTGGGGTTACACAGGGGAAGCCTTGGAGCAGGGGACACAGGGAGAGGAGATGGTGGATGAAAGGCAGGCATGATGGGGAGGGGTGCTGCAGCAAGATAGAGGATCCTAAAGACACTGCTGGGAAAGAACTAGAGGAGGGATGGCCAGGTATTACTCTCTGCTAGACCTCAGAGTAGTCCAGGTAGTCAAGGACATTTTCTCTAGCTGGAACCCTCCCAAGGACACCACTAGGGAACTCTCACATGTTCATTTCTATCCCAGTGTTGACAAGTCCTACAGAACAGGGATGGTAGACCCAACACCTCTGTACTCTGTACATGGAGACATGTGTGCCTATTTTTCTGTGAGAATTTCACATGCTCTCCTCTCTAGTGGTCACTTTCATCCTGCAGAGAAAGTTTGATGGGGCTGAGGACTGAAGTCACCAGTGTCAGTTTCACTGTTGGAACCAGGATGCTTGTAGTCAGGAGAATGAAAGATTAAACTGCAATTCTTTGCTTTGGGGCATTCCTGAAAACTGATTTATCAGGTTAAAAAACTGGATTCACTGAAGAACTAGTTCTTACCTGAACAAACAGCTACTTTGTCAAATAGGTTTACTAATCAATACCCACAGCAAAATCCCCCAAGCCTGGTGCATACCAACCCTCCCCAGTACAACACTGGTTACATGAATACTCATCAAAATTCTTCTTGACAGATCTGCCTTAAAACTCCCCAGGACACATTTTTCAACACTAGAACCATGCCCTGTTCTTCCCCTAGTTAACCATAAATAAGACCCTGCCACAGTGAAATTCTGCTTAATACTAACATGCAATTTTGTATGACTGATGACTTGCTGTGGCTTTTGGGCCTGGCAGATCAAGTTGATAAGAATGAGTTCATCAAGTTCCGATGGAATCAACTGATCCTGGGGAGGTACAGTAGCCTTCCCCTCATCACTCAGGAATATCTAGACAGAGATGGGAGGAGATTTCCTCCACAGCATGTGGCATGCACTCTGCTGTCAGGCTAATCAGAGCAAGCAGGAAGGGCCTTTGGTGCTCGGCTGGTGGCAGGTTTTTGTCTCACTTCCCTGTCTGCCTGTGTCACTGTAAGCAGCACCACTATCCCACACCTGACAGTAATAGTCAGCCTCGTCTCCAGCCTGGGCCCCACTGATGGTCAGGGTGGCTGTGTTCCCAGAGTTGGAGCCAGAGAATCGGTCAGGAACCCCTGAGGGCCGGTTGCTAGTATCATAGATGACAAGCAGCGGGGACTGTGCTGGCTTCTGCTGGTACCATTGCACATAATTACTACCAATGTTGTTTCCTCCACAGGTGATTCTGGCTGTCTGTCCTGGGGTCACCAATACTGATGATGGCTGAGTCAGCACATAAGAGGCTACAGAACCTATAAGGAAATAAAAGAAGGGAGGGGACTAATGGTGACAAACACTTCCCATGAGATGCCCAGTTTTCCCCTAGCCTGAAAGAACTTCAGGAAATATGTGCAACAAAGTGCATCCTCTGGCATCAAAATCAGTCACAGTGGCCCATGAGCCTGACTGAGGAATGGAGATTTGAATCCATGACCATGCCCAACCCTTTTCCTCAAAACCAGAGAGCACAGTGTTGGAATTTCAGCCTAAAGTCTCATCCTGAAGCAGGTCCTGAGCATCCTGCCCACCACAGACAGAGCTCTGCTGAGCTCAGAATTAGGCCAGGTTAGTTATACAGGAGCCTTGGGCTGGCATGTGTATTGGGGCCTCGGGGCAGCACCTGTGTAATGAGCCAGGAGGCTGATGAGAAGGGCCTTCCAAGTCATGGTGCCTGTGGCTGCTTCTTGAGTCCCAGGCTGGTCTGTGTTTCCCCCAGGCCTTTTTATTCCCTTGTTGGGGACAGCTGCCTGTTATGCAAATCAGCCCAGGTCAGGGCTGCTACTGGAGGAAGCTATGTGGTGTCCAGAGAAGGGCTCATCCCCAGGGAGCCAAAGAGTGGGAGGGGCATCCCTGAAGAACTACCCTCAGCTCACAGAATGCTCCTTTACTTTCTAGTCCCAACTTCTTGGCTATGTCTCCATCCCAGGCTATTTTCTATCCAGGAATCTGGGCTGACCTTGTTATATAAAGATGAGTCTGTCTTTGTCATCAGAGCAAACTATAAGGTTGACAATAAGAGGTTTCCGCAGCTATGGGATTCTGTCCCAGATACAGCCCCTAAAGCTATGTGGGTCAGTCAAATTCTTCCATAAATGTACCTGGACATTCCATAAATGTCCAGTGAGGTACAATATCTCTCTGTCCTTTGTGTGAAGGCCTCAGGCAGATCTTGGGTTCTCAGGCTCACATGTCCTAATGACTGTAGGCGGGTTCTCTACCTACCCTACAATACTAACAGTTACAAAGCTTCAGCATGAATGGTGGCCTGAGGAATACTAGACCTCTGCCATATCAACAGGGACATTTTACAAAGAGAAGGGATTTCTGGGAGACACAGACATCAATGAACACATACATCAATGTTATTCCCCATACTGAAGAAAAATCCAGCATTTCCTCCAGGTCTCATGTCATGGTCACTAACCCTCCTGCATATGAAATCTCCCTTCTAGGGTGAGATATGATGTTTGGGCAAGGGAAAGAGGTGTCCTGTGCAAACACCTAAAATAGGAAAATTCTGGAAGAGCTAGATATGAGAGAAATGAAGACCAAAAAATTTGTACTTGCTTCAAAGATGATATTGTAGAAATATGACACCTTTTCCTCTAGATCTCAGGTTGTGGTTACTACTAACCCTCTTGCACTTTTGAATCCTGAAGCCCAAGTCCAGCCCAAGCCTAGGGGGCTTTGTCAGGTGATTCTCAACTGCCCCCTAGTGGCCACTCTACACTGGTTGCTGCATGTCATGGCATCCTTGATTTAGGTGCAGATTCAGAACTTGCCCCTCAGGCCCAGGTTTTCTTGATCTTTGGCCAAGGGAGGAAATTCATCTTCTTCCTATGGATGTTACCGGTTTTAGGATCAGGAAGGAGAGGCTCACATTACACAGGAAAATATGAACAGGTGCATTTGGTAGAGGAAGGTTAAAACCCACCTGAGTTATCACTGCATATTTTTTAGGGTGGTGAGTGGTCAATGGAAGTGGTTCCAGGTCCTGGTGCTGGGTAACACTGGACTCACGAACTGGCTCTTCTTAGTGTCAGCTGCAGGTGCAGAGTCAATGTGAGTGAGTTGTGAGAAGCACAGACAACAGACAGGAGTCCCTTCACACCAATGTCTATTCAGACCCACTGTGGTCTCCACCTACTTCCATGCTGGGAATTCAGCAGGAACATGATGCATCCTTTGCTCTAGGAGTTTCCATCTTCTGGCTGACGCTTTGCTTTGGATACACCTAGTGTGCAGTTTAATAGTCTGTCCCACCCACCAGAGCCTGTGCTTAGTCTCCTCTCTTTCTTGAAAATCCAGACACTTTTTCCAAAATAAACATCCAGCACTGACCATGTAGTACAACACACAACCATGGCATGGAGCACTCAGTTGACCAGAGTTCCTTGTCAATGCAAGCCTGCACTTGTGAGGGAGAGAAATATGTTGGTCTTTGCATCATTTTGCTCCTTAAATTCAGGTGTGATTGCTGGAGCTGCAAGAGCCATCTAGGGTCTTTATTAAACAACAAAAATGGAAGGCTAATTTTGTAAGGATGGTAGAAGAGAAGCTGGAAAAGGCCCCAGGTCCCACAATGAAAAAGTGAGTAAGGAAGCCAGAAAACATCATGCCTTAGTTGTTTTGTTTTCTTTTTTCATAAGTGTTTATTTCTAAGTGCTTTGCTTTTGCAAGAGAAAAAATTAGCCTCCACGTGCTCATGAGTCTGTTTTAATGCATGTATTCTTGCATTTAAAAAATATCTACAACCCACTAGGAAAATAATTAACAAAAATAAATCAATTAACTAAAACAATGCTGGTGAAAAAACCATTCAGCGGTAATGATACACAGGTAATTAATACACTGATTAGAGAGAGTGACAGTCAGGCTGGGATATAACCTGAGGCTGGAACTCCCCTGCAGATGTGTCACTGGAGCTGCCCTCAGGACTGGTGAGAAATCACAGCACGTGTGCAAGGACAGCAGAATCCATGAAGTGGGGGAAGAGTCTGGGTGTGTGATGATGGGAGAAGAAAGTGGCAATGTGAGGAGACCAGGACTGCAACCTGTTTAGTCCAAGATAATAGTATCTCCTAAGGAGAATTTTGATGGCAGGGCAAATGCACAGTCAGAATTGTTGATGGTAAAATTTCCAAGTAATAAACTCAGTTCAATGGCATCTTTGTAGCATATTATGAATCTCAAGTCCAGGGAGAGATGAGACACAGTGGGTTCCTCTAATCACAGCCCTGCTTACATGGGACTTGATATACCCAGAGGGTGGTTGCTTGTTCCTGCCCTCTCCCCTGTACCTACCATGCAGCCAGGTGGGAACTTAGGCTACAGCCTGTGCCTCCTGACCTGGGACAGGTGTTGAGTGTCTCCTAGTGTTTGAGAGTGACACAGCAGAGTTTTCCTTGACAAGCCACAGATTCCCTGGCCTGCAAGCATGGAATATTGAAAGTATACTTCATAGGGAGGGAAAAAAGGGGGGCTGAGAAACGGAGTGACAATTCCTATGTCACTCAGGGAGGAGATGAGAAAAACAAAAGCATCTACACTCCCAATAATTACCTTCCCTGGATATACAAGGGTCATCCTGGACAAATCCTCCTCATTTTCTCATCCTGGGATTTATCCAGCTAGATTCTGATCTATTTCAATGAGCATATCTCCTTGGTGTGTGGAAATATCCTCAGTCAAAATATTAGGATACTGAAGCTTCATCCTCTGATTAATCGGCTGCATGTAGGGACTGATGCTACCCCTCACATGAGCCTGGACAGATTATTGGAAGTGTGTCCAGCTCCCTGCACCATTCCGAAAGACCAAATATCCAGATTAGAAGCAACTACAGCAGTCATTTCATGGATATTTACCCAAACATTTCCCTGAATTATCACTTAGGCCCTACATATTAATATACAAAATGTCATCTATTGTCAACTCAGGGTCTATTCAAATAAAAAGGTAAATTTAATAATCAGTAGTAGTTTGTGCAGTAAATTATTTGTAGTTTGTTTTTTCCTTTGTGGTCCAGCATTTCTACAAATAAGACATCAGTTCATATGCAAGTCTCGAAGATGTATGTAGATACTTTTTATTTTGCTTTTTTTAAATGTCCATAATGGCTTATCTATGTGATCTGAAAGACCTGGAGTAACTTTTAAAACCATTTGTCCTAATAAAGAATCCATTGTGGATATAATATTATTAGGGGTTTCCTTTCATATATAGGACAAATTTAAATATGGCTTTGCAAATATCATGGTCATACACCTATTCTACCTTCTGACTGTTTCTCTCTCTCTCTCTCTCTCTCTCTCTCTCTCTCTCTCTCTCTCTCTCTCTCTCTCTCTCTCCACATACCCAGCCCTATTTTGTATTTTATTTAGAGACAAGGTCTCACTGAGTTGCTTAGCACCTCTCTTTTGCTGAGGCCAGCTTTGAACTTGTGATCCATCTGCCTCAGCCTCCCCAGCCACTGAGATTATAAGCATGTGCCACCACAACCAGCTAGATTCTGATCTCTTTCAATGACTTGTCTTTGCATAAAAGTGTCATTCCAATCCAGAATTTATCTCTTTAATGACAAACATGTGCCTGTTTTGTGCTGCTCAGTATTTAATTTTGATCAGAATTGGGAGACTTATGAGCATATCTCCTTGGTTGTGGGAATGAGGGGGATTTGGCCTTGATCAAATCTAAGAGACATGGGGCACTGCCTAATGGCATGGGCTATTGGGTGATCTTACATCAAACACCAACTTCTTTTCTGGGCACATCAGCCCTTCTCATCCTGAGGACTACATACTGTTAGGCTCATAATTTTTTTTTCTTAACCCAATGCCAAATTCTGAGAGGAGGGTCAGAAACCAGGTGTCCCTTCTGACACACTCCACAGTGAAATGGAGGGAAGAGAGTGCTTGTATCTAACCAGGCTCTCTGGAGTCCTTCCATCCTGGAATCTGTGAACTAGTTTCTGTAAGGCGTTTTATGGAAGTGACAAGACTTTCCATATAAGATCTAACTAATTCCTTGGGAAAACCACATTTCCAATAGACATCTATGCTGTTCTGTAATTTAGCCATAGTGAGAAACCAGGTGAGTGAGTGGAGACCAAAGTCATGGTCATTGTTCAAAGGATGAGTGAGACTCAGCCCTGGGTGAGGAAGAGCCTGCCCCATGTGTGTATCTGTATTATTGTGAAACAGTGTGAGTGGCACTCACTGTCATTTACTATGGCATAGAAATAGTCACTCTTGTCTCTAGCCTGGCCCCACTGATGGTCAGATTGGCTGTGTTTCCCAAATTGGAGCCAAGGGATTGGTCAGAGTTGTGTGGGGGCCATATGCTGTCATCATAGATGAGCAGCACAGGGGCCAATCTGATTTTTGTTGGTAACAATGTGCATATTTATTCCCTAATATACCTTCAGATCATATGGTTCTAGCTTTCAACCTGGAGGTCAATGTTGCTGAGTAGTTGTACTGAGCCAGCTCTTAGGAGGCTATGAAGACTGCCAGGGGAAAAAAGCAGTGGGAATAATAATAAAGGGATCTTCCAGAAGTTCCTCTGTCTGCCTAGTCTGTTCTCTCTCTAGGGAATCTTTGGGTCCTCACCCCACCCACTTCAATCTTAGTTCCAATAGCCTATGAGTCTGGGAGGTGAATGAAGCCTCTGAACTCATGAGGAAGCCTGTCCATCTTACTGGCTGTTGCAGCCCCTTAGGCTCACACAAGCCAATGATCACAATGTGGGAACCTCAGCCATTTAGCCCCCTCTCCTGCATCAGGATACTGAGCACCTGCTCACCACAGGCAGGGCCCAGAGAGCTCAGAATCAGGGTTAGGCTGATCCCAAACACCTGAGCTGTGGGTGGGCAGCATCCCTGGGGCAGAACCTGCACAGTGAAGGGGAGTCCAGCTCATAGTAGAGGCCTCCTCGATATTGTTTCCTGAGGCTCAGACTGGCCTGCCTTCCTCCTAAGCCAGCCTCATACCTTTACTGGAGATCCCTGTCTATTATGCAAATCAGCTAGAATCCAGGACAGTTCCTAGAGGAGCTCTGTGTTTTCCAGAGCAGGGCTTGGCCTCAGAGACACAGGAGAGATCTTCCCTGAAGACCCACCCTCAGCTCAGGAAACACACCTTCATAAGCTGATTTCACAGTCTGGGCAACATTTCCATCCATTGATAGAAATAGTGATAATAGTACTCTGAAATAACTGGTCATGTGACTATGCATAACCATCAGAAGCAAGGTAGGTACATTTATGAAGAATGATTCCAAGTGGCTGTCCTGAGGTCTGATCTGCAGAGAAAAATGTGGATGATTCATCATCTTTTGATGTAGTAGATATATGGCCAACTTGTTTCTTGTTGTTTCTAAACCCTCAGAATTCATGAAGAAAGTTCAAGAGGAACTATGCTAAGACCCATTTCAACCCTCAATTTTAGATGTGAACCATTTTTTTCAGGCAAAATGCACTGAAAAAGAAGTGTCCCCAAAGAACATCCCCAGCATAAGAGAGCACTTTAAATTCAGGGAGAGCAAAATATAGCTGCTGCCTATATTTCTAAAGTTTCATGGGAACCACAATGCCTGCTTCTTTAAGTTTTTCAATGGTGCCGTCTCACTGCCAGGGCAGATCTGATGTTTGCAACATGGACTACATGACTGGGAAACATTAAACCATTTCATGCCAGAACCATTATGTTTATGCTACACAATGAGTCTTCCCCTATTTCTACCCTATTCAAATTTGCAAATTAAAAATAGCATAATAGCATATTGGGCTGGGGATGTGGCTCAAGCCATAGTGCGCTCGCCTGGCATGCGTGCGGCCCGGGTTCAATCCTCAGCACCACATACAAACAAAGATGTTATGTCTGCTGAAAACTAAAAAAAAAAAAATATTAAAAAAAATTCTCTCTCTCTCTCTCTCTCTCTCTCTCTCTCTCTCTCTCTCTCTCTCTCTTTAAAAAAATAAAAAATAAATAAAAATAGCATATCTTTGGATGGGGAGTAGGATAAAATAGTGCCACCTTAAAGATCCAAGGGAATCATGGTTACGGTTAGTTTTAATATTGATTTAATTTATGAGTTGCCTAAAATAACATTTGAATGAATCCTGCAAGGTAGAAGTAGATTTCTGCATATCCAGACAGAAAGTCATCTTACTGTCCATTACTCAATGAGTGGTGGACTGTGCTAGACCAGAGTAACATGTCTTCAGGTGCATGGAATGCACAATTGATGGGGAAGTTGAATTCCTCTCTATTCCTCTAAGAATGCAGGGTCAAAAATGGTGTGCATTCACAGGAAATGCACATCACTGCATATATGCATTTTACCTCTGTACTTCATTCACTCTCCATGTGTGCTTGGACCAATGTGACAACCAGAAGAAACTCCTGGAACTATACTATTTCATTGAAACTGTATTGGATGAGTACAAATTGGCAAGTATATTGAATGATTTGCAGAGACATGCATTCCAGAGAGTGAGAGAAAGATATCATAATAAATTTCATTTCTCCATATTAGCTCAAATATTTAGGGTTTAGCTGTTTGGAGCTTTCCAAGCCAAAATAATGGAAAAATCTTCCACAAAATAATGTTTCCACAAATAATCTTCCACAAAATTATTTGATTTTACCCTTCCCACCAATGGGAGGAGAAACCCTCAAAACTTCTAAGATTTGCACAAACAGCTTTGGGGATATTGGTCCAATTATAATATTAAGAGACAATGATGAGTAGGTGTGGATTCCAGAGCAGGAATGATCTCTATGTGTCACACAAGGGGGTCACTTGCCTATATGTGTGGGAAATTGTATCCAGTAGTCTCTGTGATAGTTTTGAAGTTGGCATGAGAGCACAAACCTTGTGTTTAGGTTAGTGTCCTCTAGAAGAATTTACATGTTGAATATGGAGTTCTGGATTAAGACCATGTTATCTATTACAGGAATTATGCATCTTTTGAAAACCAGATCCTGCAATTCCAGGTCCTGGCAGAAGCAAGGTTTCATGGGACTTCAAGGGATCACACATCCAAAACTGTGTGAACCAGCAGTCATCATGTCAGACAGATCCAATAGTGATCATTGTGTGACGGAGTTTATGTGTCTAAGATGGAGAAGGAGCAGAACTGAGGCTCAGTGACATCTGGGCAGGTGTTCCATACCCTGGGTATCTGGGTGGAGAGGCATTCTAATGTTCAGTAGCCACTCACATATTTGAAGTCTGGACTGTTCTAGGCCATCTCTGGCAAGCTCTGGTGAGGCCCTTCTTACTTACTGTTGGGGACACTCTCCAGAGTCTCAAGATGGTATAAGGCATTGTATGGTGATAGATACAGATAGATAAGACTTATCCTTGCTCAGGTTTCTCCTGCTTGTCTTTTTAGAATTGTGCCCCACACTTACCATTTCATTTAATTTCCATCTCATTTAATTTCCCCCAAAGTTACCACTTCCAAATATCATGATCACATTGTTTCCGTCTTCTTAATATCTGACAATTAGGGTAAAACTCAACATAAGTTAAGGTGGGAACCTTAAACAATTGGTCCAAAAAAATCAGTTCAGCATGATTCCTTGCTTTTCCATAATAAAGATGGTCTTGCTTCCAGTTCTTGAAAACCCACTGCTCCTTTCCATCTAAGCTCTCATCAGCATGATATCCTCATCTATCCACAAATGTATCAGTGTTCTGGTCATGACAATATAGCCAATCTCTAAGAAGTTAGAACTTTTCCTAATACTTTAGTCTTCTGACTCCTCAACAGAATCACCCATAACTTTCCATTTTCAGCATTTTGAACTTTTTCTAGCCTTTTTCTCTAAGGTCCTCCAGTCTATGTTTCTAAATTTTTATGTATTGGTTACTGACAAAGATCTTATTGCCCATTTCTGATTTTCTTAGTCCTTTTTTTGAGGTAATCACTGATTACAGACTGGTAACTTAGGAGGTAAAAAGGTTTATTTAGCTCCATATTCTATATGTCCAGGAACATGGCACCAGCATATATTTGGTCTCTGGTGTCTTTCTGCTGACAGAGACTCTGCAGAGTCCTGAGGTGGCAAGACAGAATCATTGCTCAGGTTTCTCTTCCTCGTCTAGAGCCACAGTACCATTAGATTAAGACTCTGCTCTATTCCTTCATTTAACCTTGATTACCTTAAAAGGTTTCACTTCTAAATATATAGTCAGATTACATTTCTACCCTCTAACTATCTCACAATGTGGACTGAATTTCAACCTCAGTGTTGGTTGAGACACTAAAGCCATAGCACAAAGAATATGGATCAAATGTAGGCAGCCCTCTATTCACCAATGGTTCTTGATTAAAAATAGAAAGTCACCATATCCTCATTAATGCAGGGATAAAAAGGGACCAGGGATGTCAGGAATAAACTTTGGGTCCTCATACTGAGGAATGGAGGTGTCTGCTGAAGGTTCAGGTGATGTGGAATACATAGTGAAGAGTCATAATGAGTATCAGCTATGACCTTGGGACCAGTCACAAGGAGTTTCAAGTATTTAACATGAATATGTAGATACAGTTTAGCCAAATTTTTCTGTTTTCTCATCCCCCTTTGTCAGGGTTTTTAGTCCCCGTTTCCTCCTGACCAGCAGAAGAAGTGGAGAAAGCACGCCCCGACCAGGACGAGCCAAGAAAGGTAAAGGTCGACTGGTGGCCCGCACCCAGCCCTCCCTCTCCAGGGGATAATCAGACGCACCAAGGAGACGAGTCCAAGCAGGGTCTCATTTATTGAGGAAGTACACACAACTTATATACTGCACAGGAGCCAATCAGGATAAAGGTCAGAGAGGTGGAGCGAGTTCACGTGTACACCCATCCCATAGTCCGTAAGGGAAGGCATGAACGGTCCACCAGGGCAGAAGAGTCCTGGACCTATTCTGGAGGTGGTCTGTTTTTTCCATCACCACCCACAGCACCACCTCCTGGCTGATCACCAGGAGCCATCCCAGCCACATGTGCAGCCCCAAGACCGGGAAGCGGGCAGCAAGTCATGTCATACACCCCTTCTTCCTCTTATCTTCCAACATAAGACATGCTAACTTTATTTCTTTGTCTTTGAGATAAGTGTTTTAAAATGTAATGTGGATCAGTTCTGGGAAGAATTATGTCATCCAAAAGTCAGAAAGAAATTTGCATAATCTTATGGTGAAAGAATGAACATGTTTATGGTTTTTGAATTTATTTTTTAGTAGTAGATGGACACAATATCTTTATTTTATCAAATATTTTATGTGGTGCTGAGGATTGAACCCAGAGCCTCAGGCATGCAAGGCTAGTGCCCTACCACTGAGCCACAACTTCAGCCATGTTTATGGTTTTAACTAGCATAGTTTCATGGGAGCATGGATCATGGTATCATCTTTCTTTGGACATTGTGTGGATTTATAAATTGTGTAGGTTCCAATAACCAGTTGGTGGACTGTGTGCTTTATATTTTGAAATATTTCCCAGAATTTTCTTCATTCTATGTTTCTGGATAGCCTGTTGAAAAGAAGTCTGCCTGTGTGAAATTCTGCATTACCAAGGCATTTCTAGGAACTATTAACAAGCACAATATCAGTTAAGAAATTTTCCAGGTATGGCATAAAACACTTGGTTGAATGTATTAATGACTGTGTTTCCGTGGGAAGTAAGAAGGCATACCATGATCACCTGGTGGCTGAAAGGGCAGTTGGAGCCATGATATCTGTAGTTAGGTGAAGTTGGATCCCTAGAGAGGCAGAGCCAGGCATCTTGACCTCAGGCAGTCATCAGGTCTGAATCACCCTCTGTGTGGGAATGTGTAGTTGGTCTTGCAGAGGGCTATCACAAGGACCACTACACTGGTTTGCTGTGTTCAGAATCACAAGCTGCATAGAAACCTGTGGCTCCAGGAGCTTATCAAGAGTTGGGCACTACTGGGACTAATCTGGGACATATGGAACTCAAGTTTCCCAGTCTACACTAAATGTAAATTCAGGGATCAAGAACAGAGCCAGGCCTGGCATAGTGGCAAATGCCTGAAGTCCCAAAGGCCCGGGCAGCTGAGACAGGGGGATCAAAATTTCAAAGCCAGCCTCAGCAATGGCGAGGCACTTAGCAACTCAATGAGACCATGTCTCAAAATAAAATACAAAATAGAGCTGTGGATATGGCCAAGTTGTTGAGTGCCCCGAGTTCAATCCCCAGTACTCTTTCCAAAAACAGCAACAACAACAGGTCTGGTGATGACTTCTGTCTGTCCTTCCACTCAGGTCCTCTTATCCCTGCCACAGACCACACACCTAAAAAAAAAAAATGAAAACTACCAGAACACCCTGGTTATGTCACCTGTATATCCACTCCTGGTCCCCTCTGCAGAGCCTACCTGGATGCTGGAAAGAAAGGGCATCCTAGGGCCTTAGATCTGAGGGAGCTGGCAAGACCAGTTTATGACTTTAACACCTGTCCTCCTGGGGGTTATAAGAATGTGACACAGAAAAGAAAGGGGTTTGTGTCTCACTTCTCCATCTGCTGAGTCACTGTGGGTTTCAGGATTGCTCTCCCACCTTTGACAATAATAATCTGCCTCATCTCCAGCCTGGGCCCTGCTAATGGTCAGGGTGGCTATGTTTTCTGAGCTGAAGCCAGAGAATTGGTCAGGGATCCCTGAAAGCCATTTGCCGTCCTCATAAATCACTAATTCAGGGGACTGAATTGGCTTTTGCTGGTACCAGTGAACATGTGCCTTAGAACGTTTTCTCCAGAGCAGGTGACTGTGGCCCTCTGACAGGGGGATACTCACCCTAAAGGTGACTTTGTCATACATAGGAGCTGGTGGAATCTGCAAGACAATGTTTATAGCAGCTCAATTCACAATAGCTAAACCATGGAACCAACAGTCCTTCAATAGATGAATGGATAAAGAAAATGTGGTATATATTCTCAATGAAATATTTCTCAGCTTTAAGAAGAATGAAATTATGGCATTTGCCAGTAAATGGTTGGAGTTGGAGAATATCATGCTAGGCAAAATACACCAATCCCAAAAACCCAAAGGCCAAAGATTTTCTCTAATGCATGTATACTAATTTACAATAAGTCGGGGGGGGGGGGGGTGATAGAGAATAGTATCATCTTAGATTAGGTAGAGGGAAGTGAAGGGAGGGGAGGGGAGGAGATGTGGTGATAGGAAAGATAGTAGAGTGAAACAGACATTATTACTTTATGTATGTAGGTGACTGCATGAACAATATAATTCTACAACACGTATACTCAGAAAATAAGAAATTATATCCCATATATATATATATATATATATATATATATATATATATCAAAGTGCATAAATGCATTCTACTGTCATGTATAACTAATTAAAACAAATTTTAAAATTTTAAAAAATATATAGAGAGAGACAAGAGGGGAACCTGAGGATGAAGAACTCATTAGAAAAGACCCAATGACTATGTTGGACTGAGCCATGGTTTGGCGTGGACCCAGATCAGGGTCCTGTGGGAGCATCCACACAGGATAATGTGCCTAGAACATCACCTGTGCAGACAGAGACAAGGGTAAGGAGGAGGGGTACAGACCATGGTGGAAATTTCCCAGAAGCCTGTCTCCTGAGACCAACAGCACAACTGGGCTCCCCAGGCTCTCTCATTCCTTCTCAGCTCCTTTGACACAATGAATATTTGGTGCTTATGCAAACATACTACTCTCTGTGGGCTCTTCATTGAGGGCAAGTGGAGAATATTTTCATCAGCTGTGGGGTAAGAAAAAGAGACTGAGGAAAAAGAATGGAGTCCCAAATTCCTCCAGATGCTTCTAGGAGCAGAAAATCAGCCTTGAACTCCTGGTCCCATATCAGAGCCTCCTTCCTGTAATTGATACCATGACAAAAGTCCCAGACCTCCTGGGCTTCGGTGTGTCCTGGGCCCAGCTCAGCAGGGCTGTTGACCTTCCAAGAGTCTGGCCAGGGACTGCAATGGTACCTGTCACAGGCCAGTGATAACACCTTACTCAGTTGAAGGTGAGTCATGGATGCTCACCTTCCTCCACCTCTTCATGTGTCTCTTAGCTGCACTTTTGTCCCATCATTATCATTTTTATTCAATCCTACAGTATAAGCCTTTGAGTACATTTTTTCACATGGGATATTGTGCTTGGGAAATAAGCACCTGTGTTTTTATTCATCACAGTTTCTGGTCTCATTTTATGTCAGGTGTTTTCTCCTTTCTATGGCATCCTCCTTCTTGGAATAGACTATGAATTAGAACAGGAAAGCTCTCTTTTATTAATCTTTTATCAGTGTTTTATGTAATCTTGTTAAAAAGGCCAGGCACCAGACCTGTCTGAGAGTTGAGATTTTGACTTGTGGTCTCTGGATGTCATCATGGTCACAGGTACACGGAGCTGATCTCTGAATCATAGGTTCTACCTATAGGGAGAACCCTCTCAGTGAACCATGGACAGTCCTATGGTCAGTGCTATGACTTCATCAGAGTGTTCTAAATAATTTTCCAGGGAAAATTCCTGGAGTCTCCCCAAATATTGAGATTGCAACTGATCAGAGGAGCTGCCATCTTCAGAGCTGATGTACTTGGAGTTGGAAGAAGAGGCCAGTGTGGAGGACCAGGTGTCTCTGCAAATGCTTATGGGAAATGGATCAGCCCCAGGACCACTACTGGACAGCAAGGGATTGTGCCCTGTAAGTGGGTAAGAGACCGAGGCAGCTGATGTAGCTGAAGAACCCAGGCTGGAATATCTATCCTCTCAAAGTGAGTTTGCTGGTAGAACACCTGCACATCATGTAGTCTCCACAGCAAATGTAGAGCCCTGTAGCAGCTTCCCAGCCTGTTGCCTGGGACCATTTTTTCCATTGCATTTCCTCCTATGACCAACTTCTGTGATTTTGGGTTGAAAAAGTCTGAGTCTAACCCTCACAACCTTTGGTCACTAAAGTCCAAGGACATAGGATGAACTCTCCTGACTTTCAATCTGAGGACTATTCCTTGGATACCTGTTGACCTCCAAGGCTGGCCTTCCTCTTGGGTTACCCTGAGCATTTGCAACTTCTGTTTTGATTTCTCCTTGTAGCAGTTCTGCTGCCCCCTGCCAGTGTAGGAGCTTCAAAGTAGGGGCTTACCTCATCCAGGTGACTTTTAAGCCCCTGTCATCTGAAAGGGTATGGGTATGGACTACAGCCTCAATTTGTAGCAGCCTCACCCACCCTGTCCTTCTCAACACAGTACAGAGAGGTGGTCTCTTCAGTGTTCTCCAAGATGGGCCATGAACAGCTTATGTACTTGAGTGTCCAAATATAAAATCTGTTTCTGGTCCATGTGTTTTGATAGAAGAGGGGAAAATGCAGAATAAACTGCAGCCCTACTACAGAGGTTCCTGGTCAGAGAAACCTAAGTGACAGGCCTAAGAGAAATTTCCTTACAATACATAAAAATAGGCATCAAAACTGATGTTACTCCTTCTCCCATCACAGCATGTGTGGGGCTACTGGAACACAGGATGTTTGGCACCACAGCTCATCTGTGTGCTTATGCCACCACAAACATCCTTGTCCTCCTCTTCCATCTCTACTTTCCTTCTCCTGCTCCTCCTCCTTTTCTTCCTCCTCCTCCTCCTCACCATTATTTTTACTAAAATTATTATACTTCATCACATATATATCCTTTGTATTTCACCACAAAATTTTCACCATTCATTAATGTATAATCATGAGTAGTCTGTGTATCATAATCTTGCATCAAAGACAATTTAGTAATAAATGTTTTTTAAGTAATACTAGCAAACTAAAAAAAACTTATCATAATGGTCACATCCCACTTTTGCAACAAAAAAAATGGCATAATGATTATGATTATGCAATGAAATTCTAGTTTGTGGTAGAGAACTTCTGCAAATTCTTCTAGTCTCTCCAGGGGAAGTTCAGGCTCACCTCACAAAATATTGGGTTTGCAGAGTCTATTTTCACATCTCCTCAGAGGAAGGAGAGGGCTCCAATGACTGTGCCACTTAGTGAGACCTGGGATATCTCTTTTGAATTAATAAGATCTTTTTTGTTCTTTGTGTCACTATGTGTACGTTTTTGTTTTCCTAACGATTAGTATATGCTTCCCCACTTCACAATAGGTAAAGTCCAGGAGAAGTGAAAACAATGGTGTCAAGTTGATCCAAGTCTTAGAATTCAGGTCCTGGCTGTATCAGACAGAACATGACCACAGCAGGGAGAGGAAGAGCCGGGCTGCAAAGCAGTTCTCACATACTCTTTGGTTCATTGCTATCTCCATATGGCTTGACTGTCACCAGGAGCCCATCTTGTTTGCAGGGATGCTGTTGGTAAGTGGACACACTAGGGCCTCTTGTTACAGATATTGTGACATTGACTGCAAATGTACCTTTTGTGTTCTGATCAGAAGGAGCCAAGTTGTACTGATGGCAAAGGGCAGTACAAGAGCCTCCAACCATGAGGACAGAGCTGGCCCCTGTTGTTGCCCAGCCTGTGTGATGGAGAAGTGAGTCAAGGTGCTTGGCATAAGGGTGTCACTGGAAGTGTGTCCCAACACAGGAACTGTGGTCGTATTTGTAACCACAAGGCCTGCGGTGTGCTCATGTGAGTCTCAGGTACTGTGGTGGAAGGTAGATCCAGTTATGTCTCCTCATACATATTTTCTGGCCATGATTTTTTTCTGTTCAGGTGTGAGCAACAAGCACTGATGCAGAGCAGAAAGAGATCAAGTAGGTCTTCCTCTTGTCTCTGACCATGCTTCTGTGAGTAAGTTCCCCCAATAAATTATGTTCTGTGTAAATCTAGTTCCCCCCAATAAATTGTACTCTGTGCCACAACCTGCACAACATCAACAAACAAATCATGAGAAAGGTCAACTGGAGATGGAAAAAAACATACAGACAAAGAAAACACAGAGACATTTTTATGTAAAGCTGGGGCCAGGTTGGCCACTGCCCTTTGATGGAGGAACAACGACCTATGCAAGTTTTTTTAAATAGGGTCTCATATTCTGGAAGCTAAACTATAGGGGCACTGTAAATGTTTCAAGGCTCGTGAGTTGTCATATGCTTCTTTGTGCACTAAAAATTTACAGAGCTGGAAACAATTTGAAGCTATCTTACCATTGCAGTGCTATTATCCTGCTGTAACCAAGACAGCCATTGTCCTGGGACATCTGATAACTGTTAGCACCAGCAGTGAGAGTCAAGGCTGATAACATCATGGCCTTTGGCAAGAAATGTTTTCCAGGTATGGTTTTTGCAAACTCCACAGGATGAGCCAATGACTGTGGGCTCATCTGCTCTCAGCTGAATCTTGTTCTTGCCTAGGACCACACTTCTCTCGGTAAGTTCCCCAATAAATTGGACTCTGTACAAATAAAGAACAATCTGTCTCTTTTTCTTCATTCTTGTGGCACCTTGAGCCCAGCTCTTATACTGTGCTGGATTGTTCTTGAAAAACACCCACAAAAACAAATTCAGACAATTACATGTGAAGTTGTGCAAATCTCTGTAATGATGTGTTTAGTGCTTCCTCCATTTTATAGATGATATGTTGGATAAAACAGCAAAAGTAGGTGACCAGAGGTTCCAAAGTAGTTGGAACTAAAACACATGTACTCTTTCTTCTTCAGTTCTTTTAGCTAACACATTGGATGCACAATATTAGACTGGGAGACATATTGTGTTTGTGTGTGTGTGTGTGTGTGTGTGTGTTTTCTATGGGTGTCTTGCTGTTTTCTAGGCTGACCTTGGATTTGGGCTCAATTGATCCTCTGGATTCAGCCTGCCAAGCATTGGGACTATAGATGCCCACCACCATATCTGGCTGTATACCT
The DNA here is from genome assembly GCF_021218885.2 of Marmota monax. NCBI lineage: Eukaryota > Metazoa > Chordata > Mammalia > Rodentia > Sciuridae > Marmota > Marmota monax. The sequence continues at coordinate 548,057 of NW_026694289.1, read as the reverse complement.
TGCCTGAAAGGAAGCAATTTTTTTATATTAGCATTGAAACCCAGGAGTGCTTGATCAGTGAGCCACATCTCCAGAGCTTTTTGTATTTTGAGACAGGGTCTCACTAAGTAACTTAGGTCGCACAAAGTTGCTGAGGCTTGCTTTGAACTCCTGATCCTCTTGCCTTAGGCTCTGAGTCACTGGAATTATAGGTGTGTGCCTCCATGCCCAGCTAAAGAAAGAAAATCTGACAAGACTTCTCAAAGTCAGTGGGAAGAATCTTTATTCTTAAAGTAACCTAATCTGAGATGTACACCTGTTTTCATATGAAGCATATTGTGTAATTGCAGTAAAAACATCTGAACATATGAACAAATGTCTGGACTAAAATTCTGAAATGAACACTATTAATGGCATTACCAATGTGGGGTATCTACAGAGAGATGAGTGAATAAAAGAGAAGGCACGAAAATAAGGCAGCCATATCCAAACAACAGTCATGTGGTTTCATGGTGAATTCTATAATTGTCTGAAAATTTATTCCAATTCATATGTTTTGTTGAACCACCATTATTGGTGTTCATTGCATTGTAAATATTTATTTTATCAATCCCTCACACTACAAAAATATATTTATATCTTGAAATCATCTTTAGATATGATACATTATGCAATAATAGAATGTAGAATTAAGTGAAAGAACCTAGATTGTTTTCCTTTGTTTAACTACAAAGAACATGAACTCAGAACATAATTAAGTGTAGACATGATTTCTATAAGAAAAATATAAAGCAAGAGTAAAGTGTTAGTCTGAACTCTCTTGGTATTAGGCCTAACAAAATATCCTTGAATCCAGAAACAAAGAAAATGAAAGGATGAAATCTGGCCCAAGGCCCTGCACTGTCTCTTCATTTTACTATGATAAAGTGGAAATGGAAGCTTGGTCCTTCCTCCTTGCACTTCCAGCAGGTACAGGACAGACCCAGCCAGCATGTGGAAAAGAAGAAAAGATGCATCTGAAGGTAAAATTCCTAGAGGTTCCAAGAATGAGGCTTAGCCATGGAATTCCCAAAGAAAATGGGAATTGGACTGAATGCCGAATCTCTATGGCATTGAAGAGTGAAACATTGGCAGGCATTTGAAATATGAAAATTTCAAATATTCAAATTTACTTATCCATAGAAGGTAGGCATTTTCTCATATTTTTCAAAAATATATGTACATGTGTAATTTAATAATTGGAAAAAGCATAGGAAGATGTTGATGCATGATGAATCATCACATCCAAAGCCTGCAAAGTGCAATGGTAACTATAGAAATGTCATATTGGAATTAACACAAAGATGTCAGGACTTGGAAATTTCATTGCTAACACTGGAAAATTTTTGGCAAACTAGTGAATGTTGATTACTGTTTTATTTTGTCTGGGGCCTCCACAAGCTGTTTAAAGTATTCCTGAGAATATAATGACATACATATATACATATATATGTACATACACACATGCACATATATTACATTTACATATATCTTACTTTATGTATGTACAGTGGTGACAGAGAATGGGAGAGCAGTATCTGAGACTGGGGTCTCTGATGACCTCATGGCTTTGGAAATCCTAGTGCCTGTGAATGTTCCTGTGCACATTTTCAGGATACCAAGCTGCTGTGGCAATGTCCTGCATGAAAAGGCTCTGCAGAAGAGTCTTATCAGCCTTGACCTTGATCTCAGGGCTCATGGTTCCTAGGAATAGAGAAACTCTCCTTCTAGACAACCACAAGGTTTCACCAGCTCCACTAATTTCAGAGCTGCCCACTAACAGTAACTTTAAACAACGAACTTTCTTGAGAGCTACACAAAACTTCTAACATTGCACATTGTGACTGTAAACTACAACTGCAGAAAAACTACATAAATGTTTCTAGCCCTGTAATTTATTGAGTACAAAGAATAATACTTTGCATAGTCTTTAACCTAATAATGGGATATATATCAGGTTAAATATATATGTAAATCTTTAGATCTGCTTCTCCATCAGAGAGTGGCACTCCACCTGATCCCAGCTATTTTATCTTCAAATTCTGTGTCTGTGAGTCTTTTATTTCTAAGCCCCTATCATACCTCACTGGAACCTGCTAGACTGGCTATGCTGGTCACGGCATATTACAAACAATAAAATTCATACTTACAATTTTTAATTTTGATCTTTTCTCAGTGTAGCTACATGTGTGTTGTAATTTGATTGCAATACTGAGGAGCTCCAGTAAGCTTTGCAATCACAAGGGCAAATAACATACTCTACAATATATGGTGTTGGTAAGCAATACAGTTCACCAGGCTAGGGGTACTAAAAGCAGTGTTTACTTATATCTTTGATATATATGGCTTGTCATGATATAATTATCATTGCAGACCAAATGTCTGTATATATAATCAGTTTTTCATTCTAATTGGGGTTTTAACTAGTCATTTGGTTGGTACATTGTGGAAATAATATACATTGAAAATCCTGAGGAATGATATTCTCACCCACCAAATACCTTTTCATTATTGAAAAAAGGATCCCTTTATTTAGGAGTTCATACTATCCAAGAGAAAATTCAGGTACAGGGGTCTATTGACTTGTGATTCTATAAAAGAAGGAGATTCCACTCTCAATATCTCCTGCTCAGTTTCTTTCCTATGGGTTTAGAAATGAGTGACATTAATGAAAAACCTGCACTTACTCTGTCTCACTCCCTTGGCAACATTATTAACACTGTTAGGGCAGACTCCTCGGGACTGATATACCCACCAGACCTCCACTGTGAAACTATTTGCCATGTCTTTTAAATCTTTCTCCAATTAGTCTCAGTTGAACTTCCTTCAAGAAAAGGCAAAAAGAAGATCACCCTCCAGGGTCACCCTGACTGAAGTATCGTGGATATGAAATGAATAAAACAATGTCATTGATGCCAAACTGCACCAAAGCAGGCCTGCACCATGGAGGGACATGGAGGCATTTACAATGAAGATTTCCCTGAGAACTGGAGGAATTGTACCTATAGGTATGGACTTGATCCTCTATTCCAGCAAAATGAAGAGTTGGAGAGATACACATCCCCTGAGACCACTTCACACTAAGCAGAGTATGTTGTCACTGTACCAAGAACATAAAATGGGGTATGTTTTGTTTGTCATTTCACCATGGGACTGGAAGACAGCTGAAAGGGAACTGAATTTCTAGTCCATGTTGCAGGAAGAAATCTCTTTAGAGTTTAGGAAGACTCATCAGAGCAAGAAGGAGATTTTGTCCTTAGGGGAGGTTCTGGTCTCACTTCCCCCTAAACTTGGCCCACTGTGGTAAGTGCTACTGCCTGAATATGAACAGCAGTAGTAATCAGCCTCATCCTCCAGCTGCAGCCCAGAGATGGTCAGAGAGGCTGTGTTGCCAGTCTTGGAGCCAGAGAAGCGAGCAGGGATCCCTGAGGGCCTACTACTAACACCATGAATCATGAGTTTATGAGTTGTTCCTGGACGATTTTGGTACCAGGAGACATCATTATATTTCCCAATGTCACTGCTGGTTCCAGCACAGGAGATGGTGACTGACTGTCCAGGAATTCCAGAGATGGAGGGAGGCTGAGTCAGAGCAGACTGGGCCCAGAAACCTGAAAAGAGGAGAAAACTCATGATGTTGAATCAAACCCTGACCAAGGTAAACCTGAGAAGGAGGAAACAAAACCTTAGCCCAGATGTCCCCAAGACCTCCTTTTCTGCAAATGTCACAAAAGTACCCTGATTGAGGAGTGTGAGGACAAGCAGAGTCCAGACCATGGTGGTGGCGCCCCAGAGCACTCCCTCCTGATACTCCAGCACTGGACCTGGCACCTCCAGACTTATTTATCTGCTTCATTGCCTCAGAGAAATGAAGGAGGTCCTCAATGCAAATCTGCTTCCTGCATCTGCCTCTCCTCAGCCCACTCTGGCTTGTCCTGAACTCTATACACTTTTACATCTCTATCCCAAAGAGTTCAGATGACCAGATATAGTCTCCCTGTCTTAGATTTCCTGATGATAAGAAACATAAATTGTCTATTCTTGCTTGAACAGGAAAGAAAGATCTGCTGAAGTCCATCATCTCTATGAGCACCTAGAACTTCAGTGTCTCTGCTGAGATCTCACTGTGTCTCTGAGGAGACCCCACCATAACAATAACCCTCCAGGTCTGTATCACACCCTACAGTGCCCTCTTCTGGTGATCATCCTCCAAGATCTCTCTACTGTGAGGAAACAAGTCTGTCCACCCAGGAAACACCTGCTATGGTTGTTGTTGGTGGGGTCTCCCCAGAGGCAGCCGTGTTTCTGCCCCTCCCCTGTGCTATGTGTGGAAGCACATGCAGCATCAAATTCTATCAGTATTTGAGTCACTCCCTGGTCACTCACCACATGCCTCGTGGATCATCCAGTGGTCACTGGGAAGGAGTCTCATGAAGGAAACTGGGTGCCCCACCAAGGGCCATAGTCCTGACCTGATTCTGCAGTTTCTTTCCTGTTTGACCATTCCCAACTAATGACCAATTCTTGCTAAGTGACTGGATCTCAGTCTCAGAAGTGAGTTCCATGAATCCTTCTTCTTGTGTAGGGGATCTACAAGGAGATGAAGGCAAAATGGGAAGGAAACATGTTAAAATATGGGCCATTTTTATTAAAACAGGAGCTATTTATTTAAAATTATTTTATTTCACCTTATTTTATTTTTTGGTTGTGGGAATTGAAACTAGGGTTGCTGAACCACTAAGGCACATCCTCTGCTTTTTTTATGTTGTATTATAGATTGGGTCTCACTGAGTTACTGATGGCCTCAGTAAGTTACTGAGGCTGGCTTTGAACTCATGATCCTCCTGCCTCAGTCTCTCAAGCTGCTTGGATTATAGGCATGCACCACCTTGCCTAGCCAAATATTTTATATTTTAATTTATATTTTATATTTTAGTTTATACTATCTGGTACAGTGTGTTATTGTTACGAATGGATAAATTGTTGAATGATTAATTCAGGCTAATGAATTTAACTTACTTTGTTTTGTAAAGCAGCTTTATTGAGTTGTAGCTTATGTATCAACAATTCAATTATTTCACATAGACACTCCAATGCCTCTTACTGTATTCCGAATTGTGCAACAATTGCCAAAATTAATTTTAGGGCATTTTCATCACCTAAGAAGAAAAACTTTATGACCATTAGCAGTCATTCCAAATGCTTTTTCCCTCAACATACTCATCCACTCTGCCTATCTGTGAAAGAAATCATTTATTCTCTTTTCATTTCTGTGTGATTCTCTATTGAGAAATTTCAAAATCGTTTTTATTTGAGGAGAATATTTAAGTTATATTTTACTCTGTTTTGAAATATATAATATATTAGTATAAACTATAGTCACCATACTATGCAGTAGACCACTAGAAATTATTTCTTCTGTCTGAAAATTTGTCCCCTTTTACTAAATCACACTTTATCCCTTTCCCTTCCCCACCTCACCCATATTGTGGAACCATTTTACTCTCCACCTCTGTGAGTCCTTGTCCTTCTCTCATAGATTATACATATACTTGAAATCATGGAGTTTTTATCTTTCTGTGCCTAGCTTATTTCACCTAGTATAAACATCTTTAAATTTTACTATAGACTTCATTCTTACCTGAAGATTACATTCAATTTATGTTTAACTTATGTGTCCAGTTCAAGAGAAGAGTTATTTAAATTATTTTCATGGTTAATCCACCCTACCCCATGAATGTGGCATGACCAAGCAGACTTATCTCAAAAATATAAAATAAAAACCACACAAGTGTGACAAAGAGTCCTCCATCCATTAAAGTGCTTTCTATCATTCTGTGTTTTGTGTGGCCTGTGGTTCAGATTGATTTCATTTCCTAAGTGTAAGTATCATTATTGTTTTCAGATTCCATTTAGGATGGAGTAAGCATACACTATCTTTTCAGATCGAATTCAGCAATTAAACCTCAGACAGCACACATGGAGATCTTTGTGACTACCTAGGAGAGCAACAGAAGGCAGACTGGAGGAGTCAGCAGCACATTAAAAATACCACAGTGGAGAGTTTTCCACTTCTACCCTTCATACTTGGTCTGCTTTCAGGCAGCCTGGGACCTGGCTGAATTCCAGGATATGCCCTGCTATTGGGAGCTGCAAATAAATTGTCAGCTTGTCTGATCCATTTTTAAGTTCTCTGAACCCTCAGAGAACTCTTGTTGTTATCTCACAGATTTGAGGCCTCTCCATTACCTTGGCAACTTCTTCTCAAAGAGAATTCTGTAATAACATGGAATTTATTGGTTCAGACAGCCTTATGTTCAAATGCAACTTTCCAGTGGCAGAAAAAAATACCGGGGAGCCCAAATAGCCTTGAGGCACTAGCTGGCTGGAGGAGAAAGAATTACTGCTCAAGTGATAAGTCTACAATCAAGCCAGTTTCCCTACAGCCTCCCCCTTTTTGTTTATCTTGCAAAACTGTTCCTCACAATAAATCCCCCTTTGATTTGTTTTGCTATAAATAACATATTAGCAGACTTTTTTATCTTTGTTGGGGACAGACTCCTAAGGACTGATCTTCCCACCAAACCCCTGCTGTGAAACTATTTTCCATGTCTTTATCTCTAAATATTATTTCAGACTTTTAATTTCCCAGCCAGTTCACACATTTGTTTGGTTTACTGATCCCTTGCTGTGCAGGACACAGTGACACCCCACTTTTGTGTCTCCTAGAGAAGAAAAGAAATTCTTCATGCTCTGAGAAACTTGGGATGCGCACACTTTCTTTTTCTTGGGGTTTTTCTTTTCTCCATTCTACTTAGGTCTTGACTTGGGAAATTATCTGTGTTCACAGTGGTGGCAGCAGAGACTGTGTGGGCTTTCCTTTCTCATTTGAGGAGCTGATTTCCCAAGAGAGTGTCGCTTAATTCCACTACTTCATTACTCTGTGTCCTCTTAGTATTTGTGGGATCCTGGCCTCTGTCATAGGAAATGGGCAGAAGGCTGGAAGGGAAGTCCTGAGCACACACACATAGTGGGAAGGTTGTGGAAATTAGCTTGGAAAAATCATCCTGCAAATCAGGCTCAATTCTGAGCTACCCTTGCATTGTTCTGATCTCAGAGGGGATACAAAAGAATATGGACTAGAATTTATATGTAGCCTGTTAACTGAAACTCAGCTGACCCCTGCAAATCTCACAATAAAGAAAGACCCAAATGTCATGACTAAGGGTTTCTAAACTGATATAATATCAAAATCACAATCCACACAAAGTTGGTTTAGTCTAAATGGATATATAGTCTACTGAAACAAAAATATAAACATAAGATTTTTAAATAGATGCATCATATCACAATATATAATTAAATGTAATATACTGTATAAAATATAAGATCACTAGGCATGTAAAGAACCAGAAAGTCTCAGCTGACATTAGGACAATGAACAGATAGATATTCTATTGACCAAACTGGACAGCCAATATCATAATAAAGACTATATTGCAAAGATTCTACATCAATCTTTAAAATTGATAGTAGAAATAATGTCAAAGTATCTGTAAATAAGTGGAGAGAAACAAAGTTACATCAAGGAAACAGAAGATAAAGCAAACAAGAAGTGGCAGTACCACAGATGAGAGGTATGTTAAAAGGAATTAAGAGAAGATTATCTCTGGAGAATGAAAGAGTAGTGATCTCCAAGTCAGAGCAAGGAAACTATCCCATCATATAACACAGAGAGAAAAAAGAAAAAAAAAATTTGTTTATTTAATCAAAAATGACTTTCAGTTTCTGGTCTGGCATGTCAGAAACTTGCAAGTTGTCACAACACATTTTTCACTTTTATACCCTGTAGTCCATTATCCATATGACAACTATAAAGCACTTGATAGCATGATTGGGCTCATGGAGAACCTACAGAAGATTCCCTTGATGTGTCTCTGTGTTCAGACTGAGTCCAGATTCCTCCCTTGATCCCTTTCCCTGCAGCATCACCTGATCCCATCTCTCCACCCCTCTCTGCTCACACCCTCTTCACTCTGTGTTCTTTTAGTATTAGTGGTATCCTCTTCACTCTGATCCTCCCACCAAGTCTTCCTCTCTGCTTTTCCAGATCCTGAGATGTCTTTGGCCCTTCTTGTCTTAGTTCATCACTCAGGCTGACTTCTAAGAAAGGAGGGAAATAAACCTGTCCATTGTCTCTGAAAAGTGTAAGGAAGGGAACAAGTTTTGGATGTCTTTAAGTTTAGGCAAACAAGGTAGAAGTAGTTACTGTTTCTCATCTTCTGGAAAATAAGCCAAAGTGCATTCACAAATTCACAAGAAATTTGTGGCTATATTTTTATGTGTAAATGTACTTAGGGAATCATATAACTGGAATTCTAGCTAGAAATTGGTTGGAGTCACCCTTGAAATCATGAACTGTTAGGAACCCCTGAGGGGGAAGGGGCACACCCACAAGACATCTTTCTTAGTTCTGGAACAAAAGGATCCTCTCAGGGATCCAACATGGCGGTGGGCATGGAGAGATCAAGTCTCTGACCTCTTCAGCTGCATGGGCATAGGGAGTCTTAAACCGTCTAAATGCTGTTTGCTCAGGATCACTAGGCAATACTGAGCTGATGTGGATCTGGGGCTAACAGTCTGCGCCTCTCAGAACACACACCGAGCCTGGAACGGCTGAATTCAGGCTCCCATTTGCCTGCGTCTCGCAGACAAACCGCTGTGACTCAGTGCTAAACGCTCCTGCTGAACCAACTTGTTGGCTCCTCCTGAATCTGTGGAGGTTAATACCAACCCAACCTTCATAGGCAGTGGCCACAGGATTGAGACAGGGCTTGGGAGAGCCAGTAAGGACCCACCAGTTGCATTGGACACCTGGCAAAGGGAACGAACTGTCACCATTCTCATGGGATATCACCATGACAGAGAACTGACGTCACCAGAATGCAGCGGAGGAGATAACTTCATTGAAACCAGCGGCGGCAGGTGTGTAACCCCCTAGCCTTCCCTCTCTACACAGCATGGAAATCTCAAGGGCCCCTCCCGGCTCTCCCATGAGCACGATAGTCAGACCACGGAAACCAGGAGCAGTGTGGGACCCGCGGTGCGGGACACCTGGCTACCGCTCCCACCAGTGCTGACAACTGAGGTCTCTTGCACCAGCTACCGGGGCATGGCTACAGGAGGTTCTCAGCCCCATGCTCCACAACCTTAGGGGCTGAGGGAATGGCAAGCAGGGAGAGTGTGCACAGTCGTTCAAGAAAATAGGGCTCCTGGGAGCAGCAGACTTGGCATGTAGCCAGTATTGTGGTGAGCATCACTGGTGAGCGGGGCCTAGCTGGAGGAAAACTGGGGAAGTGACTAGACACAAGAAAAGGTCCTAGGCACTGAGGATTGGAGACCTGCCCAGTCAGGGAAGAGGAGCTGCTTCACAGTGATTGGTTCCTGCATATAGAGAGGAGAAGCTTGGCCCGGTGGGCACAGCTCCACCTGCTGGAAGAGAAGTTAATCGAACTCTAAGACTGCATTTTTTAATTTTTTTATTATTTTTTTTTCTTTTTCTTTTATTTTTGTTTATTATTTTTTTATTTTTTTATTTTTATTTTTAAATTATTTTTATTAATTTTTTCTTTTTTATTTTCTATGTTTTTTCTTTTGTCTTTTCATTTCTTTTCAATTTCCTTATTCCCCTTTCCTTGAATTCTACCTGTTCACTGTCATTCCCTTTAGTGGCTTCTTCCCTCCCCTTCTAATACTTTCCCCCCAAGCATCACGATGCTGTTTATGTGTAATTTACTAAATATGTATAGGTAAATGTTCCAAGGCGTTATATAGTGCTACCAAGTCACTAGCTACCCCCAAATACTCCAGACCATTCTCCTGTTAATACCCCTCGTCAGTAGAGCAACCCTCCAAGGTTGCCAAGAGATACCTCAATACCATCACATCATTCAACCTAAATATAAGTCCCAAGACCAAACTGCAGACCGCTATATGCCATCAGAATCCATACACAGTTTAAGAAACGAAGAATCTGCTTTAAAGTGCAACAAAACTCATCACCTCTAGTCATAGTCTCCCATCACAAAAGAGAGACCCCAGAGATACACAAAACCAAATAAATTTATAGGAGTAAACAGTAACTCAACAGTCAAACCGAACAAGAAGTAACATGAGCAGCATGAAAAAGCAAGGAAGAAAAGAAGTACAAACAATGTAGGACAGCCTAAATATACAGGAGGACCTAGAGGCATCAGAAAAATGGTCAAATAAAGAACTCAAGGAACACCTTAGACAGATGGAATGGAATCTTAAAGAGGACATGAGACAGCAAATTCAAACAATGAAAGAACACATTGAAAATGAATTACATAAACAGATAAAAGAAGCAAATAAGCATCTTTATCAGGAGATAGAGATTATAAAAAAATCAACAATAATCCTAGAAATGAAGGAAACTATAAACCAAATTAAAAACTCAAAGGAGAGTATCACTAACAGAGTGGAGCAAGTAGAAGCCAGAACGTCAGATAATGAAGACAAAATATATCATCTTGAAAAGAGTCTAGCCAACTCAGAAAGGCTGGTAAAAAATCACAAGGAAAACATCCAAGAGATATGGGATAACATAAAAAAAAACAAACTTAAGATTCATTGGGATAGAGGAAGGTATAGAGGTTCAAACCAAGGGAATGAGCAATCTGTTGAATGAAATAATTGTAGAAAACTTTCCAGATATAAAAATGGAAACAGATGTACAAATTGTAGATGCATACAGGACACCGAGCATACAAAATCACAGTAGACCAATGCCAAGACACTTTGTTATGAAGATATCCAATATACAGAACAAAGAGAAAATATTAAAAGCTACAAGAGAAAGGAGGCAGATTACATTCAGGGGTAAACCAATAAGGTTAACAATGGATTTTTCATCACAGACGCTGAAAGCGAGAAGATCCTGGAACAACGTATTTCAAACACTGAAAGACAATGGATGCCAACCAAGAATTTTGTATCCAGCAAAATTAAGCTTCAGGTATGACAATGAAATAAAAATCTTTCATGATAAACAAAAGTTAAAAAAAAATTGCAGCCAGAAAACCAGCATTGCAAAGCATCTTGAGCAAAACACTACACGAAGAAGAAATGAAAAACAATAACCAAAACCAACAGTGGGAAGTACCTCAGTAAAGCAGGAAGGCGAGGAGAAAGCTAATCATGGAGAAACAAACCAAATTAAAATAAATAAATAAATAATCAAACATGGCTGGAAGTACAAACCATATATCAATAGTAACTCTAAACGTTAATGGCTTAAACTCACCAATAAAGTGACATAGGCGGGTAACATGGATTAAAAAAACAAATCCAACAATATGCTGCCTCCAGGAGACACATCTGATTGGAAAAGACATACACAGGCTGAAGGTGAATGGTTGGGACAAAACATACCACGCACATGGTCCTCGTAAGCAAGCAGGGGTGGCCATTCTCATATCAAATAAAATCAACTTCAAGACTAAGTTAATCAAAAGGGATAAGGAAGGACATTATATACTGTTAAAAGGAACCATTCACCAAAAAGACATAACAATTATCAATATGTATGCACCAAATAATGGTGCTGCGACATTCATAAAACAAACTCTCCGCAAGTTCAAGAATCAAATAGACCACAACACAATAATTATGGGTGACTTCAACACACCTCTCTCACCATTGGAGAGATCCTCCAAAAAAAAGTTGAATAAAGAGACTATAGAACTCAATATCACAATCAATAACCTAGACTTAACTGACATATATAGAATATATCAACCATCATCAAGTGGATATACTTTTTTCTCAGTAGCACATGGATCCTTCTCAAAAATAGACCATATATTAAGCCATAAGGCAACCCTCAGTAAATATAAAGGGGTGGAGATAATACCATGCATTTTATCTGATCATAATGGAATGAAACTGGAAATCAATGATAAAAGAAGGAAGAAATAATCCTACATCACATGGAAAATGAACAATATGTTACTGAATGATCAATGGGTTACAGAAGACATAAAGGAGGAAATTAAAAAATTCTTAGAGATAAATGAAAATACAGACACAACATATCAGAATCTATGGGACACAATGAAAGCAGTTTTAAGAGGGAAATTCATTGCCTGGAGTTCATTCCTCAAAAAAATAAAAAAAAACCAACAAGTAAATGAGCTCACATTTCATCTCAAAGCCCTAGAAAAGGAAGAGCAAAACAACGGCAAATGTAGCAGAAGGCAAGAAATAATTAAAATCAGAGCAGAAATCAACGAAATGGAAACAAAATAAACTATTGAAAAAATTGACAAAACTAAAAGTTGGTTCTTCGAAAAAATAAATAAGATCGACAGACCCTTAGCCATGCTAGCGAAGAGAAGAAGGGAGAGAACTCAAATTACTAACATACGGGATGAAAAAGGCAATATCACAACAGACACTATGGAAATACAGAAGACAATTAGAAAGTATTTTGAAAACCTACATTCCAATAAAATAGAAGATAGTGAAGACATTGATACATTTCTTAAGTCATATGATTTGCCCAGACTGAGTCAGGAGGATACACACAATTTGAACTGACCAATATCAATGGATGAAATAGAAGAAGCCATCAAAAGACTACCAACCAAGAAAAGCCCAGGACCGGATGGGTATACAGCGGAGTTTTACAAAACCTTTAAAGAAGAATTAATACCAATACTTTTCAAGTTATTTCAGGAAATAGAAAAAGAGGGAGCTCTTCCAAATTCATTCTATGAGGCCAACATCACCCTGATTCTGAAACCAGACAAAGACACCTCAAAGAAAGAAAACTACAGACCAATATCTCTAATGAACATAGATGCAAAAATCCTCAATAAAATTCTGGCAAATCGGATACAAAGGCACATCAAAAAATTGTGCACCATGATCAAGTAGGATTCATCCCTGTGATGCAAGGATGGTTCAATATACGGAAATCAATAAATGTTATTCACCACATCAATAGACTTAAAGATAAGAACCATAAGATCATCTCGATAGACGCAGAAAAAGCATTCGACAAAGTACAGCATCCCTTTATGTTCAAAACACTCGAAAAACTAGGGATAACAGGAACATACCTCAACATTTTAAAAGCTATCTATGCTAATACTCAGGCTAGCATCATTCTGAATGGAGAAAAATTGAAGGCATTCCCTCTAAAATCTGGTACAAGACAGGGATACCCTCTCTCACCACTTCTATTCAATATAGTTCTCAAAATACTGGCCAGAGCAATTAGACAGATGAAAGAAATTAAAGGCATAAAAATAGGAAAAGAAGAACTTAAGTTATCACTATTTGCAGATGACATGATTATATACCTAGAAGACCCAAAAGGGTCTACAAAGAAACTACTAGAACAAATAAATGAATTCAGCAAAGTGGCAGGATATAAAATCAACACGCATAAATCAAAGGCATTTCTGTATATCAGCGACAAAACTTCTGAAATGGAAATGAGGAAAAACACCCCATTCACAATATCTTCAAAAAAAATAAAATACTTGGGAATTAACCTAACAAAAGAGGTGAAAGACTTATACAATGAAAACTACAGAACCCTAAAGAGAGAAATAGAAGAAGATCTTAGAAGATGGAAAAATATACCCTGTTCATGGATAGGCAGAACTAACATCATCAAAATGGCGATATTACCAAAAGTTCTCTATAGGTTTAATGCAATGCCAATCAAAATCCCAACGGCATTTCTTGTAGAAATAGATAAAGCAATCATGAAATTCATATGGAAAAACAAAAGACCCAGAATAGCAAAAGCAACTCTAAGCAGGAAGTATGAATCAAGCGGTATAGTGATACCAGATTTCAAACTGTACTACAGAGCAATAGTAACAAAAACATCATGGTACTGGAACCAAAACAGGCGGGTGGACCAATGGTACAGAATACAGAGGACACAGAGACTAATCCACAAAGTTACAACTATCTTATATTTGATAAAGGGGCTAAAAGCATGCAATGGAGGAAGGATAGCATCTTCAACAAATGGTGCTGGGAAAACTGGAAATCCATATGCAACAAAATGAAACTGAATCCCCTCCTCTTGCCATGGATCAAGGAGCTTGATATCAAATCAGAGACTCTGTGCCTGATAGAATAAAAAGCTGGCTCCAATCTACATATTGTGGGGTTGGGCTCCAAATTCCTCAATAGGACACTCATAGCACAAGAGTTAATAACAAGAATCAACAAATGGGACTTACTTAAACTGAAAAGTTTTTTCTCAGCAAGAGAAACAATAAGAGAGGTAAATAGGGAGCCTACATCATGGGAACAAATTTTCACTCCTCACACTTCAGATAGAGCCCTAATATCCAGAGTATACAAAGAACTCAAAAAATTAAACAATAAGTTAACAAATAACCCAGTCAACAAATGGGCCAAGGACCTGAACAGACACTTCTCAGAGGAGGATATACAATCAATCAACAAGTACATGAAAAAATGCTCACCATCTCTAGCAGTCAGAGAAATGCAAATCAAAACCACCCTAAGATACCATCTCACTCCAGTAAGATTGGCAGCCATTATGAAGTCAAACAACAACAAGTGCTGGTGAGGATGTGGAGAAAAGGGTACACTTGTACATTGCTGGTGGGACTGCAAATTGGTGCAGCCAATTTGGAAAGCAGTATGGAGATTCCTTGGAAAGCTGGGAATGGAACCACCATTTGACCCAGCTATTCCCCTTCTTGGACTATTCCCTAAAGACCTTAAAAGAGTGTACTATAGGGATACTGCTACAACGATGTTCATAGCAGCACAATTCACAATAGCTAGACGGTGGAACAAATCTTGATGCCCTTCAATAGATGAATGGATAAAAAAAATGTGGCATTTATACACAATGGAGTACTATTCAGCACTAAAAAATGACAAAATCATGGCATTTGCAGGGAAATGGATGGCACTAGAGCAGATTATGCTAAGTGAAGCTGGCCAGTCCCTAAAAAACAAATGCCAAATGTCATCCTTGATATAAGGAGAGCAACTAAGAACAGAGCAGGGAGGAAGAGCATGAGAAGAAGATCACCATTAAACAGGGACAAGAGGGGGGAGGGATAGGGAGAGAGAAGGGAAATTGCATGGTAAAGGAAGGAGACCCTCATTGTTATACAAAATTACATATAAGAGGAAGTGAGGGGAAAGGGGAAAAAACAAGAGAGAGAAATGAATTACAGTAGATGGGGTAGAGAGAGAAGATGGGAGGGGAGGGGAGGGGAGGGGAGGGGGGATAGTAGAGGATAGGAAAGGCAGCAGAATACAACATACACTAGTATGGCAGTATGTAAAAAAGTGGATGTGTAACCGATGTGAATCTGCAATACGTATACGGGGTAAAAATGGGAGTTCATAATCCGCTTGAATCAAATGTATGAAATATGATATGTCAAGAGCTCTGTAATGTTTTGAACAACTAATAATAAAAATTTTTTTTTTAAAAAAGGATCCTCTCAGGACAAGACAAGCCTACTGAGAGACAGTTCACCTGCAGAACACATCCAGCACAGGGTTTCAGGTTTCTAAGGGAAGAGAGAATCCTGATTAAGAACACAGTCTCCACTTAAATTCTGTGTGGGACACCTCACTTGACTATGATGACAAATGTCTATGACTAAAAGAAAGACAGCATCTTTTCTTTTGTCCTCATTCCCTCAGTAATATCCTCAGATGTTCTCAGTGGTTGTTACTTCACCAGCAGAGACACCCTTAAGAGCAAATAGGGAGACACTGATTACAGCAAGGTGAATGCAGAGTTTATGCAGAAGGGATTCCAGGCAGGTCTGCACAATATAGGAGTAGGAGGCAGCAAGAGTGAGGTTTACCCTGAGAACTACTGGGACTGAACCAAATAGGCACCTTCATATTATTCTGCCCTTACTGTAAGGATGTGAAAAAAGTTGCACATTTAGGTACAACATCACACAGCAAATAAAAAGCTCTTGTTGTTCTTAAGAAATTATGTTTCCTTTTGCACTTTATGGTAGAACAAATTGGAACTGATAAAGAAGTGAATTCTCAGGGCTCTGTGCAATGTAGCCCTCTCTGTGCAGGACTGAGGAAGCATCTTCAGAGTGAAGAGGAAAATGTGAACTCAGGGCAGGTTTTAGACCCTCTTCCCCATGAACTTGGAACACTGTGTAA
Organism: Marmota monax; assembly: GCF_021218885.2. Classification (NCBI taxonomy): domain Eukaryota; kingdom Metazoa; phylum Chordata; class Mammalia; order Rodentia; family Sciuridae; genus Marmota; species Marmota monax. The sequence continues at coordinate 531,809 of NW_026694289.1, read as the reverse complement.
AGTGTGGCTGCTTGTATAGGAGCAGCAGTAATAATCAGCCTCATCCTCAGGCTGAAGTCTAGAAATGGTCAGAGAGGCAGTGTTGCCAGACTTGGAGCCAGAGAAGCGATCAGGTATCCCAGAGGGACGATTAGTGACTCCATAAATCAGGAGTGTGGGGGATGATCCTGGGAGATTTCGATACCAGGAGACATAATTATATCTCCCAATATCATTGCTGGTTCCAGCACAGGAGATGGTGACTGTCTGTCCTGCAGACCCAGAGGCTGATGGAGGCTGAGTCAGAGCAGACTGAGACCAGGATCCTGAAAAGAGAGAAAAACAAACTCTGGTATGTCAATGCTGGTCCCTGGTGAGCCAGAGCTGGAGAAGACACAACATTAGCCCATATTTCCTTGTGTCCCTTCCCTGGAGGTGTCACCTGTGCCCTGGGTAAGGAGAGTGAGGACAAGCAGAGCCCAAGCCATGGTGGTGATGCCCTGAGAATGTTGCCTCCTGAGCCCCCAGCTCTGGGCCTGGCTCCCCAGACCTCTCTTATCCCCTCCCCTGACTCAGAGCAGGGAGGGGCCTCCATGCAAATCTGTTTCCAGCTCCTGCATCTCCTCCCCTTACCCTTAGGTGCCTTGGACTCTGGACACTTCTGCCTTCCAGGTCAGAAAAGTTCAGTTGGAGAATTAAAACTGTTTGATGTGTGTTTCCTGAACCATGACAGATGGAACCTGTGACAGCCCTAGGAATTAAAGCTACTTTGGGATGTCCCTAACCTTCCAATAGTGGAGATTTTGTAAATATCACCTGATGATCCTTCGAACTTCTCTGTGCTGTGTGGGATGTCCTTGAGGAGCACCACACATCCTCCTCACCTGCTCAGCATCCTCTGGCCTTCTCAGTCAGGATGTGTGTCCAAATATTGTTAAGTCTTCTGCTTCAGAAAAAAAAAAATTAGGGACTGGATTTTGATGCTGAGACCTGGTGTTATTAATAGGCCTTCTAAAAGGTAATTTTTTTGTTGTACAACATATTTAGGACTGGCATCCTATTACTTTAGATATAATCACATAAAAGTACCTGTTTTGAAACTCACTACTGTTTGTGGTAAACCACAGCAACTGCTCTCCAGTCCCTGACTGCCCCCTGGTGGATTCATAGGGAAGATCCCAGCCTTTAGGGAAATGGAGCTGGGTAATCTGCTTTGCTTCCTCTCCTCAGTCAAGTCTCCATCTCAATCTCAGGACAGGCACCTCCAGGTGCCTCTTTCTTCTTTTTTATTGTTTCATTGGTGGTGCATTATACTTGCACATAATGATGGGATTTGTTTTACATATTTGTAGATGCACACAAGAAAACAATGTAATTTGGCCAGCATCACTCCACACCACCTAGTTCCTTTCCTCTACTGATATCCTTTTGCTTTTCATCTCTTTCCCTTCTACCTTTCTTTTCCTCTTTAGTGTCCACATATCACAGAAAACATAACCATTGACCTTCTTTTTTGGCTTATTTCACTTAATATAATGATCTCTAGTTCCATACATTTCCCCCAAAATAATATAATAATATAAAATAACAATAAAATAATATAATTTTATTTTAGTGGCTGAATAAAACTGCATTGTGTGTCTCTCTGTGTGTGTGTGTGTGTGTGTGTGTGTGTATATATATATAATCACATTTTATTTATCCATTCATCTTTTGATGGACACCTAGGCTGGTCCCATAGTTTGGATATTGTGAATTGTGCTGCTATGAACATGGGTATGCATGTATCAATATTGTATGATGGATCGGGGAGAGGAAGATGGCGGCGAGGGGAGTGCATTGCCCCCGTGTGCTCCTTCACTGTGTGGGAGTATGACAAGTCAGGAAGGCTAAAGGCTATCTTGTTAGGAATTTCCAGCAATAGTGGGGTGCTCCGGAACCTGGAGGAAGGATTTCCATCGCACAAGGATCGGCTACAGGGACTCAAACGCCAGAGGTTTGTCGCACGGAGGGTAACACTGCTTATTCAGCAAATCGCCCCGAGGCTAGAATCTGCAGCGCGAGCTGGGAAACGAGGAGATAGCGACGCAGGGATACAGCGCTGCAGTTTCTGCCAGCCGTGCAAGCACCGTACTCAGGGCTGAATTCTGGGTTTGAGACGGGGGAAAGAAGCGGTCCATCTCGGTTCTCCACACCGGTCAGACCACAGAGGAGGCCAGCAGCCACCATGTTGGAAAGCTGACGTCACCATCCCTGTTTTCGACTGACCGCAGCTCATTCAGCCATAGAACAGGTAAATTCAGGCTGCCATTCGCCTGCGGCTTGCAGACAGATTGCTAGGGTTCAGTGCCTGGGGGCTTCTTAGAACCTGATCTCATTGGAGCGAACACCGAGCGCGGGGTGGCTGAGTTCCGGCTCCCGGAACCGCCCTGGCCCAGGGCTGGGGAGCCTGTGGAGGCTGCTTCTTGGACCCTGCTCCTATCAGAGCATATACCAAGTACCAAGCGGCCAAATTCCGGCTCCCGGAACTGAGCCCGCGGGGACTGCTTCTTGGAGCCTACTCTTATTGGAGCTTACACCGAGCACGGAGCAACCGACTTCTGGCTCCCGGAAATGCCCTGGCCCAGGGCTAGGAGCCCACGGAAACTGCTTCTCGGTCCGGGTCCTGCTGAGGGCCGGTCAGGACTCACCCGTTGCTTTGGTTGCCCAGCAAGGGGAACGAAATGCTGCCATTCGCATAGGATACCAACATGGCAGAGATCTGATGTCATCAGAAAGCGGCGGAGGAGAGAACTTCATCAATACCAGCGGCGACAGAAACAGTTGGTCTCCTGGTAGGGGGAGTGAGGCACAGACACCCGAGTATCCTCAATTTGTCGTCGAGCCAGAGGGGAGGAGCCAGGCCGCCACCAGCCTGCGGAGCAGGCGCAGCGGCTCGCCAGTGTGGTGACCGCATGACACCAATTGGAGAGGGGGCAGAGCGGAGCTGCCACCCGCACCCGCAAGGTGGGCAGACCCGCGACCCAGTGGTACATGGGCGTGGTAGGAGGGGCAGGGCAGAGCCGCTGCCCGCGCTTGCAAGGTAAACAGACCTGTCACAGACTGGCGGGTCAGGCCCAGTGGCCTGCCAGTGTGGTACACACATCACCCCAACTGGAGTAGGGGCAGAGCAGATCGTTCTCGCATGCCCGGATCAGGCCCTGATGGTGTGGTGGCCACGTGACCCCAATTGGAGAGGGGGCGGAGTGGAACCGCCACCCGTGCCCGCAGGGTGAGCAGACCTGTGACCAACCTGCAGATCAGGCCCAGGGGTCCGCAGGCGTGGTAGGAGGGGCAGGGAAGATCCGCCGCCCGCGCCTCCAAGGTAGGCAGACCTGCGACAGACCGGCGGATCAGGCCCAGGAGCCTGCCGGCGTGGTACACACACCACCGTAATTGGAGTAGGGGCAGAGCAGAGTTGCCACCCGAGCCAGGAACAGGCCCAGCGACCTGCAGGCGGGGTAGTCACGACACCCCAATTGGAGTAGGGGCAGAGCAGAGCCGCCACCCGTGCCCGAAAGGTGGGCAGATCTGCGAACGACCAGCGGGACAGGCCCAGTGGCCTGCCGGTACGACAGACACGTCACCCCATTTGGAGTAGGGGCAGAGTAGAGCCGCCGCCCGCGCCTGCAGGGTAGGCAAACCTGCAACCGACCAGCGGATCAGGCCCGGTGGCCTGCCGGCGTGGTACACTCGTCACCCCAATTGGAGTAGGGGCAGAACAGAGCCACCACCAGCGCCCAGAACAGGCCCAGTGACCTGCCGGCGTGGTAGCCACGACACCCCAATTGGAATAAGGAGAGAGCAGAGCCGCCACCCGCACCTGCAGGAAAGATACGCAAGCAGTATGAAAAGACAAGGAAAGAAAGGACCAAAAGCAATGCAGGTCAACGCAACTTTAGAAGAGGTAACAGCTGCAGCAGATGGAATGTCAGATAAAGAATTCAGGATATACATGCTTCAGATGATCTGGAGTATCAAGGAAGACATTAGACAGCAAAATCAGACAATGAAAGATCACTTCGACAATGAATTACGCAAACAAATCCAGGAAGCAAAGGATCAACTATACAGGGAAATAGAGGTTATAAAAAACAAAAAAACAGAAATCCTAGAAATGCAGGAAGCAATAAACCAACTTAAAAACTCAATGGAGAATACTACCAATACTACTCAATGGAGAATACTTCTAAGTGTTAGAAGTATAGAACATCAGACAATGAGGACAAAGTATTTTGACTGGAAAAGAACATAGACAGCTCAGCAAGACTGTTAAGAAACCATGAGCAGAACATCCAAGAAATATGGGATAACATTAAGAGACCAAACTTAAGAGTCATTGGGATACAGGAAGGTACAGAGCTCCAAACCAAAGGAATGCGCAGTCTATTCAATGAAATAATACGAGAAAACTTCCCAGACTTGAAGAATGAGACAGAATCCCAAATCCTAGAAGCCTACAGGACGCCGAATGTGCAAAATCATAAAGAGATCCACACCTAGACACATTATAATGAAGATGCCCAACATACAGAATAAGGAGAGAATTTAAAAAGCTACAAGAGAAAGGAAGCAGATTACATTTAGGGGTAAGCCAATCAGGATAACAGCTGATCTTTCAACACAGACTCTGAAAGCTAGAAGATCCTGGAATAACATATTTCAAACACTGAAAGAAAATGGGTTCCAACAAAGAATTGTGTATCCAGCGAAATTAAGCTTCAGGATGGAAGATGAAATTAAAACCTTCCACGATAAACAAAAGTTTAAAGAATTCGCAGCTAGAAAACCATCTCTTCAAAACATCCTCAGCAAAACATTACAGGAAGAGGAAATGGAAAATAACAATGAAAACCAACAGTGGGAGGTAGGACAGTAAAGGGGGGGGAAATAATCAAAGAGGAAAACAAACCATGTTTAGTAACAGAAATAAACAAATATGGCTGGAAGAACAACCCATATCTCAATAATAACCCTAAATGTTAATGGCTTAAACTCACCAATTAAGAGACACAGGCTAGTAGAATGGATCACAAAACAAGACCCAACAATATGCTGCCTACAGGAGACGCATTTGATAGGAAAAGACATACATAGGCTGAAGGTGAAAGGTTGGGAAAAATCATATCACTCATATGGAATTCGGAAACAAGCAGGAGTGTCCATACTCATATCAAATAAAATAGATTTCAAGCCAAAGTTAATCAAAAGGGATAAAGAGGGACACTACATACTGCTTAAGGGAACCATACACCAACAAGATATAACAATCATAAATATTTATGCCCCAAACAATGGTGCAGCTATGTTCGTCAAACAAACTCTTCTCAAGTTCAAGAGTCTAATAGACCACCATACCATAATCATGGGAGACTTCAACACACCTCTCTCGCCACTGGACAGATCTTCCAAACAAAAGTTGAATAAGGAAACTATAGAACTCAATAACACAATTAATAACCAGACTTAATTGACATATATAGAGTATACCACCCAACATCAAGCAGTTATACTTTTTTCTCAGCAGCACATAGATCCTTCTCAAAAATAGATCATATATTATGTCACAGGGCAACTCTTAGGCAATATAAAGGAGTAGAGATAATACCATGCATCTTATCTGATCATAATGGAATGAAACTGAAAATCAACGATAAAAGAAGGAAGGAAAAAGCATACATCACTTGGAGAATGAACAATAGGTTACTGAATGATCAATGGGTTATAGAAGACATCAAGGAGGAAATTAAAAAATTCTTAGAGATAAATGAAAACACAGACACAACATATTGGAATCTATGGGACACATTGAAAGCAGTTCTAAGAGGAAAATTCATTGCTTGGAGTTCATTCCTTAAAAAAAGAAAAAATCAACAAATAAATGATCTCATACTTCATCTCAAAATCCTTGAAAAAGAGGAGCAAAACAACAGCAAAAGAAGTAGAAGGCAAGAAATAATTAAAATCAGAGCTGAAATTAATGAAATCGAAACAAAATAAACAATTGAAAAAATTGACAAAACTAAAAGTTGGTTCTTTGAAAAAATAAACAAAATCGACAGACCCTTAGTGATGCTAGTGAAGAGAAGAAGAGAGAGAACTCAAATTACTAGCATATGGGATGAAAAAGGCAATATCACAACAGACACTTCAGAAATACAGAAGATAATCAAAAACTATTTTGAATCCTTATACTCCAATAAATTAGAAGATAGTGAAGGCATAGATAAATTTCTTAAGTCATATGATCTGCCCAGATTGAGTCAGGAGGATATAGAAAACCTAAACAGACCAATATCAATTGAGGAAATAGAAGAAACCATAAAAAGACTACCAACTAAGAAAAGCCCAGGACCGGATGGTATACAGCAGAATTTTACAAAACCTTTAAAGAAGAACTAATACCAATACTTTTCAAGCTACTTCAGGAAATAGAAAAGGAGGGAGAACTTCCAAATTCATTCTATGAAGCCAACATCACCCTGATACCTAAACCAGACAAAGACACTTCAAAGAAAGAAAACTACAGACCAATATCTCTAATGAACCTAGATGCAAAAATCCTCAATAAAATTCTGGCGAATTGGATAAAAAAACATATCAAAAAAATTGTACACCATGATCAAGTAGGATTCATCAATGGGATGCAAGGCTGGTTCAATATACGGAAATCAATAAATGTTATTCACCACATCAATAAACTTAAAAATAAGAACCATATGATCATCTCGATAGATGCGGAAAAAGCATTCGACAAAGTACAGCATCCTTTTATGTTCAAAACTCTAGAAAAACTAGGGATAACAGGAACATACCTCAATATTGTAAAAGCAATCTATGCTAAGCCTCAGGCTAGCATCATTCTGAATGGAGAAAAACTGAAGGCATTCCCTCTAAAATCTGGAACAAGACAGGGATGCCCTCTCTCTCCACTTCTCTTCAACATAGTTCTCGAAACACTGGCCAGAGCAATTAGACAGACAAAAGAAATTAAAGGCATAAAAATAGGAAAAGAAGAACTTAAATTATCACTATCTGCAGATGATATGATTCTATACCTGGCAGACCCAAAAGGCTCTACAAAGAAACTATTAGAGCTAATAAATGAATTCAGCAAAGTGGCAGGATATAAAATCAACATACATAAATCAAAGGCATTCCTGTACATCAGCGACAAATCCTCTGAAATGGAAATGAGGACAACCACTCCATTCACAATATCTTCAAAAAAAATAAAATACTTGGGAATCAACCTAACAAAAGAGGTAAAAGACTTATACAATGAAAACTACAGAACCCTAAAGAGAGAAATAGAAGAAGATCTTAGAAGATGGAAAAATATACCCTGTTCATGGATAGGCAGAACTAACATCATCAAAATGGCGATGTTACCAAAAGTTCTCTATAGGTTTAATGCAATGCCAATCAAAATCCCAATGGCATTTCTTGTAGAAATAGAGAAAGCAATCATGAAATTCATATGGAAAAATAAAAGACCCAGAATAGCAAAAACAATGCTAAGCAGGAAGTGTGTATCAGGCGGTATAGCGATACCAGACTTCAAACTATACTACAGAGCAATAGTAACAAAAACATCATGGTACTGGTACCAAAACAGGCGGGTGGACCAATGGTACAGAATAGAGGACACAGAAACCAATCCACAAAACTACAACTATCTTATATTTGATAAAGGGGCTAAAAGCATGCAATGGAGGAAGGATAGCATCTTCAACAAATGGTGCTGGGAAAACTGGAAATCCATATGCAACAAAATGAAACTGAATCCCTTTCTCTCGCCATGCACAAAAGTTAATTCAAAATGGATCAAGGAGCTTGATATCAAATCAGAGACACGCCATCTGATAGAAGAAAAAGTTGGCTACGATCTACATTCGGTGGGGTCGGGCTCCAAATTCCTCAATAGGACACCCATAGCACAAAAGTTAATAACTAGAATCAACAAATGGGACTTACTCAAACTAAAAAGTTTTTTCTCAGCAAAAGAAACAATAAGAGAGGTAAATAGGGAGCCTACACCCTGGGAACAAATCTTTACTCCTCACACTTCAGATAGAGCCCTAATATTCAGAGTATACAAAGAACTCAAAAAATTAGACAATAAGAGAACAAACAACCCAATCAACAAATGGGCCAAGGACCTGAACAGACACTTCTCAGAGGAGGACATACAATCAATCAACAAGTACATGAAAAAATGCTCAACATCTCTAGCTGTCAGAGAAATGCAAATCAAAACCACCCTAAGATACCATCTCACTCCAGTAAGATTGGCAGCCATTATGAAGTCAAACAACAACAAGTGCTGGCGAGGATGTGGGGAAAAGGGTACACTTGTACATTGCTGGTGGGACTGCAGATTGGTGCAGCCAATTTGGAAAGCAGTATGGAGATTTCTTGGAAAGCTGGGAATGGAGCCACCATTTGACCCAGCTATTCCCCTTCTTGGTCTATTCCCTAAAGACCTAAAAAGAGCATGCTACAGGGACACTGCTACATCGATGTTCATAGCAGCACAATTCACAATAGCAAGGCTGTGGAACCAACCTAGATGCCCTTCAATAGACGAATGGATAAAAAAATGTGGCATTTATACACAATGGAGTATTACTCTGCATTAAAATATGACAAAATCATAGAATTTGCAGGGAAATGGATGGCATTAGAGCAGATTATGCTAAGTGAAGCTAGCCAATCCCTAAAAAACAAATGCCAAATGTCTTCTTTGATATAAGGAGAGTAACTAAGATCAGAGTAGGGACGAAGAGCAGGAGAAGAAGATTAACATTTAACAGGGATGAGAGGTGGGAGGGAAAGGGAGAGAGAAGGGAAATTGCATGGAAATGGAAGGAGACCCTCAGGGTTATACAGTGGAGGGGGTAGAGAGAGAGGAGGGGAGGGGAGGGGTGAGGTGGGGAGGGGGGAGGGTGGAGGATGGGAAAGGCAGCGGAGCACAACAGACACTAGTATGGCAATTTGTAAATCAATGGATGTGTAACTGATGTGATTCTGCAATCTGTGTATGGGGTGAAGGTGGGAGTTCATAACCCACTTGAATCAAAGTGTGGAATATGATATGTCAAGAAATTTGTAATGTTTTGAACAACCAACAATAAAAAATTTAAAAAATATATTGTATGATGTTTTCATTCTTTAAGATAAATATTGAGGAGTGGCTTAGCTGGATAATATGGTGGTTTTATGTCTAGTCTGTGCATTCTGTTCTGTACCACTGATTGCTAAAGTGGTTGTACTAATTTACAATCCCACCAACCTGTAAAAGTTTTCCTTTTTCTCCACATCTTTGCCAGTATTTATTATTATTTGTATTCTTGTTGACTGCCATTTTAATTAATGTGAAATAAAATTTCATTGTTTTTGATCCACATTTTCCAAATTCCTAATGTTTTTTTTCACATATTTGTTGGCTATTTGTATTTCTTTTTTTTCTGTAAAGTTTTCTGAGCTCTTTATATATTCTATCTATTAATACTGTGTCAGAAGAGTAGCTAGCAAAGATTTTTCCCCATTCTGTAGGTTTCTATTCAAATTCCTAGTTGTTTCATTTGCTATGCAAAAGCTTTATAAATTTATTCCATTTTGTTTATTAACCCTTTATATTATTTCCTGAGCTTTACGGGTCCTATTGAGAAAGTCATTGCCAGTGCCTATATTCCTGAGTATTGACCCTATGTATTATTTTAGGAGTTGCATAGTTTCTGGTCTGATACTTAAGTCTTTGATCCATTTTGACTTTTGTGCAGGGTGAGAGATAAGAGTCTAGTTTTAATCTTGTATATGTGGATAACCAGTTTTCCCAGCCTGTCTTTTCTCCAGTGTATGTTTTTGGCACCTTTGTTAAGGATCAAATAACTGTGGATGTGTGGGCCTGACACTTCCTGAGAGACACTATCTTTTCACCACACCTAAAAGAGCTCAGAAATTTTGAGGACTCACAGGACGGCCAATGGCATCAACATCAGCCCATGTGGCTCATGAGCTGTTGGAAGATGGAGCCTCCAAACACTCCAGCAAACCACACAATATAGTGAGCACAGTGTGGATTTTATCCTCACAGTCCCCCAATCCTGCTGCAGGTTCTAGGTATCTTGCCAATAATAGGCTGAGCCCTGCTTAGCAGAATCAGGGCCAGGCTGAGTCCATATCCTTGGGCCTGGTGGGTGGGCTGAGACCCTGGGGCAGCACCTGTGCAATAAGCATGGAGATTGGAGAGGAGAGGCAAACAAGCATGGTGAAAGTGTCCTTAAACTGCTTTTTCAGGCCCAGCCTGGGCTGATTTCTACCCAGGGCTCTCTTATCCCCTTGCTGGGAAAGCTATCTATTATAGTAAATTAGACCAAGCTCAGGACTGCTGCTGGAGGAAGTTGTAGTGTCCAAAGCAGGGTTCAGCCTCAGGTATACAGAAAGGGGAAGGGCAAGCTTGCAGACCTACCCTCTACCCACAGAAGTCTCTTTTCCTTGTTAGTCTCATAGTCTGGGCAGACACATCTACCTTAGTCTGTGTCTTCACCTTGCTTCAGGGATGGCCTGGCCACTCTGAGTTCAGAAGTGAGTCTGTCCATGTTATCTGAACCCAGTCTACTGATAACAGTAAGAGGCTTAGTCAGATGTGTATCCCAGTCCTTAGCTCTTGGACTGTATAGTATGAATTAAATTCCTTCCTGACCAAGTATCCATGAAATTTTTAGAAGTCCACTGTGGTGCTATAACTCTGTCCCTGTTGTGAGCTCCTCATTAAGATCTTAGGTGCTGTGCTTCCCATTTCCAGCATGCTCTGGACAGGGTCCACACTCTGTGCTTCAATACTGCCCAACAGTTACAGATTCGGCATGAATGGTGGTCTAGGGGGAGATGAGGAGCCAGGACCTCTGTCACCTTAACAGAGAAATTGTATAAGAGCCTAAAAGTTACACAGAACCCAAAATTTTCTTTGTGAGTGTCAAAGACTATGTTGTAAAAAAATGAAAACTTCCCCTTCAGGTCTCAGGTCTTGGTCACTAACTGCCAGCATGAACTAATGCCCCTGAATTTCAGGCCCAGTCCTTCCTCATGTGGCTTTGTCAGGTGGTCTCTCCATGCTGGTTTCTAGTTTCTCAGAGACAACCTTGGCTGATGTGTGGATTCAGAACATACTTCTCAATTCTAGGAGTCCTCAATCCTAGGCCCGCTGTCCCCAGAGGAGTAATTTCTCTTGTGTGTATGTCCCTTCCCATGTCAGGCTCATACTACAGAAAATGATGAACATCTCTTTGAATGAGGAGGGTCAGTACCCAGCTCAGATGTATCTGAACATTTCTCCACATGGTGGGTGGTCATGATCTGTGACCCATAGCTTCGGGTGGAGTGACACAGTACTCAGGAACTGGCTCTCCTTGGTGCCAGCTGCAGGTGTTGAGACACCTATGGTGGTGGTGAATACAGGACAAATGACACAGGCGACACCATTCAGAACCAGTATTTACTCAAATCCACTGTGGTCTGCACCACATTTCATCCCAGGAAATCTGCGGAACATGACAAGCCTCTGCTCCTCTGAGTTTCCTTGTTTCTGGTGGGGGTTGTGGTTTAGACAAATTTAGCTTGCAGTCTCAGCTGCTCGCACCTTTGCTTTTTTTATTTCTCGCATATTCAGACACTTCTTCTAAATTCAAGGCAGCAAGGATTGACTATGTAGTCCAAAGCAGGTCCATGGCATGGAAGACAGTAAATTGGGCTCCTTCTCAGAGCACTTCTGCATTTATAAAGAAAGGAAACACACTGTCTTTTGCATCATTCGGCCTCTTGAATATGGGTGTGATAGGTGGAGTTGCAATGGTCACCTTGAGGTCATAAGTCAACAAGAAAGCAAGCCTAAGACACTAAGGATGGTGGAACAGAAACTGAGAAATATTCCATGTCCCACATGGAATTGGTAAGCACTGGAAAATAACAACTGTCATATATCAGACTTGTTTTTGGAGGAGGAAAATTAGCCTCCATCAGCTCATGTGTCTGGTTTCATGCATGTGTTTTGCATTAGAAATACCCTGACACTTTGGGGCTGAGGTTGTGACTCAGTGGTAGAGTGCTTACCTAGCAATGTGTGAGGCAATGGGTTCAATTCTCAGCATGGTAGATAGATAGATAGATAGATAGATAGATAGATAGATAGATAGATAAAAGGTCCATCAACAACTAAAAGATATTTAAAAAAAAAAAAAAAAGAAGAAGAAAGAAAAAGAAATACACTAACACTCAGCTACTCCCCTCACGCTGGCCCTGCTGAGCCGGCCTGCTGGCCTGGCTCCTCTTTGGGACCCTGACAGGCAGGTGGCTGCCCTGAGGAGGCAGGGAGGGGAAGGCTGGGCCAGCTGGCAGGCTGGCAATGATGCTGATGCCAAACTTCTGCACTGCCCCCAACTGCGTGCAGAAGAGCTCTCAGTCAGACCTAGTCTTCTTCAGGTTTCCTCAGGGTCTGACTAGATTTCAGAATTTAGTGAAGAATTGTAGGAGAGCTGACTTGGAAGATAAAACACCTGATTGACTAAATATAAACATTATCAATTATGTGCAAACACTGTGAGACCTCCATGATCTGTAGAACTAATCCTCATAGGATAGTTCTTCAAGATAATGCAATACAAACAATATTTTATCTTACCACACATTTGAACAACCCACATAGTAGACATAGAAAGTGAATAAAAGAAATGGGTGAAGATGAAATCAGGACACTGAAACAGAAAAAAAAAAAATTGTTCTGAGCAGGAAAAAAAAAAAAAGCATAAAGAAACAAACAATAGCAATGCTCAGAACCCCAGTGCAGAAGAAGGGGCTGATGAACAGGATGAAGATATTTTAACTTTAACCCTTGAAGAGGAGGAAAACAAAGAATACTTAAAGTCTTTATTTGAAATTTTGATTCTTATGGGAAAACAAAATATACCTCTGGATGGGCATGAAGCTGATGAAATCTCAGAAGGTCCCTTTGTTGCAGGGCCTAACTTTGAACCTACATGGAGGAATGCTTATCTTGCTCATTGTACAACAGGGAATTCCTAACATAGAACGCTGTGTTTTGGGACAGAGTGCTGTCAGAACACTGGCAAACGCCATTCTTTGACAGGAAGAAATGCTCCTTTGACAGGAAGTTACTCCCCTATTGGTACAAGTTCAGCCTGAATGGCATTTTCTGAACTCTTGGTGTCTGTACTCTCGTAAGATGATGTGTTGTACATCAACTCTGGCCTATCATGACTGTTATATGTAAATTGGCACATACTCACTATATAAGCTATTTTTGCTACACAATAAAGTAGATGCAGTTCTCTGAAACAATTCAGGAGGGGTTTCTCTGCATCCTCAAGCTCCCCATAGTCAATTCTGGAAGGTCAGGTCCCTCAACATCCCTTTACTCCTGATAACTTTCAGGCCCTGTTGGAATGTCAGATAAATTCTGGTGAAGAGGTCCTGAGAAAATGCTTTGAGATCACAGCAGTTAACACATTGTTCTGTTAAAAAACACAGCAGAAGCTGATGCTAGAGATCTGTGAGAGCTGCATTAGGGAAGAAACCCTCAGGAAGTGAGAGACTCACAGTTCTTTTCCATTACCACTGATGATGTGGTGGACATAGCAGGGGAAGAGCACTTTCCCGTGTTGGTGAGGTTTGTAGGCGACTCTCCTAACTTGAGAGAGAAATTTGTGGGCTTCTTGCCTTATGAAGCTGATGCACAAATTTTGGCTGTGAAATTTCAACTACCATTAACTGACAAGTGGGGATTTACTATGGGTATTGTCTCAGTCATGGGACAGCTCAAATTCAATTCATCAGAGGAGCACCGTGCCATGCTGACATGTACAGAAGTGACTTTCCTAATCCCAACATGCTTTTAGCAGAGCTTCACTGTTGGAGGCCTAAGGTATATGTAAGTCACTTAATCACATTACATTTTATCTAGCAGATTGTCTTCCAAAATGAAAGTTGTGGCTTCTAGACTTTTAGAGAAATATCCCCAACCTGTCTACACACTCTGCTCTTCCTGTGCCTTAAACATATGGTTGGCAAAATCAGTGCCTGTGATGGGGGTGTCTGTTGCATTAGTAAACAATTGAGAAAGTCTGTTCTTTTTTCCATTGATCACCACAACTGCTAATAGAGCTGGACAATGTAATTTCCGTTCTTTGTCAGAACAGTGAAGAAAGGGGTAAAGAACTGAAGGAAATTTGCCATTCTCAGTGGACAGGCAGGCATGATGCTTTTGAAATTTTGGTGGATCTCCTGCAAGCACCTGTTCTATGTTTAGATGGTATAAAGAGTAACAAAAATATTAGATGGAATAACTGCATAACTGGTCGAGCATTTGTATTCTGTAGTGCAGTAACACATTTTAATTTCATCTTTTACAAGAGGCTTTGGGAAAAATCTCCAGGGACAAACTTCTGATGTCTTATTTGCTGCCAGTAGCTGGATCTCAGTGCTGCATTCACTCAATAAAGTAATGGAAAATATTGAAGTTTATCAAGAGTTTTGGTTTAAGGAAGCAACAAATTTGGAAATCAATCTTGATATTCAGATGAAACTCCCTGTGAAATTTCATAGGGCTCAGCAGGGTAACCTGGAATCTCAATTAACCTCTGAAAGTTACTATAAAGAAACCCTAAGTGTTCCAACAGTGGAGCACATCATTTAGAAACTTAGAGATATATTTTGAGAACAGTACCTCAAAGCTCTTAAATGCTTATCTCTGGTACCCTCAGTCATGGGACAGCTCAAATTCAATTCATCAGAGGAGCACCATGCTGACATATACAGAAGTGACTTTCCTAATCCCAACATGCTTTTAGCAGAGCTTCACTGTTGGAGGCCTAAGGTATATGTAAGTCACTTAATGTATCTTTGCCTACAAAGAATATCTTTGCCTACAGGCCTTTCATGAATACACTAGCCATTAGTATTCTCCCTATATACATGGCACCTGTTTGAGCTCTCATGCTTTGAAAACTTGTCTGTTCTTCCAGAAAACCTCATTGGAAGTATCACATTTCACTTCTGTGTGACTCTGCTCGTATGTAGCACTCTGGAATTATTTTAGTAAATCTTTTAGATTATAAAATGCTTTATTACCATGGATCTAGTTGACAAGTATTGTTATCAATTTTGAAAAAATAATTTTGAGGAGATATAAGAAAAGAATACATCTTATGAAATGTTACAATGAGGCCTACTGTTGATCTTTGACTATTAGGAGTTTTAAGTATGTTAAAATCTGTAATGGACAATTAAGGGAATTAACCAGAGAGTCATGAGCTCCCCAAAGAGATTTCAGTATAGATTTTGTCTTTATTAAATAAACTTAAAGAACAAGTTACACTTAAAGTTTGAGTAGAAGAGCCTGCCCTAGTTGTTCCACATCTGGTGGTTGCTATTTATATTCCTTTGTTGATCCTTCATCTTCATAAGCCTACTCCTTCATTTTAGCAGGTAAATGTTGAACACTTCTGCTTCATAGTCAAGACAGAATCAGAGGCTGCTGATATGGGCAACTTATCTGTTTTCTTGCTTCATGAATATATCTACTACCTCATCTAGATTTATAAGCAAAACCTGGAATACATACAAAGTAAATATTTTGTGATTGATCTAGAAATGATACAAAAAATATTGCTGTTATTTTTGGTGAATAAAATCTGTTTAGTGTACTTTATTTCAATCTAAATAAAATGTGAATTTTGTTTAAAAAAAGAAACACACTGAAATGGGGGAAATAATTAACACAAATAAATTAATCACAATAATGTTAGTGAAAGAACATGAAGATAGTTATTACAGTGATCAGAGGGAAACTGACAGGCAGCCTTGGATATAACATGAAGTTGAAGAATGTTTGAGGACTCAGTGACAAAGCCAGCTATGTTGCCACACTTCAAAGAACTGACAGTGTCCTCCAGGATGCTATAATTTTTCTAAATCAGTGTCTAATATATAGTGCTTTTTGTCCTAGAGTCAGGATTCCTGAAGCAGCAACTTAGGTGTAGAAATGGGAGTGACTCCACCCTCCATTATCCCCCACTATTATCCCTAGTGACCTCCTAACACAATGTTCGCCTCTCATCTCTGTAACTTACATTAAGCACTTATAATGTGGAGTCTCAATTCCAGAAGGAGGACAAGTCCCCAGGAGATTCTCAGTGGTTGTGATGAAATCACACAATGTCTCCTTTTGCCAAGTCATGACTGGGAATCATTATTCAAGCTAGAGTACTGACTGATCTTGACCATGAAAGAGGAATTGGGTGGTCATTCCAGAAGGGGGGTGAGGAGGAGCATTATAGACTGCAGAACATTCTCTAGTACTCCATGGATATGCAGGTAAATACAGAAAACGAACACAGCAATAAAAGAGAATAAAATCATGGCATTTGCAGGTAAATGGATGGCATTGTGAAGTTAGCCAATCCCCAAAAAAAACAAATGCTGAATCTTTTCTCTGATATAAGAAGGCTGATTCATAGTGGGGTAGGGAGAGGGAGCTTGGGAGGAATAGATGAACTCTAGATAGGGCAGAGGAGTGGGAGGGAAAAGGAGTGGACAGGGGGTTAGCAAGGATGATGGAATGTGATGGACATCATTATCCAAAGTACATGTATGAAGACACAAATTGGTGTCAACATACTTTATATACAACCAGAGATATGAAAAATTGTGGTAGATATGTGTAGTAAGAATTATAATGCATTCTGCTGTCATTTATTTTTTAAAAATCAATTAAAAATAAAAAACAAATAAATTAAAAAAAAAGAAAATGAGCACAGGCCAATTAAACAGAAGTGTTAATCACATAATCCTTTCAGAGGTGAAAAATGTATGGGTAAAAAGTATGTTTTCCTTTTCTAACATAAATATCATTGAATACATATTAATCAAATTTTTGTTTTGTTTTCTTTCTTATATCATCACAGCATTCTCTAAGATAAAAGATGTGTTAAGAGGATCTCAGTATTAAGGTAATGGGATAAAAACAGAGTACGCAAATGAACATTCTGGAAGACAAAAAAAAATCTTGTGCTCTTTTGGGGATAGGCTAGTGTGTTCTTGCTGATGGGACAATTTTATCATATGAGTAGGAGCACAATATGATATTTCCTGGGCCTACCTCATTAAGGCTGTTGACCTTCCAATATCCTGGCCTGAACTGAGGTGGTCCTGCTGAGACCAATGATAACACCTCACTCAGCAGAAGTGGACCTCTCACCTAGTGTTCCTACTGTCACCCAATTCACTTGTGTCCTTTCATTGTCATTTCATTATAATGTGACAGTGATATTACGATTTTTGTGAAATGAGCTAATATCTGGCAATCTGTTATTAAGCAATCACCTGCTTTTGTAGTTTCTCCACAACATCTAGTCTCATTTCATAGGTGATATTTGCTCCCATCTTTGACCTTCTTTCTACGGTAGACTGGCAATGGGCACTGTAAATTTTTTTGTTCTCACTGCCTCATTGTAGTACAAAATGTACTTAAAATACCAGAAACTAGACCTGTCTGAAAAAATGCACTAAGTCCAAATTGTCTCAGTGAATTTCATCAGCATTAGGGGTCACATAGAACAGTCAGGTGTCCCTCCAGTCAGGAGGATAATGTCACAGAACCAAAGAGGCCTCATGATCAGAGCTTTAACCAGAAGCAGATGAGAGTTCACATCATACTGTGCTCCTACTCATATGATAAAGTTTTCCCATCACTCTTTAGAGTCTTCTAAAGGAGGCTGTGGATTGTTCATCCAGGGACAAGATCCTGAGAGGCCCTTCCCCAACTTGAGCTGCAGCTCTAATGCCAAACCTGCCTGGACTTCGGGAGAGAAGCTAGGAAGGAGTGGGCAAGTGTCCCAAACATGCCCTGAAAATAGGATTCAGGCCTTGGACCACTGCTACATAGTAAGGGACAATGCCCTAAGAGTGGTCAGGAGACCTAGGCAGCCATCCTAAATGAAGAACACAGGGATGTGGGATCACCACCTTCTCACATTGAGCACCTTCCTGGAGCACCTGAACTGGGGGGTGTTCACCCCAGTAACTCAGAGCCCTGTTGGAGCTGCTCAGGATGACATGACTCCTCTAGCTCATTTCCCTGGTGAGACCCTCACTGAACCCTAACTCCTACAAGTGCTCTTGGTGCTATGACACTGACATTTTGTAAGTCTGACCCTCAAAACATGGTCACTTCAGCCTAGGCATAGAATGGCCTGTCCTTGCTTCCAGTCAAAGGATTGTCCCTAGACACCTGTTGATCCCTGGGCTGGCCTCCCTCTTGGGACCCTCTGGACAACTCTAGCTTTTTTTCCTGGCTTCTCCTTGTTTCAGCTCTGCTATATCCTCTGGTAAAGGAGACTCTTTGGGTCCTTCCCTCTCAGCTTCACACACCCTTACTCTGTGTCAACTGCCCCTACCCAGCCCTGTCCAGCACAACACCCAGTGATAGAATCTGTGATGTTCAGGCAGTTGAAGCAAGTGCAATTCCTGTGACTCTATCCCAGGTTCACAGTTTCCTCCTTAGTGCTGTTTTCTTCAGGAAAAGGAGAGACAGATCTATCTACAACTCTTCTGAAAGAACAAATAAAAAATAACAGAAGTGAGCATGATGGTATACGCCTGTAATTATAGTATCTCAGAAGACTGAGACATGAGGGTTGTGAGTTCAAAGCCAGCATCTGCAACCTAGTGAGACCCTAAGCAACTCAGTGAGAACTGGACTCTAAATAGAATACATAGAAGAGCTGGAGAGGTGGCTTAGTGATTGAGTGTCCCTGGGTTCAAACCCTGATACCAAGAAAGAAAGAAAGAAAGAAAGAAAGAAAGAAAGAAAGAAAGAAAGAAAGAAAGAAAGAAAGAAAGAAAGAAAGAAAGAAAGAAAGAAAGAAAGAAAGAAAGAAAGAAAGGAAGGAAGGAAGGAAGGAAGAAAAGACAAGACTAGGGAAATGTAAATGATATTCTCTGTGGAGCCAGGCACCTATGTATTAATATCCACAAATGGCACAGCCCCCTCAACAACAAAAAGAGCAGCTGTGGGGTCAGTGGGAGCCCAGGAGGTTTCTGGCACTAAGGGTCAGTGCTGTCCTCATATCATGGTCATCATCATCATCATTACTACCATCATTTATATAGCTAAGATTTTTATTTCATCCCACACGTCATAGTTCACAGTTGTGAATTTCTACATTAGCTTGATGTGCCATTTGAATAAAAACCAGAATCTCTTATTTTTTCAAACCCAGGAACACCTACTCCCATCAGCAAGAAAGCACTCCTGCTGAGCCCCTCTCCTTGGCTTCCCACAGAGGAAGGAGAGCAACTCTGAACACCTGGGACCTCTTCCTGGGAAATAAGAAAAATCCAGATATAATCAGTAAGACTCTATCATGCCTTTGTGTCATTTATTTCTGAAAAATAATTCTTCTAAGGTCAGTAGGAGTCCCCATTTCACATCAGGTAACACTGAAGCCCAGAGAGCCTCAATTATTGATGAGGACAGACACCAACGTAATCAAGGGCAGAAGTTGATCCAGGTGTCCTGAATTTTGATTCTGGGCTCTTTGTGGCACAGCATGACTAGGATGGGAAGGGTAATGTTTGGGCCAGGCTGGGCACCAGGGCTTGAGTCCCACACAGCTCACTTTTGTCCCCAACCATGGTCTGGGGTTCTCCAGGAGCCCAGCTCATCCTGCAGGTGATAATTTCTAGGGGCTGTGACCAGCTTAGAGTCAGAGAATCTGTGGGGAGTGAAAAGCTGCTCTAGTCTTCAGGGATGGTCTGGCTCCTGCTGGTTCTCTCTGTAGTGCTGCTACCTGCACCTCTCTCTCTGTTGATGTGGGTGACACCTCTAATTCAGAAAAAGAGAGACTTAGCAGATCCCAGGAGTGAAATGGTGAGGATTCTGGGAGCTCATTCTTGGTGCTTTACCACCTGAAGCATTCTCAGGGTGGAACTCAGTGTCAGGGACAGGCTTGGTATTTTGGGGACAGAGATGAGTCTAGTTACAGAGCCTGGGTTTGGTACTCATGCAGACAGGGAGAGCAGAGGCATTCAGGTCATTGTGAAGATGCCCCAGAGTTCTGCCCTCTGTCATACATCCAGGAAGAATGAGGTTCTGAGGTCAATGACCTGGACTGAGGTAGGTGCTATTATACATAGTTCCCAGATAATCATCCAGCACCTATTCTAGGGCCACACTGACCCTAAAGAGGGCAAAATGGTATTGTGGACATGGCAATAATTGGGAAGAACAACTAATTGCATGAAGAATAATGAACAAGTTAATCACACACTTCAGATTTTTCTCTTTCAATAATACCTGAATTTTAAATTGATTAGTCATTTCTTGTGAAACTTAAACTATTTACAAGCATTTCAGTGAATAAATGCATGAATCAATAATACTCATTTCTCAATGCTCAGATTGGTGTCTGAGTTTTTATTTTGCCCTCAGTTTTCAAGTTCCCATGAGTAATGAGGATGGAGTCAGATAATACCGATTGTATTACAAAGGATCTTTAGCCATAATGTAGATTTGGACAGGTGGAGTCAGGTGTGTAAATTAGGAGGCATCCAACATGACCTCAGAGGTTCTCCTTTGAGACTGGGATGGTCTTGGGGCCTGCTAAGAAGTCCTGCTAAACTGGTCTGGAGCATACAATATGGCCACTAGGGGGCTCAATCCAGTCCTCTGGCGCTTAACCTAAATGTGGAGGAGTCTGGTAACTTCTGGCGCTGTTTGCTATGGTGGCCCCCATGGCTTTTCTCTAGCTGATGGCGAAGAGGGGCTAGGGGTGTTCACTACCCCATCACTCCTCTGGGGTCCCCCTCACAATGTCATTTCTCTCTCAGGGGGAATGAAATCTGCAAGATTGGGCTGGCACATCCTGTTCTTTTTCATGGAGATGTAACTGCCTGTTTTCCTCTGGGAACCTCACACCTTTCTCCCTGTCTCAGAATTATTGTCATCCTTCAGTGAGTGCACATTGGTGCTAAGGATTGAGGCCACCTGTGTCAGCTTCACTATTAGCCCCTTCAGTCCTGGAGGATGAGATGTAAAGAGTATCTATTCACTCTTTGCTTCAGGACATTCCTGAAAAACACTTGTTCACAGAAAAATTTGTGTGCACTGAGATCAAGCTATTTTGTAGTCAAATAAATGGTTAGTAATGAAGATTCACCTAAGGATCTTTTCTTTTTTTCCCCTTTCCTCTCCTCTTCTTCACTTTTTCCCCCTCTCCTCTTCTTCACTATGTCAGGTAATACCAATTTTGCAATCTTTAATAGTTAATTGATCAACAAATTCCAGATCATTACTACGATTTTGTACCTGGGGTTATAAGAACTGTGAAGAACATTTTCAACTAGTTTTTGTTTCTCCTAAGGTTGATTAGTGTATGGTATCATAGTTGATTAGGTATGTTCTGAAGTGATTTTATAAACAGAATTTAGTGACCTCTCTCAAAGTGATGCTGATGCTGAGAATAGCAGAGGACATACATTGAGTGTAGTAGGTATGAACACCTGGATATTCACCCAACCTGGTTCTCTTAAGAGAAAGTAGCTCACTAAATAGTCCCTTGAATAAAAGTAGAAGCAATAATCATCCTGGCAGATGGATAGACATATAAGTAAAAAAGCAAAGGAGCAAACTATCTCCAAATAGCCCACAATACTTCAACATCTGATCCCATTAACATCACAATAGAGGAAATAATGTAGAAAAATTTAGAAAGTTCATAGTTAAAATGTTCAATGAGCTAAAAGAAGATGTAAGGAATGAACTAGATGGAAAATACAGGAAGTGAAAGATCATTTCAATAAGGAGAGAGATTCTTAAAAAGAACCAAATAGAAATTCTGGAGATGAAAGACTCAATAAATCATTTTAAAATCCTATGGAAATCATTAACAATAGATCAGGCCACTTTGAAGGCATAATGTCAGACTTTGAAGACCAAGTATATAATCTTAAACATGGAGTCAACAATAAAGAAAAGATGTTGCATAACCATGACCAGAATATTTAAGAAATCTGGGATAACATTAAGAGACCAGATCTAAGAATCATTGATGTTTCCAAAATACAAACTAAAGGAATGCACAATCTTCTCAATGAAGTAATCAGAAAAAAAAATTCCAAACCTTAGGAACAAGAAGAAAATCCATACTGCTGTCACCCAAGAGGAGCTAGGGGAGTACCAGGGCCCACAAGGCCATGGCAGACAAAGTGGCTGCAACGTCCAGGAGCAGGTGGCAACAGCAGTAGCAGAGCCTTGCTCAGAGCAGAGTGTCCTGGGTGTTAGCCTGCCTCTGGTTCCCTGGCAGTAGATCAGTGACCAGTGTGGGAATGGCAACAGCAGCAGAGGCAAATGTTCCAGTGCTTCTCTCTACCCTTTAGCCTCAGCCAGGGGAGGCCAGGCCAGGCTCAGGTAGATGGAGTCTGCTGCACACGAATGAGAATTCTTTTCAACAGAAAATGGAGGCTATTCAATCACAAGGGTAATAAAATTATCATTGTAGGGTTGGACAATGCAGGGAAAACTACAATCCTTTAACAATTTTCTATGAAGGAAGTTGTACATACATCCCCTACAATAGGAAGTAAGGTAGAAGCGATAGTGAGTAGTAATGCACATTTCCTAATGTGGAATATTGGTGGCCAAGAATCTCTTTGTTCTTCCTGGAATACTTATACTAACATGGAGTTTTTAATAGTAGTTGTGGACAATACAGAGGATTTCTGTAATTAAAGAACTCTACATAATATTAGTGAATGAGGATGTAAGAAAAATGGATTACTAATTTTTAAACATGATAAAGAATGCATGACTGTAGCAGAAATGTCCCAGTTTTTGAAGCTAATTTCTATTAAATATCATCAGTAGCATATGCAGGCATGCTGTGCTCTTAATGATGAGGGATTATGCCAAGGACTTGAATGGAATATGTCACAATTTAGGATTAGATGACTTTATTGACTTCATAGACTTTGTATAAACAAAGTACTGGACTTCTTCTGAAAGCTGCAAAAAGTATAGGTTAGATATATTTTTGTAATAAACTGATTTAATTTTTTCTTTAAGAAAAAAAGAGTACTTATTTTAAAACAAGATGAAATCTCACCTTCCAATTTGCTTTCACATTAGTTCCTTCCAAATTATAAAGATGTATCTGACATTTTTCTCAATGAATCTTCTCAAGACAATATATAGCCTATGGTAAGTACAAAGGGAGAGGAAGATATTTTGAATTTTAAGAGCTTTATATTAGTATACCCCTCCCAAATTGAATGTTGTTCTTTTCTTGTTCCACTAAGTCAAAATACAAATCAGCACAGATACTGTTTCCAATATTTTTAAATGCCATGTTACTTATGAAAAAAATGTATTTTACTTAAGGTGGTGTATGTATTATGTATATAACTCAAGTTCAAGTTTATGGCTTTGGCTTATGTTCTATAGAAAAGCAAATACCATAAACATTAGCAATATCCTTGATTATTGCCCTAATGAGATAAGTACTGCCATTAAATACCATTTTATACTTTTCCCATATGTTCTCTGTATTATACTAACCATGTCTCCACCCACACACTAAATCATTCAGCTGCTCTCAAAAAAAAAAAGAGACATACAGGAAAAAGCTTGACAATGTGACTCAGTGGTAAAGCCCCTCTGGTTTCAATCCCTGGTTTAAAAAAATGTGTCTTGGATAGGAACTTTTTGATTGTGTTTATTTTGGGGCTTTATACCACTGGTTCCAGTATTTAGATTTTCATCTTGATTGAAATTAAAGGGAATTTTTAATATATGACAAATAATTTCAAAAGTATGACTACATGTGGCCAAATCTGAGTAATTTAGGATCTACTTTTGTAGAAGCATGAAAAATATTAAATGTTATATTTGCATTTTGAACACCATAACATAATATAAAACCCAAAATTAACATTGATATACCACGGTTGACTTGGATTTAGATACTGAGCATTTTATATTTTATAGAAAGAAATTTTCAAAGTTTTGACAATGCTTATAGTATATATCACTATCCCTACAAAAATCATCATGAAATTTAAAAGATTGGTATTAAAAGTAGTTATTCTTTTTCTTTAATATTCTAAAACATGCCAGTTTGAATTAACCTTTAAATTTTCAGGGCATAAAAGATATACAAATAGATTACTCAAGAATATGTTTTAACACAGGCAATTCTGTTTACAATTAAGACAAAAATACCTTCCATTTTCAGACATTTAAAAAAACCTAGCAAACCAAAGGTATTTTTGGTCAAGTCATATCTTAGTACAAATAATGTATCACATTTCAATTAATTTCTCAAACCACAGAATAAAAATTAGCATTATTAATTTTTTAAAAATGCATTTACATGATGAAAGAAGATAGGAAAACGTAAACAAAAAACTCAAAAGTATTCCAATTTCTAAAATGAGAAATATAAAATCTGGAAATTAAAAAATTTAAAACGTTGCTTGGAAAATTTTTAATGCCTCATTGGAACTCTCAATTTTACTTTAATGGCTTGACATATGCAATTTAATACTTAAAAACTATAGCTATCTTATTTAATAATATTTATAAAATGCTACCTCTCTGGGTAGATGTGTTTCACACAATTTTAATTAAGAAATCACTTGATAATTTTACTTACAATTTATGATTGATTGATAAATGGACTAATAATCTATTCAGAAATTTAGATCAATACAAGAAATAATCTGAAGGAAGTTCACTGTGCAATTCTGTCCACTAGCAAAACCAAGAATTTGACAGATATTTCACTAAGTTAGATTACATATTTTCATGTGTTATTGATCAGCAAAATAAACCAAATCTGAATTAACCATTAGAAATAAAATGTCAGAAAATAAAATTATGTCTTTATAGTAATACTGAATGTTCTAAACTCTCCAAACAAAAGACATATAGAGGCATATTAGATTAAAAACTAAGGTCCAATAAAATGTTGGCCACAAGAGACTCAACTTACAAAGACATCCATCCACATACTAAAGGTTAAAGGGTAGAAAAAGATATACCGTGGACATGAAAACTGAAAGCAAGCATGTGTAACTATTCTAATATCAGAAAAGGTAACTAAAAATTACCTTTTAATTTTTAATTTTTACTGCAACTAAAAAATTCATCAGAAGAGACAAAGTTCACTTCATACTGTTTAAGGAAATAATCCAACAAGTTATGATGGTAATAAATATTTATGCCCTTCAAAATGATGCACCTATGAACATAAAACAAACGCTTCTCAATACAAAGAATCAAGTAGACCACAGTACAGCAATACTGATCTATTTCAACATGACTCTGTCTCCATTAGGTAGGTCATCCAGTCATAAGCTAAGAAAAGACTCTAGAAAAACAAAACAAACAAACAAAAGAAAACTATTAATATAATGGACTTTACTGACATTTATAGAACATCAACAATTGAATTTACTTTATTCACAGTGCCACAAGAAACCTTCCTAAAATGGGTCATATTTTAAGGATGAAAGCAAATATTAGCAAATACAAAAATATTAATATTTTCCCTTGAATCCTATAAGATCATAATGCTTTAAAATTATAAAACAACCACAAGATTAAAAAAACAGGAACCATTTAACACCAGGAGAGATTAAAAAAATTTTTTTTTCCCTTTGGGTACTGGGGATTAAACTCAGGGGCACTGGAACACTGAGCCACATCTCCAGCCATGTTTTGTGTTTCATTTAAAGACAGGATCTCACTGAGTTGCTGAGCACCTTGCTTTTGTTAAGGCTAGTTTTGATCTCCAGATCCTCCTGCCTCAGCCTCCCAAGCTGCTGGGATTACAGGCATGTGCCACTGCACCTGGCTAGATAATTCATTTTTGAATAAGGAATGAGCCACAGAATAAATCAGGGGAGAAATTACTGGAGACAAATGAGAATAGAGGTACAACACATCAAAATCTCGGGACAGTATGAAGGTGCTTCTAAGAGGAAAGATTATACCCTTGAGTTCTTACATTAAAAAATTGTTCAATTCCAAATAAATAAGGTGATGCTACACCTCAAGGGCCTAGGGGAATAAATCAAACAAATTCCAAATTCTGGAGAAGACAGAAAATAATTAAGAGCCAGAATTAATGAAATTGGAAACCTACAAAAGATCAATGAAATTTTTTGTCCTTTGAAACGATAAACAAAATTGATAAACTATTAGCAAAACTAACCAAAAGAAAGAAGAGCCAAATCAACAAAATTATAGATGAAAATGGGGATTTTTACACAGACAATTCTGAAATTCAGAGGATCACTAGAAACTCTTTTGAAAATTTATATTTCGATAAACTAGAAAATTTAGGATATATTGACAAATGTCAAGACATATATGACTGACCAAAATTGAATCACGAGTATATAGAAAACAAACAGTCCAAGATCAAGTGATGTAATTGAAGCAGCAATTAAAGTCTTCTAAAAAAGAAAGGACCTGATGGATTCTCAGCTGAGTTCTATGAGACTTAAAAAAAAAAAAAAATGGGATGGGGTTGTAGCTTGGTGGTAGAGCACTTGCCTAGCATGTGTGAAGCACTGGGTTCAATTCTCAGAGCTACCTAAAAATAAATAAATAAAGGTATTGTGTTCATCTACAACATATATATATATATATATAATTCCATGAGATAGAAAAGGAAGGAACACTGTCAAATTCACTCTATAAAGCCAGTGTTACCCTGATACCAAGACATATTAGACCAATATCCCTGATGAACACAGATGAAAAAACCCAAAATAAAATATTGACAAACAACATTCAAAATTGCACCAAGAAGATAGTACAACATTATCAAGTGTGTTTTATCCCAGGAATGCAAGGGTGGTTCAACATATGCAAATCAATAAATGTCATTCACCACATAAATAAAGTTAAGTTCAAGAATCACATGATTCTTTTCTGCTGCTCACCCCTCTCCCCCAGAGCCTCTGGCTCCAGCTGCACCGCGCTGGCTGGGAGCTCTGGGCTCCTGCTAAGATTTAGCACTGTAGCGGTCTCCCTCTAGTCGCCATCATGTTTATCTACCCGGACCTCATCAGCCCTGATGAGATGTTCTCCGACATTTACAAGATCCTGGAGATGGCTGAGGGGCTCTGCCTGGAGATGGAGGGCAAGATGGTTAGTAGGACCGAGGGTAACATTAATGACTCGCTCATTGGTGGAAATACGTCTGCTGAAGGACCCCAGGAGGAAGGTACCAAAAGCACAGTAATCATTAGTGTTGATATTGTCATCAACCATCACTTGCAGGAAACCAGCTTCACAAAAGAGCATACAAGAAGTACATCAAAGATTACATGAAATCAATCAAAGGCAAACTTGAAGAATAGAGACCAGAGAGAGTAAAACCTTTTATAACAGGGGCTACAGAACAATTCAAGCACATCCTTGCTAATTTCAAAAATTACCAGTTCTTTATTGGTGAAAACATGAATCCAGATGGCATGGTCGCTCTCCTGGACTACCGTGAGGATGGTGTGACCCCATATATGATTTTCTTTAAGGATGGTTTAGAAATGGAGAAATGTTAACAAATTTGGCAGTTACTTTGAACCTATCATCTGTCATCATAACTGGCTGCTGCTTGTCATCCACAAAACACTAGGACTTAAGACAAATGGAACTAATGTCATCTTTTTTTTTTTAAAGAGAGAGAGAGAGAGAGAGAGAATTTTTTTAATATTTATTTTTTAGTTTTCAGCAGACACAACATCTTTGTATGTGGTTCTGAGGATCGAACCCGGGCAGCACGCATGCCAGGCGAGAATGTGCTGCCGCTTGAGCCACATCCCCAGCCCCTAATGTCATCTTGAACACATTATTTTGACAGTGATTTATTTGGAGTGGAGGCATTGTTTTTTAAGAAAATATGTCATGTAGGTTGTCTAAAAATAAAGTGCATTTAAACTCACTTGAGACAAGTTCTCTTAGTTTAATACATGTTTAAACTAAATCCAACCTGTAGTGTTTCTGGAGAAGCTAGAGCCTTTATTGTAGGCCACCATTAGAAAGCTGACTGTCTTCAGATAACTCCTGCAGTGAAAACTACTTCTGCAACTGGAATTTAAAAAACAAGATTCAAGGTTTTAATTCTGACTTGTAATAAAGGGAAAGACCATGCTCATAGCAGTGCCAACATTTGAAGTGTGGAATTTACATATTGCATCACCTGCAAGGGAAGTAGTTTATCCTGGAAGAGGTTACCAAAAGAATAAAGTGACACTAACTCGGTTGGTGATGCAAGGAAACTATCCAAAAAAGTACAATTCCTTTTGGTGAATGAACACTAGAAGAACACTAATGCTTGAAACACTATGGTTGGAAGGAACTTACTTTAACACTATAAAGGCTATATATGACAAAAACATCATACTTAAGGAGAAAAATTGAAAAAATTTCCTCTATAATCAATAACAAGACAAGGGTATCCACTTTCATCACTAATATACACAATAGTCCTTGAAACTCTAACCAGAACAATCAGGCAAAAGAAGGAAATTAAAGGGAGGTGAATAGGAAAAGAAGTCAAATTATCTCTGTTTGCTGAAGACATGATCCTATCTTTAGAAGACCCAAAAATACTCCACCAGAAGACTTCTAGAGTTGATAAACAAATTCAAAAAGGTAGCAGGATAAAAGATCAACATACATAAATTAATTTCTTTCCTCTTCAAAAATAATGAGTATGCTGAGAAAGAAATCAGGAAAACTATCTCATTCACAATAACCTCAAAAATACTTGGGAATAATGGGCTGAGGTTGTGGTTCAGTGATGGAGCACTTGCCTAACATGTGTGAGGCACTGGGTTCAGTGTCAGCACCACATATAAATAAATAAAGTCCATTGACAACTAAAAAATTTTTTTAAATACTTGGGAATAAATCTTATCCCACCCAGCCAACCAATTTATACTGCAGATCTGCCCATTTTCATCTGTCTCTTATGCCCAGGTACAGGCAGTGTCAGAGAATAGATGATTTGAAGACTTTGACATGTTTTAAATGCATCCTTGCTCCCCAAATTTCATGCATTGGAAACTTAATCCCTAAACTCGTGTATAATATATAGGAAGTAGGACCTTTGGGATATAATAAGGATTAGGTGAGACCATGAGGAAGGGTCCCCCAAGGTGGCACTGGTGACTTTGTAGGAAGAGGAGGTAAGACCCCTGCTAGCATGCTTACTCTGTCTTGCCATGTGATGATGAATTTACCCTGTTGTGATACAGCAAGAAGAACCTCAGCAGTTGCCAAGGCCAGCTCTTAGACATCCCAGCTTCCAGAACCAGGAGCAAAATAAATTTACATTTTTTTAACCTGGTCTCAGATATTTTGTTATAGAAACAGAAAACAAACTGAGACAAATATAGCTGATGTGTGCATATGGATCAGAAGTCAACCACCAAATGTGTAGACATGAATAACCCTGCCTTGGTATAGCTTGCTACACACTTTACCATAGACAGCTATGTTTTGAATTGCTCTCGGTGTTCATACAGTTTCTGGTATTCTGTTACATTAGCAAAAGACAGACTAAGACAGAAACCCAAGGCAAAGAGAAAATATAGAAATTATTACATAAAATCCAGGAGGAAAATATAATTATGGGTATTGAATTATCAATCTTTTTCCATTAAAATGTTTTACTATTTATACAAGTAATGAAGATACATTAGAAGCAACATAAATTTATATACAAATAATATTTTTGACATCCATCTTTATAAACTAAAAAGAACACTTGAACACTTCCTCAATATTACCTTGATAAATTGTAAGAATTTTTTGGCATACATTTATGTAAACTTGTTAATTATTTCATGAAAATGTATACATTTGACCACTTTATTGTCAATTGATACACTTGAAAGCAACATCAATAACTCCTTGAAGGCAACTGCAAGTTAAGAAGCTCCATAGCTGAAGATCTGTCAGAGCCCAGAGTGGATGATAGATACAGTTGGGCCACTTCAGTGTGAGCCTCTCCATGCTGTCCCATCAATGACCCAGAGAGACTTTCTTCCCTCTCTTAGAAGAGAGGATGTTCAGTCTCCATAGCAGCTCAGTTCTGGTCCTCTCCTGAGTAAAGATTGCTTAATTACATTGTGGTTTTATGTCTAATCAACCTTAATCTATTGAGTAAAGTGAGACCACCAAAATTTCTTTTATTTAGGATCTCAGGCTGCACTGGAACCCCTAACGAGGGGAATGGAAAGATATCTCAGCATCTACATTTGATGTGGATAAATTATAATCCACATTGAAATAGTTTGTGAGAGACGGAAGTGAAACTAGGAAAGCAGAAAGAGAGGCCTACTGCCAGCCAATCATAAAACAAATTTTTGTTTTTTTCCAAAAGAGAGATCCTCCTAAAGTAAATATTCTGGTAACTGTTGCTAAACTAGGAAGATTGGACTGGGAAATAACTGTGCTAGGTCATGCTTCTCAAGGATATGAATGGAGATTTTTTTTAATGCTCTTTTCTTCCAACTTTGTTCTGAACAGATGTTCTGAAATTAACAAATATAAAATTTATCCCTGGACCCATCAGATCAGCAATAACTGGAGATCAGCAGATCAGATATGACCCTTTTTTCCCTGATATTGACCACCATAATCTTCTTCCTGGTTCTAACTTTTCTATGACAGCAGGAGATTTTCAGGAGATTTATTCAAAATGCAATATTTGGGACTGTATTGCCACCTGTTTCTTCATAGCACAGCTCACTTTGTGATTCGCTCTATTGATACATTATGGAAAATATTCAAGCTGGGTGGAATTTGGATAAATCTTGGTCCTCTGTTGTACCACTTTGAAAATTTGGCAAATAAACTCTCCATAGAACAAAGCTATGAAAATATATTTTTAAAAATGTTGTTCAGCAATATGGATTCCAGAAAAAAAGCATCCATGTTATCAACAGATACTGTGAATGATTTCTCTATGATGAAATACTACTATGAATTTGTCTTATTTGTGGTTCATAAGCCACAATAATGGTCTTAAGTGATATCACCCAGAAAAGTTTTAATAGTGCCTATTCTCTTAAAAATTTCTAATGCTTTGTTCAGAAATACATTCTGCTATGCAGATTTGTATTACATAAGTAAAAATAGAGGAAATAATCTTCATGTATACATTTTCATTGAAGCACACAATTCTCTTTTTAATCTCCAGTGTCTTCATGAAGCTATCACAAGTCTGCCATATTAATGACTTGTTAGTATTGAAGTCCAAAATAATTTCCTTTTATTGTTTTATGTCATTTTATATGCTGTCTTTAGAAGTTTAAGGATCCTGTTACAGTCAACATGTGGAATTGGTGGAATTGATATTTTGTTCACTTTATTCCTGAGCAATCTATATATAGAATGTGTAAATATTAATTTTTCATCCAAATTATTTGACTTTATTTTTTCTGGTTCAGCTGAATTTAGAGAAGGATCAGATATTTCATTTTTATGAAATACTAACCTTAATTGTGTCACCAATCATTAAAATGTAATTGATTAATTAATCTTTCATCAACAATAAATGGAACACTTTAAGAAAGCATATGCATCATGGATCACTTTGAAATGTATGAGATCTCAATATTCTAAGTAAGGCACTCTAAGCCTTCTTAAAAGCAGTGCTATAAGAGTGGAAAATAAAAATAAGCCCATTTTAAATGTATGATTTCAAACTAGAAACGAATACAGTTTGTCAGTGTGATGTTTACAGTAATTTTTTTAGATTATCAGGATTATTAAAGTAAGCACTTTTTTACTCAATCATATACTAGTAAAAACTGTCATAATGGTATTAATGTAGAAAGTCTTGAGCATGAAATTCAGGGATAAATTATCACCCACAGTCTGTCTTTAATGTAATTTATTTTAACACTAATTTTGTTCCCTGATGGATGGAGCTTAAACATTATATATGCTGTTGTAAATTACTACCTCTAGCAAATATTAATTGGGGGAGTTGTGCTCTCTCTCTCTCTCTCTCTCTCTCTCTCTCTCTCTCTCTCTCTGTGTGTGTGTGTGTGTGTTTATTGTGTGTGTTACTCTGTTTCTAATGGCTTGGAAAACAAAGATGAATAATGTTTTAACCTTTTCTTGGAGAAAAAAAGCGTACTGAATATTTTCACAGATGATTATTATTGCTTTAAGTTATCTCTTTGGCAATTTGGATTAGAGGGACTTAATGTGATAGTAGCATGAATGTCACAGTTTTGCTAAGAAAAGTTAATTGTAAATCTTTAAACCACTGTGTCACATAGATTGTGGGAATCATTACTGTATTTAACATCTTTGTGGTTGAGGGTGGGTTCTGCATACAGTGAGGGAAAATTTTTATCTTTACTCCTGTTATTCAAGATAGGGCTCCATAGAGCTAATTTGAGTTGTCAAGTTAGGGAAATCTGAAACCTGAGGTTTTTAAATACAAAGTAAACTATGATGTTTTTGTGTCCCTCAGTACTTGGCAGGCATATATTTGGAAGGAATTCTCATTACCTATATGAATGAAATTGAAATTAATTTCAAAAAGGAAAAACCTAAAATTATTGTTTAAGAAAAAAAGAAGCAGCTTAAAAGAAACATTAATACTTAAAAACATCTATTGAACAGCAAGAAATGCATGCTGTTTTTGAATGATTTTTAAAATATACTAAAATATACTGATTAATATTTTTTATAACTTGTATCAAAACAAAGGAAATTTTTCTCACAAAGACAAAAACAGATTGGACACTGTTGGATTTGTTTTGTTTCCTATTTTTTATGTTTACTATCAGGGTTTATTCTTGAGTAATGTTACCTATATTTCTAAATTACATTTAGAAATATATTTTAGTTACATTTTAGTTAACTCTGAAGTTATTTATTTCATTTGTCTTAATTTCTCCTTCATGAGTATTGATTTTAAATGTTCTATATAAATTTGCATCACTTTTTTCTTGTAGCTTTTTTGGTTAATATATTCCAAACTTGAAAATGTGGTATCAATCAATAATAGAAGTGTCACTGGAGGATTTATTTAATTTTGTACTTCGTATGTTTAGTCTAAGATACTAAATTATGCAAGCCTTAACATTTTTTTTCTTAAATTAACTCTAAACACAAACAGATTTTTTTCAAAATGATCAGTGTGTTAGCTCTGTTACCTTTAATATTTTTCTTCAATGTTCTGAAGTGGTGTGCAGATTTGGGGTATATTAAATGAGCAAAGTGTTATATATAAAATATAAAGAGAAGCTGTATAAATCACAGTATAAAATTAAGAAGTTTGGAAAATATAAAGTGTATTGTGTATATATGTAATTCTCCTTTTAAAAGTTGCCACAAATGCTGAATTGGGAGCTACACATCTGCGTGAAATTTCTTGTAAATTATGTTTAACTTAATTTTTCCTTAATATTAATTTTCTTGAATTTCATAGCCAATTGCTATGAAGCAGAAAAAAAATAAGCTCAATAATTATAATTTTGAAGAGGATTTTTCTGTTGCTTCAACTGTGAGTTCAGCTTAAAGGGGATTTTCCTGGGCTGTAACAACTCTGGATGAATTTCTGATCAATTATTTCAAAATGTAAATTTACTATACTTACAGATGATGTTTTTAAAATTTAATTGGTTCTTTTTAGTTATACATAACAGGATTCATTCTGACATGACTATAAAAGCATGGAAATAGAATTTGCTCCAATTGAATCCCCACTATTTCCCCCTTTTACTTGCCACCTCCCTACCCTGTTCTCCTCTCCCTAATCCACACATTTTTCTGCTATTTACTTTCAGTTTTGCTTTTTCTTAGTTAGTGTCTTGTGGATATAAAAACCTTGTGAAATAGTTTTTTATAAAATGATTAAATTATCTAAAAATGAAAACCAAAAACAGTTTGTTGCAACATTTTTATCTTTATCCAGGTAAAATTTGCAAACAAAATTGGATATTTTAAGGAGTACAATGTGGTGTTTGGATGTATATATATATTGTGAAACCATTGCCACAATTGAGCTAATTAACACATGCACCAGCTCACATACTTGCCTTCTCTCTGAGTCTGTGTGTTGAGAACATTTAAGATCTACTCTCTCAACAAACATCCAGGATACACTATTACGAACTGCAGGAAGCTTGCTGGGGATAAGCTGTCCAGAGGTTACTCATCCTGCATGAATGAAACTTGGCAACCTTCAACCAACAGCTCCCCATTTTCCCCAACTCCAATCATCTGGCTACTACTATTGTAATGCCAGATTCATGGGACCCTAATAGACCTCCAGGAGCCGAATCCGATGCAATCACACAACCGTCTTTATTGCAAGCTCGAGCCTGGACTCACAACCATTTCCGACGCATCGGTCCCAAGGACTGAGTCCCAGCCATTAGTTCAGTGAGGATTTATAGGTTTTGGGGTGATACTCTATGCATCACAACATCACACAGCAAATCATTTCAAACTGCAGGAAAATCAAACAACAACTCTTAACATTGGTTAGCACATTCACTGGCGGGAACAAGTTGGATAAGGGTGATTGGTTAGTACAAGAGGGGGATTCGTTTGAACTGATTGGTTTAATCCGTGAGGGGTATATCTGCTAAACTACATGGTTTCCCAAAATGTTATCAACCACCAAAAACTACTGGGGGGTCATTTGGAATCCCATGTATTTTCCGTGTCCCATGCCAATTGGTGGTTGCTAGGGGGTTGCTATGGTTCCTCATTTAGCCTAACTGAGTCAGGGACCTGGCACCTGAGATCTCTCCTGTTATTTGCAGACAAACAACTCAGCAGAATAAGTATGTGCCTAAGTGCTCTGTGGGTTTTTCCCAAGGACAAGGGTCACACCCCATTCCTTAGACAGGCTTTGCTCTAAGGTAGAGGCTGGTTTCTCAGAAATGGAGTCACATCAGTTTCTCACTATTCTACTCTCTGCTTCTATGTGTTTGTTTGATTTCAAATCTAAGGAAGAACATTTCCTTCTCTGCTTATTTCACTTAGAATAATGTCTTCTAGGTTCACAAATGGTGTTGTAAATGACAGGTTTTGCATCTTTTTTAATATTGAATACTATTCTAGGAATGATATGGCTGCCTTGTTTAAACATGCAAACATATATATTTAAAAATCTCAGGCCTGGCATTGTGGCGCAGTGATAGAGTGTTTGCCTAGCATGTGTGAGGCCCTGGGTTTGATTTTCAGCACCACATAAAAATAAATAAAATAAAGGTCCATTGACAACTAAAAAAAAAATTTTTAAAAATCTGCCAAGTAATTTGACAATCAATCACTTTCTCTATGAACGTTGTTTTCAACAGAATGCCCATTTAGTATTAATGGGTCATCTTTTAAGGACAATTCTTGGGGATGCTGTTTTGGAATTGAGCCTGCTATCTATGCTTAAAACATCAAAATGCATTTGTACAGAGCTGTGGGCCAAATTGGTCATCACCCAGCACATGCAAGTCTGGAAATCTAAAGGATTCGAAAGAAATTCTAACCACACATAACTTAAAAAAATATATA
The DNA here is from genome assembly GCF_021218885.2 of Marmota monax. Lineage (NCBI taxonomy): Eukaryota > Metazoa > Chordata > Mammalia > Rodentia > Sciuridae > Marmota > Marmota monax. The sequence goes on along the minus strand of NW_026694289.1, from coordinate 496,156 downwards.
TATATTCCCCACATAACAAATCAGAACAAATTCATTTAGAAAGAGAAAAATCTTTTCTTTTTTTAATTTTTTATTGTGGGTTGTTCAAAACATTACAAATTTCTTGACATATCATATTCCACACTTTGATTCAAGTGGGTTATGAACTCCCACCTTCACCCCATACACAGATTGCAGAATCACATCAGTTACACATCCATTGATTTACATATTGCCATACTAGTGCCTGTTGTGCTCCGCTGCCTTTCCCATCCTCCACCCTCCCCCCTCCCCACCTCTCCCCTCCCCTCCCCTCCTCTCTCTCTACCCCCTCCACTGTATAACCCTGAGGGTCTCCTTCCATTACCATGCAATTTCCCTTCTCTCTCCCTTTCCCTCCCACCTCTCATCCCTGTTAAATGTTAATCTTCTTCTCCTGCTCTTCGTCCCTACTCTGATCTTAGTTATTCTCCTTATATCAAAGAAGACATTTGGCATTTGTTTTTTAGGGATTGGCTAGCTTCACGTAGCATAATCTGCTCTAATGCCATCCATTTCCCTGCAAATTCTATGATTTTGTCATATTTTAATGCAGAGTAATACTCCATTGTGTATAAATGCCACATTTTTTTATCCATTCGTCTATTGAAGGGCATCTAGGTTGGTTCCACAGCCTTGCTATTGTGAATTGTGCTGCTATGAACATCGATGTAGCAGTGTCCCTGTAGCATGCTCTTTTTAGGTCTTTAGGGAATAGACCAAGAAGGGGAATAGCTGGGTCAAATGGTGGCTCCATTCCCAGCTTTCCAAGAAATCTCCATACTGCTTTCCAAATTGGCTGCACCAATCTGCAGTCCCACCAGCAATGTACAAGTGTACCCTTTTCCCCACATCCTTGCCAGCACTTGTTGTTGTTTGACTTCATAATGGCTGCCAATCTTACTGGAGTGAGATGGTATCTTAGGGTGGTTTTGATTTGCATTTCTCTGACAGCTAGAGATGTTGAGCATTTTTTCATGTACTTATTGATTGACTGTATGTCCTCCTCTGAGAAGTGTCTGTTCAGGTCCTTGGCCCATTTGTTGATTGGGTTGTTTGTTCTCTTATTGTCTAATTTTTTGAGTTCTTTGTATACTCTGGATATTAGGGCTCTATCTGAAGTGTGAGGAGTAAAGATTTGTTCCCAGGGTGTAGGCTCCCTATTTACCTCTCTTATTGTTTCTTTTGCTGAGAAAAAACTTTTTAGTTTGAGTAAGTCCCATTTGTTGATTCTAGTTATTAACTTTTGTGCTATGGGTGTCCTATTGAGGAATTTGGAGCCCGACCCCACCGAATGTAGATCGTAGCCAACTTTTTCTTCTATCAGACGGCGCGTCTCTGATTTGACATCAAGCTCCTTGATCCATTTTGAATTCACTTTTGTGCATGGCGAGAGAAAGGGATTCAGTTTCATTTTGTTGCATATGGATTTCCAGTTTTCCCAGCACCATTTGTTGAAGATGCTATCCTTCCTCCATTGCATGCTTTTAGCCCCTTTATCAAATATAAGATAGTTGTAGTTTTGTGGATTGGTTTCTGTGTCCTCTATTCTGTACCATTGGTCCACCCACCTGTTTTGGTACCAGTACCATGATGTTTTTGTTACTATTGCTCTGTAGTACAGTTTGAAGTCTGGTATCGCTATACCGCCTGATTCACACTTCCTGCTTAGCATTGTTTTTGCTATTCTGGGTCTTTTATTTTTCCATATGAATTTCATGATTGCTTTCTCTATTTCTACAAGAAATGCCGTTGGGATTTTGATTGGCATTGCATTAAACCTATAGAGAACTTTTGGTAACATCGCCATTTTGATGATGTTAGTTCTGCCTATCCATGAACAGGGTATATTTTTCCATCTTCTAAGATCTTCTTCTATTTCTCTCTTTAGGGTTCTGTAGTTTTCATTGTATAAGTCTTTTACCTCTTTTGTTAGGTTGACTCCCAAGTATTTTTTTTTTTTTGAAGATATTGTAAATGGAGTGGTTGTCCTCATTTCCATTTCAGAGGATTTGTCGCTGATATACAGGAATGCCTTCGATTTATGAGTGTTGATTTTATATCCTGCCACTTTGCTGAATTCATTTATTAGCTCTAATAGTTTCTTTGTAGAGCCTTTTGGGTCTGCTAGGTATAGAATCATATCATCTGCAAATAGTGATAATTTAAGCTCTTCTTTTCCTATTTTTATGCCTTTAATTTCTTTCGTCTAATTGCTCTGGCCAGTGTTTCGAGAACTATGTTGAACAGAAGTGGAGAGAGAGGGCATCCCTGTCTTGTTCCAGATTTTAGAGGGAATGCCTTCAGTTTTTCTCCATTCAGAATGATGCTAGCCTGAGGCTTAGCATAGATTGCTTTTACAATATTGAGGTATGTTCCTGTTATCCCTAGTTTTTCTAGAGTTTTGAACATAAAGGGATGCTGTACTTTGTCGAATGCTTTTTCCGCATCTATCGAGATGATCATATGGTTCTTATTTTTAAGTCTATTGATGTGGTGAATAACATTTATTGATTTCCGTATATTGAACCAGCCTTGCATCCCAGGGATGAATCCTACTTGATCATGGTGTACAATTTTTTTGATATGTTTTTGTATCCGATTCGCCAGAATTTTATTGAGGATTTTTGCATCTAGGTTCATTAGAGATATTGGTCTGTAGTTTTCTTTCTTTGAAGTGTCTTTCTCTGGTTTAGGTATCAGGGTGATGTTGGCTTCATAGAATGAATTTGGAAGTTCTCCCTCTTTTTCTATTTCCTGAAGTAGCTTGAAAAGTATTGGTATTAATTCTTCGTTAAAGGTTTTGTAAAATTCTGCTGTATACCATCCGGTCCTGGGCTTTTCTTAGTTGGTAGTCTTTTTATGGTTTCTTCTATTTCCTCAATTGATATTGGTCTGTTTAGGTTTTCTATATCCTCCTGACTCAATCTGGGCAGATCATATGACTTAAGAAATTTATGCCTTCACTATCTTCTAATTTATTGGAGTATAAGGATTCAAAATAGTTTTTGATTATCTTCTGTATTTCTGAAGTGTCTGTTGTGATATTGCCTTTTTCATCCCATATGCTAGTAATTTGAGTTCTCTCTCTTCTTCTCTTCACTAGCATCGCTAAGGGTCTGTCGATTTTGTTTATTTTTTCAAAGAACCAACTTTTAGTTTTGTCAATTTTTTCAATTGTTTCTTTTGTTTCGATTTCATTAATTTCAGCTCTGATTTTAATTATTTCTTGCCTTCTACTTCTTTTGCTGTTGTTTTGCTCTTCTTTTTCAAGGATTTTGAGATGAAGTATGAGATCATTTATTTGTTGGTTTTTTTCTTTTTTTAAGGAATGAACTCCAAGCAATGAATTTTCCTCTTAGAACTGCTTTCAATGTGTCCCATAGATTCCAATATGTTGTGTCTGTGTTTTCATTTATCTCTAACAATTTTTTAATTTCCTCCTTGATGTCTTCTATAACCCATTGATCATTCAGTAACCTATTGTTCATTCTCCAAGTGATGTATGCTTTTTCCTTCCTTCTTTTATCGTTGATTTTCAGTTTCATTCCATTATGATCAGATAAGATGCATGGTATTATCTCTACTCCTTTATATTGTCTAAGAGTTGCCCTGTGACATAATATATGATCTAATTTTGAGAAGGATCCATGTGCTGCTGAGAAAAAAGTGTAACTGCTTGATGTTGGGTGGTATACTCTATATATGTCAATTAGGTCTAGGTTATTAATTGTGTTATTGAGTTCTATAGTTTCCTTATTCAACTTTTGTTTGGAAGATCTGTCCAGTGGTGAGAGAGGTGTGTTGAAGTCTCCCATGATTATGGTATGGTGGTCTATTAGACTCTTGAACTTGAGAAGAGTTTGTTTGACGAACATAGCTGCACCATTGTTTGGGGCATATATATTTATGATTGTTATGTCTTGTTGGTGTATGGTTCCCTTAAGCAGTATGTAGTGTCCCTCTTTATCCCTTTTGATTAACTTTGGCTTGAAATCTATTTTATTTGATATGAGTATGGACACTCCTGCTTGTTTCCGAAGTCCATATGAGTGATATGATTTTTCCCAACCTTTCACCTTCAGCCTGTGTATGTCTTTTCCTATCAAATGTGTCTCCTGTAGGCAGCATATTGTTGGGTCTTGTTTTGTGATCCATTCTACTAGCCTGTGTCTCTTAATTGGTGAGTTTAAGCTATTAACATTTAGGGTTATTATTGAGATATGGGTTGTTCTTCCAGCCATATTTGTTTATTTCTGTTACTAAACATGGTTTGTTTTCCTCTTTGATTATTTCCCCCCCCCTTTACTGTCCTACCTCCCACTGTTGGTTTTCATTGTTATTTTCCATTTCCTTTTCCTCTAATGCTTTGGCGAGGATGTTTTGAAGAGATGGTTTTCTAGCTGCGAATTCTTTAAACTTTTGTTTATCGTGGAAGGTTTTAATTTCATCTTCCATCCTGAAGCTTAATTTTGCTGGATACACAATTCTTGATTGGAACCCATTTTCTTTCAGTGTTTGAAATATGTTATTCCAGGATCTTCTAGCTTTCAGAGTCTGTGTTGAAAGATCAGCTGTTATCCTGATTGGCTTACCCCTAAATGTAATTTTCTTCCTTTCTCTTGTAGCTTTTAAAATTCTCTCCTTATTCTGTATGTTGGGCATCTTCATTATAATGTGTCTAGGTGTGGATCTCTTATGATTTTGCACATTTGGCGTCCTGTAGGCTTCTAGAATTTGGGATTCTGTCTCATTCTTCAAGTCTGGGAAGTTTTCTCATATTATTTCATTGAATAGACTGCTCATTCCTTTGGTTTGGAGCTCTGTACCTTCCTGTATCCCAATGACTCTTAAGTTTGGTCTCTTAATGTTATCCCATATTTCTTGGATGTTCTGCTCATGGTTTCTTAACAGTCTTGCTGAGCTGTCTATGTTCTTTTCCAGTTGAAATACTTTGTCTTCATTGTCTGATGTTCTATCTTCTAAGTGTTCTACTCTGCTGGTAGTATTCTCCATTGAGTTTTTAAGTTGGTTTATTGCTTCCTGCATTTCTAGGATTTCTGTTTGTTTGTTTTTTATAACCTCTATCTCCCTGTATAGTTGATCCTTTGCTTCCTGGATTTGTTTGCGTAATTCATTGTCGAAGTGATCTTTCATTGTCTGATTTTGCTGTTTAATGTCTTCCTTGATACTCCAGATCATCTGAAGCATGTATATCCTGAATTCTTTATCTGACATTCCATCTGCTGCAGCTGTTACCTCTTCTAAAGTTGCGTTGACCTGCATTGCTTGTGGTCCTTTCTTTCCTTGTCTTTTCATACTGCTTGCGTATCTTTCCTTTAGGCGTGGGCGGCGGCTCTGCTCTCTCCTTATTACAATTGGGGTGTCGTGGCTACCACACCGGCAGGTCACTGGGCCTGTTCTGGGCGCTGGCGGCGGCTCTGTTCTGCCCCTACTCCAATTGGGGTGACGAGTGTACCACGCCAGCAGGCCACCGGGCCTGATCCGCTGGTCGGTTGCAGGTTTGCCTACCCTGCAGGCGCGGGCGGCGGCTCTACTCTGCCCCTACTCCAAATGGGGTGACGTGTCTGTCGTACCGGCAGGCCACTGGGCCTGTCCCGCTGGTCGTTCGCAGATCTGCCCACCTTTCGGGCACGGGTGGTGGCTCTGTTCTGCCCCTACTCCAATTGGGGTGTCGTGACTACCCCGCCTGCAGGTCGCTGGGCCTGTTCCTGGCACGGGCGGCAACTCTGCTCTGCCCCTACTCCAATTAGGGTGGTGTGTGTACCACGCCGGCAGGCTCCTGGGCCTGATCCGCCCGTCTGTCGCAGGTCTGCCTACCTTGGAGGCGCCGGCGGCAGATCTGCCCTGCCCCTTCTACCACGCCTGCGGACCCCTGGGCCTGATCTGCAGGTTGGTCACAGGTCTGCTCACCCTGCGGGCACGGGTGGCGGTTCCGCTCCGCCCCCTCTCCAATTGGGGTCACGTGACCACCACACCGGCAGGGCCTGATCCGGGCGTGGGAGAAGGATCTGCTCTGCCCCTACTCCAGTTGGGGTGACGTGTGTACCACACTGGCAGGCCACTGGGCCTGACCCGCCAGGCTGTCACAGGTCTGTTTACCTTGCAAGCGCGAACGGCGGCTCTGCCCTGCCCCTCCTACCACGCCCATGTACCACTGGGTCGCGGGTCTGCCCACCTTGCGGGTGCGGGTGGCGGCTCCGCTCCGCCCACTCTCCAATTGGGGTCACGCGGTCACCACGCTGGCGAGCCGCTGGGCCTGCTCCGGGCGCTGGCGGCGGCCCGGCTCCTCCCCTCTGGCTCGAGGACAACTTGAGGAGACTCGGGTGTCTGTGCCTCACCCCCCCTACCAGGAGACCAACTGTTTCTGTCGCCGCTGGTATTGATGAAGTTCTCTCCTCCGCCGCTTTCTGATGACATCAGATCTCTGCCATGTTGGTATCCTATGCAAATGGCAGCATTTCGTTCCCCTTGCCGGACAACCAAAGCAACGGGTGAGTCCTGACCGGCCCTCAGCAGGACCCGGACCGAGAAGCAGTTTCCGCGGGCTCCTAGCCCCGGTCCAGGGAAGTTCTGGGAGCCGGAACTCGGCCGCTCCGTGCTCAGTGTAAGCTCCTATAAGGGTAGGCTCCAAGAAGCAGTCCCCGCGGGCTCAGTTCCGGGAGCCGGAATTCGGCCGCTTAGTGCTTGGTGTATGCTCTGATAGGAGCCGGGTCCAAGAAGCAGCCTCCACAGGCTCCGCAGCCCTGGGCCAGGGCGGTTCCGGGACGGTTCTGGGAGCCGGAACTCGGCCGCCCCGCGCTCGGTGTTCGCTCTGATAAGATCAGGTTCTAAGAAGCACCGAGGCACTGAACCCTAGCAATCTGTCTGCAAGCCGCAGGCGAATGGCAGCCTGAAATTACCTGTTCTATGGCTGAATGAGCTGTGGTCAGTCGAAAACAGGGATGGTGACGTCAGCTTTCCAACATGGTGGCTGCTGGCCTCCTCTGTGGTCTGACCGGTGTGGAGAACCGAGATGGACCGCTTCCTTCCCCTGTCTCGAACCCAGAATTCAGCCCTGAGTACGGTGCTTGCACGGCTGGCAGAAACTGCAGCGCTGTATCCCTGCGTCGCTATCTCCTCGTTTCCCAGCGCGCGCTGCAGACGCTAGCAGCGGGGCGGTTTGCTGAATAAGCAGTGTTACCCTCCGTGCGACAAACCTCTCGCGTTTGAGTCCCCGTAGCCAATCCTCGTGCGATGGAAATCCTTCCTCCAGGTTCTGGAGCACCCCACTATTGCTGGAAATTCCTTTAGCCGTCCTGACTTGTCATACTCCCACACAGTGAAGCAGCACACGGGGGCAATACACTCCCCTCGCCGCCATCTTCTCACAGCCCCGGAATGTCAGAAAGAGAAAAATCTTAACTCAAAAGTCAAATAACTCAATCTCTGCTTCCTGATTGTCATGTCCTGAGTTGCTTTCCTTCTCCACACCCTTCTACCATGATGTTCTGCCTCAGCTCAGGCAAAGAGCAATGGAGTTGGCCGTTTATGGACTGAAATTCTTTAATCAGGTAAAAGGTATACAATTGTATTTATTTCAGGTGTGTAAGCACTGGAAAAATCCCAGGAGGTGCTTTGACCCTAATTTATCATCCTCTCTCACTCTACTTCTCCAGGTTTCCTGAGTTAAAGATACAATGCACTTTATAAAAAAGCAGACCCTGAGTGTATAAGTTAACAATTAGGATTGGTGTTGGAATCTAGAGTGAAAAAGGAAGAAAGTGAGGATTTGATTTGGATAAGGATAGTGAAAAGAGTCTTGCTAAATTGCTTGAGCTGGCCTCAAATTTGGCACCCACCTGCTTCAGTCTCTTGAGTAGGTGGGATTACTGGTATTTACCACCATGCTCAGCAAAAGATATTTTCAAATGTTCTTGCCACAAAATAATAAATATTTGAGGTGATAACATGTTAATCAACATGATTTGGTCATTTCACAATGTATATGTGGGGTAGATGCATTTTTAACATGAGGTATCACCTGCTGTTAACACAGGTAAATGTACAGTTAGGGGTTTGCTGGCTGAGACATCTCATTTATATATATATATATATATATATATATATATATATATATATATATATATATATATATTCTTTATAATTGTCCGACTGGTGCAGGTGGAGCCTGACTCACATCTTCCCCTCTGCTCATTCACCTCAGCAGCCTTAAACTTGAACAAATACCACCCTTATGAGGGGCAGGGTGGCTGACAAATTATGGTCCAGACTCCTGTTTGTGTACTTCTCATGAACTAAGTAAGAATGGTTTGTACATTTTTCACATGGATAAGAGAAATCAGAAGAATACTTTGTAAGTAACAAACACTGCATGAAATTCAAATTTTAATGTCCCTAAGTAAAATTTTATTGGGACACAGCCCACCCAAAATTAATTGACTCAAATGTAAATATTCAAGATAAAGAAATTTTGTGGCTAAAATAATCCAGAAGAAACTAAAAGTAATCTTTAAGAGTGAAAAACTGAACCATGAAGAGAAGGAAATGAAAAAAAAAAAATTGGAAAGGAAATTATTGTCTAGGTATATAATGGTCAATAACTGAATTATCTAAGAGTTTTATAAAATGGACAACTACTTAAAGGGAATGACTACAGGTTTTGGTAATGTGGTAGCAATTATAGCCTAAGAAAGGCCATATAGGGAAGAACAATAATTAGGCAAAGAATCACAATCAGGAAATCTAAGTACAAGGGAGGCATGGGTTTGATAACACCCAAGCTTCTTTATAAGAATAAATGTCCAGACTTCCAAGGCCTCATGGAAGACCTCCAGTGATATTACTCCCATTATTGAATTCAGTCAAAAAAAAAAGAATTCCCTATAGTGTTTTCCTTTTAATATCTTTTCTTTTTTAGTGGTTGGAGGACACAATAGCTTTATCTGTCTATCTATTTATTATTTTTTTAAAGTGTATTGCTGAGGATCCAACTCAGTGCCTCACACGTGTGAGGCAGGCTTCTTAACACTGAGCTACAGCCCCAGCCCCCCTATAGTGTTTTTTACATGACACATTGTGAATGCTAAATTATAAGTTACTGTGTTCAATTAAAAGAAAATGAGGGGCAGAGAGCCCTAGCCTGCGCGACAACGGCAGCACTTTGTGGTGGTACAACATGGAGGCAGCTTGGTCCTGCACCTGCAGTGGCCCTCCTCTGCAGCTGGCCTCTCAAGGGAACTCCTCCCAGATGGCTTAGGGTCGCCTGAGCACCTTGGGCAGAGGAAAGTGTGGGCTGCTGGCGGGAGCACAGAGCCGGCTGCTGCAGATTCAGCGCTGTGCCCTGTGCTGGAGCTTGCACGGATCTGGACGCCAAGTCTCCAGGGGCAGAGAGCCAGGGCTCGCCCCCACCCGCATTCCTGCGCTCCAGCGCTAGCAGCAGGGGCGGCAGGCAGAGTGAACTTCGAATCCTGGGATACGGTTGGGGAAATGGAAATCGAAAAGAAGCTGAAACCCACCCCAGATTACCTGATGCAGCTGATGAACAACAAGAAGCAATTGAGCAGCCTGCTCAACTTCTGTGGGATCTTCAACGCCATCCAGCGGCTGGTGGACGAAAAAACTATATAGGAAGTATAGGAAGGCATGTACAATGACATAGTACATGGGGGTTCAGAGAAAAGGAGTGCAGAATTACCTGATGTTGTGGGACCAATTGTTCAATTACAAGAAAATTTCATGTACCTATAAAAGAATACCCAGATTTTAATTTTGGGGGGAGACACTTTGAACCCAGAGGATTTACAGCTAAACAGCTTGAAGCAGAAACTGGATGTAAAATAATGGCCTCTTGCAAAGGCTCAATGCGAAAAAGGAGGAGGAGCAAAATAGATGCAAACCCAATTGAGAGCATCTAACTGAACATTTACATGTACTAATCAATGTGGAAGATGCTCAGAACAGAGCATAAATAGAACTTAAGAGAGCAGTTGAAGAAGTGCAGAAACTTCTGGTGTCTGCAGCAGAAGGAGAAGACAGCCCGAAGAAGATGCAACTATTGAGCTCCTGATTCTGAATGGCACCTGCAGAGATGCCAACATGAAATCATCAGCCCTTGCCTTTTCTCTTGTGGCAACAGCCCAATCTGCTCCAAGCATTATAACCAGGACTGTGCCTGTCCTCCCACCAGCTGCCCCGAGTATTCTACTCAGCTGGCCCTATTATAATGCCTGTGATCTGACAAATACAGACCTCCATCATACTAAAGTGAACTCCTCACTATATTGCTGCAATAGTCCCTCCAGTGCCTGAGGCTGGGTTCCATCTACACACCCTATAAATACCCTTACAAGGTTGGTACCCACTACATCAATCCTTGAGTACCCTATTGTAGCCAGTGGTGTGGTGGCTACTAAAGTTCCAAGGCATGATGTAATCAGTCAAAAAAAAAAAAAAATCCCTATAGTGTTTTCCTTTTAATTTCTTTCTTTTCTTTCTTTCTTTCTTTCTTTCTTTCTTTCTTTCTTTCTTGCTTGCTTTCTTTTTTTTTTAAGTGGTAGATGGACACAATTGCTTTATTTATTCATTTATTTATTTATTATTTATTTATTTATTTTTAAAATGTATTGCCACTGGCAACTAACCTATGAACTTCTGACCTCTGAACTCTTCACCCAGTGATGACTCCACCATGGCTGCCTGCTGATCAGTTAACTGGTAATTGCCTTTGCTTACCTGTGATCAGTGTTATGAGCTGAGGCACTTGTCTGGTTGCCTTACCATCTAATCAAAACAAGACAAATTGTTGTCCTCAAACTCAGTTTTTTTTTTTCCTCTGTTTGGGTGAAAGTGGTTCTAGAAACTGCACAGAATAGAAGTAAAGCAATAAGACCCAATTCATCCTATAGCACTGATCATCTTTCAATATGCCACCCCCAAGCAAATGGCAAGAAGGCCTCCTTAAAGAGGGAGACAGATGGCCCCTAACTACTCAGTGACAGAAGCAGTTACTGTGAAAGACTTCTAGGAATCTTTCCTAGAGACTTCTAGGAATCTTTTCTTCTCATAGTGAAGTCACACTCTCTCTGAACAAACTGTGTGATGATGCATCATGCATGAATCTTCTTTGGTCAGGTAAGTCACTGGTGAAATGATTCAAAAAGTATTTAAAATTTGATTTTTGAATACTGTTCAGTCACTGAAGTGCCCTCCAAGGGCAGAAGTTGCAGCCTTTTTATATTGCCTGCCAAATTTGAAGTATTAAAAGAGAGAGTGTGCCATGACAGTAAAACTTAAGGAGTTTTGAAAAGTAATGCAAAGAACAAAATTGCAATCCTATTTTTAAAAGATGAACATCTAAGTTAAAATTATAGAACTTTTATTTTACATCGCCTCAAAAATGTTTGCGAATAAGGTACATGCATTATGTGTCACATTACTGGGCAAACTGTTCAAGTATTTATTTAAACCTCCCTTATATGAAAAAATTATTAAGAATGTAAAATCCATGCTTGCATATTTGCTGTGTGCAAGTAATTAAATTGTAGATAAAACTGTAGTGCATTGAAACATACGAACATATAATAGATACTTTTACTATACAAGGGTGCTGGTGAAGAATAAAATATATAAATTTTTGGAAGGGTAGCATTTTATACTTTCAAGTGTTATTAAACAAGAAAAAGAACAATGAAAACCTTTATTTCATTAAATGAAAAGACCAAAAGAACATTTTCATCATTTTTAGTTTTTAAGTATTAAAATAAGTGTAAAAAAAAAAGTACCTTGTTTTCCTTGGTGGTCATTTAGTCCAGTGTCTTATAAGATCAGATTAAAAGTTAATGCGTGATGTAGCTCAGTGGTAAAGAGCCCTTGCCTCACAAGTGTGAGGCACTGGGTTCAATCCTAGCACCACATAAAAACAAATAAAGGCATTGAGTCCATATACAACTAAAAAAATTAAAAACAAAAAAGTTAATGATGCATGTTATCCAGTTGCCCATTTGTGAAAGAAGATGTGAGGGGACAAATGAGTTGAGGGCTTGAATTATATGATTTGGGCCACATTACCTTGATGTGAATTTGCCAAATATGATACTGTAAAAAAATTGATAACTTTTCTAATATCTGACTAGTAAGTTTTTTAAAAACATATCATAATTGAGTACTTTCAGTTGTACTTCAATGCCAACCCAAAGAATTTTGAGATAAAAGTTATGTGTGATCTGAATACCAGTTGACAGACAAAATGAGAGCCTTATTCTGTTAGGAGAAGGGGGAATGTGTTGAGTTTTTCATAGTGAAGATAATAATTACACATATCAAATTTTTTCACAAATATGAATTTTTGTGATTTTTATTCTGGACAACAGTGTTTTTAAATGACCCAAATTCAATCAGACTTATATGCATACCAGATAACTTGCATAGTCCATCTCTGCTAGCTTCAACAATCTCCCTCCATCTTCCCACATATGCCCTTTTTACCACCTTTTTTAACTTCAAAAGAATGTGAAAAAGGAGCATCATTGTGCATATGAATACTGAACTATGTTTCAGGTTAAGCTTCCAATGTCTCACGAAGTACAGTTTTATAGTTGAAACAATTTGCATATAAAGCCTATATTTAAACACTTGAGTAAATCATTAACTGCTCAGTATCAGAGGTGGCAAATCTCCAGTGACAAATTCCAGCTCATCTACTCATTCCCTCTTTAATATTTTCTTGTCTTCACAGTCAGTGTCAACAGAAGCTCAGTTGGCAGCTTCACAGTGACCTCTCCATCAGGTTGTTTCACTTGGAACCATTTTCAGTTTATGTCCTATGCAATAGACAGTCGCTTTGTATTCAGCTAGCTTTGGTTTAATGTGCCACTGCTCTGTCTTTCTGTTACACATGCCATTGTTTTGATTTATTTACAATATATGTTGTGCCACTTTGATTTTCATTCGTTTGGCTGGTTGAATAAATTCGTGACACTCAAACCCTTGAGGTGATATTTTAAAATGATAACTGTATTTGATCCAGCTTCATTCCAACTATGTTAACCTGGACATTTTAGATGTTTATCAAAGGGCTTTTATGGGGAAGGAAGTAAATGTATGAAATAACAGATGTGTGATATTAAAGAGTAATGTTGGCTGTGAACAAACTTTTGAACATTTAGTTGACAACATAATAGATCAACTGAAAAGTAGTATGATTTTGAAATCTGAATGCAAAAATTGGTTCTCAGTATTATCATTGCTTATTTAATTTATTTCTTATTAAAGTATGTAGTTTTTTAGACTTTTTCTGACAGTATTACTTTTGTTATTCTTTATTATCTTAGTAGTTTTTATGCTCTATATGTACCATAACCAAACTACTGCCTATGAGAAACATGTAAAACAATGTATTTATAGTCATGATTATGAGTTTATAATGTATTTTTCCATCTTACATTATATGTATGCAATATAACATTTACAAATATTTTTTTCTTAATTGAGAAAAGGATACAATATGCAAAATCCACAATTTGATAACTGAAAATTGCCAATTGTTTTATAGTATGTTATTGTATTAGGTGTCTTGACTCTCTTGGGCTCTTAGTTAGCTAATGAATACATTACTTAAACACTTTTGGGTTTTAGTTGGGATTTTGATAGTTTGCATTTTATGTATTTGATTCCTTGTTGTTTCCATTAACCCATAGCATTATTTTAATAAATGCTATAATACCAACATAAATTTTAAAATAAAATGGGAAAATGAGGATATGGGAGGACAGGAGTGATGTTGATGGGGATACACTAGGGTAACTGCTTTATAATTCATTAAGATCAACCTCAAGGAAATCTATCTCTATTTAGTGTGTTTTCCTGTGAAGTATTCTATTTTATAGAATGAGTTTAAATAGCTACTGTTACCAAGTAAATGTTATTAATATAAAAATCTAACATTAAATATTATCATTAAATTTATTTAACAAAGTAAACATAAATCTGTACAGTTCTATATAATACAGACTATTATCCCTGTGAGAGAGGAAAACCAGCAAGGCAGCTTCTGCACCATGTCCTGGTGGCTAATTCCAGCTTCTTTGTACTGTAAGCTTCACTTCTTCTGAGCCCCTGAACCAAAAATTGCTGTCCTCCCAGGTGTTCCTAGAACAATCTGTAACAGAACCAGGCGAGGGGTCACTTGGGAAGAGTTGTTGGTCACAGAGAATGGCCAGGACCACAGTTTTCCCCAGGTTATGCAATATGACTTTGGGCCCTGATCTCGCCTTAGAAATGGTCAGGGAGCACTGAGGCTGGTATGCTGCTCAAAGCTGAGGATGTTGTCTGTGGGCAGAGAGTGTCTATGAATGTCCTCAGAAGCAAATTCCCATGGACATTCACCTTCAGAACCTTCTGAGGCTGCTCCCCTAGAGAGTGAACATGAAGCAATGGAAAGGGTTCTCTAGGACATTTGGGTGTAAAGGCTGAGTAGCAAACATCTGGGACCCTGAGGAGCAACACCTGTGATGACACAGGGTGGAGCAAGGACCCTGCTCCTCCAGCCCTACCCTCTGTAGCTTCATCCTCAGACAGCTTCCTGCAATGATTTTAACCATAATTGTATCTCCCCTTGCATGGTCATGGTCACATGCAATAGGGGCCACTTCAGTGCCCCCCTTGCTTCTGATGGATTGAATAAAGTGCAACAAAGAAAGTTAAGAAAGCAATGGAGAATATTTGCACTTATTTGATTTCTGCTCTCTCTCCCATTCTCTCCACACTCACATTTCCTCTTCCTATCCTTCTGGCTTCCTTGAACCCACATTTTAAGTCAGGACAGGATTTCTGGAACCAGATTTCTATTAGGAGAATTGTTTTCTAATTGTGTAATCTTGTCATAGGAAAGGAAGGGTACATTCATTCATGCTCAGAGCCAGCAAGGGCAGGAGAATCCAGTTGTGCAGTGGTGGCTAGAGAAGAGCCGGGCTTGTTTGTGTCCCATGCACCAGGGAAGAATGCAGTTTTTCTGAGGTCCCAATCTAACTCAATGCATGGCCATGCAGGTCTGCGCAGCATGATTCAGTGGTGCAGCCTGATGTCAGAAACCAGGGCAAGACTAAGAAAGTGCAGAAAGATTTAACAAACATTGAGGAATGGGTATGAAATATAAATAAACAGAAAATATGTATTATTTTATAGTTTGATGACATAGGAAAAAGAGTTAGTAGACCTACTGACTTTGAGCATTCTGTTTGTAACATTCTGTTTGTAACAAAGATCTGCATGAGAAAATCACCTTTAGAAAAGTCAGAAGAGTGGGAAAGAGGAAATATGGAAGAGCTACAAAGAGTTTATAAATAAGAAAGAATAAATAAGAGAGACAAATAGGACAAATAAATTACTTGCAGATTTCTGGTCCCATTATCCTCATCCTGATCCCCAGAATCTGCTAAATTGTCTTCTGCATGGACAAGAGCATTGATGGTGATGTTGTAGCCTTGGAAAAAGGAAAGGCAGAGTTAAAGTCAAGGTGAGAACTTGAGTTGCTGCTGCTCCTGGTGTTCTATAACCCAAAGTCAAAGCTCTCCATTCTTCCTCTTGTCTGCACTCTTGTCTCCTGGCCTCTGTCACCTCACCTCTGCAATGAGGAATAGATCTAGGATCCCAAGAGCTCTTTTCCAGTTCACATTCCACCACTGTACTCAGTAGGGATTTCTGTGTCATCCTGTTCCTCCAAGAGGCAGCAACTGTCTCCCTGACTTTCTTGACACAGGCCTCTTGAATGCAAGCAAATTCAGATTTTCATCCTATTCCTACTGTTTGGGAAATAGATGAGGACGGGAGGTGAGAGACATGTTCAAGGATGAACTTCTCCCCACTCTTTCCCAGGAGAACCCAGAGGCCTGTCAAGGGAGCACTGAGGAAATTTTCTTTAAATCCCCCAAATGTGGAAGTGTCTTTTTTTAATATTTATTTTTTAGCTATTGGTACAATATCTTCATTTTATTTTTATGTGGTGCTGAGGATCGAACCCAGTGCCTCACGCATGGTAGGCAGGAGCTCTACCTCTGAGCCCCAGCCCCAGCCCCTGGAAGTCTTTTAAACCAGGAGTAGATAATAAACAGAAGAGAAGTGCTGCTACGTGGCCAGAACATACAGAGGGAATTTTGACTTCATATCCACTGTGTAGCACAAGCAAGAACTTTGACACCAGGTTCACAAACTATCACTTAGAAAGTGTGTCCCACTAGATTCCTTCCATTGCACATCAAATCCAAAGCCCAGATCTAAATTCTTTTATGCACAATTTCCTAAAAAATGTGAGCCAACCTATTTGATGGCTAGAGGAGGAAAATGCAGCACAGAGTGGGTGTTATAGGGAAGATTTTGTTTAACTGGCAAAGCAAAAAATATGTTACAAACAGAATGCTCAAAGTCAGTAGGTCTACTAACTCTTATTCCTATGTCATCAAACTATGAGATAATACATATTTTCTGTTTATTTCTATTTCATGCCCATTCCTTAGTCTCCAAAAATGTAGGTTGGCCCAACTCCTACCAGGAAACCTTTCCCATTGGCTCTTACCCCAAGGGCTGTTCCTACCTGCAGGCTCTTCATCTTCGCTGCTAGAGTCATAAGCTTGGCTGTACATCCAACCTTTAGAGACACAAACATCAGCAACAGAGTTACTTAAGATTGTATCATGCTTTCTTCTACACCAAATAAGCTCATGATGAACGCTAGGGTTGGATGTTGTTTGTCCTCCACATAATCGTGTGATTGAGGCTTGATCTTCAATATGGGCCTAATGTGAGTTATGTAAGAGGAGGGGTCTGGTTGAAGATGACGAGGTCATTTTTGAGGGCATCAGCCTCAGAGGCAAGAATATAGTTTTCTCACACCCTTGTTAGATTGTAGTTATATAAAAAGAGCAAATGAGTCAGTCATCTTATCCCTGCTGGCTTCCTGTCTCTCCATCTGATGTTTCCCTCCTGCACCTAAAACCATGATGACCCCAACAGTCATTTCATTGCAGCTAAGAGGGCATTCACCAAAGCCAAGCAGATGCCAGTGCTAGGCTCTTGAATCTCCAGAACTATAAGCTAAATACATTTGTATAAATTATTCAGTCTCAACTGTTAATACCAAGAAAAACATAGGAATAATAATATTAATAGTCAGGATCACCCTGGTCTCTGCTCCCACTTCTCAGAACCCTCTCTGAGCTCTGTGGTTTCAGAGGCCTCCAACAAGATGCTGAAAACAATTGCAAACTTTCAAGTGAGAGAATGGCACTGAATGAGTCAAATTTCAAATTCTTACTTACACTGGCACATTATCACTGTCTCCTTGAAACAGATCAAACTGACATCCAAACTGATGCAAAAAGTTTGAGGGATATGAATTCATGGAACAGACACTGTACCAGAATCAGAGCAGCTGCCCACGACAGAATGGGAATGTCACTGCATTATGCCCGTAGGTCTACTTGGGCACTTGAAATGTGGAACTGGGATGAGGCTCTGAATGTTTAATATTAAAATTTAAATTAAATATACAGCATATCCATGTAGTGACTGTCATTTTAGATGGCAAAGACATGGATTTCATTGCAGAGGAGCTTTCTAGACTAATCTCACTACCCACTTGTAGGTAGATTGTAGACACATGCAAAAGGGCCAGGCACTCTCCAAGGGCCTAAGAACGCTACATCAATGAAGTCAACATTCAGATCCAGATGGCTCCTAGCAGGGTCTAGCACAACCTGCCTAGAAGTTATGAGAACTGTGAGTCTTGTTTGCACAAGTGTATTGTTGGCTCTGGTGACATCAGATTACTTTTTGGGCAACAGGATTGGAGGCAAAGACCACAAAGTAAGGCAGAGCGGGCACTGGTGGAAAAGACATGAGTTTTGTGTGACAGATTTCTCAGGTACCATTTGATGGCATGCATAAAATACTTTCTGTACTAAGGAAAATAGGTACTACAATCATGTGACAACTGTTGCTGTCAGACATTAATGTCATCTTGAATCAAGCATCAGTGGTAATAAACTTGTAGTTGTAATTCAACCAAAAAAGAATTTGTATAAGTTATCTATAATGTACACTATCAGCTTTTCATGCCTAAATTCAAGTTAGAAGAAAGAAAGCAACATTTATACCTTAGAAAAAGAAGGGTCACATTACCTCAGCAACAGATTGTGATTTTTCTTCTCCCCAGTCACATGATATCACCTCCATTATTACCTAACTGGAATCTAGAGGAACATAGTGTAATGTCAGTACATTGGTTTGCTGAAGAATTACTCAGGAGGGTTGCTTGCTGTAGACATGGGCCTAGGGTGTATGGAGACGGTTATTTGACACACACAGGCTCAGTTGCTGCTGGAATATGATCTTTAGTGGATGGCAGGAAAAGCAGTGACCTGGGAATGGTATGAAAAACAGAAAAAAATGTATGGAACTACAATGAGAAATGAAATATTCAACCATTACAGTTAAGAGTTCAGCTTTCCTTTAAAGCACTTGACAGATCATCAGGAAGAAAAGAAAAAAAGTATACTATTGAATCAAACCAGCTCTGTTACAGGTCAAATTATTTCCATCCAAATACATGTTAAAGTCCTAACACCGGTGCTTCAAAATTTAACCTTATATGAAAATAGAATCATGTAATCTAATCAGTTAAAGATATCCTGTTGGAGCAGGGTGGACCCATTCTCCAAATATAACTTCTGTTCTCATAAGGAAAGGGGACACATTAATGAGGTACAAATTCCATGTGATGATAGAATCAGAGTGTGAAATCCTGCAGTTGTAAACCAGAAATACAAGGATGACCAACAAACCAGTAGAAATTTGGATTGGGCAAGGAAAATTTTTTCCCTACAGTCTTCAGAAGGAGCAGGTCCTGCTTACAGGTCAATATGGGTTTTCTAGCCAATAGAACTCTGAGATAGTACACTTTCATTACTTCAAGCCAAAAAAGCTAGTACTGAAAGGGCTGGGGTTGTAGCTCAGTGGTAGAGTGCTCGCCTAGTACATGCAGGGCCCTGGGTTTGATCCTCAGCACCACATAAAAATAAAATAAAGGTATTATGTCCAACTACAACTAAAACAAAATATTTTTTTTAAAAAAGCTAGTAGTTAGACATGGCAACCCTAGTAAATTAGCAAAACCACTATCAACTACATAGATCTAATTGACGTTTCTCCAAATACTTCATACAACAATGAGAGAATGAATTTTTTTCAAGGTTACATGAGATATTCATCAATAATAAGTATATTTTGGCCCTAAAACATAACTTAACTTAAACTTGAGAAGAATAGAGATGATACAAAATATGCTTTCATGGGAAAAGAAGATAGCAGATTTGAGGAAGGATGCACCCCCGCCCCTGGTAGTTCCTCAGCTCCAGACTTACAAGTCAAGAAGATTGCTTCTCAGTTAGGTAACTAGAGGAACTCACCAAAACTTAATAGCCAACTCTAAAAAAAAAAAATTCACAGAGACATAGAAAGTCAGAAACTCAAGTGTAAGAAATAATACATTAGAAATGCAAAGCCAAATGGCAAGCTACAGAGAGGCTGTATTTCTTGAAACTCCAATACCTGGAAATCAAACAGTGGGAATAGTGCTTCCCTGTGAGAAGGGTGAAAGAGGAATTTCACTAAAACCAAATACTGTACAGTCAGAGAATTAGAAACTTGGGTACATTAACTTGGACCCAAGCTGGTAGCAGCAGCACCAGCAGCAGCAGCAGCAGCAGTGGTGCTGCTACATCACAGAGGGAGGGAAAATGCACAGAAAAAAAAAATAAGACAAATTTAGTACAGAAAATCCTGAGATCAGAAAGGCAGCCTTCTTTGACTGATCCAGAGGCTTCATTACTCTGTATACTGCTGCAAGAAGGATTCTCCACGATTCCCAGTGTCCACAGACAGAAAGACAGGAGGCATCTTGACACAGCCAAGGTGAGGAAGCCACTGTAGGAGCCAGAAGCTGGGAGATCTGAGCAGCATGGTCCTGGAGGCACGGGCTGCAGGACCTAGGCTTTGCCTAGCTAAGCTAGAGCAAAAGGCACGGAGAGCATTCTACCCAGGGGAACTCAAGTCAGACATGTGGAGGAGAGCCCTCTTTTCTTCCCTCTTTGAGTCTGGTGGCTCACGGGACCAGCTGAAGTGGGTTGAGAATTTAAAAGAGCTGATGTGAATACACTCTCAGGGACTAAGTATGGAAGCATGAAAAAGCTATTCCACAGGCAGCAGAGGGGGTGAAGAATTGGCTCCCCCATAACACAAGTGGGATCCTGGGGAGACTCAATTAATAGTTTCCCAGCAGAGATTTGAAAATGCTGGACCTGATGGGTGCATTGATATAATCTCTTCAGAGCAATCACCACAAAGCAAAGCCTCTGGGGCCTGATTGGACCTAACTCCCATGGATAGGAATTTTACCTATAGGAACTCCTCTCACAGACCTCTGAAATGAGCCTCCCTAAAAATGCAACTGGCCTGTGCAGACAAAACTCCGCAGACTGTACCTCCATCCCATCCTTCCTCACAGTGGTGAGAAGGGAAGCTGAGAATTTCTGAACTCCAACTGGCAACTTGGTGAGCAACGCAAAAAGAAGAAAGGTTTAACAACCATTGGCCCTTATACTTGTACTCAGTACATATCTCAAGATATGTTGAGCATATATTCTCATTGACTATTTTGACCAATTCAGTGGAAATGATTCCTTAATTTTTTCATTAACAAACTTTTTTTCTTCTTTTTGTTATTGTGTGTATTTTGTCCTTTGAATGTGTGTGTGTATGCATACGTGTATGTGTGTGTACTGAATGAATCATGTATTTATACTTATTTGTTAACAGTTTCTCATTTGTTTCATTTTTAAAAGTGTACTTACTTTTCCTTGAATTATTTTTTAAAGGGTTAAGATTTTTTATTAGTATATTTGGGTTTGTTTTATATGGCTTTTCATTTTTCTCTATGTCTTCTTTCTCTTTATCCTGCTAACAGCCAAATTCTATTGTTCTCTCTTTTACTCTATCTTTGATATTTAACTTCTATTTTCTCTTCCTTCCTAATAACTATCACATCCTACATTATTCTGCATTATCTTCTTTCACCTTTTGAAATGATATAGTCATTTCTACCTTACTACTTATTGTTTCTCTTAATTAACTCTAGTTTTACCATCTTTTTGCACTGATCAGTTTATATAATGCCCACCCCAGTCATTAGTAGTGTTGCAATTATTGCTGATAGATAACACATGTTGTTCTATTTAATACCAGATATAACACATGATTATTATTATCTTTACTGACAGCATTGCTGACTGTAACATTTCTAGTGATCAATTATACAAAACTTGGTATTTTGAAGGAATAAACAAAATTGAGAAAGCCTTAGCCAACCTAAACAAAAGAAAGGAATAAACTCACCATTTTAAAATCTGTGAAAATAAGGAAATATCACCTTAGACACTATTGAAATAGGATCATCAGAAAGGATTTTGAAAATGTATATCCCAATAAACTACAAAATCTTGAAGACATTGACAGATTCTTAATGACATATCACCTACTCAAATAGAAACAAGAGAATAGAGAAAAAAATTGAAAATATCTATTTCAAGTAATAAAATTGATGACAACATCAAAATACCACCAAAAAAGAAAAGCCTGGGAGCAGATGGATTCTCAGCCAAGTTCTACCAGAACTTTAAGGAAGAACTAATATCAATTCTCAGTTTTTTTCAGGAAATGGAAAAAGATAGAACTCTTCCAAACTCATTCTGTGAAGCCAGTGTCTTCCTGACAACAAAACCAATCAAAGACACATCCAGGAAAGAAAACTATAGACCAATATCCTTCATGAACATACAAGTAAAATTCTTAATAAATTGCTGACAAGTCAACTACAAAACTATATCAAAAAGATAGTGCACAATGATCAAGTGGGTTCATCCCAGGGATACATTTTCAGTTCAATATATGCTAATCAATAAATGTAATTACCCATATAAATGAACTTAGACAAGAACCACATGATTTTCTCAATAGGTGGAGGAAAAAGCATTAGACAAAATACAGCATCTAAACATGTTTAGAATCTTGGCAAAACTAGGGATGGAAGGAACATACCTCAACATTTTAAAAGATATATATGACAAACCCAAAGCCAACATTATTCTAAATGGAGAGTAACTGAAAAGATTCCCCCTAAAAATAGGATCAAGAAAGGGATGCCCACTTTCACCACTTGTATTCAAAATAGTCCTTAAAACTCTAACCAGAACAATAGACAAGAAAATTACATGAATAGGGGAAAAAAGTCCTGAAAGTATCTCTGCTGATGACATGATCCTATATTTAGAAGATCCAAAAAAATAAAAAAGTCCACCAGAAAACTTCTAGAACTCTTAAGTATAAAATTCAGCAATGTAGCAGGATACAAAATCAATACCCATAAATCAATCAAATTCCTATACTCCAATGACGAATCAGCAGAATGTGGAATTACAGAAACTATCCCATTCACAAATAGTCTTAACAAAAAATACTTGGGAATGAAACAACAATAGAGATAAAGGATTTCTACAATGAAAACTATAGAACACTAGAAATAGAAATTGAGGTAGACATTAGAATATGGAAAGACCTCCTATGTGCTTTGATAGGCTGAAGGAATATTGTCAAAATGGCCATACTACCAAAGCAGTATTCATTTTCAATACAATTTCCATCAATATTTCAATGACAGGAGGCATCACAATAACAGACCTTAATTAAACTCCAGAGCTATAGTAACAAAAACAGCATTTTGTTGGCATGAAAACAGGCAATATTGATGAAATAAAACAGAACACACAGAGGAAAAAAACCCATAAAAACAGTTAACTCCTACTAGACAAACATGCCAAAAACATACGTTTGAGAAAATAAACTTAAAAAAAAAAAAGGTGGTGGAAAAACTAGAAATTCACATCTAACCCTTATCTCTGACCCTGCACAAAATCAACTCAAAGTTCATGAAAGACCTAGGAATTACCCCAGAAACCATGCACCAACTATATGAAAGTTAGAACCAACATCCAACATATACGGTCCGGAACAGCATTCACTAACAGCACTCTTAAATCCCAAGAATTAAAATTAAAAATCAACAAATGGGATGACATCAAATTTAAAAGCCTGTTCATAGCCAATAAAACAAGCATGTGAAAAGAGTGCCCACAGAATGGGAGAAATTCTTTTTGCCCTGAACCTCAAACAGGGCATTAATATCTGGAATATACAAAGAGCTCATAGAATTAACACCTAAAAAATACAAATAATCCAAACGAATAAATGGGTCATGGAACTAAACAGACACTTCTGAAAAGAAGTGTCAAATGGTCAACAAATATATGAAAAAGTTGTCAAATGGTCAACAAATATATGAAAAAGTGATCAACATTTCTAACAATAAGACAAATGCAAATTAGAACATTGAAATTTTATTTTATTCCAGGAAGAGTGGCAATTATCAAGAATACAAGTAACAATGTTGGTGAATATTTTGGGAATAGGGTACTCTCAAACGTTGTTGTTGGCCCTGCAAATTGGGGCATCCGCTCTGGAAAGTATTATGGGGATTCCTCAAACACTAGAAATGGAACTACAATTTGGCCCAGTTATCTTACACCTTGGCATCTATCCAAAAGATTTAAAATCAGTATTCTAAAATGATGCAGCCATAGCAGTGTTTATAGCAGCACAATTCACAATTGCTTACTATTGTTTTCATCACCTTTTTCACTCCTATGACTGAGAATGGGCCAAGAACAACAATTTAAGGGAGGAAAAGTTTATATGAGGGCTCCTAGTTTCAGTGTTCTCAGTTCATCATCAGCCAGCTCCATTCCTCAGGACACAACAAACATCAAGGCAGAAGAGTGTGAAGGAGGGAAGTAGCACACATGATAATCAGAGAGAGAAAGAAAGAGAGAGAGAGAGAGAGAGAGAGATCTCCACTTTCCAACTGCAAATATATATACCCCAATGCTATGCCCCCAATGACCCACCTCTTCCAGCCACACCCCACCTGCCTCCAATTACCATTCAGTTAATCCCACCCAAGGATTAATTGATTGTTAAAGCTGTCAAAATCCAGTCATTTCCCCTCTGAATGCTCTCACATTGTCTCACCCATAAACTTAAAGATGTCACCTCACATCCAAACCATAATAGCTATGGAGTCAAACTAGGTGCCATTCAACAGATGTATGGTTAGAAAATGTGGTATATATACACAGTGGAGTATTACTCAGCCATAAATAAAAATGACTTTATGACCTTTGCTGGTAAATGAATGTATTGGAGAACATCATGGTAAGTGAAAGGTCAATCGCCCAAAGCCAAAATTCAAAATTATTCTCTGATATTTGGAAGCTGACATTAAACAAATGGTTGGGGGTAAAGATTAGTTCAGTAGAGTAGACAAAGGGTAATAAAGAGAGTGAGAGAGAAGGGGGAAAGGAAAGACAGTACAATAAATCTGATTTAAAACTTCCTTGTACTGATATGAATATACCGCATTGAATCTCAATATCCTGTATATGCATAAGAACTTAATTTAAAAAATAACTGTGGGCAACTGACAGAAAGTTCAGTGAAGGCAACAGAGGAGTTGGGTAGAGGAAAGAGGAAGGAGAGGTACTACATTCTAAACTACAACAAGATATATTCCATGCCTGTATTATTATGTTAACATGGATTCTACTGTCATGTATAACTAAAAGGAAGCCATACAAAAAGATATAATACATTTCAGTTGTGCCAGCTTTGCCAACAGTGATAATAGTGATAATAAGGGAAAGTACTAAGTGGCCAATGGATAAAAATAAATAAAGAAAAATTTAAAGAAAAATCAACTTGGGGAAACCCATGGTTAGGAGAAGAAGGCTGATTTTAATTGTCAGCATCAGCTGGGGAAGTGGCTCAGTGAAAGCAAATCCAAAAACCCTTATCCCCATGGGTAGGAAGAATTCTGTAGATGAAAAACCGTCTTTAATGGGGAAAGTGGCTGCCACATGCAATGTAGATGCAAGTAGAGACATGTAATTGGGAATTCATAAAGGAACTTAGCAGTAGGTGACTATAAAAAGTTCCCAGAGCTTGCCTGAACCAGAGAGATTTCTGTAGGTGCAAAGGAAATTTTACTTGGATAATTCAGACTCTGGATCACAAGAGAAGTTCCCATTGATACTGGCACCCCATAATAGCTATTGGGACGATGCCTACTGCAGCCACAAAGGAGCATCCGAACTCCATGGCAGATACTCAGTATTTCATATTGATAGCAGAGATGGTGAAACCTGTGCATCTTTTGTCTGTATAGCCTAAAAGTTAATTTTATCAGAGGCCCTAGAGATCCAGATGTTCTCTGCAGGAAGTGGGTGGGAGGCATGTGACTCACTTCTCAAACTCAAACTCACAGAATTCTAAACCTGGGTCAAGACTAAACCCCAATAACTGGAAATTCTAATATAGATCTGTGCATTACCCCTGCTACAGAAATACACAATTTGTCAACACCCCAATTGTGCTAAGCCACCCTATACTGAGAGAAGAAAAAACTGAGATCTTCTACAACGAGCTTTGCCTCCCAACCACAGTAGCTGGAAGCTAAATGAGAAACACAGTCATTGGACTGAACAACCCCCAACCCTCAACCCAAGGGTTACAAGTTAATACAAAGAATGAAAATCCACCTCTGCCAATTATTGACTACCTCGGTGGAAATAAGCCCTTTATTTCTCAATAAGATTTCTCTCTCTCTCTCTCTCTCTCTCTCTCTCTCTCTCTCTCTCTCTCTCTCTCTTATATTTGCCTTCTTTCATTTCATTTCTCCATACTCCCATTTTTATTTTTTAATTCTTTTTAAAATATTAACTTTGTAAACTTTTTCTAACATCACTTCATCATATTTTATTAATTTTTACCATTATATATGATTTTGTGTGCTTGTTGATTATGTGGGGTGGGTATTCTCACTTTGTGGATCAGTTCAAACAAATGTATGTATATTCATGTAATTTCAATTTCACTTTAATAGCTTTCATTTGCACTTATTTATTATTCAAGATTGGGCCAAGATGGGGTTCAATTATACCTGTGTACAAATTGTTTTGTGCCTACAGTTACTGGTTAGTTCGTAGCTTGGTTCATGTCCCTTGTATCTCCCTTGATTTTCACTCATTCACTCAAAGAGCCAATTTTCTTGTTCCCACTTTTTTCTTTCTTTTTTATTACTTTCAGTTTACTTTTTATTCCTTCTTTGTAAAGTCATCATCTTTTACCTCCTGCCTCTTTTCTGATAACTTCTAATAATTATTCAAATTCTCTGTCATCTTCTCCATCCTATTTTTTTCTTAAGGAAGTATAATTTAAATAAATAGTAGAATTATATAATTTGTGTAATTCCTGCCCCACCCATGTTTCTCTGATTATTTTTTTAAATATTTATTTTTTAGGTGTAGATGGACACAGCACAATACCTTTGTTTTTATGTGGTGCTGAGGATCGAACCCGGGCCCCACCTGTGCTAGGCAAGCACTCCACTGCTGAGCCACAATCCTAGCCCCTGTTCTGATTATTAATACAGCCAATGACATGTAAACACAGAATTCTGAATGTCAAATTTAATATATTTGAAAATAAAAAGACACAGGATCAGTGCAATAAAGAGGTGGTTATTCTAAAAGATAAATAAGATTGATAAACCATTTTCCAAGATACCCAAAGAATCATAGGGAGGACATAAATTAATTAAATTAGCGATGAAAATGTGATATCACCAGAGACACCTCTGAAATCCATAGGATCAATAGCAACTATTTTGATAATTTATACACCAATAAACTGAAAAATCTAGAAGACATTGACAAATGTTGAGACATATATGATTGCATATATGAGCTGTGAAGATAGAGGAAAACTTAACAGACCAATATCTATCAAGTAATAAAATTGAAGTGGCAATTAAAAGCTTTCCAACAAAGAAAAGCCCAAGCACAAATGGATTCCCAGCTGATTTCTACAAGACCTTTACAGAAGAACTAACACCAGTCTTTTTCAAGTTATTCTATGAAATTGCATGTGAAAAAACACGGTGGAGCGGGGCCGGGCCTGGGGTTGTGGCTCAGCAGTAGAGCACTCACCTAGCACATGCGAGGCCTTGGGTTCAATCCTCAGCACCACATAAAAATAAATAAATAAAGATATTGTGTCCAACTTAAAAAAAAAGAAGAAGAAGAACACTGCCAATTACAGTCTTTAAGCCAGCATAACCCTGATATTAAAAGTATAAAAGATGCATCTAGGAATAAAAACCACACACCAATATACTGATTGAACATAAATGCAAATGTCTTTAATAAAGTATTAGTAAACTGATTTAAAACCATGTTAAGAAGACCATACACTACAATCAAGAGGATTTCATCCCAGAGATGCAAATGTGTTTAAACATGCAAATTAATAAAGATAATTCACCACTTTTTATGGTTTACATGTGAGAATTCTTCAAAAGTTCATGGGTAAGACCATGCAAGAAAGTTTTGATGTGAAATGATTGTGTTATGAGCGCCTTAACCTAGTCAATGAATTAATCCCCTGAAAAGGATTAACTGAGTGGTAACTAAAGTCAGGTAGGATGTGGCTTAAGGAGGTAGATCACTGGGGTGTGTGCACTATGGTTACATATTTTGTCCTGAAGAGTGGAATCTTTCTTTCTGCTTTCTGGCCATGGTCTGAGCCACATTCATCCACCACACTATTCTATCATGATGTTCTTCTTCACCTTAAGTCCTATGGAGTGGGGCCAGCTGTCAAAGGACTTAGACCTTTGAAAACATGAACTCCCTAATAAACTTTTCCTCCTCTAATTTTTATTGTCAGGGCTTTTTGTCCAAACCATGGGGAGAAAAAAAAAAAAACAGCTAACACACCATATAAGTGGAATTAAGAACAAGAATCATAAGGTCATCTCAATAGATGCAGAAAAGATCTTTGATAAAATGCACTAACCATTAATTTAAATAATGCTAGAGAAACTAGGGTAGAAGACACTCAACCTCAACATTATAAAAGCTATATATGACAAAGGCAAAGTCAACATCACACTAAACAAAGATAAAAATTAAAGGTTTTTCTCATATATCAGGAACAAGAAAAAATGTACACTTTACCACTTCTATTTTATATAGTTCTCAAAAGTCAAGTTAGAGAAATCAGGCAAGAGAAGGAAATTAAAGGGATATAAATAGAAAAAAAAAATAAGTCAAATTACCTATGTTTGGTGATGACATGATCCTATATTTAGAGGACCCAAAAAATTCACCAAAAGAATTCTAGACCTGATAAATTTTGCTACCAGGGTACAGGATCAACACACATAAATCAATAGCATTTCTATAATCCAACAGAGATTCAGCTGAAATAGAATTCAAGAAAACCATCCCTTTCACAATAATCTAAAAAAAAAAAAAACTGGGGATTAATCTAACCAAGGGTGTGAAATAGTTCTAAAAAGAAAACTGTAGAACACTGAAAAAGAAATTGAGGAAGAACAAAGAAATTGCAAAGACCTTCAATGTTTTGGGGTAGGCAGAATTAATGTTGTCAAAATGGCCATACTACCAAAAGCAATATCCAGATGTAATGCAATCCCCTTCAATGAAATTCCTTAGAGTATTCATTTGGAATAATAAGAGACTGAGAATTGCCAAAGCAATTCTGAGCAAGAAAAGCAATATAGGACACATCATAATACCCAATCTCAAATTATACTACAGAGATGAATAGCAAAAACACTTGGTATTGGCCTCAAATAGATACAAAGATCAATGGAATAGAATATAGCACAACCCACATACTTACAGCCACCTTATATTTGACAAAGGTGCTCAAAATACATGTTAGAGGGGAAATAATGGTTTAAGCAAATGGTGCTGAGAAAACCGGATACCCAAAGAAATACTGGCAAGGATGTGAGAAATAAGGTACACTGACACATAACTGCAAATTATTACAATGACTCTGGAAAACAATATGGATATTCCTGAAAAAACTACAAGTGGACCCAGCTATTCCACTATTTTCTGCTTATTCCAAAGAACTTAAATCAGCATACTATAGTGATGCAGTCACTTCAATATTTGTAGCAGGCCAATTCATAATAGATAAATTAGGGAATTAACAAAGATGTCCATCAATAGTTGAATGCATCAAATGCACAAAACTAACTGGTAAAGAGATCTTCATTTTGGAGATATAACATTGTTGATTGACTCAATGCACATAAATTTGCACATACCAACAAAAGAAGAATTGCAATTTATTCAGAATCATTATTGAAGAATGGACACAATGACTGGATTTCCACAGTACCTTTGTCTGACTGTTCTGCAGGGTACACACTATTTGGTTGCCAGAGGTAGGCTCCTCTGGCCTAAGATCTGTGGAAGTCTTCAGGATGTCTTGATCTCTTAAGAACCTTATATGGGAAGCAATGTCCTGGGAAATGAGATAAAATAGAGTCAACTGTTGACAACTTGCCGGAAAAAGCACATAAGGTCACCAATAATAATTCAAATAACAGTTCAAACAGTTTTAATTGACATCTGATAAATGTAACTATCCAGGAGTATAATTTGAGCTTCAAATTCAGATACACATTATACAATAATAGCATACCCAGCAACTTAAATATTGGTATTTTTTTTTTCCTGGTGAGAATCCTGCCATTTTTGACAACAAGGACAATCCTAGAGGACATTACATTAAATTAAATAGATCAGGCACAGAAGCACAAATGCTGCAAAATCTCACTCCTTGGTGGAAGTTGAAAAATTTATCTTATAGAAGTGGAGAGTAGAATATCAGTTGCCAGAGGATGGGAGACAATGTTACAAATAAATATTAGGGAAAAATTCTGGGGTATGTTTTTGCAGTCTGTCACCAGAGTTAAAAATAACACAATCTGTGCTTCAATAAAGTTAGAAGAAAGGGATTTGAATGTTATTGGAATTCACACTTTTGATCTCATTTTTACCATTGGGGCAGCAAAGCTCCTGAGGCATATTTGGGCATTAGGATGACATTGCAATGTGGTGATGTCTAAAACCCAATAGACTTTTGTGTGCACAAACACTTTTAGTAAGGTGAAATCATAGAAAGGCAGAAAGAACAGTGACCAAAAAAAAGGGTCTGTGGCTACGTGGCTTATGTTCAAATCCTACCTCAAAGCTGTACATACCTGTGAGAGTTAAATAAACCTCTCTGTGCCTCAGTTGCTTGTTTGTTGATACAGAAGTGTTCATCTGATCCATGTAATGTTATAAGGCTGACAATGATCACGTGCAGGCAGCCTTAAGAAGACTAGTGCTTCATATGTGAGCTAAAGTGTCCTGTCACCAAATGTGTGGAAGAATAAGCTCAATCTTTGACAGTGTTTGAACAAAGAGATATCAAACAGATGTCATCTTCCAGGGCAGTGGATGAAGAAAGTCTATTCTTCATTCTTTACAGATGGATATCTGTAAAGCTCATGGAGAATATCTGTTATTTCCTGTGGCCCCATATCAGCCTGGAGGGATGAGTGGAGCAGAATCTGTAACCTACAATTTTTTGAGTTTAGGCCTTTGAAATTTGGAGATTTTATGTGACTTCTCAGAATCACAACAGTGATGAGTGGTGGATGTGCTATAGTAATGTAGCTGTTTACCTGGAATTAATTGATACCTTAGGACTATGAACCCAGAACTCTTCTCACTCTTTCTCAAATGCTCCTCCCCTAAGGCCTCCTTGGTAAGACTGATATCCCAGAAGGGTTGACTGAGCCAAGAGTAGGACTCAAGTCATAGTCCAGTCTCCTGCCTGTTTATTATAATTACTGACCAAATATATGATTTCATCCAAATGAAGCCTATCTGAAGGTCATGGGTAAGGTCCACACTTGTGGCCATCCTCCCCCAGGGTCTTTTCGATGTCAACTACCCCACAGTGAGCCTTCCTGATGAGCAGTTGAACACCAAATGATCAGAGCCCTGTGTGGCCGCTAAACTGTTCAGAACTCAGGACATTCTAAATCAACTGCCACTGGATAGCTATGCCCAGAGTTATGTTTCCATCTGCTGTTCACCACTGGATGAGCTACTATTGTGAGTTAATTGAGGAAAAGAGATACCCTGGGCTGATGCTTTGGTGGATCACTATAGGAGGTGACTTGCCCCCATGTTTACAGACTAAGCACCTGGACCTAGGTCTGTCTAAAAACCTGTTGTACATTCACCAGTTCTGAGCAGGTATATTCTTTCTCCTGAATTTCCCCATCCCTTCTTAGATCCTGCAGGGCCAGTGTGCCAGAAACTTATCTGCCTTAGAAGGGACTACCCATAACTATAGCCTGTGAAACTGAGGGTCCTATGTGGTCTCTCCCTGAAGTCCACCTAGGCCCTCATTTCCTCCATTATTAGATATCCACTCCCCTTACCTCACTGCACTGTCCTTTGTTGTGTCCTTCCCAGTAGTTCCCAAATAGCAGGGATCATTTAGTCATAGACCACTTGGAACCAGGCCCCTATATCTCAGGCCTTTTACCTTTCTGCAAATGTCTTCATTTAGATTTCTCTAACATTAGTTTCAGAGGTTCACATATTTATTCAGAAGAGTTTGACCTTTTATTTCCTTTTCATGGGATATCTATTGCCATCCTTAATATTCATATTCTCTCTTTTTTTAACTCATGAAAGCAAGGTGAGTATCTTCCCCCTAATTATTCACTCAAAAGATGGCACATGATATTGGCATTGGGAAATGTCCATTTTACTAAATTTAGGAAAACATTTAAGGCAACCCCACCTGGATAGAATAATCAAATATATAAATTGAGTGGCAAAACAAAATAATTAAAACTCAGAAGAGACGATTGAGTGTAGGAGATGAAAAATATCAAGAGGAAAATATGTTCAGTAGAAGTTAACTGACCCTTTGAGGAAATAGCCTTCAAAATAGCCATGTCAATATACCTGCACCACAGCAATTCAGGTTTCCCATCAGAGACTACTCTAGGTAAGAACCTGAAAACCTCACCACTTCTCTCAAATTTCAACCATTCAGCACACCAACTGACAGTATGGAAGGTAAGATGTGCATCCCACATTACCATGATGACTGGTCATTTTTAGAATTTTCAGTGATCACATGCCACATAATGGGATGCTGCTATTCTCTAAATGTGTATTTTATATACCCAAGTGTTTTTAATAGTGTATTTTTACTTCAACAACTGAATCCTAGACCTACACATTAATGTATTCTATTTATGAAAACAAATCAGCAAAAATGTCCTACCACCCCCAAATATTTTCATTGATCATAAAACCCTAGGGTGGGCTGGGGTTGTGGCTCAGTGGTAAAGCACTTACCTTGCATGCATGAGGCACTGGGTTCAATCCTCAGTACCACATAAAAATAAATAAATGAAATAAAAATATTAAAAAATAATAAAAATAAATAAATAAAAGCCTAGGGTGAAAGGGAGACATAGGTACAATTCTGAGAATCAGAAGAGATTCCATTCTTGGTTTGAAACACCAACCCTACCCAATTCTCACTATTTATGAATCTTCAGACATTTCAGAGAGAAATGATACCAACTTCCTGATTTTGATACAGTAGAGAACTGGAACCCAAGCTGTGGGCTACTCTATAATGAAACCAGGATGGGACAGTCCCCCCCAAAAGGCCTGTGCACATAGTTCCTTCTTTCCACCCAGGAGCCAGAAAAAATGACTGTGGAAATTAACTTTCCATTTGCACTTACTATTGTGGTGCTCCTTTGACATCAATTGTTCTCAGCCCTGAAAACAAATAGGGTTACCTGGTGATCTTTCATAAAAAAAAAAATATGGATGGTTATCCCAACTACCATAGGATATTCTTAAAACTTAATGTATGCATAGTATCTGGAAATCTTTGTTAGAATGTAGATTGTGAATTGGGAGGTTTCAGAATTGCTTTTACTTCTGGCTTGGGGACCATATGTGAAGCAACAAGTCTTATAGCCACTGAATCTGAACTTTTCTCTGGTTGAGATGCCCAGGAATCTAATGTTAAAGCTCCAGCTAATTCCAATATGCAGTTTATGTTGACTCCAACTTCACTGCATGACCTTATCCCAGATGGAAAGTTTGACGTGAATATCAAATTCAATTGATTATTCCTGTGGGTGTCAGCTGAGTTGCACACTCCAGCCTCTTTGGGTACAAAGAAAACCCTGACTACATAAAATGCTATCAGACCCCATAACTCTGGAGGGAAGTGACACATGAGTGAACAGATTATGGCAGGTCTGAGCAACAAACTTCACATGTCCTAGGGTGGTTGATTCCCATGATGGCCTCAACACACTTGGCTTCTTTATGGCATCTTCCCTGACACACATATTTCTTCTCATCCACCATGAGAGGAGAAGATTTCTGACTCCTGCTTGGAGTGTGGAGCACAAGTTAACTTGTCCTTTTCATGTTTGAAACTCTCTTCCTTCTTCCTTGACAATGTAGATTCCTCTTATAAAACCTACTAAATTGCAATCAGACACAGATCAATCACCTGATAGCTTATTTTAGTATATTTGTGAAAATGTAGAGAGGTGGTAAAATCTTTAAATTTGGCTCTAGTGGAAGGTAATTGGGTCATTGGGGGTACCACCCTTGAAAGATTAATATAGTTTTCTCATTACCGGGTTAGTTCCCTCTACAATGATTTGTTATAAAAATAACACACATTCCACTGAACCCTCTGGCTTCCTCTTATCATGTGATCTCTCATTATTGCATGGGCACTACAATGATGTCATCCTTCATGTTGTGATGTAGCCAGGATGGACTCCATCACAGTCAAGCAGATGTCAATACCATGGTCTTAAATTTTCAGAACTCTCTATAAATTACCTGGCCTCAGGTGTTTTGGTACAGCAATAAAAACAGACTAATGCAACAGATTATACAAGATCACCCTCTCTGTCCTATGAGTTCCCAAACTCTCTAACTTCTGTAGAGTCAGAACCCTCCCAATAAAACTATGGGATGATATTAGAGAATTTCCATTTAAGACAAAATTGTTAACATTCTAAATGACATTAATTAAAAGTGACTGTATATCTGAAGTATGTAAATCATCATGAAATCTGAAACACACATAATATCTTTTAGGGGGTTGTAATAGGGATTGAATTCAGGGTACTCAATTGCTAAGCCACATCCCCAGGCCTAATTTCCATTTTATTTAGAGACAGGGTCTTACTGAACTGCTTAACACCTCACTTTTGCTAACACTGGCTTTGAACTCATGATCCTCCTACCTCAGAGTCCCACGCCACTGGGATTTCAGGCAAGTGCCACCATACCAGGCCACTCATAATATCTAAAAGGTTATCAGAGAAATGCTCTGATAGAAAGAAACATATCCAGAAGAATTGCACAGAATAATGGAAATGGTTTGCTCATGGAGAGGCTGGAAGGGAATGCCAAAAGCCAAGATATTCATCAATGAATGAACTAGAACTGACTTTGGCACCCCCTGAGTGTTGGTGAACACTCTGGTATGCTGGGAGGTGGTATCCTATATGCTCACAGGGAGAGACATGAAAGTTCTGTGTCTGGGACCTTCATCTTCCATTCTAGACCTTACCCCATATTTATCCTCTATAATCATCTTTGGAAGCAAAGTGTTCTTATCAAACCCAATGAATAATCTCAAATTTATAGTCAGTCTATCAGTAGTTCAGGTGAAACTGGAACCCCTAAATGTGGTTGGTATCTGAAGTTAAGGGAAGCCTTATGGAAGGAAGATTTTGTCCTGATATTGTGGGATCCAATGCTATCACTGGGTGTTGAGTGTCAGAATTGTATTGTGGCTGACCTAGTTATCATACCCATATTCCCATGAAGCCCAGTATGGTATTTTTTTAATAAGAAGACTGACTGCAATTTTGTAGTGTAAGGAGAATATGAATCTAGAAGAAACATGCTCTCACAGGCGAATGTAATCATACTTTCCAAAACACATTTTCTCATCAGTTAGATTGTCTGCAGCAAGAGACTGATCCAGCATATGATATTTTCTTGCTCTTGAGGCCACATGCAATTATAGACAGAGGAACATGTTGAGGATCCGATAGTGGTTATCCCCTGTTTGGACAGGTCTTGTATTCTCTGGTTGACATTTTCAAACATGATGAGAAACAGTAGTAAGTCAACAGAATCAGACAGCAAGAGGACAGAAAACCTCTCCATCCCGAAGACATGACCTTTCCTGGAGGATGGGCCTATCAGATATATTCTGAAGAATTCATCCCTCATACCTTTTTGGTTGGAAGCTGCTGTGGATGGAGGGTGTACCTTGAAGAGAGAGATCTTTGCATATGCCAGGGTGTCCACTATCGAAGTTTGCTCTGTGGTTACAAGTCACCACCATATGAGAGATTATATAGCTATTATGAGAATAAACAGATGAGTCCATCTCTCTATCCTTCCCTTCAGGTCCTCTTTCCATTCATACACCCTAGCCCAGAAACCACCAGGAGAGCCTGTTCCTGACAGTACCAGATTCACTCTGGTCCACCCTCTGGAGAGCCTGGCTAGATGGAAGCCTAGGTAGCCATGTTCAAAGAGTTGGAGACAGAGAATTGTTTAGGTATCATTGGGGCCTAGAGCCATCATCATATATAACCAGCACAGGGGAATGATCTTGCTTCCGCTGGTACAGTGCTAGCATATTCATATCCAATGGTTATAGAAGGCAAAGTGGAGATGACCCAGAGCTCTATGTTCTGAGGTTGACAGCACAGCTGGGCTCACCCCAAGACTTTTATTCCCTTGATTCTGCAAGTCTTTGGAGATTATGAACATTACTCCTTTCCTGGAGCTCTTCATTGGGGGCTTCTGGGGAACCTTCTTATAAGCTCTGGAGGAAAAGATTTTGAGAAGAATAGATGGAGGTCAACTTCCTCTAGCTTTTTTTTATGGTCATAAAATAAATAAGCCTCATCTCCAAGACCCTGATCCCAATTACCCATGATCATTGTCCCATCCATCCTACATTGAGGTGTGTCCTTGGCCTAGGTAAGCAGGGCTGTGGAACTTCCAAGTTTCTGGCCCTGGGCTGAGCTGGGCTCTCCTGAGGCCACCAATCATGCCTGAGTCATCAGAAGGTGGACCATGGATCTTACTTCTTCTTCCATTTCGCCAGTCGTCCAGGTGCACTACTGTCCCACCACTGTCACTTCTTTATGACAGAGTGCCATTAGGACTTTTGTGAAATCAGTTAACATATGACATTTTTTTAATTTTTTTATTTATTTTTTATTTATTTTTTTTCTTTTTTTATTGGTTGTTCAAAACATTACAAAGCTCTTGACATATCATATTTCATACATTAGATTCAAGTGGGTTATGAACTCCCATTTTTACCCCAAATACAGATTGCATAATCACATTGGTTACACATCCACATTTTTACATAATGCCATATTAGTAGCTGTTGTATTCTGCTACCTTTCCTATCCTCTATTATCAGTAGATGGGGTAGAGAGAGAAGATGGGAGGGGAGGGGAGGGGGGATAATAGAGGATGACATTTTTTTAAATAAACAATCAGGTGCTTCTGTGGATTCACCACATCTTCTAATCTCATTTTATGAGTGGTAATTACCACCTTCTACAACAGCCTCCTTCCCACAATGAGCAACTGCCACTGGAATTTTTTTATTGCCTCAGTGTTTTAGATAATCTAATTAATGTGCCAGAAACAAAATTTCCTGAGGAAACACTTCAATCTACCTGATCTCTGAATTTCCTCAGTGTTAGGTTGTGTAGAGCTAAGTTGCAGAATGTGGTTTGGTCAGGGTTCCCTCTATCCAGGAGGATACTGTTACTGAAATATCTAGAGCCCAATGTTCGGGGAATTGACCTGAAGCATATGAGAGTCCATGTCATTATATAGAGATTCCTAAATGAGGCTATTGATTCAGAGACAAGGTCCCAAGTGCCCACTCTGCCGTCTGACACTGCACCTGAGCATAGGAGCTATAGCCCTGAGGACAGATATTTCTGGCGGTGGGAGAAAGGCAGGGAGGAGTAAGAAAATGTGCCTAGAGAAAGGAATTAGTGCTAGCCCCATTGCTGAATGATGAGCATACGCCTTGAAAGTAGTCAGGAGGCCCAGGCAGCCATCCTGGTTGAAGGACACAGGCCCTCAGCTCCCTGTTCTGTCATTCTGAGCTCCCTCTGAAGCATTTTTTGTATGGTTTACCCAGTGGCCCCAAATCCTTCAGGAACTGCCCACATTGACACCTTGGATCAAATTCCTTCAGCACATTTCCTAGGTAGGCTCCTCATGGATCTCAATTCCTACTCATGCCCTCAGCCCTAAGACATTTGCACTGTGTGAGTCTGACCCTCATTGCAGCCCATGCATAGAATGAATTGTCCTTACTTCCATTGCAAAGACTGTTCCTGGACATCTGTCGTTCCAGGGGTTGATCTCCCTCTTGGGATTCCCCAGGGCAGATCCAGCCTCCCTTGTGGCTGGTCCTTGCCACACTTTTGCCACTTCCTGCTGATGGAAGAGACTCAGAGATTGAGCATCCCTCTTAACAGGTGAACCCAAAGCACCTACCACCTGTAATTGTGTGTACAAGGAGTCCACACTCACTCTAGAACAGTTGCCCCTACCAATTCCTGACCAGAACAACAGAGAAGTGGCAT
Source organism: Marmota monax (assembly GCF_021218885.2). Taxonomy (NCBI): domain Eukaryota; kingdom Metazoa; phylum Chordata; class Mammalia; order Rodentia; family Sciuridae; genus Marmota; species Marmota monax. The sequence continues at coordinate 458,301 of NW_026694289.1, read as the reverse complement.
CTGAGGTACACAAGCAAGTGAGGCAGGTAGAGTTCCTTTCACCCAGTCCAGGGTAACATTCCCACCCTGGTGCTTTGCTTTCTTTAGGGAAAGAGATGACCAGACTCCTGTATATCTCCTGCCAGACTTCTCCTTGGCAACATGAACAGCAGCTGGGTTGGGGAAGCACAGGTGTTTCTGCACTAAAGCTCTGTATGGCTCTTAATTCACGATCACCATTGTAATCATCATCATAATAATAATCATCATCATCTATATAACTAACATTTTCATTTCTTTCTACATCTCAATTCTGGCCCTACATTTCTACATTAGCTTTGGGTGCCCTTTTGATAAATCCAGACTCCCTGCTTCTTCAGGCATAGAGATGCCTGTTCCCACAATGGAGAAAGCACACTTTCCTTCGGATTCCCACAGAGAGAACCCATACAGCTGGGCCACAGTATCTCCTCATGCTGCAATATGAGCTGGTTGCTAAGGGCCTCAACTGTGGCCCAGAGCAGGAGCCAGCACAGAGATGGCTTCTGGGTTAGGAACCTCCAGTGGCCAGGGGTCACCACCACCCATTCATCATCTCTGGCACTGGAGCCCAGGTGGAGGGAGGAATGAACTGCAGAACCTGGAATAAGGTCAGGGAAATGATAATCTCAGATTATCTGATGCATTTGATGAAGGACAAGCAGCTCTTGAGCAGCCTGTCCAAATTTTGCAGGATCTTCACCACCTCCAGCAGCTGCTGGAGGAAGAAATTAGCAGAGTACAGAAAGACATGTACAATGACACATTAAATGGCAGTCAAGAGAAAAGGAGGGCAGAATTGCCTGATGCTGTGGGACCTCTAGTTCAATTACAAGAAAATTGTATGTACCTATAAAAGAATACCCAGATTTTAATTTTGTTGGGAGGATCTTTGGATCCAGAGGACTTACAGCTAACAGGTTGAAGCAGAAACTGGATGTAAAATAATGGCCTGATGCAAAGGCTCAATGAGAAAAAGAAGGAGAAAATAGAGCAAACCCAATTGGGAGCATCTAACTGAACATTTACATGTACTAATCACTGTGGAAGATGCTCAGAACAGAGCAGAAATAAAACTGAAGAGGGCAGTTGAAGAAGTGGAGAAACTACTGGTACCTGCAGCAGAAGGGGAAAACAGCCTCAAGAAGATGCAGCTGATGGAGCTTCTGATTCTGAATGACACCTGAAGAGATTCCAACATTAAATCACCAGCCCTTGCCTTTTCTCTTTTGTCAACAGCCCAGGCTGCTCCTTGGATCATAACTGGGCCTATGCCTGTCCTTCCACCACCTTCCCTCAGTACTCCTACCCAGCTGGCCCTACCATAATGTCTTCTATCAGACAAATACAGACCACTGTTATGCCAAATGGAACTTCTCACAAAACTGCTGCAGTAGTCCCCCCAGGGCCTGAGGCTGGGTTAGTCTACATGCCCTACAAATACCTTTACATGATAGCACCAGCTACTTCAATCCTTGACTACCCAATTGAACCCAGTGGTTTATTAAGTGTAGTGGCTACTGAAGTTTAAAGGTATAAAATGTGTGTCCATCCTTACAAAAAGATTGTGACTGGAGGCTGAGCTGCCATTGGCAACTAACCTACGAACTTCTGATCTCTGAACTCTTCACCCAGTCATGACCTGACCATGCCTGTCTGCCTGCTGATCAACTAATTTGTAATCACCTTTGCTTGTCTGTGGTCAGTACGGAGAGCTGAGGCACTTGTCCATTTGTCTTACCACCTAACTGAACAAAAGGCAAAGAAATTGTTGTCCTCCAGCCCAGCTTCCCCTCTCCCATGTGGATAAAAGTGGTTCTAGAAACTGCATTGAATAGTAATAAAGTATTAAGGCCCAAATCATCCCACAGCACTGATCTGTGGGAGACTAACCTCGCAGGTGACTGAGTTAACTCCCCTGCTGGGCGATGTGGCATCAGGCACCCGCTGCTAGACTGCCCCGCCCTTCTAGGGTTCCAGTGACTGTGTCTTGTACCTGGGCGTGTCTTCCTACAGCCCCATAGAGCTATGCTCATCTGTTCCTTTGTAATATTACCCCTTGCCCTGTTTGGGATAGAATGTTCCATGGAAGTGCCTTGTGTGTGCCTTGCCTTTTCTCTTTTGTGGAGATCAAGAAAATAGACTCAGCCCCCTGAAACCTGACCTTTTGCCCCATTTGAATAGCTTCTCCTCAATAAAAAGGGTCAGCACGTGTGGGCTCTTTCTCTCTCTCTTTCTGCAGACCCTTAAGGTCAGAGGAGCCGTCACAGCAACCCCAAAGAAAAAGGTATTTCTGTCTCTTGTGTGGTTATTTCGTGCAGCCCAATTAGCCCAGTTTCCCTGGAGTGACCCCTGAGTGTTTTAGTCAGAAAAGAACCCCGGCACTGATCATCTTCTAATGTCTCACCCCAGGTAAGAAGGCTTCCTTAAGATGAGAGACAGATGGCCCTTAACTACTCAGTGACAGAGGCAATTCGTGTGAGAGACTTCTAGGAACCTTTCCTTCTCATAGCGAAATCAAGCTCTCTCTGAATGAACTGTGTGATGATGCATCATGCATGAACCTTCTTTGGTCAGCTAAGTCATTGGTGAAGTGATTCAAAAAGTATTCCAAATTTGAAATGCCGTTCAGTCACTACAGAAGGTGCAACTTTTTTTTATATTGCCTGCCATATTTGAAGTATTAGCAGATTGTGCCATGAGAGAAAAACCTAAGAAGGAGTTTTGAAAAGCAATGCAAAGAACCAAACGACAACACTATTTTTAAAATTACATAACCTTTATTTTATACCTCCTTAATAAAATCTTGAGAACAAGGTACATCCATTATGTGTCACATTACTGACAAACTTTTCTTGTATTTTTTAAAAACTCCCTGTATAGAAAAAATAATTAAGGATATAAAATCTATGCTTGGCTATTTAGTTCTAAAGAAAGTTAAGTGCCCTATTTTCCTTTATGGTCATTTAGTCAAGGTATGGCAAGATCAGTTCCTCTTCAGAATAAAAGCTAATGTCTGTTACTCAGTCAGCAAGTATATGAAAGAAGATATGAGGGGGCCAAATGAGTTGAGGCTTTGAATTACATGATATGTGCCACATGACCTTGATGCAAATTTGTCAAATTTGATACTGTAAAAAAAATTGATAACTGTTCTAATATGTGACTAGTAAATTTTAAAAAACATGTCATCATGGACTACTTTTGGTATTAAAATCATCAGTGTCAACACAAAGAATTCAGAGATAAAAATTATGTATGATCAAAACACCAGTTGACAGACAAAATTAGAGTTTTATTCTATTCCTAGAAGGCAGATGCATTGGATTTTTTTTGTATGGAGATAATAGTATACCTAGCAAAGTTTTTCACGAATATGAACTTTTTTGATTTCCATTCTGGAAAACAGTGATCAGCAGGAAACTCAGTTGGCACCTTCATAGTAATCGCTCTATCAGCTTGTCTTACTTGGAACCATTTTCATTTTATTTACTAAGCAATAGACAGTTGTTGTTTTTTGCCAGCTTGTTTTGGATTAATGTGCCACTGCTCTGTCTTTGTGTTAGACATGCTGTTGTTTTGATTTATTTACAATATATGCTGTGCCATTATGATTTTTTAATTTTGTATGGTTAATTGAATAAATTTGTGACACTCAAACACTTGAGATGACAATTAAAAATGATACCAGTATTTGATCCAGCTTCATCTCAAATATGTTAAAACAAATATATAAACATTTTAGATGTTTATCAAAAGTGCTTTATGGGGAAAGTAAATGTATGAAACAATATATGTGTGACATTTATGAGTAATATTGCTGAATAAATTTTGAAAAATTAGTTGACAAAATATTGGATCAACTGAAAAGCATGGATTTTGAAATTTAAATGCCTTGGTTCTCAGTATAATCATTATTTATTAAATTTATTTTTATTAAAATATGTAGTTTTAAGACAGGTTTTTTCTGACAGTATTCTGTGAGTACATCAGAGTGTTCCTAGTATGTTACCATAGAGATGATGTGTATTTTTTGTCTAGTCTTTATTATCTTAGTGTAGTTATGCTCTAAATGTACCATAACCAACCTATTGCCTATGAGAAACATATAAGACAATGTATTTACAGCCATTGTTACAAATTTATAATGTATATTTCTATCTTGTTTTATGTGTATGTTATATAATATTCAAAAAGATTTTTTTCTTGATTGAGATACAAATGATACAAAAAGATACAAAATGCAAAATGACAGTTTTGATAAGTGAAAATTGCCATTTTTTTGCAGTACATTATTACTTGGATGTCTTGTCTTGGGATTTAGTTAACTAATTAATGAGTAAATTAACTAGATAGTTTTGGTCTTCAGTTGGGATTTTACATAGCTTGCAACTTAATTCTTTGTTTCTTTGCTGTTTTTATTAACCCATTATTTTAATAAATGTTATAATACCAACCTAAATAAAACAAAAAAGGAAAATTAGGGTATGGGGGAGAGGAGTGATAGTGATGGGAGATTACTAGGGTAACTGCTTTGTAATTCTTTAAGATCTACCTCTATTTAGTGTGTTTTTTCTATGATGTATTTTATTTATAGAATGGGTTTAAAAAGCAACTGTTACCAAGTAAATATAATTTAATATAAAAATGTACCATTAGATACTAACATTAAAATTATTTAACAAAATAAATCTTAATCTGTATAGTTCTATACAATATAGACTATTATCCCTGTAGAACAGAAAAACTGCAAGCCAACTCCTGAGCCATGTCCTTCTGGCTGACTCCAGCTACTCTTACTGCAAGCTCCACCTCTTCTGAGCCCCAGGAACAAAGATGGCAGTGGTTCTCCCAGGTATGCTTATAGCAATCTGTAACACAGAATCAGGTGAGGAGTCACTTGGAACAAGTTGTTGGCCACAGAGAGTGGCCAGGACCACAATTTTCCCCAGGTTATGTAATATGACAGTGCTCCCCTCGGAAATTGTCAGGGAGCACTGAGCCTGGAATGCTGCCCTCAGCTGAGAGTGTTGTCTGTGGGCAGAGAGTGTCTATGAATGTCCTCAGAAGCAAATTCCCATGGATATTCACCTTCAGAACCTTCTGAGGCTGCTTCCCTAGAGAGTGAATATGATGCAATGGGAAGGGTTCGCTAGGAGATTTGGGTGTAAAGGCTGAGTAGCACACATCTGGGACCCTGAGGAGCAGCACCTGTGATGACACAGGGTGGAGCAAAGACCCTGCTCCTCTAGCCCTACCCTCTATAGCTCCATCCTCAGACAGCTTCCTGCACTGATTTTAAGCATAATTGTACCTCGCCTTGCATGGCCATGGTCACATGCAATAGGGGCCACTTCAGTGCTCTCTTTGCTTCTGGTAGATTGCATAAAGTGCAACAAAGAAAGTTAAGGAAGCAATGGAGAATATGTGCACTTATTTGATTTCTGCTCTCCCTCCCATTCTCTCCATACTCACATTTCCTCTTCCTGTCCTTCTTGTTGCCTTGAGCCCGGGGACAGGATTCCTATTGGGAGAATTGTTTTCTAATTATATAATCTTGACATAAGATAGGAAGGGTACATTCCTGCACGCTTAGAGCCAGCAAGGGCAGGAGAAACCAGTTGTGCAGTGGTTTCTAGAGCAGAGCCAGGCTTTTTTGTAATCCCATGCATCAAGAAAGAATGCAGTTTTTCTGAGGCCCCAATCTAACTCAATGCATGGCCATGCAGGTCTCCTCAGCATGATTCAGTGGTGCAGCCTGATGTCAGAAACCAGGGCAAGACTAAGAAAGTTGGTGTGAGAGATTTAACAGACATGGAAGTCCAAGGACCTAAAATATCTTGATAAAAAATCACCTTTAGAAAAGTCACAAAAAGTGGGAATGAAGAAATTTGGAAAAGCTACAAATAGGAAATAAATTACTTACAGATTTCTGGTCATATTATCCTGTTGTCCTCCTCAGGATCTGCTACATTGCCTAGTGCATGGACAAGAGCAGTGATGATGATAATATGGCCTTGGAAAAAGGAAAGGCAGAGTTAAAGTCAAGGTGAGAACTTGAGTTGCTGTTGCTCCTTATGTTCTATAGCCCAAAGTCATAACTCTTAATCCTTCCTATTGTTTGCACTCCTGTCTCCTGGCCTCCGTCACCTCACCTCTGCAATGAAGAAGAGATCTAGAATCCTAAGAGCTCTCTTTCAGCTCACATTCTACCACTGTTCTCAGTAGGGATGTCTGTGTCATCCTGCTTCTCCATACAAGAGGCAGCCACAGTCTCCCTGATTTTCTGGACATAGGCCTCTTAAATACAAGCAAATTCAGATTTTCCTCCTAGTCCCAGGGCTTGGAAATTAGATCAGGACTGGAGGTGAGAAACATGTTCAAGGATGAACTTCTCCCCATTCTATTTCAGTAGAACCCAGAGGCCTGTCCAGGGAGTACCGAGAAAACTTTCTTTAAGTACCCCAAATTTGGAAGTGTCTTTTAATCCAGTAGTATACAGTAAATAGAGAAATTGCTGCTATAAGAACAGAATATGCAGAGGAGAATTTTGACTCCTTACACACTGCTTAGCACAAGTGAGAATTTTGACACCAGGTTTGCAAACTACCACTTAGAAAGTGTGTCACACTAGATTCCTTCCATTGTGGATCAAACCCAAAGCCCATATCTAAATTCTTTCATGTACAATTCCTAAAAAAATGTCCAATAATAAATGCCAAGCTCTTTGATTCTTATGAGAGGCAAATTCAGGACAGAGTGGGTCTTACAGGGAACATTATTTGTAACTGGCAAAGCAAAACAATGTCTTATGAACAGGATGCTCAAAGTCAATAGGTCTACTATCTCTTATTCCTAGAGAGAAATACATATTTTCCATTTATTTCTCATTTTCCACATAAGTAGGTAGGCCTAACTCCTACCAGGAAACCTTTCCCTTTGGGTCTTACCATAAGGGCTATTCCTACCCACAGGCTCTTCATTCTCACTGCTCGAGTCCCATGCTCGGCTATACATCCCACCTTTAGAGACACAAACATCAGCAACAGAGTTAATTAAGATCTCTCATGCTTTCTTCTACACATTATGGGTGCTAGAGTTGAATGTTATTTTGTTCCCCCACAGGATTGAGTGATTGAGGCTTGGTTCTCAATGTGTCCATAATGAGAGTTATAAAACCTGTAAGAGGAAGGGTCTGGTTGAAGGTGAGGAGGCCATTTGAGGGCATAAACCCTGGAAACAAGAATATAGTTTCTCATACCCTTGTCAAATGCTGGTTATATAAGAAGAACAAACATGACATCTGATCCATGCTGGCTTCCTGTCTCCCCATCTGATATCTCCCTCCTGTACCTGCATGCATGCTGACACCACCAATCATGTGATACAGTTAAGCTGGACTTCACCAAAGCCAAGCTGATGCCAGTGCTAGGCTCTTGAATCTCAAGAACTGTAAGCTAAACACATCTGTATAAATTATTCAGTCTCAAGTGTTTCTTTAATAGCAAGAAAAACATAGGAATATTATTATTAATAATCAGGATCACCCTGGTCTCTGTTCACTTCTCAGACCCTCTCTGTGCTCTGTGTTCTCAGAGTCCTTCAACAAGATGCTGAAAACAATTGCAAACTTTCAAGTGAAAGAATGAAGCTGAAGGAGTCAAATTTCAAATTCTTACTTCCAATGACACATTATCACTGTCTTCTTGAAACAGATCAAACTGACATCCAAACTGATGCAAAAGGTTTGAGGGATATGAATTCATGGAACAGACTCTGTGCCAGTATCAAAGAAGCTACCCACAAGAGAATAGGAATGTTCTCTGCATTATGCATGTAGTCTACTGGGCACTTGAAATGTGGAACTGGGATGAGGCTCTTAATTTTTTATATTAAAGTTTCAATAGTATTAAATATAAACAGCACACTGATGTAGTGATAGTCATTTTGAATGGCAAAGACTTGGAGTTCAAAGATGAGGAAGACATGACCTTCCTTCCCCTGGGTTTCACTGCAGAAGATTTTCCTAATCTCACTATTCACTTGTAAGTATACTGTGGACTCATGCAAAAGGGCCAGGAACCCTCTGAGGGCCTGAGAACACTACATCAATGAAGTCAACATTAAGATCCAGATAGTTTCCAGCAAGGTCTGGCACATCCCACCTAGAACTACTGAGAAATATGGGTGCAGAGCTTGGACACAATTTTATCTTCTTAGCTTCCTTGTGGATTCTGGCTGATCCTGGTCAGATCCCAGGTGGATACCTAGCTCAGTGTGGAGCCCCACAGGCTGGACAAGTGAGATCTTAGCACAGAGTGGCATTCATCAAATTCTGATGAGGAATAAGATGAAGACATCCTGCCTAGGGCTGAGCTCAGGGATGAGAAGAAATGATCAGGACAGTGATTCCACCCTCACAATGACCAGTCAGTTTCAATATCCATGTACGATTGGAAGGATCTAGATAGGTCTTCACATATCAGAGACACTGTCAAAGTGATATCCTCCAGGCTCTACAGGGAGCAGCAAGGACCTAAACTGTGGGATCAGGTACCACTGCTGTGTGAGCTTATCCTTCACTGGAGCCCATACCCCTGCTCTGTAACTATATGTGCTGCAGCTACACTGGTCAGGTCTCATGAAAGTCCCTCCAGTTTAAACATGTTTCTCAGAAAATAGTGTCTACATAAGGACCCATCATAGGGCAGCTTCCAGAATCACTTGAAACTTACAAACTGAGTCCTTCCTGAGCTTCAGGAAACTCAGGCCTATGCATCTCCTATGTCTCAGACTTTTACCATAAGTGAGTGCAATGTGTTGGTGAACCAGAGGGTCACTGCTAAAGAATGGCCCAGACCAGAACTTTTTGCTTAGAATGCAGTTTAGAAGATGAGTTCTACACCTCTCACAGAAAATGTATGTGAATAAGTTGAAAAATCAAATGTCATGACTAAATGCAGGGCCTACAGACAGGTGAGGTTTGTTGTTAAATGAAGTTGCTACCAGTGCAGTGGCAGGAATGAAATGTTATTGAGTGTTGTAAAAAATTTTCAGGGTTTTAATGGAATATATAACTCAAGTTAATTGAGGCATTCTTGACATGGAGTCTGCATGCATGTAAGGTCGACAATTTGATTTATTTACAAATATACATAATCATTATTTAATGGAGATGGCATTTTTTGGTTAAAAATGTTGACACTGGCATGTATATCTAGAGAAATAAACAAATATGCAAAAACAAATACACAGGCATTCTCAGAATCACATCACATGGATGCACACAGAGACACACGTATATATCTCTCACTGACCTAACCACACCATTCAAATCGCACAGTTGCTTCCAGGAACTACAGAGAATAGCCATAGTTTTGTGGTAGTTTTGGATTTTTGTTTGTTTGTGTTTAAATAAATTTCTACCACAACACCCTCACTTCTCATCTTCCATCAGGAAGTGGGAATCTCTGTGACACTGAACACAAAAGGCAGTAAAACTGTTTAATCCTTAGCATCATCTACATTATTCATCAGCAAGAGAGTGAGACCAGGATACATACCACTTATGGTTCCTCTTGAATCCTCCTGTAAATACAGAAAGGGAGTCACTATGATGATCAAGCCATGCTCTGTCCTGTGTGCACAAGTCTTTTGTTTACTTGGTGACATTAGAAAATCAGATGAGAAAGTGGTCAAGTCAAAGCAAGGACAAAGCAAACGTACTCTCACCAAATGACACAAGCTTCTCTAGGGATTTGTGTCACAGGTCTATATTAAGTGATAATTAAGTAATTCGATGGCCAGAAGGGAAAACCACTGCCAGGCACAAAGCTTGCCATCATACAGTGTGTAGCTGGTGCTGGTTGTTGTTAATGTTGCCTTCAGTGAGGTCTCAGTTTACAACAGACTCTCCCTTAAATATCTCCCACAGGCAAAATTGTATATTATCTCTAATATATACAGCCAGGTGATCAGCATAATACAATAGCAAAAGAAACCAAGAAAAACACTTGTATTTAAAAGAAAGATAAGCAAACTTACCACGGCATTTGATGGGTCCTGACCCATTCTTTGTGCAAAAAGTGATTCCACCATGCCCTTTGAACAAACTAGGAAGATACAGAATGACTATTATTATAGTTACGTTATTGTTTATGAATTATTCCAGGCAATTCTTGATATGGACAGTAGTAAAAATATATGGCAAAAAGAAGAACAAGAAAGAAACAAGAAGCAGAGCCTTTGGTTTTCCAGCTAGATTGCAAGCATGTGGACTACATATGTTTTACATTTTCTACCCCTAGAGAGATATCTGCCCACAGAGATGACCACCGTGGCCACCTTACAATGATTAACAATATTTCACATCTCTGTAAGGGGATATGATTACACAAACATATTGGAACAATGTGGAGTGGGTACATATGTCTAAGTGATGAATACAGTTCTCTATCCCAATGCATCAACATGGGGGCCCATTACTGACTTACTGACTCTACCACTTACAGAGTCAAGAACTTGGAATTTGGCCTATGTGCAGAGTGGGCATAGTAAATTGAACTTCAGATTTGGTTGTGATGAAGTTTGAAGGAATTGATTCATGCAAATCATGAATTACTCAGAGGGAGGGTTGTAGAAAATTGATGCTTGTGCTAGGAATATTAGAACAAAATTTCTGAGGAAGTTCCCACATCCTCAGAAATGTATACACAATTTACATACACATGGACATGCTCAGAAATACCTCCCTACCCTCATGCACGCAAATGACAGCTGCTTCAGGATCATGATAGATGGTCATAATTCTTCACTGGATTATCACTTTGAAACCACTTCCCAATTCTCATTTCCAAAAAAATTCTGAAATCATGATACCTTTCTATATAAAAACAGGCAGGAAATTCCAAACTATCTCAGTACAGAGGTTTTCCTCAGTGTGTTAGGGAGTTGAGAATACTTACAGAGTCTACCTATAGTTACAGAAAGAGAGACAGTGTGAGCACAAGATCATGCTGAGTCTCATTTGTACAAGTCTTCTCTTGGCTGTGGTGACATTAAATAACTTTATGGAAAACAGTGATTGAAGCAAAGACCACAAACTAAGGCAGAGAGGGCACTTGTGGAAAAGACATCAGCTCTGCATGAGGGATTTCTTAGGTACGATTTGATGTCATGCACAAAATCCTTTTTCTACCAAGAAAAAGTGCGACTGAGGAAAATACTACAATCATTTGACAATTGTTGCTGTCATACATTAATGTCCTCTTGAATCAGGCATCAGTGGTATCAACTTATAGTTGTAATTCCACAACAAAAGAAATTGTATAAGTTATCTGTCATGTACACTGTCAGATTTTTATTCCTGAATTTGAATTAAAAGAAAGAAAGCAACATTTATATCTTAGACAAAGAAGGGTCACATTACCTCCTAAACATATTGTGGTTTTTCTTCTCCCCAATCAATTGATACCACTTCCATGATTACCCGATTGGAATCTAGGGGAATATAGTTTAACTGTCAGTATATTCGTTTACTGAGGAATTACGCAGGGGGCTATCTTGCTGTGGACATGGGTCTACAGTGTAAGGAGACGGCTGTTTAGCACACACAGATCAGTTTGTGCTGGAACATGATATTTAGTGGATGGCAGGAGAAGGAGTGAACCAGGGGAAAAAATGAAAAGATGAGAAAAAATGGAAAGAACTACAATAAGAAATAAAATATTCCACTGTTACAGTAGAAGATTTCAGCATTCCTTTAAAGTATTTGATAGATCCATCAGGAAGAAAAGAAAAAGTATACCATTGAATCAACAAGTCCCGTAGTAGGTTAAATTATTTCCACCCAAATTCATGTTAAAGTTCTAAAACCAGTACCTCAAAATTTTATTGGGTTTGAAAATGGAGATATTGTAATCTTATCCATTAAAGATATCCTGTTGGAGCAGGGTGGACCCATTCTCTAAATATGACGTCGGTTCTCATAAGAAGAGGGGACACATTCATGGGGTACAAATGCCATGGGATGATGGAAGCAGAAAGTAAAGTGCTGCAGTTGACAACCAAGCAATACAAGGATGGCCACCAAACCAGTAGAAGTTAAGAATGGGCAAGAAAAAAATTCTTCCCTAAAGTCTTCAGGAACTTACCTAAATGTAATAGTGAACTGTAAAAAAATTTCAGAGAGATATAGAAAGTCAGAAAGGGGAGGGGATGTGGAGATAGGAATAATGGTACAATGAAACAGACATTATTACTGTTTGTATATATGTGTCTACATGACCAATATGACTCTGTAATATGTACACTCAGAAAAATGAGAAATTATATCCCATTTATGTATGATATATAAAAGTTCATAAATGCATTCTACTGTCATGTATAACTAATTAAAACAAATTTAAAAGTTCTAAAAAGTAAAATAAAATAAATAATACATTAGAAAAGGGAAGCAAAGTTGCTCTGAGATTGTACACTTGTGTTTCTTCACGCCAAAAAAAGCTGGTACTTGGACATGGTAACCCTAGGAAACTAGCAAAACCACTACCAATCACATAGATCTAATTGGCATTTGTACAAATACTTCATTCAACAATGAGAGAATAAAACTTTTTTTTCAAGATTACATGAGGTATTCAAGATAGAGTATATTTGGCCCTAAACATACCTTGACATCTTGAAAAGAGCAAAATTTGATTCTTCTCAGGTGGGAAACTAAATGAACTCACCAAAATTTAATAGTGAGCTGTAGGAAAAAAACGATCATAGAGGCATAGAAAGTCAGAAATTCAATAAATAATACATTAGAAGACAGAAGCTAACATTCAAGGTAGAAAAGCCTTTATTTCTTGTAGCTCTAGGACCTGTAATGCAAACAGCGGGAATACTGCTTCACTCTGAGGTGGGTGAAAGAGGGATTTTGCTAAAACTCAATACCAGAAAGTCAGGGAGGCTTAGAGATTCAAAAACTTGGGTATATTAAACAAAAAAAGAGTACATTGAAGCCAAGCTGGTAGCAGCAGCACCGGCAGCAGCAGTAGTGGTGCTACTAGGTCACAGGGGGAGGGAAAATGCACAGAAACAAAATACACAGATTTAATGTGGAAAATCCTGAGATCAGAAAGGCAGCCAGCCTTCCCTTGGCTGATTCAGAGGCTACATTGCACAGTACACTGGTGCAAGAAGGGTGCTCTGATTCCCATTGTCCACAGAGAGTAAGGCAGGAATCACCTTGACATAGCCAAGCTTATGCAGCCACTACAGGAGCCAGGAACTAGGAGATTGGAGCAGGGATGCTTGCACAGTCTGACAAGTGCTTTCTGCAGGACCTAGGCTTTGCCTAGCAGAACTAGAGCAAAAGGCATGGAGAGCATTCTACCCAGGGGTACTCAAGTCAGAGATGTGGAGGAGAGCCCTGTTCCCTTCCCCCTTTGAGTCTGATGGCTCACAAGACCAACTGAAGTGGGTTGAGAATTTGAAAGAGCTGGTGTCAATACACTCTCAGGAACTAAGTACAGAAACATGAAAAAGCTGTTCCACAGGCAGCAGAGCAGGTGAAGGATTGGCTCCCCCACCACACAAGTGGAATCCTGGGGAGACTCAAGAAATAGTCTCCCAGCAGAGATTTGAAAAAAAGCTGGACCCTATGTGTACATTGGTATAATCTCTTCAGAGCAATCAGAGAGTTTCTCAAAAGCTCCTGTGTGAGACAATGCAAGAAGGGTTTAATGTAAAGTGGTTGGGTTCTGAGAGCCTTAACCCAGTCAGTAAATAATTCCCAAGAAAGGAATTAACTTTGTGGTAACTGAAGGCAGGTAGGGTGTGGCTTAAGGAGGGGGGTCATTGCAGGCATGCATTATGATTATATATTTTGTCCCTGGAGAGTGTAGTCTCTCTGCTTGCTGAAAATGTTCTGAACAACTTTCATCTACCACACTATTCCACCATGATGTTCTATCTCACCTCAAGTCCTAAGGAATGAGGATGGCTGTCAAGGGACCTTTTGAAACATGAGCCTTAATAAACTTTTCCTTCTCTAATTTTTCTTTTTGGGGCTTTTGGTTCAAACAGTAAAAATTAAAAACTGACTAACACACCACGTAACTGACATAAAGAACAAAATTGATAAAGTCATCTCAATAGATGCAGAAAAGGTCTTGATAAAATAGAGAAACCATTCATTTCAAAAATAATGGAGGGCTGGGATTGTGGCTCAGTGGTAGAGCACTTGCCAGTTTCATCCTCAGCACCACATAAAAATAAAGTAAAATAAAGGTATTGTGTCCAACTATAACTTAATATATATATTTTTAAAAATGGAGAAACTTGGGATACAAGGAACTTAACCTGAACATTTTAAAAGCCATATATGAGAAACAAAGCCATCCTCACACTGAACAGAGATAAAAATGAAAGGTTTTCCTCAAATATCAAGAACAAGACAAGAATGTCCACTTTTACCACTTATATTCAATATAGTTCTCAAAAGCCAAGTCAGAGCAATCAGGCAAAAGAAGAAAATTAAAGGGATACAAATAGAAAAAGAAAAAAGCCAAATTATCCCTGTTTCCTGGTGACATGATTCTATATTTAAAGACTCAAAAATTTTCACCAGAAGAATTTTAGACCTGATGAATTTAGCAATCTAGCAGGATACATGATCAACACTCATAAATCAATACAATTTCTATACTCCAACAGCAATTCAGCTGAAATAGAATTCAGGAAAACCATCCATTTTAAAATATTCTGAAAAAGCATCTGGGGATTAATCTACCCAAGGGGGTGAAAGACCTCTACAATGAAAACTATAGAACACTGAAAAAGAAATTGAAGAACACCTCAGAACATGCAAAGACCTTCCATGTTCTTGAATAGGCAGAATTAATATTGTCAAAATGGCCATACTACCAAAAGCAATATTCAGATTCAATGCATCCAATACAATCCCCTTCAAAATACCAATGACATTCCTTAGGTTTGAGAAACCAGTCCTGAAATTCATTTTGAATAATAAGAGCAATATAGGAGACATCATGATACCCAATCTCAAATTATAATACAGAGATGAGTAGCAAAAACAGTTTGGTAGTGGTCTCGAAATAGATATGAAGATCAATGGAATAGAATATTCCCACAGAGACAACCCACCTGATACTTACAGGAA
This sequence comes from Marmota monax, assembly GCF_021218885.2. Classification (NCBI taxonomy): domain Eukaryota; kingdom Metazoa; phylum Chordata; class Mammalia; order Rodentia; family Sciuridae; genus Marmota; species Marmota monax. The sequence goes on along the minus strand of NW_026694289.1, from coordinate 443,114 downwards.
AATAATCAATAGAATTTCTATACTCCCTGACAAGGGCACCAAAATATATGTTAGAGAGGAGATAGTGGTTTAAACAAATGATGTTGAGAAAACTGGATACCCATAGAAATACCAGAAAGGATGTAAGAAATAAGGTACACTGATACATTGTTGGTGGGACTGCAAATTATTATGACTCTGGAAAGCAACATGGAGATTCCTTTAAAAACTACAAGTGGAACCCATATGACTCAGCTATTCCACTCCTCTCTGCTTATTCACAAGAACTAAACATCAGCATACTATAGTCATACATTCACTCCAATGTTTGCAGCAGGCCAATTCACAATATGTCCATCAATAGTTGAATGAATCAAGCAATAGCACTGTTGAATGACTCAAAGCACGTAAATTTGCACACACCAAACAAAAGACTTGGAACTCTGAATAAATTAGAATCATTATTGAAGAATGGATACAATGACTGGATTTCCACAGTACCTTTGTCTGACTTTTCTTTGGGGAACACACTATTTGGTGGCCACATATGGACTCCTCTAGTCCAAGGCCTGCAGAAATCTTCAGAATGTTTTGACTTCTTAAAAACCTTATGTGAGAGACAAGAGCCTGGAAAATATGATAAAACAGAGTTAGCCATTGACAACATGCTAGCAAGAAAACATAGAGTTGTCAACAATAATTCAAGTAACAGTTCAAACCGTTTTAATTGACAAGTGATAATTGTAAATATCTGGAGCTACAACTTGACCTTTGAATTCAATTATATATTATACACTAATAGCACGCCCAACAACTTAAATATTTGTTTTAGTTCTGGGAGGAACTACCCCCACCCTGTGAGAAGAATTCTGTCATTTTCAACAAGGATAATCCTGGGGGATATTAGATTAACTGAAATAGTTCAGGCACAGAAGAACAAATACTGCATAATCTCACTGTTAGGTGGAAGCTGAAAAACTGATCTCATAGAAGTTGAGAGTAGATGGGACATCATTACCCTAAGTACACAAATGGTGTGAATGTACTTTGTATACAACCAGAGATATGAAAAATCATGCTCTGTATGTGTAATATGAATTGTAATGCATCCTGATGTCATATATAACAAATTAGAATAAATTTAAAAAAAAAAGAAATTGATAGCAGAATATTAGTTACCAGAGGATGGGAGACAATGTTACAAATAAATATTAGGGGAAAAATTATGATGTATGTTTTGTAGTCTGTGACCAGAGTTAAAAATAACACAATCTAAGTTTCAATAAAGTTAGAAAAAAAGGGATTTGAACGTTATTAGAATTCACATTTTTGCACTCATTTTTCACCACTGGGACAGCAAAGCACCTGAATCAGATTTGGGCTTTAGGATGACATTGCAATGTGTGATGTATAGAACCCAACAGATTTTTGTGTGCCCAAACACCTTTACTAAGGTGAAATCATAGAAAGGCAGAATGATAAAGAGCAGAGGCTGTGGCCACATGGCTTATGTTCAAATTCCACCTCAAAACTTCACACACGTGTGAGAGTTAAATAAACTCCTCTGTGCCTCAACTGCTTGTTTGTAGATGCAAAAGTGTTCATCTGACCTATGTAATGGTATAAGACTGACAATGATCACATACAGGAAGCCTTAAGAAGACTGCTGCTGCTTATGTGCGCTGAAGTGTCTTGTCACTAAACGTGTGGAAGAATAAGCTCACTCTCTGACAGTGTTTGAACAGAGAGGTGTCAAACAGATATCATCCTCCAGGGCAGTGGATGAAGAAAGTCTATTCTTTATTATTTCCAGATGGATTTTCGAAAAGCTCATGGAGAATATCTGTGACCTCCTGTGACCCCATAGCAGCCTGAAGGGAGGGATGGAGCAGAGCCTGTCAACCATAATTTTGAGTTTAGGTGTTTGATATTTGGAGATTTTATGTGACTTGCCCAGAATCACAGCAGTGATGAACATTGGATGTGGGACAGGAATGTAGTTGTTTACCTGGGACCTGAGATCCCTGAGTACTTGAGTCCTCTAGTTGATACCCTAGAACAAGGAGCCCAGAACTCTTCTCACTCTTTCTCAAATGCTCCTCCCCTCAGGCCTACTTGGTAAGGAGCCTCAGTCCCAGAAGTGTTGACTGACCCAAGAGAAATGTTCAAGTCATAACCCAGGCTCCTGCCTCTTCATTACAATTACTGACTAAAAATATGATGATTTCATCCAAATGAAACCTATAGGTCTGAAGGTCAAGGGTATAGTCCACACCTGTGGCCATCCTCTCCCAGGGTCTTCTCACTGCGAACTGCCTTGATATAAGCCTTTCTGATGAGCAGGTGACCAACCATTTGGTTGGTCACCTGCTCATCAGAAAGGGCTCACAAACTATTTCAGGACTTGGGGCATTCTAAACCAACTGCCACTTGATGGCTATGCCAAAAATTAAGTTTCCTTGTGCTTTTCCCACCTGGATGGCCTGTTAATGTGAATTAATGGGGGAAAACAAATACCCAGGGATGATGCTTTGGTGTTTCCATGTCAGAAGCTGGTCTGCCCCCATGTCTGCAGGCTAATATTCTGAGCTATCATCTGAGCAGCCAGACAAGGCCTGGCTGAAAACATGGTTGTTGCAGATGCACCAGCTCTGATTAGGCACATTCCTGCTCCTGGCCTTCCACACCTCTTCCTACATCCTACAGGGCCAGGGGCCAAAGTCTTATCTGCCTTAGATGGACCCACCAATAACTACAACCTGTGAACCTCCACCAATGGATCCTCCCTGAAGACCACCAAGGCCCTCATTTCCTCCATTATCAGACATCCACTCCACTGACCTCACAGCACTGTCCTTTTCGCCTCCTTCCCAGTAGCTCCCAAACACCAGGGATCTTGTAGTCATCAACCACTTGGAAAGTTGCCCCTAAATCTCAATATTTTTTCCTTTCTACTAACAACTTTATTTAGACTTTTCTAACATTAGTTTTATATGTTCATATGCATTCAGATGAATTTGGCCTCTAATTGCCCTTTCATAGGATATATATTGTCATACTTAGCATCCATAGACTCTCTCTCACTTTGTTTTTTGATTTCATTAAAGCAAGGTGGATATCCTCACCCTGTTTATTTATTCACTTCAAGAGTACACATGATATTGACAGTAGGAAATGTTTATTTTACTAAATTTAGGAAAATATGGTAAGGCAGCCAGTTCAATAGAACAAGCAAATATATAAGTTGAGTGATAAAACACAATCACAAAATACTTAAAACTCAGCAAGAAGTGTGGGAGATGAAAAAGTCAACTTTTAACTGATCCCTTTGAAGAAACAGCCTTGAGAACATTTATGTCAACATACCTTCACCACAGCAGTTCAAGTTTCCCATCACCAACTAAAAACCTTACTACTCCTCTCAATTTCAACTGATACCAATTCACTCAACACACCAACTGAAAATTGAAATGGAAGGTAAGATGTGCAGCCCACATTACCGTAGTGACTGGTCATTATAGAATTTTCAATGTGAGCACAAGTCATATTATAAGGTGCTACTGTTCCCTAAATAAGTGTATTTTACATGTCAAAGGTGTTGTTGAAGGTATGTGTATTGATTCAAAAATTTAATCCTAGACCCACACATTCTCTGTTCATGAAAATAAGTTAAATCAGGAAAAATGATCTACTCCACAAATAATTTTATTGCTCATAAAGCCTGGGGTGAAAGGGAGGCATAGCTACAATTTTGAGAATCAAGAAATTTTATTCCTAGTTTGAAACACCAACCCTACACATTTCCCACTATTTCTGAATCTCTAGACATTTGTAGATTTAAATTTAAATTTTCTTTTAGATTCAGAATAAAAATATATACAAAGAGTTATTTAATAAGTGAGAGATTTTCAGGTGGGAGTGGAATTTTAAGTGTACATCCCCCTTAATTGGAATTTGAAAACAAAACTATTTTCTATTTGGCATGACTTAATCCATTCATTTGAATTAGTCTTCCTCTTCCATGCCTCCTGCTGATGAATCAGCATCTGACTCTGTCATCTCATGCCACAAGAAGTCATGGTTGAAGATACCTAAAAATTAGGTATGCAAAATAAGGATATTGATTTAGTATGAGATACATTGTGAAAGGAGAAAAATTAATAACATTATATTCAACTTAATGTAACTTTTTAAGCAAAACTATGAAGATGTCAGTGCATAGAAAGGGATTAAAAAGAAAAGACTCCATAGCAATTTAAAGAAAGTACAATTTACTTCACTGTGAACAATTTGTGTGTGATCACAGGAGCACCCTGAGAAAAATGCTCCTTATTCTCCAGCATAGCTCATTCCTAGAAATCTGCAAAGTACCTGAAACTCATTAAAAAATTAAATATCATTCTCGGTTATTCTTATAAATTCTCCAAAAATTTCAGCATCAGAGATAAACAAATGTAAGTAAATTAAAATTACCTAAGATTATTTCAGTAGAAGCATGCACATATGACATTTGGATCTAATATATATGAATTTATACCATTTTATAAAACTGCAATTTCAATAAAATTGAATAATATACCTTAGGTTTATATACAAGTCTTCAGTTCATCATATATATCAGAGGAACCATCTCTACAACAAAATGATGGGAAATATTTCTAAGATAATCTTGTAAAATTAGTATGTGATGTGTAATCTAATATAAAGTGATAACAATTTAATTCTATCTTCATATGAAAGAAAAATGTACTCCTAGAATTAAGGTTTTGACTAATGGTACTGTCAGTGTAAGAAATATCACCAATCAAAACATTTTCTCTTTTATAATTAAATCAAAATGTGTAGGTGAAGGAAATATGCCTAGGTGAGGCCAGGGAAAGAGAAGGAAATCTTATCCTTCAAAATGCCCTGCTCTGTTCCTAATGTAAGACCTGAACTACTATGGAAGCAGCTAGAGGATGGAAGAGTCTAGGAGAGATTAATTGACTCTGTGTCTTCTTTTTTTCTTCTTCTTCTTCTTCTCAAATATTTAGAAATTTCAGTAAAGATAAGATAGAGGTGAGGGGAAGAATTTGGCATTTAATGATTCTAACAAGTGCTGTCTGTTGATCAAGTGTTTGAAAGTCAATCCTACTGCATCCCCCACTGTAGAAACGGTAGAAAGTCACTTTGGATTATGTTCCAGAGCTCTAGAAGGGATATTTCTCATATTCATAGATCAGATAATTGGAGGTTACTCTAGGAAATGCTGAAATAATACCAACTTCCTGCTTTGGATAAAGAAGGAAACTGGAACCCAAGTTGAGGGCCACTCTACAGATGAACCCAAGGATGGGGCAGTCCCAGAAAAAGGCATATGCACATATTACCCTCTTTTCACTAGAGAACCAGAAAAAAAAACTCACTGGGGTGATTAAGTACTCTATTTGCACTTAATATCATGGTGCTTCAACCAGGTTAAAGGGATCTCCCCACTGGAGGAGGAGAGCTTATTATCAGCCTTGATAACAAGTAGGGTCTTCTAGTGGTCTTTCACAAAAAAAATAGGAATGGTTGTGTCACAACTGCCACAGGGGAATTCTTAAAATTTAATGAATGTACAGTCCTGGGAATCTTTGTTTGAATGCAGATCGTGAATTTAGAAGTTTCAGAATTTCTATTACTTCTGGCTTGGTGACCACATGTAGAGTAACAAATCTTAAAGCTACTGAATCTGAACTTCTCTCTGGTTGAGATGCTCAGGAGTCTGATGTTAAAAGCCCCCAGTAAATTCCAATGTACAGTTTAAATTGATACCCACTTCACTGCATGAACTTGTCCCAGGTTGAAGAGTTTGGTATGAAGATCGATGGGGTTATTCCTGTGGGTATCAGCTGAGTTTCACACTCTGGCTCCCTTGCCAGGGTACCAGAGATAATCCTGACTACATAAAATGCTATCAAACCCCATAACTCTGGAGGGAAGTGACACATGGGTGAAGAGATTATGGCAGGTCTGAGCAACAAATTGGACCATGTCCTGTGGTCATTAATTCCCATGATGGCCTCAACACTCTTGGCTTCTTCATGGCATCTTCCCTGATACACAGGATTTCTTCTCATCCACCATGAGAGGAGAAGACTTTTCACTTCTGCAAGAAGTGTGGAGCACAGGTTAACTTGTACTGTCCATCTTTGAAACTCTCTTCCTTCTTCCTTGTCAATATAGATTCCTCTAATTTAACCTTCTAAACTTCAGTCAGACAGATCTATAACCTTATAGCTTATTTTAGAATATGTGTGGCAATGTAGAGAAGTGGTGAAATCTTTTAAGATTTGGATATAGCAGAAGGTTACTAGGTCATTAGGGGCAACAACCTCAAAAAATTAATGTAGTTTACTCATTACCTGGTTAGTTTCTTCTACAGTGATGTGTTATAAAAGCAGCAAATCAATCCTCTGAATCCCTCTGGCTTCCTTTTACCATGTAATCTCTCCTTCTTGGATGGGCACCCCCAAAGATGTTACCCATCATGTTGTGATGTACCTAGGAGGGACTCCATCACAGCCAAGCAGATGTCACTGACATGCTCTTGAATTTTCAGAACTCTTTATAAAGTACCTAGCCTCAGGTGTTTTGTTATAACAATAAAAACAGACTAACCTAGTACATTATACAAAATCTCCTTGCTCTTTCCTCTGAGTTCTCAAAAACTTTGGCTTCTGTGGAGTCAGATGCCCCCAATAAAACTGGAATTATGTTAGAGAATTCTCAATTAAGACACAATTATTGAATTTCTAGTGGGCATTAATTAAAACTGACTTTAAATCTCAAGTATGTATAATCATCATGAAACCTAAAGCACCCATAATATCTTAAAGGATATCAGAGAAACACTCTAATAGGAAGGAACATACCCAGAAGAGTTGCATAGCAAAATGGAAATGGTTTACAAATGGAGATGCTGGAAGGGAATGCCAAAAGCCAGGGTATTCAAGAACAGGTGACTTCTTTGACCCTAGAACTGACTTTGGAACCCCCTGAGTGTTGGTGAACACACTAGCATGCTGGGAGGTGATAATCTATAGACTCACAGGGAGAGGCATGAAAGTTCTGTGTCTGGGACCTCCATTTTCCATTCCAGACCTCACCCTGTGTGTATCCTCTATAATCATCTTTGGACGATAGGGATTTCCTGAGCTCTATGGGTGATTTTAATAAATTATTGAGCCTGAGGAATAATCTCAAATTTATAATAAGTCTGTCAGTAGTGCAGGTGAGCCTGGAACCTCCCAAATGTAGCTGGTGTCTGAAGTTAAGGGCAGCCTTATGAAAGGAAGACTTTGTCCTGATGTTGTGGGATCTACAGCTACCACTGGATTTTAAGTGTCAGCATTATATTGTGGCCCACCCACTTGTCCTACCTATATTCCCATTAAGCCAAATATTGGAATCTTTTTACTAAGAAGTCTGACTTCTGCAATTTTATAATGTAAGGAGAATATGAATCTAGAAGAAATACACTCACAGGGGAACATAATCACACATGCCAGAACACATCTTTCTCATTAGGTAGATTGTCCACAGCAAGTGACTGATCCAGAATATGCATGATGTTTTCTTGTTCTTGAGGCCACATGCAATTACGGATAGAGGAACATGTTGAGGATCAAATAATGGTTATGCCCTGTTTGTACATGATTTTTTATTCTCTTGTTGACATTTTCAAACATGATGAGAAACAGTGGTGCATTAACAGAATCAGACAGCAAGAGGACAGAAGACCTCTTCATGCCCAAAGGCATGACCATTCCTGGAGGATGGGCCTTTCACATTTATTCTGGAGAATGCATTTCTTACACATTTTGGTTGGTAACTGCCATGGATGGAGGGGATCTATGCATATCCCAGGTGTCCACTATGGAAGTTTGATCTATGGTTATAAGTCACCACCATATGACAGATTACACAGCTATTATAAGAACATATGAGTCCATCTATCTACCCTTCCCTTCAGGTCCTCTTTCTATCCTTGCACTCTGGCCCAGATAACACCAGGATAGCCTATCCTTCTAGTACTAAATTCACTCTGGTCCACCCTCTTTGGAGCCTGGCAAGATGGAAGGCTAGATGGCCATGTTCCCTGAGTTGGAGACAGAGAATTGGTTAGGGATCATTGAGGCCTGAAGTCATCCTCATAGATGACCAAGCACAGAGGAACAATTTGCCTTCTGCTGGTACAGTGTACAGCATGTTCATTGGCAAGATCATCTTCAGAGCAGGTGGTTGTGGCAGTCAAGGTGGAGATGCCCCAGAGCTCTGTGTCCTGAGGTCTGTGCACAGCTGGACTCTCCAAGCCTCTTTTTCCTTCTCTGGCCTTTTGATTCTGTGAGTGTTTAGAGATTATAAAGATTTACTCCTTTCCTGGAGCTCTTCATTGGGGGGTTCTGGGGAACCTTCTTACAAGCTCTGGAGATAAAAGAGGTTGAGAAGAGATAGAGATCCAATTTCCTCTAGCTGAACAGAAAATACATCTTAGTCTCTAAACCCCTATTGCAGTTACCTTTCAGGTATTTACCCGTGATCATTGTCCCATCCTTCCTGAATTATGGTGTGTCCTGGGCCTAGGTAAGCAAGGCTGTGAAACTTCCAAAAGCCTGGTCATGGACTGAGCTGGGCTCTCCTGAGATCATACCTCAGTCAGTAGAAAGTGGACTATGGATCTTAACGTCCTCTTCCATCCCTCTGGTCACCCAGATGCATTCGTGTTCCACTATTGTCACTTCTTTATAATATGGCAGTGTGTCATTAAGGACTTTTGTGAAATCAGTTAAAATATGACACTTTGTCTGATAAACAACCAGGTGCTTCTGTGGATTCACCACATCTAATCTCATTTTACAAGTGGTGATTACTCTCTTCTACAACAGCCTCCTTCCCATATTAGACTGACAACTGCCACTGGAATTTTTTATTGCCTCAGTGTTTTATAATCTAATTAATGTTCCAGAACCCAGACCTGCCTGAGGAAAACATGTCAGTCTACCTGATTTCTGAATTTCCTCAGTGTCAGGTTGTGTAGAGCTAAACTGTAGATTGTGGTTGGTCAGGGTTCCCTCTATCCCAGAGGATACTCTCACTGAACAATCTGGAGCCCAATGGTCAGAGAACTGACCTAAAGCAGATGAGAATCCATGTCATTATATAGAGATTCCTCAATGAGATTGATGATTCAAAGATCCCAAGTGCCCATTTCACCATCTGACATTGCACCTGAGCATAGGAACTATAGTCCCGAGGAAAGATCTTTCTGGAGAATGGAGAGAGGCAGGGATAGAGGGTAAATGTGTCAAATAAAAAGGAATAAGTGCTGGCACTACTGCTGGATACTGAGGATGTGCCTTGAGAATGGGAGGAGGCCCAGAGCCATCCTGGTTGAAGAACACAGAACTTAGACTCCCTGTTCTGTCACTCTGAGCTCCCTCTAGGAGCACCTGGAATTTTGTATGGTCTCTTCAGTGATCCATAATCCTTCAGAAACTGCCCAGACTGAGCTTGAACAAGATTCTTCCAGTACATTTTCTAGTTAGGCTTCTCATGAATTCTAGTCCCTACTCATGCCCTCAGCCCTATGACACTGACAAGGTATTTGACCTTCAGAACTTGGTCACTGCAGCCCATGCATAGAATGGATTGTCCTGACTTCCATTCCAAAGGCTGTTCCCTGTACACCTGTTGATCCAGGGGCTGGCCTCCCTCTTGGGATCCCCCAGGACAGAGCCAGCCTCCTTTCTGGCTTATCCTTGCTGCAGTTTTCCCACCTCCTGCTGGTGGAAGAGACTCAGAGATTGAGCATCCCTCTCACAGGTGAACCCAAAGTGTCTATCACCTGTAATTGTGTGAACAGGAGTCCACCCTTATTCCAGCTACCCTAACCATCCCTGACCAGAACAACAGAAAGAGGTGGCATGTGAGGTACACAAGCAGGTAAGGCAGGTGGAGTTCCTGTCACCCAGTCTAGGGTAACATTCCCACCCTGGTGCTCTGTTCTCTTTAGGGAAAGAAGAAAAAGATCTGTAAAAACAAAAGAGCAGAGAAACATGAATGGTACTCTTTGTGGAGCCAGACTTCTGTATATTTACTGCCATGTCTAGTGCTACCCACCTTGGCAATGAGAAGAGTTGCTAGGTCAGGGGGAGCACAGGGTCTCTCTTTACTAAAGCTCTGTATGGCTCTTCAATCATGATCATCATTGTCGTCGTCATCGTCATCATCATCATCATCATCTACATAGCTAACATTTTTATTTCATTCTACACCTGAGTTTATGGTCATGCACTTCCACTTTAGCCTTGGGTGCCTTTTTGATAAGCCCAGACTCCCTCCTTGTTCAGACCTAGGGATGGACTCCTGTTCCCATCATAAAGAAAGCGCACTCCTAGCTGAGCTCTTTCCTTTGGATTTCCACAGAGAGATCCCAGGACCTGGCACTCCTCATGGCTTTATGTAATTTATGTCTGAAAAACAAGTTTCTTAAGATAAGTATAGGTGTCCCCATTTCATATCAGGTAACACTGAAGCCCAGAAAGCCTCAATTGCTACCTCCAACATCAGCATTGTCAAAGTCAGAAACTGACCAAGGTGTGCTGAGTTCTGGTCCTGGGCTCTTTGTGACAGAGCATGGCCAGGATGGGTAGGGGTTATCTTGAGGGCCAGGTTGGGCCACAGGGCTTGTTTGTGTACTGCATTGTTCATTGCTGTCCCACCAACCATAGCTTGTTCATCACCAGGAGCCCACCTCAGCCTGAAGATGGAGGTTGCTAGGGCTGTGCCCAGTTAGAGCTGGAGAACCTATGGAGAGTCGGGAGTCTGTTGTGCTTTTCATGGCTGGCCTGGCTTTTGCTGATTCTATCTTAACTGTTGCCTGATCTCCTTTCCTGAGGAAATGGGTAACACATGTCTCAGGGACTTTATCTGGGACAACTGGGTCTTAGGAGATCCCAGGGGCTGAAGGCTGAGGAGACTGTAGGGCTCATTCTTAGAAATTTGCCTGCTGAAACATGCCCAGGGCTGAGCTCAGGATCAGGGTCAGTCCTTGTGTTATTGTCAGTGGGGCTAATCCTGGATACAAACCTCAGTGGTCAGTGAAGACAGGATCAAGAGAACCATTCAGGTCATTGTGTAGACACCCCAGAGTTCTGTGTTCTAAGCCCACACCTGAACAGGGACCCTGTCTTCTGTCATCTACCTGGAAAGGATGAAGCTCTGGGGTTTGCAGCCTGTAATGAGGTAGGTGCTGCTCTATGTGGTTCTAAGGTAGCCATCCAGTACCTACTATAGGACACTCACACTGCAGAGGGCATAAGCATATTGTGGCCATGGAAGTAGTGGGAGGAACCACTTCTTGCATGAAGAATAATGAGCAAATTAACCATACATCAGATTTTTTTCTTCAAATATTGCCATATTTTAAATTTAGGGGTCAGTCTTATAAAATTTAGACTTTTTACAAGCATTACACTTAGTTCATAACCAACTTGAATCTAATGTATGAAATATGATATGTCAAGAGCTTTATAATGTTTTGAACAACCAATAAAAAAAATTTAAAAAAAAATAAAAATAAATAAATGAATAAATGAGTATTATTTGTTTCTCCTTGTTCAAATTGGTGTCTGAATTTTTTTTTTTTTTTTTTTTTTGCAGTTAATTGTTGAGTTACCCTGAGTAATGAGCATGAATCCAAGAGATATCAATTGGGTAACAAAAGACCTTTATCCACACAGGAGATTCTGAGTGAGGCTTATAAAGCCAGAGGCATCCAAGACAAACTCAGAGGTTCTCCTCTGAGGCTTGTTTGTTCTGGAGACCTGCTAGAAGTTCCTGCTGGGCTGCTCTGGAGAATATTAAATTATTCCCCAGTTGCTCAGGCCATACTGCTGGCACCTACCTGACTGTGAAAGAGGTTGATAATCTCTGGGGCAGTTTGCTTGGGTGCTTCCATGGCTGGTCTATAGCTAGATAGGAAGAGAAGATTCTGGCCATGTCTCTGGGCCTGGCATGGAGCATTGGGAGGAGCCTTCCTGTGCAGAGGGGAGGCCTCAGTGAAGGGGGAAATGGGAGGGGAGACCATGAAGGTGAGGAAGAAAGTGAAGGAGTGAAGGAGCTCTACAGCAGGAGGGAGGAGCCTAGGGATATTGCAGGGAAGGAATTGAAGTAGTGATGACCAGGCCTCAGTCCTCCTGCATTTTGCTCTATCCCAGACCAAAATCTCAATCCCAATCCCACTTTAGTATGCACTTAGAATTACATTCACAAGGTCATATCTATCCAAGGGGAGATGACTACTGCATGTTGGGGGGCCCATTAATCAAGGAGGTCTCAGCCCTAGAGCTAGAGAGGTTGTACGTGTGTGTGTGTGTGTGTTTCCCTCTTTAAACCTCACATGTTCCTCTGTCTCTTATGGTCACCATCATTCTTCAGTAAATATGTGTTGGGGCTATGGACCACTTTTATCATCTCAAATATTGGACCCAGAATTCTTGTGCCCAAGAAGATGAGGGAACAATCAGTAACACTTTGCTTCAAAACATTCCTGAAAAGCAATTGTACACAAACACTTGGCTGCTCTGAGTTTACAATTTTCACCTGGGCAAACTGTTCAGTTATCAAACAAATGTTTAGTAATCAAGACTCAGTAATTATCTCATAATGTCCTCTTCCAATGACATCCCTTTTCTGAGATACCAGGACAACCATGTCTGAGGGTTATTCTCCCTTAGTTCTCATAGACTTGCTGGTGCTTGATTGACACCATAGTGCTGCTGTCTTAAGAAGCTGGCAGTTCATATCATTCAAAATGTCCTGCTCAGGTCAAAATAGAGTCAGCTGAACATGGAAATGTTCAGAAACAAGGACCCATCTCTCAGGAGTGTGAGGACAGGGGCAGAACTGGAAACACCCATGTGACAGGCTCTTTCCTCTCACTGTAACCAAGGCAGGGAGAGGCCATGGTAGCCAGGCTGGTGGCAGGTTTTTTTTCTCCCTGCCCTGTCTGCCTTTGTCCCTGTGGGCAGCATTGCCATCCTTCTTCTGATAGTAATTGTCAGTCTTGTCCCAAGCCTGGGGCCCACTGATAGTCAAGGTGGCTGTTTCCTGAGTTGGAGCCAAAGAATCAGTCAGAGATGCCTGATGGTCTGCAACTGTCATTGTAAATGACCACTACAGGAGCCTTGTCTGGCTTCTGCTGGTACCAGTGCACAAGATAGCTGCCAATGCTGTTGCCCCCACAGGTGATCCTAACTGTCTGCTGTGGGGGCCACTGACACTGAAGATGGCTGAGTCACTTTATAGGATGCCACAGAGTTTGCAAAAAGAAAAAATGTGGTTGTATTCATGAACATGAAGGAACAATCCCAGGTTATCCCTTTGCCAGGCTTGGATGAACTTCATGGATTCTCTTTGCCCACACAGCACCCGTACCATCAACCTCAGCACCAGTGGCCAGGGGGGCTTAGGTGGAAGATGGAACTTTTGAACACAAAAGCAAAATTACCCCTGTCTCCTGGCAGCTGCAGCCCCTCAGGCTCACATAGCCCCCATCTAGATCATCCTGCCAATTGCATGCTGGGCCTTGTTGAACTGAAAGTCAGGGCTAGTTTGGTTTCTGAGCCCTGGGCTGAGTGGGTGGGTGAGAGTCTTGGAGCAGCACCTGTGCAGCGAAGAAGTAGGCCAAGGAGGATGGTTGTCCAGGCCATGGTAAGTTGCCCCCAGAGCTGCTTCCTGAGGCCCAGGTTGGGCTGGCTTCCTCCCAAGGATCTCTTATCCGCTTACTGAAATTTTTTTGCCCTTTATGTAAATGAGCCTGCACTGCTAGAGGAGCTTTATTTTGTCTAGGGGAGGGTGCAGCCCTGGGGACACAGACAGGGGTGGAGTAGACCTCTAACCCCACCTTCAACCTAGGGGCTGCTCCTTCATCACCTGGTCTTAGTCTGGCAGACATCTCCACCCCATACCATCTTGCCTCACTCCTCTTCTGCCTTGGCCATGCAAAACTTGACAGAACTCTGACTTGACTGTGAAGTACTTCTAGAAGGCAACTTTGAGATGCTGCTCTGAGAACTACTCTTAGAAGCTAGGTTGGACACAGTTGCTAAGGAAGTGCTTTTGAAAACCAGAGATCCACTGGTTTGGGATCTGCCCATGGAAGCTAACAGTGATGCAGCTACCTGGGAAGTGCTTTTGGAAGTTAGCATGATGTATTTGTTGAGCTGTTGTTGGGAGTTAGTAAGGATGTGCCTGATGAGGAATTGTGTTTACAAACTGATAATGAAACACTTGCCTCTGAACTACTTTTGGAAGTTACTCCACTTTAAGTTGTCTATGAAATAAGTTTAAAAGATAATAATTTAGGCGACTCTGATACTGCCAGTTATTGATGATGAGTCCTGCTTCCCCACATTGAAGTTTGAACATTAGAGAAGCACGCTGAGGAAAGCATATGAAGCAAGGCTTATTTTAAAAGGGGTAACATAGACTTCCCCCCAGAGGAAGAAGGGGGCCATAGCTGGTATCCTGGTATCCCAAGAGGGGGGGTGTTCTGCCCTTTTTATATGTCCTAGACTTCCTTTGTTCTCCTGCCTTTTCCCTCTAACCTTTCTTCTTCCTGCATAAGTGACTAGGCCCAGGAATGCTCAGTGGGAGGGCCAAAAGATGGGAAGCAGGTGGGCTGAGGGGGGGTAGGGCAGGGTGGAGTTGCCAAGGACACCTTAACAACTTTATAGCTCCTTGTAGGAGGGGAAATTCCTGGGATAGGTTACCTTGGCAACAGGTTGGAGCAGCGGCAGGTTCTTGATAAGATCCCTCAGAGGACAGTCTCAAACTTCCCAGACTCACTCAAAATTGGCCTCCTTGATTCGACCTAACTCGATTTACCTATCTACACTGACTGCCTGTCTAATTCTGGCTTCAACTCTACTCCTGAGCTTCCAGAGGAACCTAACATGGGCACCTCAATCTCTTGAGCTGCTCTGAGAAGCAGAGAATAAAGAACCTTCAAAAGCACTCTTTTTAGGTGAGCCACTTTATTATTTGCAATCAGTGGACTGGGTCATGTGACTAACTATTCACACAGGATTTCTTTTTATTTATTTATTTATTTATTTATTTATTTTTAGCTAAACAGACTTGTTTTATTTTTAAAACACCCAACCTCCAGCATTCCATCAGAGCAACACATAACTGACAAAGACAGGTGGTATAACAGGAAGTGCTGTGATGGGAGCCAGAAGATCTGGTCACAGAGCTGACCCTGTGACGTCAAGCAATCACTTAGTCCTTCTAATCCTCAGTTTCTCATCTGTAAGTTGAAATTTGAATCCTTACAACCTCTGAATCAATAGTTATTAGTTATATGAACTTGTATGAGGCAAGTTATAAAACCCTCCTGAAAAAGACAAAAGTAGACTTTCAAACATATATGAAAAACTTTCCATGCTATTGGATAGGATGACTCAATTTCATAAAGATAACAGTGCCCCTGCATCAGTCTGTTTTCTGTTGCTATAATAAAATACCAGAGGCAGGGGAATATAAAATAAGAGGGTTCTTAATTCAGAGTTTGGGAGGCTGAAAAGTACATGGTTGTGTGTCCCCATATGTTTAGCCTTTGGTCAGGATCTCATAGCTTATGCATCACTATAGTGGTTCCACAGGCAGAAGAGAACACATGGGAAGCCAGAGATTCAGGGGCTAATCTTGCTCCTTTCACAAAAACTCAAGTGAGAGAACTCACTCTCTATGCAAGAGAAGCAGTAATCCTTGCCCAGGGTGATGTCCTCACACAGGATTTCTATAAGGAGAAAACAAATGATGCTGCACCATGCTTATCTGGAGCTTCTGATTCAGAAGCTTTTCCAGATCCTAATGTTTTTTTCCTGAGAGGAAATGCTGTTGCTACTTTGGCTGGAAACAGATCGCTCTCTGTCACTCCTAGAGTTATTCTGACTGGAGATGCCAGAGCTCCCTAATGAAGTTTTCACTTCTCTTTGATTTGGTGGATGACCCAGAATATGTAGAACTGTTTGCCTGCTAAGCAGATGTGCATTCTATTTTGGCAGAAATTTTTGCAAGATCTCATTCAACTGCAGAGTTGTTTTTTTTTTTTTTTTTCCTTCTATGATTTGTTTTTTGGATTGCTCTTCTGCCCCTTCTTGGCAACCAGCTCGTCCCACTTCTTCTATGCATTGGAACATCTGTCACTTGGATTCCTTCAGCCATAGTAAGAATTTTATCCATAACTTCTTGAGGGCACCCGCACCCAGGGAAGATGTGGTTTGTCCAGATCATGGAAAAGGAGAAGAGCTGCTGCAGCTGCAGATTGCTGGTCTTGATCCTGGTGTCCACAGCTTCCTCATGTTAGCAGACAGAGCATCGCCCACAGGGGCCAGGTCCCTGAAGTTGTGGAGCAAAAACACCAGGTGGTATTGACAGTGTTTGTCAATCTCCTTGCAGCTCAACTCCTCCACCTGGGCAGCCACCAGTGGGTTCCTGCTCAAGTATTGCAACAACATGTTAGGCCTGCAGGATGCAGAGGGTACCAACAGACACTGAAAACTGGAGCAACTGGGTTTGCAGGGGCGACCAGCCCTGTCACTGAGGCCAGCACCAGCGGCCCTCTAGAGTAACCCCTCAAGAGGCCCAAACACCAAACAACAGTATCCAGAGCAGCTGAACCACCCACTTCCTCTGATCATGTCTTAAACTGATTTCTTCCACCACATTTTTCTGCCATGATGGTCTCCCTTGCCTCAAGACCCAAGGAATGTAATTAGCTGTTTGTGGACAGAGACCTCTGAAACTGTGAGCACCCATACAAATTTTTCCTCCTCTAATTGTTATTGTCAGGTGATTTGGTTGTAACAGTAAAAAAACTAACTAAAACAGGCATAAAAAGTTTTGGGTTGGTGTTCTTCACAGGGAAACTTTTCTCCATGACAGAAACCAACTGTTTGTGTGCTGTACATTTCTTCTTAAATATGAGTGTCACAGGTGGAGCTGTAATAGTCATCCTAAAGTCTTAACCTGAATCCAGAATTTTTGAGAAGTGAGGTCACTGATGATGGGAAATAACTGCTAAAGAGGAGGTCCCTGCACCACCCCAGCATCCAGCAAACACAGGTTGTCCATTTTTTGGAAGTGCTCCAGTGGTTTCCCATTCATTTCCTTTATTCAGTTAAATGCATTTATATTGTATCTCAATTTTTTGTAAAATTGAGACTTTTCTAAATAAAACATGGTAATAAAAAATCATACTAAAAGTCCAAATGATCTAAAAGAAATGGGCACAGGCCATATGAGGCAAATTACTTGTCTTGCTTTGTTTTTAACTAGAAGTAGCATTAAGGATCTTTGAATTTTAAACTTCTTTTTATTTTTTATTAGATTTTTTTATAATTATTCATAGAAATTGGGTTCATACTGACAAACTCATACATGCATGGAAATTTATTTTAATTCATGATGCCTCCTTTTCCCTTCCTTCCTCCCTCCCCTCTCTCATCCTTCTTCCTCTGCTTTACTCAGCCTCAAACCTCTGTTAATTTGCATTTGTTTTGTTTTTTATATTATCCTATCCTTCCCTCCTCCTGTGTGTGGGCTCTCTTTCCTCCAGGGAGGAGGTCAAAGGAACAGGGTAGAGGAGAGTGTGGCTGCAGAGTCACTAATCAAGACCTCCAGATGCAGGTGTGATTTTATTGTGCAGTTACCATGTATATATACTCAGGCAGTAGTTAAGCAGATTACAGGCAGCCACCAATGCAATTTCTGCTAACTGTTCTTACAGCGACCAATGGAGGAGTGGGCTATGGAGCAAGCGCAGGGACTGTAACACACAGACTCACACCCAGGGCTGTGCCTACAGGGTAAGTGGTTTGGGGTAAGTGGTTTGCTGCTTACATGCCTAGCACAGGAAAGTGGTTTGCCACTCAGATGCCCTAAACATATGCCGTTTTTTCATTACTCACTCCATGCACTTGTCCCCACACTCCTTTCCCTGATTTTACTCCAGCTTCCCCAGATGAGAAAAAACATTTGACCTTTGAGTTTCTGAGTTTGGCTTATTTCACTTAACTTGATATTCTCCATTTCCATCCACTTAACCAGCAAATGCCATAATTTCACTTTTTAATGGCTGATTAGAACTCCTTCTTAGACATACACCACGATTTCTTGATCTATTCATCTAATGACAGATGTCTGGATTGAATTCATAATTTAGTTATTATGAATTGTACTACTACAAACATTGAGGTGGCTATATTACAGTAGAGTGCCAAAAATATATCTTGGAAAAAAGACAGCCTTTTTAACAACTGATGCTAGAAAAACTGCCTAGCTACATGTAGAAAAATGAAATTAGACCACTCTCACCCTGCCTATTTTCAATCTTTTGGGAAAATACCAGAGTGGGACAGTTGGGTCATATGGTGGTTCCATCCCTAGTTTTCTAAAGAATCTCCATGCTGCTTTCCAGAGTGGTTATTCTAGTTTGCAGTCCCACTATAACAATATGCAGTTGTACCTTCCCCACCCCCACAACCTCATCAGCATTTATGGTTGTTTGTATTCTCCTTTTTTTTTTCTTTGTCTTTTTTTTTTTTTTTTTGCATTTTTTGTGGCTTTATTTAAAGACACATGAATAGACATGAACTGTCTATTCATTTTCTTCACTGTGCAGCCTGGCATTGGGATTGATGATTCTGATGGTCAGTGCTACTCTTTCCATGATGGCTTTGTGATTCTTGGAGGAAACATTGCGAGCAATCTCAGCACTGTAAAATTTGTTGCACATGAGCAGCACTTCCAGCTTCTTAATATTGTGGGCCAGGAACTTCTGGAAGCCACTGAAGAGCATGTGCTTTGTTTTCTTGTTGCTCCTAGAACCAATGCTGGGCATCAAGATCTGGCCCTGAAACTTCTCTGCACCTTGTTGTCAATACATCTGGGTTTCATGCTTAATTTTGACATATAGGTCTAACTGGTGCCAGATTAATTTCTTGGCCCTCTTTTTAACAATTTTTGGCTTCACAAGAAGCCATGATGCTGGATACAGATGGTGGCCACCTTTGTAGGCAGCATTCAAGAAAAGAGCTGTTTGTATTCTTGATCATTGCCATTCTGACTGGAGTGAGATGTGATCTTAGTGTAGTTTTCATTTGCATTTCCCTGATTGTTATAGATGTTGAACATTTTTTTTCATATATTTACTGATCATTTATATTTCTTAACTTTTGAGACATTTCTGCTTAGTTCTTTTACACATTTATTAATTGGGTGTTTAGTTTTTATAGTTCTTTTATATTCTGGATATTAATCCCCTATCAGAAGAATAGCTGACAAAGACTTTTCTCCCATTTAATGGGCTCCCTCTTCACATTCTTAATTGTTTCCTTTGCTGTGCAGAATTATTATTATTTTTTTTTAGTTTGATGGCATCCCACTTATTGATTCTTGGTTTATCTCTTCTGCTTTGGGTCTTGTTATGGAAGTTAGTGCCAGCACCTATATGATGGAAAGTTGACCCTGTGTTTTCTTCTAGCAGTTGTAAAGTTTCCAGACTTATTCATACATCTTTGATCCATTTTGATTTGAGTTTTGTGTTGGGTGAGAGACAGGGGTCTAATTTCATTTTGCTGCACATAGTTACCCAGTTTTCCCAGAACCATTTGTTTAAAAGGATGTCTTTTTTCCATTATATATCTTTAGCGCCTTTATCAAATATCAGATGGCTATAGATATGTGGGTTTGTCTCTATGCATTGAAAATTTGCCCTATTTTGCACTGATTTCTGTTTTTAAAATTTAAATTGGGTTTCTTGTAAGCAACATATACTGTTGGATCTTGGTGTGAAATTCAGTCTGACCATGTATGTCTTTTAGTAGTGGCAATTAATAACTTATAACTAATATAATTCATAGTATAATTTGTTGAAATATACCTTCTGTGTCTTCACATTCTAGTTTCTCCTTAAGTTCAATGGTTTTTTTTTCTCATTTTTTCCAGCTTTATAAATGACAAAATTGTGTGATCTTAAGGTATACAACATGATTAAAATTCAATTTTGTGTTGTTGTTGTTATTGATGGACCCTCATTTTTTCATTTATTTATATGTGGTGCTGAGGATTGAATCCAGTGCCTCACACATGCTAGGCAAGTGCTCTACAACTGAGCTACAGCCCCAAAATCCAAAATTCATTTTTTTTTTGCTTTCTTTTTTTTTTTATTTTTTTTTTTAATTTTTTATTGTTGGTTGTTCAAAACATTACAAATTTCTTGACATATCATATTCCACACTTTGATTCAAGTGGGTTATGAACTCCCACCTTCACCCCATACACAGATTGCAGAATCACATCAGTTACACATCCATTGATTTACATATTGCCATACTAGTGTCTGTTAAAATTCAATTTTTTATGTTCATTTTTCTCATTCATTCATTCATTTGTTCTTCATCTTGATTTTGTTTTTTTAAAAAAGTGTCCCCTTTCATCTATTTGCTAGCTTAAGTGATAGTTGATTTTTGGGCTGTCTAGGCCACCTTCCCACAATGATTTCTCAAACACCTTGTATGGGTGCTGAGATTGTTTTTCATAGGTGATTAACATTAACATTTAATCAGTCGTTGCTGAGTAAAGCAGGTTGCCCTCTAAGATGTCCCTGGGCCTCATGCACGGTCAAAAGCCTTTAGAGCAAATACTGAGATTTCCAAGGTACTGCTCTGCTGAATTCAGACTCAAGAATTGGACCTTACCTCTTACTGAATTATCAGGCTGCAGCCTGCCCAGCAATTTAACCTCACCAGCCACAATGATTATATGAAGCAATTCAATAGAATAGTTGCCTCTTTCTGAATGTGTGTCTGGTTATGTATCTATTATATGTATCCATCCAATCTTACACTGCTGTAATGGTGTTTGTTTATCATAGACTGTATATATTATTGTGGTCTCATAAGATTACAATGGAATTGAAAAATTCCTTTTACCTTGTTATGTCATCCCGTCCTAAGGTTGAAGTGCAACACATTACTTATGTTTATGATGATAATGAAGCAAACAATACTACTGTATTACCAATCATGTAACCCTATCACACAATTATGTGCAGTAGATAATACTTGTCATGATAATAAATAAGTATGATATTATCCTGTGTTTCTTGTAGTATAGTTCTCATTTTTAATCAGAGTGTACTCCTTGTAATTATAAAAATGTTGAGTATAAAGCTGTATGTTGTAGTATGCTTACAACAGCCTCATACCTCTCCTGTATCTTCAGACTATGAGACTGATGCACTGCTCACTACACCAAGAGGGCTGCTACCGTCTCTTGATTGCTTCATTTCTCCTGTGCTGGATTCAACTTCATGTTGCTTAATTCATGGCCCTAGAAGCAATAGGTTTCAACATATATTATATGTACAATATGTGTTTTATATATATATATATATATATATATATATATATATATATATATAAGCATATAGTACTTATACAACACATATTCACACACACTCCATGTAGCCTTAGTGTGTAGTAGGCTGTACCATCTACATTTGTGTAAAGTACACTGTATGATATTCACAGAATGATGAAATTGCCTAATGATGCATTTCTCAGGACATACCACTATTGCTAAGTGATGCAGGACTGTAGGGAATATGTGTACATATCTCCCTGCAGTTGGTTCTCAACATTTGTAGGTTCTGCATCTTTAGATTCCACCAAACATATGTTGCAAATGTTTTCTAAAAATTGTATCTGTACTAAACATGTATGTTTCATTTTTCTCTTTATTAATCCTGCAAATAACAAGAAAATACACACAAAAAAAATTTGTATCTATAATCTCTACCTACCTATTTTATCCTATATCTTTCTCTGTCATCTGTCAAAATATTTATACCTACATCTATCTTGTCCTATTGCTGTTATATCTCCTATTTAATTCTCTTTTCATGGAGAACCCTGACTAATACAGTTCATCTATACCTTTAAGAAGGTATTATTTTAATAAATTTTTTTCATGGGGGTAATGAAATTTGATTGGAGGGGTGCTTTGCCACTGAACCACAACCCTGTAATTTTTCCTTTTTATTTTAAGACAAAGTTTTACTAAACTGTTAAGGGTCTCAAGAAACAGCCAAGACTGGCTGTAAACTTGCAATCTGCTTGCCTCCACCTCCTGAGTCATTGGGATTACACGTAGACACCACATACCTGAATTCAAGTGAATTTCAGTGTTTGGGAAAGTTTCATTTTGCCTTAATTTTTGAAAGACAGCATCACTGGGTAAAGAATTTGAGGTTGACATATTTTTCCTTTCATTTTGTAAAGGTATTGCTCCCCAGTCTTCTTCCTCTCCTGCTTCTGGTAAACAATCTGCTCCTATCATTAAGGTCCAAGTGTCCCATTCACTCCTAGTTTAATCAAGTGACATCATATGTGGTGATACTGTTTTCTTCATGTTTCCTGGGATTGATTTTAGTGAGTTATTTGCTTGTTGGTTTCGGGTTTTCCCCAATTGTGGAATATTTTTGGCCATTATTTTCTCAAATACTCTATCTATTCATGCCCCATACCCACCCTGCCTTCCTGACTTCAATCACACACACTTTATGCTGAAAGAAGCTGTTCCCCAACACAGTGATGTATTGATTATTGTTTTTATTATCCCCCAGTTTTATCTTTAGTAGTTTCTAAGGTTCACTGATCTTCCATGTATCTCATTTACTATCACTCAGTTTGTTTATTTATTTACTTTTCCTTAATCTCACACTTCCAGTTTTCATCTCTGCAAGTATCTATATCTATAATCTCTATTTGTTTGTGTGATATTTTGTTCATTCCTCTGGATCTTGAACAACTGAAACACAGTTGTGATAAATGTCTTTGTATCTTCTCCTGAGATACCAAATGGGAAGGCTGGGTACAAAGGGCAAACTGGGGTCCTCAGATCTGGTTGAGCTGAGCCAGACCTGACCTGGCTTTGCTTTCAGGCCTCCTGGGCTAGAGGAAGAGTGTGACACAGACCAGGAAGATGTTTGTATCTCACTTATCCGTCTGCCTGATTCACTGTGAGCTTTATCATTGTTGTCCCACCTGTGACAGTAATAGTTAGACTAACCCCCAGGTTGGGCTCTGCTGATGGACAGGGTGGCTGTGTTTTCTGAAATGTAGCCAGAAATTTTGTCAGAGATTTCTTAGGATTCTTTGCAATCTCCTTAGATGAATAGTACAGGAGCCTGGTTTGTTCTATTTTTTTTTAATTAAATTTATTTTTTTTTAATTCTTTGTGTAGTTGTAGATGAACAGAATGTGTTTTTTTGTTTATTTTTATGTGGTGCTAAGGATCAAACCTAGTGCCTCATACATGCTAGGCAAGTGCTCTACCACTGAGCTACAGCCTCAGCCCCAAATTAGATTTATATATATATATATATATATATACACACACACACAAAACTTGTACATATATTGGGGTAACATGAAATTCTGATACATGTGCATGTTGTATAATATTTAAATCAGGCTAAAATCAGGCAATTCAGCATGTACCTATAGTCCTAGCCACCCAGGAGGCTGAGGCAAGAGCATCACTTGAACCCAGGAGTTCTAAACAGCCTAGGCAACATAGTGAGACCCCATCTCAAAAAAAAAAAAAAAAAGTTTAAATAAGATTAAATTTATTAATATCTCTAAACATTTATCATTTATAGTGAAAACTTACAAAATCATTTCTTCTAGCCTTTTCTAATGCACTGTAAAAGGATTAAGTTGATAAAATTTTGTTCTGTACATTTTACCACAACTTTATAAAAGAATCACTGCTGGGCACTGTGGTACACATCAATGACTGAGGAGGCTTAGGCAGAAAGATCTCAAATTCAAGACCAGACTTAGCAATTTAGCAATATCCTCTTTTTTAGATATACATCACAGTAGAGTGTATTTTAACATTATATATATAATATTATATATAATATATATTTATGGAGTATAACTTATTCTAATTAAGATTCCATTCTTGTGGTTGTACATGATGTGAAGTTACACTGGTTATGTAGTACGTGAACATGGGAAAGTTATGTTGGATTCATTCTACTATCTTTTCATTCCTACCCCAGCTCCCTTCCCTTTGTCTAATCCAATGATCTTTTATTCTTCCTTCCACCCACACCCACCTTATTGTGTTAAAATCCACATTTCAGAGAAAACATTGCATTCATTCTTTGTATTTTGGTGTGTGTGTGTGTGTGTGTGTGTGTGTGTGTGTGATGTAAATAGCTGCCAAGTAGGAGGTCTCTGCACCATATCTACTAAATAATTCCTTACTCTCTTATCTTAGTATAATTGGTTAAAGGTACACAGGCAACAGCCTCACTGATTTTTCTATTTAGAAATTTCTTCCACCACATTTTACTTTCTCTTAATTTTGGCTTTCCATCAAGCCCTAAGGCCTAGGCACAGTTTAGCTTGATTCTTTGCTTGACTCCATTTTCCAAATGATATTGCTCCTTTCCATCTGAGCCCTCATCAGCATGATGCCCTCATCTGTCCACATTTTTAGTAGCATCCTGGTCATGACCACATAACCAATCTTTAAGAAGTTATAAACTATTCCTAATTTTTTTTTGCCATCTAGCTCCTCAACAGAATCATCCATATTGTTCCATGTTCAGCATTTTAAGCTTTTTTAGCCTGTTTCTCCAAGATCTCCCAGCCCTATTTCTAAATTTTCATGTATTGGTTGTTAAAAACAGTCTTATTTCTCTATTCCAATTTTCAGTCTTAGTCCTTTTTATGTTACTGTATCTGATTACCACAGACAGGTAACTTATGAGGAAAAGAGGTTTATTTAGCTCATAGTTCTGTAAGTCCAACAACATAGCACCATCATATTCTTGACTCTCCTGAGGGCCTTTCTGCTGACAGAGAGGCTACAGAGTCCTGAGATGGTGGAGGGCATCATGTAATAAGACAAATCTTGCTCAGGTTTCTCTTTGCATTCTTAAGCTGCAGTCCCATTGGATTAAGACTTGGTCTTTATAACCTCATTAACATTTATTACCTTTCTAAGGTCTGACCTCTAAATACATAGATTACATTTCTCCACTCTATCTCATGATGGGGAATGAATTTCCACCTCAGTTTGGGTGGAGACATTCAAGTTATAGCATAAAGAATAAATATCATATGCAGGCAGTCCTTCAGTTCTCCCATGGTTCTTGATTAAAGACAGAAAATCACTACCACCATTAAGGCAGGGCTGATAATGGACCAAGAACTTCAGAAATAAACTCTGGATTCCTCCCACCTGGAAGGGGAGGTGTTTGCTGAAGGTTCAGGTGATGTGGAATAAATTGGGAAGAGTCATAATGAGTATCAGCTACAACGTTGGAACCAGTAACAAGGAGGTTCAAGTATTTGAAATGAACATGTAGATACAGGTTAGCCAAATATTCTTGTTTTCTCATCCCCTTTCTTCCTCGTATTTTCCAACATAAGACATTCTGACAGTATATGTTTGACTTTGAGATGAAGTGTTTGAAAATAAAATGTGAATTAGCTCTGAGAAGAATAATGTCACCCAAAAGTCAGAAAGGATTTTGCATAATTTCACCAAGGAACAGTGAGTCTGTTTATGATTTTATCCAGGATTGTTGCATCTTATTAAGTAGGAACATGGATCTCAACATAATCTTTCTTCGGAGATTTGGTGGATTATAAAATGTGTGGCTTCCCATTGCCAATGGGTGGATTATGAGGACTTTATGTTAACAGTTTCCAGAATTTCCTTTATTCTACATTTCTGGTTAACCTTGGTGAAAAGAAATTTGCCTGTGTGAGATTCAGCATGTACTAGGGCATTCCCCAAACTATTAACAATTCCAACATCAGTTAAGAAATTGTCCCGGTGTGGTGTGAAACACACTGTATTAATGTCTGTTTATTCTATAGGGTTAGAATGCATACCATGGTCACCTAGTGGTTTCATGAAGCTGGATTCCTACAGAGGCAGAGCCAGGCAACTTGACTTCAGGCAGCAATCAGACCAGAATCACCCTGTGTGGGAATGGGTGGGCCAGCCTGACAGAGGAGTACCTGAGGAGATACCACAGGGCCCACTATACTGGTTTGCTCAGTTCAGATTCATAGGCTTCGTATGAGCTTGGGGCTTCAGAAGCTTTTCAAGGGCTGGATACTTCTGACTAATCCAGGTTATATGGACCTAAAAGTGGCCCAGTCTACACAAAGTGTAAATTCAGGGATCAAGAACAGAGTTCATTGACACCTGTGTCTGTCCTCCCACTTAGGTCCTCTATCCTTGACACACACCCAAGCCAAAAACTCACCAGGACAGCCTGATATGTCACCCAAAAATCCACTCATGATATCCCCTCTGCAAAGCCTACCTAGAGAACTGGAAGGAAAGGGCAGTCTAGGGGCCTCAGATCTGTATAAGCTGGGCCAGACTCTCTTATGGCTTTACTGCCAGTCCTCCTGAAGACTATAAGAATGTGACACAGAAAAGGAAAGTGTTTGTGTCTCACTTCTCCATCTGCCTGAAACACTGTGTGCTTTAGCATTGCTGTCCCACCTTTGACAGTAATAATCAGCCTCATCTTCAGCCTGGACCCTGCTGATAGTCAGGGTGGCTGTGTTCCCTGAGCTGGAGCCAGAGAATCGGTCAGGGATCCCTGAAGGCCTCTCACTGTCCTCATAAATCACCAGTACAGGGGACTGAGCAGACTTCTGCTGGTACCAATGAATATATTTTTCAGAGAGTTTGTCTCCAGAGCAGGTGATTATAGCTGTCTGACCTGGAGTCACTGACACTGAGGGTGGCTGTGTCAGTACATAGGAGGCCATGGAACCTGAAAGAGAGAAGAAGAGAGGGGGACCTGAGGATGAAGGACCCATTAGCAGGTACCCTTAATGACTATGTTGGGCTGAGCTCAAGGTTTGGGTTGGACCCAGCTCAGGATCCTGTGAGAGCTGAGCCTGGGGACAGGTTAGCAGATCACCTGTGCAGACAGACAGAAGGGTGAGAAGGAGAGGGATCCAGGCCATGGTGGAGATGTCCCAGAGTTCTGTCTCCTGAATCACAAGAGAGCTGGGCTCCCCCAGGCCTCTCTTATTTCCTCTCATGTCCTTTGGGGTAATATTTGGTTGTCATGCAAATTTTCTCCTCCCCTAGGTCTCTTCATTGAGTGCAAGTGGGAGTGAGAAGAAGAGACTGAGGAGGAGGAGTGGAGTCCCAACTTCCTCCAGATTTTTCTCTGGGCAGAAAATCAGCTTTGAACCCCAAGTTCCAGGATAGAGTCTCCTTTCAGAAATTGACACGATGACCATTGTCCCAGACCTCCTAAGGTGTGGTATGTCCTGGGCCCAGCTCAGCAGGGTTGTTGACCTTCTAGGAGCCTGGTCATGGGCTGAGATGAAACCTACTGTGGCCATTGATAACATCTGATTCAGCAGACAGTGAATCATTGTACCTAACTTTCCTCCTTCTCTTTCTGTGTCCCCAAGTGCATTTTTGTCCCATCCTTGCTGTTTCGTTTGAACGTGGTCTGGAAATATTAGCCTTTCTGGTAAATCATTTCATATATACATTTTGCTTGGTAAGCACGCACCTGCTTTTTGTATTCATCACAGCTTCTATTCTCATTTCACATCTGGTATTTTCTTCCTTCTGTGGCATCCCCCTTCTCACAAGGCACTAAGGGTCAGAACAAGAATACTTTCTTTTATTTAGTTGTTTATCAGTGTTTCAAATTATCTTGTTAAAAAGGCCAGAAACCAGACCTATTTAAGAACTGCACTTTAGACTTGTGGCCTCTGAATGTTATCATGGTCACAGGTACAGAATTGACTCTTGAAAGTGGGTGATCGGGGGTTCTTCCTGTAAGGAGGACCCTGTCAATGAACCAAGGATAGGCTATCATCAGAGCTGTGAAAAGAGGGACACAAGAGTCCATGTCAGTCTACAGAGGTTTTTTTTTTTTTTTATTTCTTTTAATTAGTTATACATGACAGTAGAATGCATTTATGCACTTCGATATATCATACATAGATAATTTCTCATTTTTCTGAGTGTACATGTTGTAGAATCATAGGTCATGCAGCCACATATATACATAAAGTAATGATATCTATTTCATTCTACTATCTTTCCTATCCCCACATACCCTCCCCTCTCCTCCCTTCACTTCCATCTACCTAATATAAGTTACTGCTATTCTTCTCTAGGGCTCCCTAGTTTATTGTGAATTAGCACCCACATATTAGAGAAAACATTCAGCCTTTGGTTTTTCAGGATTGATTTATTTCACTTAGCATGATATTCTCTAGCTCCATCCATTTCCTGGCAAATGCCATAATTTCATTCTTTTTTAAAGTTGAGAAATATTCCATTGCATATACCACATTTCCTTATCCATTCATTTATTGAAGGGCACCTATGTTGGTTCCATAGTTTAGCTATTGTGATTTGAGCTGCTATATACATTGACATGGCTGCATTACTGTAGTATGCTGATTTTATGTCCTTTGGGTATAAATCGAGGAGTGGGATAGCTGGGTCAAATAGTGGTTTCATTCCAAGTTTTCTGAAGAATCTCCATACTGCTTTCCATAGTGGTTGCACCCAATTTACAGTCCCACCAGCAATATATGAGTGCACATTTTTCTCCACATTCTTGCCAACATATATTGTTGCCTATATTCTCGATGATTGCCATTCTGACAGGAGTGAGATGAAATCTTAGTGTAGTTTTAATTTGCATTTCTCTAATTGCTAGAGATGTTGAACACTTTTTCATATATTTGTTGGTTGATTGTATTTCTTCTTCTGTGAAGTGTCTATTCATTTCCTTAGCCCATTTATTGATTAGGTTTTTTTTTTTTGGTGTTAAGTTTTTTGAGCTTTTAATATATCCTAGAGATTAATGCTTTATTGGAGGTGCATGTGGTAAAGATTTTCTCCTGATCTGTAGGCTTTCTCCTCACGTTATTGATGTTTCCTTTGCTGAGAAGAAGCTTTTCATTTGAATCCATCTCATTTATTGATTCTTAATTTTACTTCGTGTGCTTTAGGAATCTTGTTAAGGAAGTCAGGTCCTAGGCTGACATGGTGAAGATTTGGGCCTACTTTTTCTTCTATTAGGTGCAATGTCTCTGTTCTAGTTCCTAAGTCTTTGATCCACTTTGAGTTGAGTTTTGTGCAGGGAGAGAGACAGGTTTAATTTCATTTTGTATGCAAAAGAGTCAGCCTTGCAGCAGCTGCCCAGCCTGATACCTGGGACCAGCTCCTCTAGTGCATTTCCCAGGGAAAGCCCTCTTTTGCCCAGGCTCCTGGCATAATTGTGGGTTGGCACACTCTAAGTTTGATCCTCAAAACCTTTGCTCATTACAACCCAAGGCCATAGAATGAATTCTCCTTTCAATCTGGGGACTGCTCCTTAAACACCCGTTGAACCCCACAGCTGGCCTTCCTCTTGGGCTCCCCAGGGCATCTGGAGCTTCTGTTTTGACTGCTCCTTGATGCAGTTCTGCTGCCCCCTGCCAGTGTATGAGCCTCAGAGCAGGAACTTCCCTCTGCAGGGGACCCTTAAACCATCTTTTACCTGAGAGGGTTGGACAGGGAGTGCAGTCTCACTATATGTTGCCTCACCCACCCTGTCCTTCTCAGCACAGCACAGAGAAGTGGCCTCTGCAGTGTGCTTGACAGTGGGCCACGTAATTGAATGTCCAAATGTAAAATCTCTCTCTGGTCCATGTGTTTTGATAAAAGAGTGAAAAGTGCAGAATAAGCTTTAGCCTTACTACAAAGGGTCCGGTTCAGAGGGACCTATGTGACACCCCTCAGGGAAGTTTCCTTACTTCACAAATAGGAATCAAAACTGATTTTACTCCTTCTCCCATCACAGCATGGGTGATGCTACAGAACACAGGATGTGTTTGGTACCACAGTTCATCTGTGTGCTTATGCCACCTCCAACATCCCTGTTCTCCTCCCTCCTCCTCCCTCTTCTTCTGCTCCTGTTCTCTTCCTTGTTCTCATCAATATCACCACTACCACCACCATCATCATCATTGCTATTACAATTATTTTTATTTCATCACATATGCCCTCTCACTACAAAATGTTTACCAGCACATTAATGTATAATCATGAGTACTCTGTGCATCCTAATCTTGCATCAAAAACAATTTAGTAATAAATACTTTTAAGTGATACTAGCAATTTTTTTAAAATCTCATAATGGTCATGTCCAAAAAAATTGGAATAAAAATTGAGCCAACTGTGTGGTGAAATACTAGTTCATGGTGGAAGACTTTTGTATAAGACTGGTGTGAGCCTCCCATGAAATTGAAAAAAAAATCCTTCTATTCAGTCTTAATGAAGTCTAGGCCAACTTCACAAAAAAATCACTGTTTGCTGAGTCCATTTCATAGATCTCTTCAGAGGAAGGAAAGGATTCTAATATTAGACTATGCCACCTAGTGAAACCTGAGATATTTAGAGACAGGGTCTTGCTAAATTACTTAGGGATTCTCTAAGTGTGCTGAGGCTGGATTTTAACTCATGATTCTCCTACCTCAGGTTCCCAAGTAGCTGGGATTAAAGGTGTACACCATTGCACCCAGCTAAAGTAAGCAATTCTTAAAGAACTTCTCAATGACAGCAGAAAGTATCTTTCTTCTTAAAGTAAGCTAATCTGAGATACACAGCTATATTCATGTGAAGCAAGTTGTGTGATTGCAAGATAAACATCTGAACATCTGCATACCTCTCTGAACTAAAATTTTGAAATGAACACTATTAATGGCATTGCTAATGCAGGTAATCTATGGACAAATGAATGAGAAAAAGAACAGGAAGACAGAAAAATAAGTCATCTGTATCTACAATAGTCATATGGTTTTATGGTGAACTCCATAATTGAAAATTCATTCCAATTTATCTGTTTTATTTGCTGAGTCACAGAGATGTGTTTTTTCTGCTTTTCTGTTTTATTTTCCTCTGTATCTCATTGTCCATGATAAAACCAGCTCTCTGAACCTTGGAACACAGGAGAAACAGAACAACAGAAATGTTTCTTCCTGATGCTTCTCATAAAAATTTATGAAATGCTTTTTCAGTCTCTGTATTTTCATATTTATTTACTTTATCCTAATTAAATTTCCATATTGAAAACAACATGTTATTGTTTTTGCAGGTAATAGTTTCTCTATCAAAAAAGTTAAAAAAGAAAATGGGCCCCAAAATGCATGAAACAGCTGTGTGTGAACCCTGAAATACAAGCCATAGAAGGGAAGGTAGGAAGACAGGACTCAGAGGTGAGATTTCTGCTTGTCCTTTTTTCTCCCTGGCTTGGACTCCAGGCAGCCCTGGGACTGAAAGGGATCCCATATGAGACAGGACAAACCCCTTGTTCAGTGTTCCATCCTGAGAAAGGTGACTCTTGATGCTCTGAGTAGGATTGAGAAATCATGTTTTGTTTTCCTGCTGTCCATTTTCAATACCCCATCCTTCAGGACATCTGGCTTCACTGACAGCAGTCACAGCAGAAGGCGTAAGGACCTGATCTAGAGTGCATCCAAGAGGATGGCATGAAGCTTCCTTGGTTCTGTTGCCTTGTCTTCCTGGTACTCAGCCTGGACACATGTATAGGCATAGATGTGCTCAGCAATAAACATACACTTTGTTAAACCAGCAGGAGAAGGGTAAGCACCACAGATAAGGTTTAAGGAGGTTGAGATGAGGTTGGGAAAGCAACCACCCAGATCACTTATGATCTTATTATGGCCTTACCTCTATACTGCAGACACATGGATCTGATACTAAAGATGCAAAAACTGAAAACAGGGTTGAGGGGTAGGGATAGTCCACAACCAGTTTCCAAGTGGGAGACTGTATGGTGTATATACAAAGTAAATGCAAAGAGTATTGCAAAACTTTTATAAAGTAACCTACTCATGGAAAGTTAGAACTTGTATCTTGAACTCAACTTAGCAGACTGCCTGCTAAGACAGAAATATGCAAATATGATCTTAACAAGATGCAAGAGTTTTATAAAATAATATTGGAAGTCTGGAATAGAGTCCAACTATCTTGATATATAATGGATTTAGGGAAGCTCAACATTCATGTGAAAGACAGTCAGGAGATGACAGAAGTGTTACATTTCTCTGACAAAGGCTTTAGGGCACCCCTTGCAAAATCCATCCCAGAAATAAGGGCAAACACTATTGAAGTGAATGGAAATCTAGAAAAATACAGGAAGGAAATTAAAGTTTAAAGGAGAGAAATGTGTGGAATGATTACATATGGACACTCTCCTGGAGATATGAAATGAAAAATAGATGCTAAACAGGAGTCACCCTGATTAGCCTCATAATATAAACTAATCAATAAAATACACAGAAGGGAAAATTTAACAGTAAAAGAATCTTCCCAAAAACAGAAAAAAAAATTATCAGTAACCTGTGGGATAATCATGTGACTTATTATATAGGAAATGAGTGTCCTCAAAGGAGAACAAACAGATAGAAATTATAGTCTAATCTGTGATTCATCAAGTACAATTAAATCCACACATTCAAAAAGTTCAAATGTCAGAACAGGAACATGGAAAGAGCCACATGTGGGCTCATTAAATGCATCTTGTTTTCATGAAAACTTTTTTTTTCCACCCTGGATTTTATTTGGTAGGTAGTTACAATAGTGTGATTGATCTGGCTCATGTACATGCAGTCAGCTGGGTCCCAGGGTGGCTCTTTGCAAAGCTGAGGTGCAAGCTAAGGAAGCCAGGCAGGTCAGGGGTCCTTTCTACCTTCTTAAGCCTCCACCTGAGTTCTTGTCAATTCTAGTCTCCCTGGCATGATTAGGGACATTATCAGAGAAACATAATAGGGGGCACATCTGGGCACTTATTCTCTTTGCTGCAGAAGCATTTATTCAACCACCCCAAAATTCAACTCTTGACCCGATATGAGACCTTTTAAACCAGGATTTCTTGCAGGAAAGCTGACTTGGAAACATGGGGAGGTAGGAGGAAGGAGCAATAAGAGGGACCCTGGGAAGCAGATTGGGTGCCTACAGTAAAGAACCCTTGAGCTAGGTACCTTGGGTCAGGAAGAAACCTGCACTGCAGGTCCTGCCCTTCTTCAGGAACCAAAAGCAAGGACCAGAGGCAAATTGCAACCCCTTGTTACCCTGCCCACCTTCTGGCAGTCTCTAGATAATGATCTAAGGAAATAAGCTTATTACATTTATAATTAGAGGATAATTTGGAAAATTTACACTATTTACAAGGGTCACCCTACAAGGAGCCGGGAAGGTGAGACTGCTGGGCACAGAATGAAAATGGTTTGGGATACCGTTACTTTTGACATTCTCACCCTTCAGCTTATGGCCGGGAGAGTAGAGGAATTAGATTCTCTCAAGAAGCATAGGTGGCACAGAGACCATTTACCCTACTGCTTGCAAAGGTCCCAGCAGCAGTTAAGGTGTGACTGCTGCGTTGGCATAATCAGGCTGGGGAGCTAAGAGGAGCAGCATGGTCCCTACCTGCTATCCTCACTCAGAGGAATTGGGGTACACTGAGCCTTGGGACTGCCCAGCCACATGAATGCCTGGAATGGTGGACAGCTTGAGCAGCAAGGCAAGGTCAAGTCCAGTCTCTATGTAGTTCGGGAATAAACTTAGACCAGTTGATGTTGTCAGGGCCCAATGGGTCCTCCTCCAGGCCAGGGAAGCTGATATCCAGCAGCATCTTGCTAAGACTGTCAGTCATCATATCCAGAAACAGACCTTCAGTTAGAGAACGATTGGCTGAAAGACTGGGAACCTGTAGTTCTGGGGAGCCTGGCTTGGGAACTTCCAGATCAGAGGGGGAAGAGCTACTAAAGGGGTCAGAGGCAAGATCAAAGGGTTCTGAATTGAGGAGCTCTCAGGGTGAGTCAAAGAGGGAAATGCTTTTCAGCAGTGTGGTGCTCAGATCCATCAGCCCCAGGGAGTCAGGCAGGGAGCCAAAGGTGCCCTGGAGGGTTTGTACTGGGCTGAAATCAAGACCCTGTGCTTTGGTTGGAGGTGTGAGCCTCCAGGATTCAGGGGTTTGGGGGAGGATAAGATTTGCTTGGTGTGGAGGAGATGGGCAGAGTCTCCTTAATGGGGGTCTTGAAAGGTCCTCCCTCCTCCTGGAGGCAGCTCAGGTGGGAGACAGGCTCTGCCAGGAGGGGGCCTCAGTAGCTCGTCCAGATGTGCTGGGCCCTCTGAGAAGACCAGCTCAGGCTCATCCAGACAGGGAGGCTGCAGATGCTGTTCCTTCAAGACTGGCTCATCTCCCTCTTCTCCCTTCCTTTAATCACGAGCATTTCTGAGACACATCAGGCTGGGGACTTAAGTCCACTGTAGGACTTCTTGGGTCTTGGGGTGGGAGAGCAGGATGAATCCTCCCAGGAGTGAGACAGCTCCTCTTTGAATGATGGGCATGGGGAGGGCCATTCTTCCAAGGGAGGGCTCTCCACTTTAATGGGTCTTACTAATTGTGGCATGTCCTCCCCATGATGAGTTTCCTTTTCCTTGATGGACTGAACTTGAAGCAAAGGCAACAGCCCTTCTCCAAGCAGGGGTTTCTCCTCCTTCACTGGTCCCACAGCAGGAAGAGGGGCTATGCCCTCATCAGCTAGTAGCAGAAATCCTAAAAGAGAATCTAGAAGACTACATGCACAATCTGAGGGTAGGGTGACCTGCTTAACCAAGACTGGAAGCTCAGAAGCTTGGGGGCAATGCGGACTCACTTGCTATGACGGGCAAGTTCGGAGCTCATGAGTGAAGCTGCCAGGGGCAGTGGCACCTTCACTGAGGACTGCAGCACCAGTGACGGGTTCACTGGAAATCGGATGGGCACCAGGTATGAGCTGACCCAAGGAAGCAGAGGCTTCATCTTCCACCGTGCACCCAGTGGGAGTTCCATTTTGATGGTCATATTCCGGCGGAGCTCAGGATTGGGTCATTTCTGCTGCTTAAACACTTGGTCCAACGTCAAGTAGCGATTAGCACTGGGGTGAATGGTCCAAAAGGAGACCTTGCCATTGGCAGATGTCTCCCGAACAAACATGTCATGGAGGTAAATGTTGTGGCGAATGGAATTCTTCCAGCCTGGCTTGGCAATATGCTTAAAATAGGGTAAGTGGTCCTCAATCCAAGTATAGATGTCCTTCAAGATGCGCATCCTCTCAGTGCTGTTGATGGCAAACTGAATCATGGCCATGTAAGAGTAAGGCAGTCACTGAGACAGAGTCCTGCCAGGATGTTGAGGTTCCTGAGGGCTCTTCCATCTTAACCTGACTCTGCTCCGGGTGACAATTCTCTTTTTCCTCCATCTCTTGCTTGATGCTACAGGAGCCATCAGAACTCATCTTTCCAAGCCATTGGATGTTGGTTAAGCTGTTGTCCAGGGTGTAGGCTGCTGTGTCTCCACCAGCACAGTTCTCCAGTCTCTGCCCCAGAATGGGTCCAGGTGGTCTAAGAACATTTGCATCCCTAGTGGCAGGGTTTGGTCCCAATATGTCTGTAATAACTTCTGTCCTCTTAGAATCATTGCTGGTCTGGAATTGAGGCTGATGTCCTGAAGGGTGAGTTGAGGCTCTCCCACAGCTGATAAGGATTAATTTGTTGGGCCCACTGCTGCCACTCTCCTTTCCTTTGGCAATCAATGCTGTGATGATGCTTTGGATTATCAGCATTGTTGGGGATGGCCACCACCTCCATGTTGGGCATGGTAGGGTGGTTAGTAATCTTGATCCCAGTTGGAAACTTGCAAGAGTTGGACTCAGCCACCTCTTTGGGGCCTGTGCTTGACTAGGCTCCTCTTGGGCAGGGGGTCTCTTAGGTTCCTCCTCTGGTGTTTCGCATGGGGCATCTTGAACAGGAAGAGGCAGCCTCCGTCTTTTGAGAATTAGTGGCCGCCAGGGGCTGGTTTTCATTATGAATCTGTGCTATCACTCTCCATTGAGAATCACAAGAATGGACCCTCCAGATCCCAGCGCCGCCGCCTTGGCTTCTCCAACCTGGGGCTGGGCCAGGGCCCAGACAAGGACTTGCGCCAGGCCGGCCGGCGTTGGTGAAGGACGGGTGGGAACCCCTGGGGACCCCGGGATGGTCATGAAAACTTTCTAAAGCATGGTCAGTTAGTAAAATGTCAGCCATGAAATATGCTCCCTGGAAATTTCATTAGAAAGTTTCCTTTTCTCTCACTCCCTCCCACCATAGTCACAAAACAAACTCCAGTCTCAAGACATCTCCTCATTCTCCCAGAATGGGTGCTGGATTCTGTTCACAGCATCACTGGTGAGCTTTTGATTGAGGACTGCAAGACTTCAGGAAAAAAAATGCCTCTGGCGACATTTATTATGTTGATTGAGAGAGTGTGCCCTTCTGAAACTGGACTGAAACGTTTTTAAAAGGTTCACAAACAAGAGTGTCAGGAACAGGATAATGGAGAGCTACACAGATTTGAAGCCATGAACCATACTGAAAAGTGCTAGACCTGAGAAAGCCTGATTCTCAGCGTGCCATGAGAGCCCTTGTAAAAATACTTGCACAAGTCTCAACACCTGCAGTGGCAGTGATGGGCCTGGGGCAGAATGAAATCAGAACAGTGAGTGCAGATGGTTGGTTAGAGAAGGGAGTAATTTTCTATCCTTTCCCTATCCATAGCTCTGGCCTCTAGGTCCTCCCTACCCTGGTTTGTTCTCTGCAGAAAGGCAAATACAGATTTGTGGAAAATGAGTCCAGGTGGAGCTGATGCTATGGAGAACTCTGTGAACCTCATGAATGCTAAGTGGTGTGACCACCTCCTTCCCAGAAGTGTCCTATTGAGACTTGTTCAACTGGTGAATCTGACTTTCAAAGGGACTTGCACCATAGACATTTGTACTGCTAAGGATATTATGCCTGGGTGAGGGCCAGATTCTCATCTACACTTTCCTTTCTCTGCTAGTCTCATCAGGATCAGGAGCAGGAATTTCCTAATTTCCCTTCTACCTGAAGCCTCATCATTCAGAATTTCATCAATCTTCTTCCTCTCAAAAGAAGTGTTATCAAGCCTAGCATGGTGGTGCATGCCTATAACTCTAGTGACTCTGGAGGCTGAGGCAAGAGGTTCACAAGTTCAAAGCCAGGCTCAGCAACTTAGCAAGGCTCTAAGCACTAAGCAACACCCTGCCCTCAAGATAAAAAAAAATAAAAATAAGGGCTGCAGATGAGGTTAAGTGCCCAGGGGTTCAATCCTCGATTAAAAAAAAAAAAAAAAAAAAAAAACTGTTACCAGACCCACTGCTGGAACTCTTGCTGAGCTAAGGAGCAGAGGATATGAGGAAACTTACCCTTAACAAAATTCCTGTTGGATGTGACTTTCCTGGCAAAAGAACATATCAATGACAGATGGCCAACCAAGGAAAGCCTTACCTTTTACCATGATGCCTGCTTCTTGGGATGAGAAGAAATGGGAGGAGGCGGATATATAGTCACCATTTTTTGGTTTTCATTGTACTGTAAATAGTTATTTTATCTATCTCTAGTACTGCAAAAAAAATTTATTCATCTGTCAGAATCCTCTTTTGATATGGTACACTATACAATAATAGACTTTAAAGTTAAATAAACTTGAATTAATTCCCTTTCCTTAACTACAAAGAACAGGGACTCAGAATAAAATTATACGTAGAGACAATTTCTATAAGAAAAATATAAAGCAAGAGTAGGGTGAAAGAAGCTCCTATTTTGGTATGAGGCAGAACAAAGTCACCCAGAATCCATGAACCCAGAAAATTAAAAAAAGATGGGCCCAGTGCTCTAGCACTGTGACCCCATGCTGCTATGATAAAGCTCAGGTGGAAGCCTGGACCCTACTCCTTGCACCTCCAGCAGGTCCAGAACAGATCCATGCAGCAGGTGGAAAAGAAGGAAAGATGCACCTGAAAGTAGAATTCCTGGGAGGTTCCAAAAATGAGGCAAAAAATGCATCCTTGTCTCTCTCTCAGCCATGGAATTCCCTAGAGAGAATGGGAATTTCCTTGAGTCCTAAGCCCCCATGGCATCGAAGAGTGAAATTCTGGCAGGTGTTTTGAAATACGAAAGCTTCAAAAATTCAAATTTTCTTATCCATAGTAAGTAAGAATGTTCTCATATTTTTCAAAAAATATGTACATGTCTGTAATTTCAGAAGCTCAGGAGGCTGAGGCAAGAGGATCTCAAGTTCAAAGCCAGCCTCAGCAAAAGTGAGGTACTAAGCAACTCACTGAGACCCTGTCTCTAAATAAAATACAAAATAGGGCTGGAGATGTGGCTCAGCAGTAGAGTGCCCCTGAGTTGAATTCTGGTAACCCCACCCTAAAAAAAATATATGTACATGTGTAGTTTAATTATTAGAGAAAGCACAGGAAGATACTGATGTACTTTGAATCTTCACATCCAAAAACTACAAAGTACAATGGTAGGTACAGAAATGTCATATTGAGTTAACATGTGAGATGTTAGGATGTAAAAATTTCATTGCTAACACTAAAAATTTTTTGGCAAACTGGTGAAGGTTGATTATTGAAGGTTGATAGCTGTTTAAAGAATTCCTGAAAATATAATCAACAAAATTCATACTTTCAATTTTCAATTTTGATCTTTTCCCAGGATAGTTCCATGTGTGTTATAACTCGGGGTTCTGGGGAGTTGTAGCTCCAATAAGCCTTGCAATCAAGATGGCAGCTAAACTATACAGTGTATAGAGTTGCAAAGCATTGACTTTCAGTAGGTTAGGTATATGCAAAGCATTTTTTATTTGTATTTTTGATTCACAATGGATTTGTCAGGATGTAACTCCACTGTAAGTTGAGGACCATATGTCTGCATATGTAATTAACCTTTCATTCTAACTGGGGTTCCACCTAATAATTGGGTTGCATATCATGGAAATCATATACTTTGAGAATCCCTGAGAAATGGAATTCTCACCCTCCAAATATCTCTTTCATTATTGAAAAAAAAAAAAGAAAGAAAAAGAAGAAGTCATTTAGTTAAGAGCCCTGGAGAAAATTCACATACAGGGGTTCATTGACCTGAGGGACTTGTGATTCTATAAAAGAAGGAGATCCCACTCTCATTCTCTCCTGAATGGTTTCTTCCATGTGGGATTAGAAATTTCACCACAGGACAGGAGGGCAGCTGAGAAGGAACTGAATTTCTAATCCATGTTGCAGGAAGCAATCTTTTTACAGAGTTTATGGAAACTCATCAAAGCAAAAAGGAACCTTTGTCTTTAGGGGAGGTTTGGTCTCACTTCCCCCTAAACTTGGCCCACTGTGGTAATTATAACTGCCTGCCTATGAACAGCAGTATAATCAGTCTCATCCTCCAGCTGCAGCCCAGAGATGGTCAGAGAGACTGTGTTACCAGTCTTGGAGCCAGAGAAATGATTAGGGATCCCTGAGGGCCGACTACTAACACTATGAATCATGAGTTTATGGGTTGTTTCTGGATGATTTTGGTACCAGGAGACATCATTAAATCTCCCAATATCACTGCTGGTCCCAGCAAAGGAAATGGTGACTGACTGTCCAGGAGTTCCAAAGACTGAGGGAGGCTGAGTCAGAGCAGACTGGGCCCAGAAACCTGAAAAGAGGGGAAAACACACTATGTTGAATCAAACCCTTGCCAAGGCAAACCTGAGTAGGAGAAGGCAAAACCTTTGCCCAGATGTCCCCAAGACCCCATTTCTACAAATGTCACATGAGTCCAAGCCATGATGGTGGTGGTGCCCCAGAACACTGCCTCCTGAGACTCCAGCACT
The DNA here is from genome assembly GCF_021218885.2 of Marmota monax. NCBI lineage: Eukaryota > Metazoa > Chordata > Mammalia > Rodentia > Sciuridae > Marmota > Marmota monax. The sequence goes on along the minus strand of NW_026694289.1, from coordinate 403,240 downwards.
GGACCTGGCACCTCCAGACTTATTTATCTGCTTCATTGCCTCAGAGAAATGAAGGAGGTCCTCAATGCAAATCTGCTTCTTGCATCTTCCACTCCTCTGCCCACTCTGGCTTGTCCTGAACTCTATACACTTTTGCATCCCCCTCCTGAAGAGTTCAGCTGAGAGGATATTATCTCCCTGCCTTAGATTTCCTGAGGATCAAAAACATAAATTCTCTATCCTTGATTGCACAGGAGAGAAAGATCTGCTGAAGTCCATCATCTCTGTGAGCTTCTAGCTCTTCAGTGTCTCTGCTGAGTTCTCACTGTGTCTCAGACCTCCAGGTCACACCCCACAGTGCCCACTTCTGGAGTCCATCCTCCAAGATCACTCTACTGCTAGTAAACTAGGTTTCTGGCCCCAGGAAACACCTGCTATGGTGGTTGTTGGTGGGGTATCCCCAGAGGCAGCTGTGTTTCTGTCCCTCCCCTGTGCTATGTGTGGAAAAATATGTAGCATCAAATTCCACCAGTAAGTCAGTCACTCCCTGGACACTCACCACATGCCTCATGGACCATCCTCTGGTCAAAGAAGGAGTCTCATGGAGGAAACAGAGTGCTCCACAAAGAGCCATCATCTTGTCTTGATTTTGCAGTTTTGTTCCCGTCTGACCATTCCCAAGTAATGACCAGTTTTTGTTCAGTGGCTAAATCTCACTCTCAGAAGTGAATTCCAAGAGTCCTACTTCTTGTGTAGGGTATCTACAAGGACATGAGGGCAAAATGAGAAGGCAAAGATTTGAAAATGGTTATTTCTATTCAAACAAGGGCTATTTATTTTATTTTAAATTATTATTTTGGGGGGGTACGGAGGATTAAATCCAGGGTTTCTTAACTACTGAGCCACATCACAGCTGTTTTTATATTGTATTACAGACAGGGTCTCATTGAGTTGCTTACAACCTCGGTAAGTTGCTGAGGCTGGCTTTAAACTCAGGATCCTCTTGCCTCAGTCTCTCAAACTGCTTGGATTATAGGGATGCACCACCTTGCCTTGCCAAATATTTTATATTTTAATTGATATTTTATATCTTAGTCTATACTATCTGGTACAGTGTGTTATTGTTACAAAATAGATAAATTGTTGAATGATTAAGTCAGGCTAATGAACTTACCTCACTTTGTTTTTTAAAGCAGCTTTATTGAGTTGTAGCTCACATATCAACAATTCAGCCATTTCAAGTAGACACTCCAATGCCCCTTACTGTGTTCAGAGTTGTGTAACAATCACTACAATTAATTTTAGAGCATTTTCATCACCCAAGAAGGAAAATCCATGACCATTAACAGTCATTCCCAGTTGCTCTCTCCCTCAACATAGTCACTCACTATGCCTACCTATAAAAGAAATCACTTATCTTCTTTTCATTTTTAGATGATTCTTTATTCTAAAATTTTAAAATCACTTTTATGTGAGGAGAATATTTAAGTTATATTTTATTCAATTTTGAAATACATAATATTTTAGTATCAACTGTAGTTACCACACTATTCAGTAAACCAATAGAAATTATTTCTCTGATTGAAAATTTGTCCCCTTCTATTAAATCATACTTTATCCTGTTCTGTTTCCCACCTTACCCCTGTTGTGGAACCATTTTACTCTCCACTTCTGTTAGTACTTCTCTTATAGTTTCCACATATAATCGAAATCATTTAGTTTTTATGTTTCTGTGCCTAGCTTATTTCACCTAGCATAAGATTCTTTTATTTATACTATACACTTCATACTTAACTGAATATTACATTCAATTTTATGTTTAACTTACGTGTCTAGTCAAAGAGAATTAGTTATTTAAATTATTTTCTATCTTCTTGATTTGTTTCCATCCTACCCCATGAACATGGCATGACAAAGCAGAGTTATCTTAAGGAGCATATAATAAAAATAACACAATTGTGACACTAAGTCCCCCATTCATTTTCTGAAAATACTTTTAAAAGTCTTTTCTATCTTTGTATGTTTTGTGTGGCCTGTGGTTCAGACTGATTTAATTTCCTAAGTAAAAATATCACTGTTGTTTCTAGATTTCATTTAGAGTGTAGTAAGCACACACCATCTTTTCAGACTGAATTCAGCATATAAACCTCAGACTGCATACATGGAAGATCTTTGTGACCACTAGGCAAGCAAATCACAGAAGGCAGACTGGAGAAGAGACCAGCACATTAAAAATACACAGAGGAGAATTTTCCACTTCTATCCTGTGTCTCAGGCCTGCTCTTAGGAAGCCTGAGACCTGGATAGGGAATGGGCATATAGACAGAAAGAATTCTAGAAGAGGCCCCAGAGGAGAAAGGGAATTCCTCATGCTCTGAGAAACCTTGGAATATGCATGTTTTCTTTGTCTCAGTGGTTTTCTTTCCTTCATTCTACTTGATCCTCACTTGGGAAATTCTTCTGTGGTCACAGCAGTGGCAATGGAGACTGTCGGGCCTTTTCTTCATTTGAAAAGCTAATTTCCCAAGAGAGTATCATGTAATCACACTACTTTAATCTCTGTGTCCTCTTAGAACTGGATGTGGTCCTGGCCTCTGTCACAGGGAGTGAACAAATATTCAAGGAAACAAAAGTTCCAGTCTCATTGCCAGAAGACCAGAAGGGAAGGCTTGAGGACCCACACACAGTGGTGAAGGTTGTGGAAAGGAATGAGTTTGGAAAAATCACTCTGCAACTCAGGCTCAATTCTGAGCTACCCTTGTATCAACCAGATCCCACAGGGGATAGGAAAGAATATGGACAAGATTTGACATGTAGACTGCTACCTGGACCTCAGCTGACCCCTGCAAGGCTTACAATAAACAAAGATCCAAAGGTCAAGGCAAAGGGTTTCTAAATAGATACAAAGTTGAAACCACATTCCACAGAAGGCTGGTTTAGTATATATGTGCATATAGTCTGCTAAAGCAAAAACATCAACATAGGATTTTAAATACTCTCATCATAATAATATATAATTAGACATATCCCATATAAAATACAAGGCAACTGCATGTAAAGAACCAGGAAGTTTCTACTGATATTAGAAGAACAATGAACAGATATCCTATTGACCAAGTAGGACAGCTGATATATAATTAAGACTCTATTGCAAAGATTTTACACCAACCTTTAAAAACTGATTATTATAGAAATAATGTCAAAGTATCTGGAAATGAGAGAGACAAAGTTACAGCAAGGAAACAAAAGAAAGAGTGAGCCAAAAAGTGGCAGCACCACAGATGAGAACTATGTTAGATAGGGGTAGGAGAAGATTGATCTCTGAAGAAAGACTAATGACCTTCAAGTCATAGCAAGGAACTGTCCCCTCATGTAAAACCTAGAGAAGGAAAAGTGTTTTCTATTTTTTTTTAATCAAAAAGGATTTCTAGTTTCTGGTCTGACATATAAGAAATGCATGATGTCTAATAAGTAAAGTCCGCATACACCAGATTCAACCAGGTTCTTATACAAAATTACATATAGGAGGAAGTGAGGGGAAAGGGAAAAAAAACAAGAGAGAGAAATGAATTACAGTAGATGGGGTAGAGAGAGAAGATGGGAGGGGAGGGGAGGGGAGGGGAGGGGGGATAGTAGAGGATAGGAAGGGCAGCAGAATACAACATACACTAGTATGGCAGTATGTAAAAACATGGATGTGTAACCGATGTGATTCTGCAATCTGAATACAGGGTAAAAATGGGAATTCATAATCCACTTGAATCAAATGTATGAAATATGATATGTCAAGAGCTTTGTAATGTTTTGAACAACTAATAATTAAAAAATAAAAATAAATAGATCATAAAAAAGAACCCCTGGGTTCAATTTGCAGTACAAAATATATATATATACAAGAACCCTGGGACAAAATCAAGAGACCAAATCTGACAGTTGCTTGGATAGAAGAGAGCATGGAGATACAGACAAAATATATTTAGAAACTCGGTGGTGAGAAAAATTTCCCACTTTAGAAATGAGAAAAAACACCCACATACAGGATGCATATAGAACCCTGAATAGACAAGATCAGCAAAAAACTTCCCCAAGACACATTAGAATCAAAACACCTAACAGAGAAATTGAGTAAAGAATATTAAAAGCTGCAAGAGAAAAATATCAGATCCCATTTAGAGGCAAACCAATAAGGCTCACATCTGACTTCTCAACTCAGATCCTAAAATAATGAAGGGCCTGAAATAAGATATTACAGACTCTAAAAGATAACAATTGCCTGCTAAGATTGCTATCCAGCAAAGCTATCTCTCAGAACAAATGAGAAACAAAATCTTTCCATTATAAGTTTGAGTTGAAATAATTCAGGACCATTAAACCAGCACTACAAAAAATACATAAAGTTATTCTCACAAAAATGACCCCAAAAGCAAACCCCAAAGCTTCCAAAGAGTTGAAGATCAATAGAAGTGCAATTTACTAATTTTTAAAAGGCAGAATTAAATATAATAAATTAACAAAAATATCAGGTAATAATAATCATTTCTCCATAATAACACAGAACGTAAATAGTCTCAACTCCTCAAAATAGATAGGCAGAATGAATTTAAAAATTGAGGTCTAATTACATGCTGTTTGCAATAGACTAATATTTTAGGCAAAGACATTCATAGGCTGAAAGTTAAAGGATGGAAAAAAAGATTCCATTCAAATTGAGTAAAAAAATAAGCTGGAGTGGCTATTTTCATATCTGACAAAGCAGATTTCAAGCAAAAAAATCAATCAGAAGAGAGAAAGAAGACCACTACATAACTAGTAAAGGGACCAGTCAAACAAAAAGGTATGGAAAGAGAAATTATGTATGTCCCAATGTCAATGCACCTAATTACATTTAAATTACTTCTTGACATTAAATCCATAGAGACCCCAATGCAATAATACTGGTTGATTTTAATACACTCTATTACCAATAGACAGGTCATCCAAACATAAAATCAATAAAGATATTTCTGACCTAAATAATATCATCAATTAAATGGACCTAACAGTCATCTACAGAATATTTAACACCAAAACAGAAGAATTCATTTTCTTTTTCATTAAAGCATTTTTTTACTTAATATGGGACAACTTTTAAATTATATCTGGTGACTCTTGAATAATGAAAATAGATACTTCAAATGGTATTTCAAATCAAGAATGAAAACATTTTTATTCTCAATATGTTTGTTTTGTTTCTCTTCACCCTGAAGCTTTTTTAATCAACTAGGACTGAAGAAAAGTTATTTGATTATTCATTTGACATGTTTTATCAACAAAGAATAATAATATATAGGTTGGGAGTTTATTTTTTGAAACAGAACATGTATTCTTTTTTTAACATTTTTTAGATGTAGGTGGACATAATACCTTTATTTTATTTGTTCATTTTTATGTGGTACCAGGGATTGAACTCACTGCCTCACAAGTGCTATGCAAGCACTCTGCCACTGAGCCACAATCCCAGCCCCAAAACATGTACTCTTAAATGACAAACACAGACATATTAAACAAAATTGTCTAGAGAGCAGAATAAAAGCATCATGTACTGTGGCATGTGCTCACTCTGAAAATTCCATGATGGTCTCTCACCATGTGATTTGGTGATGCACATCTTGCCCTCCATTGCAACTGTCAGTCTATGAACAGAGAGGGTCAAATTTGAAAGCAGTGGTGAGGTTCTCAGGTTATAATCAGGAATCCTCTGAGATGGGAAACCTTGCTGCTATGGAGTTATGTTTAGACAGAACTTCTGGATGTTATTTCCTCAAACTAATCAGTTAAATTTAACACAACCTATTTTCATGTTTATTTGATTTTCCACCCTTCAATTTCTCCACATATTTCTTTTTCTTTCTTTTCTTTTTTTTAGAGAGAGAGAATTTTTTTTAATATTTATTTTTTAGTTTTCGGTAGACACCACATCTTTATTTTTATTTTTTATGCGGTGCTGAGGTGAGTACACTACCACTTGAGCCACATCCCCAGCCCAACCACATATTTCTTAAATGTGTTTTTGTAGTTTGGCTTTATTACTCAGTTGTATTTTATCATTCTATAAAGATGGTTGCCTTAAATATTTCTTAAATTTAGGAAATGTTCATTTCTTTATGCCAATTTTGTGTACACTCTTTGAAATAATAGATAAGGGGCAGAAGGTGTGAAATCTAAACATAGCAATAGACATTCATGTAAGGGGAATTACAAGCCAAACTGTTCTGAATGTCATTGTCAAAATACAAAACCCAGTGTTATATCTGTGCAAACCCAGACATGCTTAGAAAGGAAAAAACTTGGGATTTCAAGGTAAGATGTCCACAGAATTGAGAAGGCCAGGATCCCTTCTGTTTGGGTGCTTATGAGAGAGTGAAGACAAAGGACAGTACTATCAGGCAAAGGTGTGGAGATTTCATTTTATGATAGAATGAATGAGGGCCCAAGTTTCCCTCAGGGAGCACTTCTCAAAACTGGGGCCTAGGTCAGGTCCCTCTAAGGTAGATAAGAGCCAGCCTCCTGCCCCTGCAGGGTCTAGAAAGAGATGAGGGGATATGAGACTGGGTTTGGATGAGGCACATCATGAGCAGATGTTCAAAGTGGATGCAATCACTACCTGTTTTCAGTGAGGCCTTGCTCCATTCAGCCAGTTGCTCCATTCAGCCAGTTGCTCATCTCAGTAGTCAGCAGATGTAGCGATTTACTGCACCACCAGACCACCAGTCCAGTGCCCAATTGCCCTCTTCATTAGCATTAACTGCCCATCCACAGTTGGGCAGTGAATAAAAAAAAAAAAAAGATTATTTCTTGGTACAGCCAGCAAGTGGCAGTTGCATTAGAATATCCTGAGTTCCAAGTCAGTTTGAGAGCCATAGAGACTACTGGTCACTTGGGGTAGTCAGTTGATCATCAAGATGGCTCACTGAATTGATAGTGAGAAGGTACTGGGGAAAGAGGCCCGGCAGGATGGGTTTTCTTTTTTTCTTAAGAGGGACTTTAACTAGAAAAAACTGCCATATTTTATGTCAAACATTAAAAGGTAAGGGACATAACACTGGGTTGTGTGTTGACTCTTCTCTTGGCTCAGATGCCTATTCCAGGGCATCAGACTTCCCAAGGAAACCTTGGCACAAGAGGATTTGAGAAAAGAGTGACAACAGCTCTTCATTAAGGGATCCAGGGCATTGCGGAGGGAGTTCATATGTTAAGGATCACTGGCCCCAAGGAACCAAATATATTCTTATCTCTATTATTTATAGGTGTTGTAACTTTCCACAAGGCTCTTAAAATCTCTTAAATTTCAATTTCCTGAACCAAAAATGTGAGTTGCAAACTTTGCTGCCTATACCTTGAGACTGAAGTGGGGATTATGGCAAATAACAGCTTCACCATGAGCTGCAAAGTGTAGGGCTCGTGTAAAGGAAGAAGAGCTTACAGCTTACATACATTTAACAATTAACACTACCATAGGTAACTTTCCACATCTACAAATAAGGAACTGAGGCACAGAGAGATCTTTCAGTGTTTAGTGGTACATACAACTTATAAGCAGTATTTAATCCTAGAATATGAGAGCTCCTGTGCTGTCAGTCACTGTTTTCTGCCTTTCCATTTCAGTGAAGTCATTTGCCCTACATCAAGTCTGTTGACTTTTAAGTATATGCAACTCTGAGAGATCTTGTAAAATCCAACTCTCAGGTGATTTTGCTGACTAATCCATGAGAAGGGATATCAAAATCTATAACTGTGAGAAAATTCAAAATCCTCTTCATATATATATATATATATATATATATATATATATATATTGCATTATTGCTAACTATAGTTACTACACAATAAAACACCAGATGTGATCCCTAAAGTCCAATTGTAACATGGCACACACTGACCAAACTCCCCTTAGGCTCTGGTAACAATTCTGTCTTTTTCGATTTCTATGAGATAACCTTTAAAAAAAAATGAGTGATATTGTGCAGAATTTTTCTTCCTGTGCCTAGCTTATTTTACTTAATGTCCCCCTAGACCATCTGTGCTGTTGCAAATGACAGAATTGTTCTCAAGAAAAAGAAACATAGTCTTTAAAGTGTTGGATATGCTATGTTGCAAATTATATACATGTTCTAAAACATGATACTGGAATACAAGAATATACACATATTTTATGTGTGAATTTTTTTAAAAATGTAGAATGGTGACAAAATTGATGTTAGTTTCCTATGGTTTTTCTGCCTGCAAGACAGCTTTCTCTATAACATTTCCCAGGTTTTGGCCTCTCCAAGAGTCATTCCTCAAGAATCAAGAAAATCTGCCCACCCAAGGCAGTGATTCTTCAAAATCATAATTTGTCATGGAAACAAAGTGCATCCTACGGATGCATCAAATGAAGGTACTATGAAAATCCCATCATTAAATTACTCAAGAATGTTAATTCCTCTCTCATATTTAAGAGAAGATTTAAAAATTTTATACCATATTCTTATATTTCATATGTGAAATTTTAAATTCTTAAAGACAATCAGTATTGCTACACATTCAGAAGTAACATATTTACAACTTAAAAAGTTTTGTTCACTTGCAATGGTAAAAACTCAAGATAATATTTAGATATTTAACCAATTGTTGAACATTAGCTGAAATAGATCTCTTCCTAAAACAGTGTCTTCTGATTTAATAGAACTAATTAGGAACACTGTTAACAAACAAATTATACAGATAGTACAAATAGTTCTCACACCCTCCCCTGCACTGGCCAGATTGCTTATACTCATATGGTACATTTCTTGGATGAGTAAATGATGATATATTATGAGCAACTATAGTCCAGATTTTGCATGAAGATTCAGTGGTGCACAGTTCTGGGGATTTTGACAAATGTATGACATCATTCATAGCCATTAAAAAATAGTTAACTTGCTCTAACAAATTGTTTTCCATGTGAATCCCAATCCCCTTTTCCCAGAAACCTTAGCATTCATTGAATTTCTGCTCTTTATTGACTTTCTTTCCCATAATTTCATATAGTTAGAATCACAGAGTATCCAATTTTTCAGCCTTATTTATTTTATTTAGCAGTATGCGTTCCAGATTTCTTTTTTTAAATCTCTTTGGAACTCCATAACTCAATTATTTTTATTACTAAATAATATTCCACTAGGTAGATGTACTACAGTTTGTTGTACATTCCACTTACTATGCAGGATATCTCAATTTTTCTGTAGTTTGGGAAAGTATGAATAAAGTTGCTATAAACATTCCTGGTTTTTTTGCTATAAACACATTCCTAGATTTTTCTGTGGTTGTAATTTAAATTTTTTTTATTCGTGCACATTAGCTGTAAAGAATAATGGATTGCCTTGTGGCATGTTGTGCATTCAGATCACATTACTTTGGCCATTACTTTGACCATTCTCTTTCACTCCAACCCCTACCCCATCCCATTCCTCTTCTCTAACAGTTTCCCTTCTACTTTTATAGACATAGTTTTTTAATATAACTGTATATTTACCTAGGATTATGATCACTTCCTTGAATGGTAAAGTTAGAATTTGGTAAATGTTATCATTTAGATATGAGGTGCTTGCTCAAAGCTCCTGTTGAAAGATCTAAGCAATCTCATTCTACTTAGGACCTAATTTTTCTCTGAAACTTAACCTCTGACTGACTGCAGTCCTAAAGTCAGGAAAATACCACAGAAAAGCTCTGTGGAAACAGTTCTCGGAAAAGCCGCAGATGGTGATCGCCTAAGATAGGCCAAGATATTGAAATATATGAAATTCCAGATGGCTCCCACCTAGGTGTGGTAACCAATATCTGAACTAGAAGCCCTGCAGTTTGGCACGTACCCCCCTTGCGACATCCTCACGATTTAAACCAATCAATTTTAAGTGCGTCAACCCTTTGAACTAACCAATATTTTTTCCAGATTCTTTCCCACCACTTGATATACTAATCATGTTTTAGAGTTGTTATTTGATTTTCCCACGGTGTGTGATGATTTGCTAAGAGATGCTATGATGTATGTGGGGGTCCCTGCCTTCTCCAAAGAATGTATAAAATTGCTGAAAACCCTGGGCTCAGGGCCTCTCAGCGTCACCAGTTGCTGTGTGTGTATGCGGAGGACCGAGCTAGCTCTCAATAAACACCTCTTTGCTGCTTACATCAATCTTGGTCTCTGGTGGTCTTTTAGGGGTCCCGAATTCGAGCATAACACTATGTTAATGCAGAAATGTTGGGAGGTGAAATGATTGGATTGTGATAGTTTCAACTTAATCAGTCCATCAGTTTGAATGGATTAACTGGGTGTTAATTGTGGGCAGGTGGAGCTGTGGATGGACAAGGTGGTTCATTGGGGGGATGCCTTGCAAAGTAGTCACTGTCCCTTTTTCTCTCTCTGGTTCCTGGCCACCATGAATGAAGCAGTATTCCTCTACCAGGTTCTTCTGTTGTGATGTTCTGCCTCATCCTTGGGCCCAGAGCAATGCAGTCAGCCTGCCATGGACGAAATCTTTGAAACCATGGACCAAAATAAACTTTTTCTCCTCTAAGTTGCTCTTATCAGGTATTGTGGTCACAGTGACAAAATGATAACACAATAGGCTCATTGAACCCATCTAAGACTGGTTCTTTCTCTTTTTAAATGCTATTAATTGACTTTTCAATTTATCTAATATATAAAGAACTGTTCAGACTATCTTTCTCAATGTATAAATATTGGTGATTTCTGCCACTAAAGAATTGGTCCATTTCAACCAAGCAAATATATATATATAGTCAGAGAATGGTTAAAAGTATTCTGTCATTTCCTTTTCTTTTTTGTCGTCTTCTTTGTGTGTGTGTGTGTGTGTGTGTGTGTGTGGTACTAGAGACTTAATCTAGGGGCACTTTACCACTGAGCTACATCCCCAGCCCCTTTTTTGATTTTTATTTTGAGATAGGGTCTCACTAAGTTGCTTAGGACCTTGCTAAGTGGCTGAGGCTAAACTTAAACTTTTGACCTTTCTATCTCAGGCTCCTGAGACACTGGGATTACAGGATTACACCACTGCTCCTAGCTGTATTCCATTGTTTTCCTTTAATTTTCCATGGACTTAGTAATGATAACAAGTCTTAATTTGTAGTATTGGTTCATTGTTTATTCTTCTTCTTTTTTTTTTCTCATGGTTAAGGTGGCTAATGGTTTGTCAGCACTGCCAATCATTTAAATAACTACATTTTGGGTATGTTGATCTTTGATATTGATTTTCTTTTTTTCCATTACATTGATTTTTGTTATAATTGGGTTTTTGTTTGTCTGCTTTGTAAAAATGCCTTCACTCCTGATTTCCAAAGGTGTGAGGTTTGATTGTTGGTTTTAGGCCTTTTGTTATCTATATATTGCATGCAGTAAAAGAGATTTCTCTCTGAGCACTGTTTTCACTGCATCACACAATTTTTAAAAGGCACATTCTCATTTCATTTTGGTCAAAATATAAAAACATCCATGTAGGTTTAATCTTTGACTCATCTGTTTTATAGGCTATATTGTTCAATCTTCAAATATTTGAGGGTTGTCCATTTATCTTTTGGTTGTTGAATTCTGATTTAAATCCACAGTAGTATGGGAGCATATTTTACATTTTTGCATTTTTTCAACTTTTGGGGATGTGCTTTCTGGCCCACAGTGTCATCTATCTTGATTCATGTTTTACATGACATTGAGAAGAAAGTATATTTTCTCATGGTTGAAGTATTCATTGTACAAGTGCCAATTAGGTCTGGTTGAATGATAGTGCTTTTTTTAAAAGGTTTTTCTGGATTTCCATGACAAAGTACCAGATTGTTTGGCTTGAATAACAGAAATTTATTTTTTCACCCTGGAAGCCCAAAGTCAAGATATACTTGGGACCATCCTACTTCTGAAATGTCTCTCTGTGTGTGGAATTATGAGGGGTCGATTCCTTCCCTCTGCAGTTTTAGGACATCTTGTATGTCCTCACTCCTGGGTTAAAGCATAGAGAAAGTGGAGGATAGAATGGGTTCAAGAATACTGCCTCTGGGATTACTGTGTGTACCTCCTAGAGAAGAGAGAAGTTTAACCTCAACTCACATCAGCCTCCATATATCACCTAAAGCCAATGATTTCAGTTAGCTACTATTTGTGAGAACCGTGCCCAACTGTCCCATGATCCCCTCCAAGGCCAGGCAGGAATACTGGAAGATGGGTGGAAAGGAGCTGCTGGTCTTGCTGAAAACTTGCCCTCATGGCCCACTGGCTTCATCATGTAGAATAAAGCAGACCCAAGATGTAGCCCCTAGGCAGCAGGCCAGAATGTCACTGACCCTTCAGACACACGGTTCCAATCAAACTGTGCTATTCTGTTTCTGCACTGAAGCCATGTCCATTCCTGTTCCCTTTATCAGGCCTACCAGTAGCCTTTCGGGCTAGTCCATCCAAGATTCTGTGTAAACTCCAGCAGGTGCCATTTACTTATATGACTCTCACTCATTGTCTCCCTTATAGACTAAAGGGATTTAGAAAGGTCATAGTACTTCTAAACTTGTGCTTGCCATCTCTAATGTCAAGGAAATATATGGGGTTAGGGCAAAGATGCAGTATTTCCTAATTACGTTAGGTTAGCACAGACATAAAATCCTCACTGTGTATGTAGAGTTGGTTGTCATTTTCTACCACAGGATCTAACACAGGTCCCAATATAGGAAGGGATCCATGGGTTTTTCAAACAGATGGAGTCCATCTTGAGTATTTCCTTGTGAGTTTTAACACTGGAGAACACTATGATGGGTAGAGATTAAGAAAGCAAAAGTAAATGGCATGATACAAGAGAATGAGAGCAGGCAATGAAAGAAGAGAAGTCTGAAAGAAATCACTATCATGCTAAGAAAATCATGCAGATACTGGCTGTCTCTAAAAGGAAGGGGATGACACAGACACCTGGCTGCAGTTAGGGAATCTGAGGGCTGAGAAAGGATGTAGGAGATCAGAGACCACTTCCTCATTGCATAGTTGCAATCTAGGCCTTGGAGAAGTATATATAGATATTCAAGAGGGTCTTGAAATTGAGCGACACAGTAGCCAGCAGTATCCAGGATCTGAGTCCCCACCTCAGCTTTAACACTCTCCTTTCCTTTCCCATCGCCACCTTATCACTACCACCATTTCTGGCACGCAGAAGATTCTCTTCAGTTTTCCATCTGTGAAGATTTGGAGACACACAGATACAAAGTGCATGTAATTCATTTTCTCTCACAATTTTTCTCTGTCCTCTGCCATTTTGTTCATGAGCTCCTGGTTTTAGATCTTTTTTCCCACTTTTGGTAGTTAATGAACAAGCTGGTTTCATCTAGGCAGTTCATTCAGTCACTTTCCTATGAATGATGGGGTTAGATTCTGAGAAATCTGTCCTCATGTGATTTGGTCACTGTGTGAATATCCTGTAGTGTACATAAGCAAATAAAGTTAGTTAACATCTCACAAGGTGAATGATCTTAAGGGTCCACTCTTGCCTATGCAGTGCTTCACTGACCCACACATCATCTGGGGGCACATGACTATGGTCAACCCCTTAATGTCTATAAAATTTCACTGCTTTCCCTCTCTTTTATTACCATCATCCTAGTTTCCCATCCTGAGGCTGCAATAATGAATTATACTGAGCAACCCTGCATGGCCAGCTAGCAGCTGGGCTGGGGACAGAAGAGCTGGAACCCATGCTCCTGGAATGAAATGGGGAAAAGTCTGGTCTTCTCTGTGTAACATAAACATGTTCTTATTCTGGGTAGCTCCAGACACCAGTTTTGCCTTCCTTCCAAACGTCACAAACATCTCTTTATCTGGAGTAACTGAAAGCAGCCAGAATTTAGGGGTTTCAAGGAGGAAGAGGAACATTTGAGAGTATGGAGGGAGTATATGAAGGGTGAGTAGGTAAGTACACAATCTTCTCTACACCTTGCCTACATTTTATTTTTGGTACATCAAGAAAACCAAGGAGAACACTGCACTGGTAGCTGGTGTGTGTGAGCATGCAAGTAGAGATAAGAGAGTGATAAAAATCCCTGTGTGGAAGTGAAGGAGGCACCAGAATATGCTCCTAGGGAATGGACACCATTGTATGACCTGCTTCTATTCCTGCCAGGCTGAGGTTCATATTGCTGATTCAACCAGGAGAGGCTGTAGCAACTGGTAGGACCAACATGCCCATGAATACAGAGGGGGCTGCTCCTTTTCTCTTTTGTGAATATGCCACAAATGTTATTCAACCTCTCACTCTACAGGAACCTACTCCTGCCCAAATCAAGAGGGACCAGTGAATCATTAGTTATGGGGAGACACTGGAAGATGATGCTGACCCTCCACCCTTTTGAGCATCCTGGGAAGAATGTGAGGTAGAGAGAAGCAAACCAGGAATCCCTGTCATGCAAGAATGACAGCCAACCAGGCCCCAGTGTGCATCCCTGGGATACTTAACAGACATGGCATCTAGGCAGGCATACTACATTCTCCAAGATCAGCTGGAATTTGGTCAAGTCCTGGGGGCCCTCAGCCTGTGTAGAGCTCCATTGAGGCATAGAGTCACCTCATGGCAATATTTCTTTTTCATACAGAGATTCATTGGATTTTTTTTTCTGTAATTTTTTAATACATATTTCTTTTTAATTTTTTTTAGTTGTAGATAGATACAATATATTTATTTTTATTTGGTGCTGAGGATTAAACCTAGTGCCTTTTATGTGCTAGGCAAGCAGTCTAGCACTGAGTCACAATCCCAGCCCTTGAATACATATTTCAAATTCAAACAAAACAAACACTTGTAGGGGATACAGTGTAATGCTCACATGGATGGGATAAAGGAGCTATATTGCAAGTTTCTTACATTATTTCATTTTTCTCAGTTTGGAATTCAATGACATTAGTATACCTGGTTTCATGACATTTAAAAGGCATAGCCTTCTGCAACTCTTTTTATGATGAAATATTCTAAAATGATGAGATATATGTGAACTCACAGCCAATGCATTATTTCAATTAAAATGAACATTGACAGTTTGATGGGAATGTACATGAGAAAAAGAGAATGAGCAACAGCAAATTTTCCATATTTAATGTTGGGTTACCTGATGCATTCCAGGGAGTTCAGGGCTATGGGGCAGGGCCGTTTCATTCGCAGCCCCCCTCCCATGTCACCAAGACTTCTGACCTTCAGGGGTCCCAAGTGTGTGAGACTGGATCTTACCAATCTAGTGTCAGAAACTCCCTTTTCCTTTCCTCTGCATCAGGTTCACTGTTTAGATGAACAGCTCCTGAGGCTGCCCAAGTGGATGTCTAGGTGAATTAGCTCCTGGAGGACATTCATAGACACTATGTACCTACAGATAACACCCATAGCAGAGGCTATGTACCCCCTGAATGTGAGTCCTGGGTGCTCATGACCCAAAGTCACTATTCAGGGCCTAAGGAATCCTGTGCTCCTGAACATGCTTCAGGTATTCCTACTCCCTTGTATGTCCCCAGGGAGACACACCTGTGTTTGTATTGCTGATTTCTATTCCCACTCATTAGAGGAGAGTACCTGCAATCTTGGGGATCAGAAGAGCTGGGGCTTCCCTAGTAATGAGAAGCTCCAATCAGGGAAGAAGCACAAGGACAGAAGCCATATCCTACTCTTCCTTTCCATAGTTTCAATTAGATATCATTTATGTAGTTGTATGCATAATGAATAATTTTTGTAAATAAGTTCTGTTTTCAATATTGGATGTTTTGTATTAAATGATAGTCACTTGATGCCAATTGTTTTTCTATTTTTTTCTCTGTCCAAAAAAAAAAAAAAAAAATAGGGAGGGTTAAAGATGGCAGGCCAAAGGGAGGCAGCATTCTGTGTCACTCCATGATCCAGATCTCACCTAGTAAGAATACTGCTATCTCTGAGAGTGTTAGAAGATCCCTATACAGCTGCTCTCTGCAGAAATCACCAGCGCTGTGACCCCACACATGGCTCTAGGCCTCAGGGTTCAAGCAGGACACTGAGCTTTCAAGCAGGACTCCTGGCTCCCAACACCCAAAGTCCAAAGTTCTAGTCATGCAGGACTCAGAAGCGCCTTAGCTGAATCACCTATCAACACATCTACAGATCTCCAAGACTTTACTCCGCTCCCATGCAGGTTACTCAGCTGCTATCTACCCACAGCACAATGCCATCGCTCAGCTCCCCCAACCCCACCAGACACCCCAGCACTAAAAGCAGACTGCCTCCCTCTGGGCTCAATATTCTTGCCATATTAGGTGGGGGCAGCTCCCAGACCAGATCTCCAGCGGCCAGAAGAGGTCTTGGAACCTTATAAGAGCACTACAAACCTATAGGGTAAAAACAATAATACCCCAGACCCACAGAGCTGGAAAGGAAGACAAAAGAGAACATGAAAAGACAAGCAAAGAAAGTGCCCCAAACAAATAAAGACACCACATCATTAGAATCTTTAGCAGCCACAACAGAAGAAATTTCAGAGAAGGAGTTCAGGATGTACATGGTTAAAATGATGCAAAGCTGGTTCAACATAAGGAAATCAATAAATGTAATTCATCACATCAATAGACTCAAAGATAAGAATCATACGATCATCTCAATAGATGCAGAAAAAGCATTTGTCAAAATATAGCACCTCTTTATGTTCAAAACAGTAGAAAAACTAGGGGTAACAGAAACATATCTCAACATCGTAAAGGCTATCTATGCTAAGCCTCAGGTCAACATCATTCTAAACGGAGAGTTCCCATTGGTTGGGGAAGTGCGGTAAGAGGGAATTCCAAAGGAGGGATTTCCTGTTGGTGTAGTGTGTCTCGAGAGAAGGCCACGTGCGTGGCATTCACGGGAGTTTTGGAAATAAAGTTTGTTCCTGATTGAGTGGCTTGTGATTTTGTGCCCAGCCAGACTGCGGCATATATAAAAAAAAATATTCTAGCAATCTACTCTAAAATATCATCTAACTCCAATCAGAAAGGAAGCTATTATGAAGACAACAATAAGTGTTGGTGAGGATGTGGGGAAATGTACACTCATGCATTGCTGGTGGGACTGCAAATTGGTGCAGCCAATATGGAAAGCAGTATGGAGATTCCTGGGAAAACTGTGAATGGAACCACCATTTGATCCATCTATCCCTCTCCTAGGTATATACCCAAAGGACTTAAAAACAACATACTACAGGGACACGGCCATATCAATGTTTATAGCAGCACAGTTCACAATAACTAAATTGTGGAACCAACGTAGATGCCCTTCAGTAGAGGAATAAATTTTTTTAAAAAGTGGCATACATACACAATGGAATATTACTCAGCAATAAGAGAGAGTAAAATCATGGCATTTGCAGGTAAATGGATGGAGTAGGAAAAGATAATGCTAAGTGAAGTTAGCCAGTCCCCAAAAGAAAAATGCCAAATATTTTCTCTGATATAAGGTGACTGACTCATAGTGGGGTGGGGGGGAGCTTGGGAAGACTGGATGAACTCTAGATAGGGCAGAGAGGTGGGAAGGGAAGACAGGGTAGGAGGTTAACAATGATGGTGGAATGTGATGGACATCATTATCCAAAGTACATATATGAAGACATGAATTGGTGTGAACATACTTTATATACAAACAGAAATGTGAAAAAATGTGCTCTATATGTGTAATAAGAATTGTAATGCATTTCACTATCATGTATTAAAAATATTATCAATTAAAAAAATCATAGGAAAACAAAGGTAAAACTTGATGTATTATAAAGCAGCCATCCTATTTACTACTCCTACTTCACTCTTTCACTCCTATATCCCTCATTTTGTCTTAATTAAAAAAAACTGGTATCAACATTTTTCATGTTAACTTTCAATTCAGCAATTTGCATATGTCCTTATTTCAACTTGTCTCTAGGGATTTTGTTGACTCAAGTCTGTTCCTGTAAAAGGGACCTTGGAAACAAATTTAGCCAAGATCTTCCATGATCACTGAGATGTTTAGAACTTTATACCTAGTGTATCGATTCCTTGATTCCCCATTGTTCCCCTCGAAGAGCTTCAATATATTGTTCCATTTCCTTAGCACAGAGGATTTCTCTCTAAATAGCTTACAAATGAACTTCTCATTCTGTTGTCCATCATTTGCTCTTTGATTTCAGATGACCAAAGAATTTCTCTTTTCTTTAAAATTCTAGATTTTATTAAAATATCACTTTCTAATAGACATTCCAAATCAGTGCTCAGGATTCTCCTGAAGAAACTATTGCAAAGCATTTTATTTATATCCAGAAAACAACTTGAGTTATTGTTTCCATATTTTCTTTTCATCTTAGCTTTGGTTTTTTCTCTGTCAGGCAACTCTATCAATTATACATGAGAACTCCTATGGTATTTAACAACTCTAGGCATTTCTCTCAATCTTTTCCCACTTCTTACTCCAGATTTTTTTATATTCCCATTTCTTTCATCTCCTTTTAAGGCATATCCTTCACTTTATTTCTTCTGGTTTACTATTCTTTGCTCAAGTGATTTTTTTCAGTGTCTGCTTATTTTCTCCGGAGTTCTATCCATCCTTTTATGATGGAATTCAATCTCATCAATGAAGCCTCTTCAAGCTTTGTATCATTTTTCTTAGTAACTTTACCTCATTTTTTAACAAAGACTCATCCTCCAAAGTAAGTCTCATTAAAACTGAGAACTTTCATAGTGGCCTTAGTCTGTACTTATTTCCCTGTTCCTCTACAATATTTGTACATGGTTTACCATCAACATTCTCTGTCACCCAACTTTATATAAAATTTGTTTTTATAAATTCTTAAGAGCAACAGGATTCAGCAAAACTTTTCATTTTAACAGAGCTTTTCTCTGTTGGGTCTGTGCAATTCTCAAAACAAAGACATCTTTCTTCCTGCCAATTCCTGGCTTTGTACTTCCCCCATCCTTCAGTGACTCTTCTATCTCATTACCTCTTTTGTAGCTGTCCTTCTCTATTGTAATCCCATACCTAGTTATTGCTTCTCCATGTCAGGTCTATCTTAGAAAGGTACAACTGCTTCCATGCTCCTAAAATCTGTAGTCATTTTCTTAAAATGGCTTTCATTTTTATGGTTTCTTTCATTTATAGTGGTTTCTTTCCTACTATGTACAATGTTATTTCCTTTCTGAATTATTTACTTCTTTATATTTATCTGTTTCATTGTAAAATAATCGACTAGTAGTTTTTACTGGCTTATTTCTCTCACCAAATATTTTTGTCCTTTGATCCTTATATTTTGAGTTATCTGATTTTGAGTTATAAGTTTTCACTTTATTTCTGGGACTATTTTTGAAGTGATTTTTTTAAGCTGTGAGAGCTAATATTTGGTTAGTGTGTGTCTTTGTGTCTTAAATCCTTTATATCCACAAACATGCATGTGCATGGTCATGTGAAACCAGACCTACAACTTTGTTGGCAAATGGGTTTTGTTGTTTTCAGGCATGACGTATGATGCCTTGTGTATGTCACCAGAACCCCAAAGCTTGTCCTTAAATCCTTCCCCCATGTTCAATTTTGCATATCTTGGAAATAAATTCTGAAAAAAATAATCTTCAGTTTTCATTATTGATTTTTAAATATTGTGTCCACATATAAAAAGATATCAGCTATATGATGCTGAGAGTAACATTCATCCTTAAAATGAATACAACGCTATCATTTGCAACAATGATTATGAATATACAGGACAGTATGCTAAGGAAAATAAGCAGACATGGAAAAAATGCTACATGATTTAATTTACATCTGAAATCTAAACCAGCTAAACCCCCAGAGGCAGAAAGTAGAATGATAGTTACCATGGTTGTGGGTCTTGGAAAAATGGGGAGCTGCTAGTGAAGGCAGGCAAAGTTTCAGTGATACAAGATGAGGAAGTTCTGGAAATGGAATCTGCATTCTGGGAAATACCATATATACTTCCACTTATGCTTGAAACACAAAGACATTGTCCTCAGAGTCATAAATTATTAACAGTATGTCACATCATGCATTTTCCCACAGTGACAAAAATTGTTTTCAAGATATGTTGAATATCCACTTGCTAAAACTACATGATATCATGACATAATCAGTAAATTTATGTAAAAGTTAACTAGAAACATCATGGGATTTATCAAGCTATTGATGAAGTGTTGTATTGTAAATGGATAACCAAAAAGATTATTTGTAACATGTAATCTGTGTTGTTATGATTTGATGTATCTTTCCCTGACTTCAATATGAGGGTGATTACTGGCTTTACAGAATGAATTTGGGAGTCTTTTCTCCCTTTGTATTTCATGGTATAATTTGAGGAAGATTGGTATGTATTCTTTAATGGTATTATAGTACTCACCTGAGAATCCATTTGCCTGCACCCTCTTTGGAGACTCCCCAGGCTCTTTTCTCTAGAAAAGAGAAATAAATGTCTTTTCTTTATGAGTTATCCAGACCAGTATCTCTGATGAACAAATACAAAATTCTTCAATAAAATCTTGTCAAATTGCATTCAAAAACACATTAAGAAGATTCTAATTCATGATCACAGTCTCCTTTCTGAAACACTCCTGACCTTGGACTGTTCTCTTTTTTTAGCACTGAAAAATTAATGTCCTCATACACTTTCTTAAGTATTGTTCCTCATGCATCTTTATCAATTACATTGTGCTTTATAAATAATAAAGAAAAAAGATCATGGTTCATTATATGTAACTGTGCTTTTTCTGTTGCTTTTTTTCATAGGTGTGTCCGAAATTTCTTTTTGCCTTAGGTCTCTTTTTCAGACTGTTGTGCGTTGCTAGAACAAAACAGCAGAAACTGGATAACTTATAAAGAAAAGACATTTATTTATCTTTTCTAAAGCCTGGGAAGTCTCAGAAGAGGATGCAGGCAATTGATTAGCCTTCTTGCTGTATTATTCCCATGGCAAAAAGTGAGGGCAAGAGAAGCCAACAAAGGGCTGGATTTACCTTTATACGAAAGCCATTCTCAAAATTAAAAGCCCACTCCCACAAAAAGGATATTGGGAGACAGAACTCATGACTGAATTACCTCTCAACGATGCCACTTATCAACTCTCTTACAATGAGGATTACAATTCCAACACGTGAAATTTGGAGGGCACATTCAAACCATAGCAGTCACTTAAAGTGTGTAGCCAGTCCTGCAATGAGGTCACAATTTCCGAGCCTTACTGTCTTGACAACTCTAGTGAGCAGACCTGCAAGTGCACTCAGCAGAGGGGTCTCATGTATAATGCCACATAATGCCACAGGTTGGTTCTAACAGTTAATGGGCCCTGAATTGTTAGAACCTGTCTTCCCTGAGGGATTCAAGGCAGGGAATTTCCTCCAAGGACAGCATGACCCCATGAACAAGGGCCACCCAGGGCAGGCCCCATTCAGCAGTGTGGAAGACTCCCTGTCCGTGTGAATGACTTAGTGGGACCCTATCTCAAAATTTTAAAAAATAAATAAATAAATAAGCAGAGTTGAGGAAGTGGTTTGACGGTTAAACACCCTGAGTTCAATCGCTGGTTTCTTTCGTTTGTTTTAATCTTGAATCAGTCTATTCATAGCCCCTCTAGAACAAACCTGGGGATGTTTACCCAATGTCAGGACAGATCCAGGAAAAACAGCAACCCTATATTTCTTAGATAACAGGAAAGCAGTCCTAGACCCCATTCCTCCTACTCTCATTGAGAAAAAACAGTTTATGTGAGCTACTGCCCAGGCAGGAGTGAAGAAGCTGAATTCAAAAGACCCAAAGAGATCCCTGCCCAACTTGAGTGAGGCTGAATGTGGCCTCCACTTTGCTGATAACCCTCCTCTACTTCTTCACCAAAGAAGGAGCCTCCATACCCCTCCAGAAGTATGACTGCCTCCCGGACCCCCAAACCCCTCAAAAAGATTTGAGAGGAAGCAAGTACCAAAATCTGACACAGGATTTGCAATCTTCCCCAGAGATTCCATGCCCCCAACTGTCCCTGCTGGTCCCAATTTCCCCCTAGTGGTCAAGATGCACAGGTGCAACCTGAGCCTCTACAAAGCTCCACATCTTTCACCTGCTCCCAGATCCCAACTTACTAACAGGTACCTAGCCAAAAAGAAGCCCTAGCCAGGTGCGACCACGCATGCCTGCAATCCCAGCAACTCAGGAGGAGACTGAGGTAGGATGGAAACTTGAAAGCCAGCCTCAACAACTTAGAGAGCCCTTATCTCTAAATTATTTATATGTATGTATATATGTATATGTGTGCATGTGTATTTTTTGGGGAGGGGGGTAGGGATGTAGCTCAATGGTTGAATAGTTGAGTACCCCTGGGTTCAATTCCAGGTACAGAAAAAAAATAAAACCAACAACCTTGGAAAACCAAATCGGAGGGGGAAAACAAATCTAAGGGACGACTGAGGAAAGCACTCTAGAGCAAGGAAAAATGAACTGAATCTGTCTGGGTTGCTTCAGTTTAACATTACATAAATGAGTCCAGACAAATGGGGTCATGAGACCCACCCAGAGCTGTGGTATTGGTCCAGGAAAAAAAAATGTGGGGTGGAGCTAAGCAGCTCAATCAAGGAACTGAAGGTTCTCCTGTACCCCAAATGCCATGGAATAAAAGGAGTCCCCTCCCCCTCCAATCTCTGCAAACTCAGGCCCTGGGATGTGTCCAGGTCTGGACTTTGCTCTCCCCATCCCAGGGTCCCTAATCTGACCCCATACACCCTCCCCCTTCTACTTTCTCCTCCTCCTCGAATCCATGCCTCCACCCTACTGCCTTCACCCTTCTGCCTCAATCTCACTTCCTGTTTTCCTCCTATTTCCCCCTTCACCCCACAGTCCCCACCCTTGCCTCCTCCTACTTCTACCCGCTTCACTCCTGCCTCGTGTATTTCCAATCCATGCCTATCCCAGCCAAGGTAGGCGGAGCCTTGGGTGCCACTCATCCTCACTTCACCCAGCTTCCATCCCTCTCCCCTATCTTGTTCCAGCCCTAGAGAACTTTCTGGATTCCCTGTTTGACCCCGCCCTGATCTCGTGAGATTTCCCCGAGAAGAAAAGAGAAGCCAGGATTGGTCAATCTGCCGGTCTCGGAGCTCTAGGGAACTTGCTGAGTCAGCGTCTGCTTCTTTCCACCAGCTGCGCGAGGAGAGAGGCCACGTGGCGAGGCCCGCGGCATAGAAGAAAGGGTGAGTTCAAACTCTGTTTCCTCCCCTTCCTCGTAGGGCAACCTTGGCCGCCTCCCCAGCTACCACCCCTTCCCCAAGGGCCCTGTTTTCCATTCGAAAGTGGGTTATCACAGTTTAGAATTGAGATGAAGAGCATAATAACTTCATATAACTTGAATTAGCCAAAGTACCTGCTTCGGAGAAGTAGCCATAGGGAAGCGATTTAGACAACGTAATTCATCTTATGGAGGCGTGTGGGTTTACGGTTTGATCTCATTTGCTGCCTGGGGTAGCTCCTCTTAAGGATTGGCCCCTCTGGAGGATCCAGGAGGTACTAGGAGGTGGGGGCAGCTCAGCCAGAGGCATCAGAATTCCAGGAAGAAGCTAGCAGCTCAGGAGGGTGAGAGGAGGGCCGAAAATTGGCTGCAGGTCAATGTACTTGAGGGGAAGGAGCAATTGTGACTAACACAGGGTCTGCCACTCAAATTGCCCTCCAGTTCAGCTGAAAGAAACTGGTGTTAAGGTTTGGGATGACAAGTAGACTCCCTCCCAAAAGACAGGATCGAAGCCAGGTGTAGTTGTGCTGACCAGTAGTCCCAGCAACTCCGGAGGCTGAGGAGGAAGGCAAGTTGGAGGCTACCCTGAGCAATTTAGTGAGATCATGGTTCAAGATAAAAAGGAAAAAGGATTGGGAATGTAGGTCAATGGTAGGGAGTTGCTGAATTCAATCCCCAGTACCTCAAAAATATATTAATAAAATATAGAAGAGCAGGATTGAGGCTCCAGTGCTGTTTTCTCCACAGTAATGGCAGGGGCTGTTGCTTCCTAACTAGTTATGTTAAAACATGATCTCATTGCTTTTGGAGCATTTTGGTTATTGCTCACAGACTTGTTTGGAAACTTGTGACTGATACAGTAGGACATCTGGAAAAGGAAGTATTGGAGGACCTGAGGCCAGTCAGAGTTGTGTCAGTGTGCAGAAGACGTTTCAGGTAAGTTAGTCCCTGTACCATGTAGGTTGCCTGGAGTGGCCCTTCACCACCTTTACCTTGTCACCAAGGAGCTAGAGAGAGTCTTTATCCTGAAGCCTCTCCCAGCAGAATCAGGAGCAACCTTTTTGTTTGTTTGTTTGTTTGTTTCAAATAATTTTCCTCCACAGAGCATTTCATTTGTTCTACTTTTTTTTTTTTTAAATGACAATTCTTTTTTTTTATTTTAATATTTATTTTTTAGTTTTTTCGGCAGACACAACATCTTTGTTTGTATGTGGTGCTGAGGATCGAACCCGGCCGCAAGCATGCCAGGCGAGCGCGCTACCACTTGAGCCACATCCCCAGCCCCATGTTCTACTTTTTATAAGAAGCAGTCCTAGCTTGTTGGGGATCCTATTCTCATAACTATGGTTATGCTCAGAATTTCTGCTCAGAATAATCAAACACCAAAGACTATGTCTGTGCAGGGTGTCTAAATAGAAAGGGTACATGAGCTCAGGGATGTTTGATTTCAGTTCTTGTGGGTGTGGATCACTCCTAGAAAGTAAGAAACAGGACTGCATATCCTTGTCCTCCAGTGCCACCTGGGGAGGCCAGGGAGTCCTGTGGTCTCACTTATATCTGGAAAATTGAGCTAGGACCCAAAGCTCAAGGGTGACATCTGGGGAGTGAGCAGCAGTGTGCCAATTGTAGGTGCTAGGTTACATGATTAAAACCCCTAATGTCATTGCCTCCAGAGTGGGAGACTTTGACATTTTGTCCAAAGTTTCAGACTCTGAAAGTGCTTATGTTAGGCACAACAAACCCACAACCCTGAGAGAAGAGGAGCATGTGGAGAGGGTAAATTCCATTCATCACCCCAGAGGAACTTTGGGCAGATTGAGACCAGTCAGCCCTGGGCTGCCAGAAAGTTCCCTTCTTAATGTCTCACCTGTAGTAAGGAGGAGAATGAGCCAAGCAGAGCATAGGTCTCAGGCAGTGGTCATGATGCTCTAGGGATCTGTCTCCTGAGGCTGCTAGGCTGGATTCTTCACACCCTTCTTAATCCCTGACTCAGATGACAGGAGCCATCTTGCACATGCTGCACCCCTGATTGTGATGAAGGATATCACCTAAATGGAGGCTGCTACTCTCATCCATGATTTTGTCCATGGCTGTGTGCACGTATAGCAGAGTGTCCCCTTTATAACTCACCTTCTTCAGACACAATGCCCATCAGGCTTACACCTGGAACCCAGTTGGGTCACCCTCTGGGCTACTCAGATGTACATTACATACCTTTGGGAGCATTGTTTCCTGCACATGGAAAGCAAAAATTGATCTAAGGCCTCTGCTGAGGTTACATGTCTTCAGAGAGATACTTATGAGACTAGAAAAATTAAGTTCTACCAAACATAAGGAATTATTTTTACTCCATCATGTTCAGAACCATAGCCACTCAGATCCAGGCTAATACTCCCCAACTTCCCATAGAAGCAGAATGAAGAAAATTGACAGGAAGTATGTGTCCTGAAGAAAATGACTGTGGGGAATCTCATGTTGAAAACACAATCATTGTAATGGTTATGGAACAGTCATAATTTAGCTTCAAATTTTATTAGGGAAAAGGTATTGGTCATGACATTGGCAGTATGAAGGATAATATGCTAGAAGCTGGTCCAAACTTAATAGGGCATAAAAAAGATGATTTCTCTGTATTAAAAGTTCTGCACCAAGAAAATAAGCATTATTTATACTAATCTTGATAAGGTCTTTACAAAGAAACAAAACTTTAATTCTCAATATTTATTTATTCTCAATATTCTCATTATTTCAAATCATTGTACTTAACAAATTTGAAGTTTATATATATTGTTTTTCTATACATTTATAACTAATAGTAGCAATTCTTAATGTTTTGAAAAAATTATAATGACTATAGAAAAATCATAATTTTGCCTGAGCAAAGTGAAGATGACTGCGCAGTTTCAGTTTGTGTGGTCATTTTTATGGCCTTGCTCTGGGAGTTCCTCCCTCTCTCAGAATAACACTTAGTGTCATCTTCTAAGGACTCAATAAACCTTTTTTTAATTTTTATTTATTCTTTTATTGGTTATTTTTAATTATACATGATAGTTTATTTTGACATAATTATAAAAGTGTGGAACATAATTTGTTCTAATTCAGTTTTCATTACTTCCTCTTCCCCTCCCTTCTTTCACCCCTTATCCTTTCCTCTACTCTAAAAGATCAGTAAGTCTCCTTGAGTAAGTCAAAGAAAGGGGATCCATTGTGCCAGAGACTTTGCAGGGAACATGTGCACAGGGCCAGCCTGCCCCGGGGCTTCATTCCAGCCCTCACCATGGAATGTGGAGAATTTTTTCCAATTAAATGAGAGGCCATTGCCCTGGTATCCCAAGTACCATTGCTTCCCGCTTTTTTGAGGGGTGGGGTGTGCTGGGGATTGAACCCAGGGCCTTGTGCATGTGAGGCAAGCACTCTACCTACTGAGCTACATCCCCAGCCCATTTGCTCTCCTTGTTCGAGAGAAAATGCTACACAGCCTAGGGTACTCTGGTTTTACTCCCATCGCCATGGGGCTGAAATTTGGTAAATTTGGATGACCCATACTAGAATCCTCTCTTAAGCTTTACAGAGATGTACATTCTTCACAGTCCAGTTAGCTATGATGAGTCAGGAGGATGAAGTACAAACATCCCAAAGAGCATACTACTCTGGGCTGAATGTCAAGCCTGGGGACCCCCTGCCCTTTCTGCATATCTTCTCTCTCATCTTTGCATCCAGGATCTCTCTCTCTCTCCCCAGACTCTCTAGTTCTAGTGTCCTGACTTGGGCCCTTGGGATAAGGGTAGGCAGAGAATAACCATTAACGCTGTTACTTCAACCAGGCTAGGCCCAACAAAGCCAGACCTTAACACACTTCACCCAGGCCTATGTTGTTGCTGATTTGTCTTAAGATAAAGCTTCCAACCTTTAAGGATCCCTGCTCTTTGAGAGCCAGACCTGGCCTCCTCGTCTCCTGTAGTTTCTCCTTCCCCATCGTTCACTGACCTGTACCAACTCCTCTGCAGTCTGTGTCCCTATTCCTGTTCCAGTTCCATGAGTCATTCAGACACACCACACACAAACATTACCACCACCACACTATGCCTCTGGAAGCACATCCCTTGAAATTAACTAAATGGACCCAGGATGACCTTGCCAGCAAGCAGGTCCCTATTGACAAAAAAGAAAGGGACAATCTCTGTTTAGATGTAGATAGTATTCAGTCAGAAGTGAAACCAGATGCTATTAAGAACTGGAGGCCACCAGAAGGGCCAATGGAAACGTTTGAATTATTTGTTTTCTGAGGCAAATGTCTTATTGTATAACCTGTACCATTGTTGAAATTGCCTGGTTTGTTGTTTTGAGACCTTTGTTTTGGGTTTTTCCCCCTCAGTATTGTGGATTAAACCCAATAGTGCTTTATCATAGAGCTGCATTCCCTAATCATTTTTTATTTTGAAATGATCTTGCTGTATTACCCAAGCCAGCCTTGAATTTGTTATCCTCCTGCCTTGGCCTCCTGAGTTGCTGGGATTAAAACCATATATCACAGCATCTGGCTCCTAAATGCTTATAACAAGCAGCCCTAGTTAGAAAACCATGGATTTTGATGGTTTTCTCTTGAGCAGTGAAGAGAACATCTGGCCCTAAACAGAAAGTCTGGTAGTTTCTGAAAACGCCAATGATATGTGCATTTGGACCATGTGTATTTCTCTCCCTGACTCCAAGATCCAAAGAACATACAGTTGTCACTTCTCAGTGGCTTTCAGACTTAAAAAAAAGTTGCAGTCCCAGGTTTAGTCTTTAAGTATGTTATCCTCTATTCCCTCCCCAGACCACATTTCTAGATTCAGTTTTCTCAAGACAGTTTTCTGAGTCCTGAAACTCCTCTGGGAAGAAACACCTTTTTACCTCTAGGGAGTAAGGAAGATTGGTTCTACCTTCTGCCTCAGTGATTATCTTGAATAATTTTTTGAGACAGGGTCTTGCTATGTTGCCCAGGCTTATGTTGAACCCTGGATTCAGTGGATCCTCCTGCCTTAGCCTCCCAAATAGTTGGGATGTAGGCCACTGCACCAAGTTTATCCTTCTTTTAATCTGTCAGTTTCATCCAGGCAGAAGTCTCGAAGTTTTCATGGGTAATCAACTCCTTCCCATCTCCATCCTTCCCAGGCCCCTACCCTTACTCCTATTTGTAATTTTGATTTAACTTTCTTTGGGGTATCCTTGACCTTCAAAGTCTGGAAGACTAACCACAACTCTGTTGTACCTTTGTACAAACCTGAGTTTTGTACAAACTTGATTTGCATTGTTAGGGGTTATAAATTATAAATTACAGTGTGATACTTGGGAATTCTTAATTTGAAGCTTTTTTTTTTTCCTCCTCTTGAGCTGACATCGTTCTTCATAAAGCTTTTTAACTTGAAATTTTTATGTGGCCACAAATTCTCCCAACGATTATAGTTTCAATTGGTTTTGCTTTTCCTTTCCCTTTTGTGAATGGACATGTGATTCAGTGAGTTGATTCCACAGAAGGTGAAACACCTTATTAGGATACACAGAATGGAGAACCAATATTATAATCAGATTTCATGCATATACTTGTAAGCTTAGAGCTGAAAAGGGGAAGGTGTACCCAGAATGGCCTATGATAGCTTCTGAGGACTGAGTTAATTCTTTGGTCCTCCCTGACTTGGGATACAAGGCTTCCTGCACTGCACCTGGGCCTGATGGGTCAGGAATGTCATCCAGGGTCTTCATAGTCTGGCAGGCTAACTGCATAGAGAGTTTTCCTTTCCTTATGAAAAGATCAGGATTAGGCTTTGCTCTTTCCTCTTAATGCATTTTGCCTTAACTTGGAACATTTTGTTTTCTGCTTTGGATATACCATTTTACATATGCTTAAAATAATTAAACAGATTTTTTGTTTTGGAAATGAAAGACATGACTGGTCAGAATTTTACTTGGTAACATTTAAATAGAGTGTGACCAGTTGTTCTAGTTTTGTCTTTTATAAGTTTTGTGGTTTATTTAGATTTTTTTCTTCATAATTTTTTAAAAGCTTAGAAATATTTCATAGGTGAGGTGCAGAAACATATGCCTATAATCCCAGTTGTCTGGAGGATGAGGCAGGAGGATGGAAAGTTTGAGATCAGCCTCAACAACTGAGACTTTTTCTCAAAAAAATAAGGGATAGAGGAAGTAACCCAGTGATAGAGGGCCCCTGGATTTAATCCATAGTACCCCTATGGGTAAGGCGATTCAAAGGATGTTTTTAAGAGTGAAAGGTTTTTCTTTTTTTTTCCCCTGTTCTTTCTCCCTTTTCATTTTGGGATTGAAAGTTTATTCAAGAGACCTAGGGTATAATATACTAACTACAGTTAGGGAAAATATATACTGGAAAATTGCTAGGGGAGTAGATATTAAAGGTTTTTACCATAATTAGTAAGAGTATGATATAATGCCTGTGAGTTAGCTTGACTTAGGCATTCTATAGTTAATGCATATTTCAAAATAAATGTAAATGGTTTTTGGTACTGGGGATTGAATCCACTCTACCTCTGAGCTATATCCCCATTCTTTTTTAGTTTTCGAGACAGGATTTTGCTAAGTTGCTGAGACTGGCCTCAAATTTGCCACCATCCTGCCTTAGCCTCCAGAGTCTGGGAATACAGGCATGCACCACCACACCTAGCTAGCTATACACCATAAATACATATTTTGTCAGTTAAAGTGTTTTGAATAAAACTGAGGCATTGCTCTGTGAATGATTCATTCCTCTATAGTTCATGTTAGAGTGAAAATCCTAATATCACTGTGTAGTAGAGACACATGTTAAGATGTACCCCTTGAATTTTTTTTAATTATTTCTTCCAAATGTTACGTATTACTATTAAAGTGCTTTTATAGTTTCTTAATTAAAGGTTTTATAAAGGAAAATACAATGGCACCCATTGTGCATGTTTTCCTAATCTGTCCCACCTGGCTTATTGTTGGAGCAGAGAAGGAGTTTATTCTGGGCTATGTGGTATTCCCATTCCCATTGTCTTTGGAAAATACAGGTGAGCATTACTAATCCAAAAATCTGAAATTCAGAATGCTCCAACATCTGAAGCTTTTGAGTGCCAGTGTGATACCATGTGTGGAAAAATCTACATTGTATAACTTTGTTCCATGCACAAAATTATTACAAATGTTACATAAATTTACCTTCAGGCTATAAGGGGCATATAAAACATAATGAATTTTGTGTTAAACATTCGTCCCTTCCCCAAAATATCTTATGTGCAGATATTCCAACGTCTGAAATAATCAGACATCCCAAACACTTCTGGTCCCAAGCATTTCAATAAGGAAATCTCAATTTATAATTTTCAAATTTTATCCCATAAGAGGGCAGAGTCAATTTTCAGGCTCCATAATACTTACTTCCCAGGTGGGCTAGAATTAAATGGAGCTGTGAATGGGTGGATATGAGATGGGGTCAGTGGTCATCATGCCATCTCCTCAGCATTTGACCAAATTCTTGTTCTGGTGCTGGCAGAGACACAAATGTAACTCTATGGCCACTAAGTGCAGAATGGAATCAGAATAAACTGAGAATTTCCTGGCTATTACCAGACAGTGACTTTAGCTCTGAGCTGGTCCCTCTGAAGGGTGGAGAGAATATGGAGTTGCTCATGCTTAACCTGAGAATACTTTCTTTACATATTTCCTCAGGATTCCTTTTAGAACAGAGATTCATCAGGATGAGCATGTGGGCTCCACCAAGGCTCCTGGAACTGGCTGGGCAGAGTCTGTTGAGGAATGAGGCCTTGGCCATTGCTGCTCTGGAGGAGCTTCCCACAGAGCTCTTCCCACCTCTGTTCACGGTGGCCTATGCTGAGCGACGCAGTAAGACTCTGAAGGCAATGGTGCAGTCCTGGCCCTTTGCCTGCCTCCCTCTAGGATCCCTAATGAAGGAGTGGCAGCCTCACCAGGAGAACTTCCAAGCTGCACTCAATGGGCTTGATGTGCTGCTTGCTCAGGAAGTTCGCCCCAGGTGAGGGTAGTCCTGTAGCCTGAAAGGACCCTGGGAGTCAGCAAGACACAGCTGTATTCAAGGAGCATGGAGAGCTAAGATGGTAGGCCAGGGGCTTTTGGTGGTGCTAGTGAGGAAGTTCAGGGAGGCCTGGAGTCTGTTTTTTGGTGTCACTCTGGGAATGGGCTTCTGGATGTAGAAGGCTGATTAATTAAGATGCATTGGTACTCCCTTCAATGTACAATAAGCAGGGCTCAAGAAGGATCTTAGGAGAAGGGATTCCAGAAAAATCCAAAGGAGAAGCAGATTCTCAGTGAAAAAAGAGCAGCTTTGTTTCTTTCCAAGGTTGTATGATTTCTGCTCTTTATTCTGAGTTGATTACCTATTTTCCTACAGGAGATGGAAACTGCAAGTGCTGGATTTACGTAAGAATGCTCATCGGGACTTCTGGACCATATGGTCTGGAAGCAGAGCTAGTGTGTACTCACTGATGGAGCCAGAGGCCACCCAGCCCATGAAGAAGAAGCGAAGAGTGGACGGTTGCAGAATGAGGGGGAAGCAGCCTTTGGCTCCTGTAGAAGTGCTTATAGACCTGTGCCTCAAGGAAGGCAGCCGTGATAAATTGCTTGCTTCCCTCATTGAGAAGGTCAAGCAAAAGAAAGGTTTACTACACCTGTGCTGTAAGAAATTGAAGATTTTTTCAGTGCCCATGCAGAATATTAAGATGATCCTGAAAATGGTGCAGCTGGACTCTGTCCAGGATTTGGAAGTGAATTGTACCTGGAAATTGTCCACCTTAGGGAAGTTTGCTCCTCATCTAGGCCAGATGGGTAATCTGCGCAGGCTCCTCCTGTCCCACATCCACATGTCTTCTTACACTTCCTTGGAGCAGGAGGAGCATTGCGTTAGTCAGTTCACCTCTCAGTTCCTCAGTCTGCATCACCTCCAGGAGCTGTATTTGGACTCTATCTCCTTCCTCAAAGGCCGTCTGAACCAAGTGCTCAGGTGAGGGATAGTAAGATTGCTCTGTAGACCAGAGCAAGCCCTTCTTCATTTTGGTAACAGCAATGGACATCTGCTGTGTATATGCCACAAATAATGCAAGAGTGAACAGGTCACTAGAAGACACCATATTGTCTTATTTCCAAGTATGGTATCACACAACTACCCCAATAAAGGTTAGAGGTTATCTTAGTCTATTTTCTGTTGCTAATAATAATACAGTAGCACAGCCTGTGCTGGGGTTGTGGCTCAGCAATAGAATGCTCACCTAGCATGTGCGAGGCCCTGGGTTCGATCCTCAATACCACATACAAATGAAAAAAAATAAAGGTATTGTGACCAACTACAACTGAAAAATATTTTTAAAAATAATACAACACCACAGACTGAGTTCATTATAAAAAAGTTTATTTTAGCTCAACAGTTTAGTCCAAGTTTGAAGAGCCACATCCAGTGATGGCCTTCTTGCTGGCAGAGCTCCTGAATAGTGTAGGCATTATGGTGAGAGACAAGGAGTACTCATGAGACCTCACCAAACCAGCTTTTATAGCAGACTTACTGTTCAGATAACCCATTACCTATCAGTCACATGATTTTAAAGGTCCCACCTCTTAATATCTTATAATGGGAGTTATATTTCAACATCAGTTTTGGAAAGAAAGCAATTTCAGTTATAAAGTTGATTAGATGCAATTAACAGTGACATATTGCTGCTAGACCACTATTTAATGGATTTATGTCTGGAGAGGGTAGCTTTGGGAAATGATGTCTAAGATAACTAAAAATAGCTAAGTGAGGGGGGCATTAAAGAAGGGAAAGCCCATCAAACCTTAGATTTCAGATTATAGACTGCACTCAACAGCTTTATCAGCATGAACCTCTTTCTCCAAACTTGTCTCAAATATCCTGTCTGTAAAGGGTTGTTTGGATCTCCAATAAGGGAATGTGTGGGAAATAACATGTTTGTTATCCTCATTGTCTGATATCCACTATCACTATTCCCCAGCACTAATTATTCTGTTTTTCCCTAGGTCCCTGAAGAGTCCCTTGGAGACATTATCAATCACTAACTGCCTGCTTTCAGAGTCAGATTTGACACATCTGTCCCAATGCCCCAACATCAGTCAGCTGAAGGATCTGGATTTGAGTGGGGTCAATCTGACCTGTGTAAGTTTTGAGCCCCTCCAAGTTCTATTAGAGAGAACCTCCACCACTCTCCAGGATCTGGACTTAGATGAATGTGGGATCATGGACTCCCAGTTCACTGCTATCCTGCCTGCCTTGAGCCACTGCTCCCAGCTCACAACCTTCAGCTTCTGTGGGAATCCCATCTCCATGGCTATGTTAGAGAACCTCCTGCTCCACACCATTGGGCTGAGCAAGCTAAGTCATGTAATGTATCCTGCCCCACTGGAGAGTTATGAAGATGTTGAGGGTACCCTCCACCTGGGGAGACTTGCCTACCTGCATGCCAAGCTGAAGCAAATGCTGCGCGATTTGGGGCGGCCAGGCATGGTCTGGTTCAGTGCCAACCCCTGTCCTCACTGTGGTGACAGGACCTTCTATGACCCAGAACCCATTCTGTGTCCCTGTTACATGCCTGCTTAGATGAATGCATATATCCACAGCTTTATTTTGGGCACTTGGACACAAAAGCTCAGAAAGTAAGCACATTTAGAAAAAAAGCCAGTTTTGTTTTCAGTTAAGTGGGAAAAAGGTGATGGGAGTGGGGGCAGATGTTTACTTAGAGTTTTTTGTATCTTTGGTGAGATGCATCTTATAAAGTTAGAAGTATGGATCTGAATTTCTAGAAGAGTTTGATTCAGGCTTGAGAGATACATGTGGGAGTTATCCCTGCATGGATAACTGTAAAGAAATGGCCAGAAATAAAGAACCTCAATGCAAACCATTTGGTATACTGTGTGATATTTGAACCTGCTTTCCCTGTGGAGACCTCAAGAACAATCCAGCTACTGATGAAATGAGAAGGCACTAAGCATCCAAGATGCTTACCACACCTGGCTGAATGTTAAACCCCAAGGTCTCATGGCACCATTTATCATTCCTTCCATTTGGTTCTCTCTGGGGTGTATTTTTCCTACTTATTTCTGTGGCTATTTTAGTGAGTGTGTCAGTACACACAAGTTGCATCCTGAGGGCCTAAAACAATGTACAGTAGTGAGTACCACTGGAATAAAGTGTTATTTACATGAGCTGTCACTGCTAACTCCACTGAGATCTTGTACTGTAACTTTTCACTGTTCTCTAGAGGATCCATAAGCCTCAGTCTGACCTTTTGCTGTATACAGGGATTAAATATACACAAGTTAGGCCCTCAATACTGAAAGGGAATGTCTATCCTTCATATGAACTGGAGCTGCCCCTTGAATTTAATTAGTGGCCGGTTAAAAATGTAAATTCACTTTAATAAAATACTTATATTTAATATGTGTATCCATATTAAAAATTTATGACATTCAAGAGGCTGGAGCTGTGGCTTAGTGGTAGAGCGTTTGCCTGTCATGTGTGAGGCCCTGGGTTCAATGCTCATTACCACATATAAATAATTTAAAAGATCCATTGACAACAAAATTAAAAAAAAAAAAAAAAGAATCCATGAGTCTTTATTGTTACTCCAAAACACAGAGCAGTAGGGAAAGCTCTTATTCATTGAAGAATATCAGCTACAGAAAAATAGTATTAGGAAATCACCATTTTACAGTTACTGATGCAGTAATTGATTTAAAAAAGGTCATAAATAGATGTTAACACCTTTGAGAATGATCAAACTCAAATGATTTCAATATATCCCACACATTCTTATTACTTACCAAAGGGAAGCGGTTTCTTTGTTTCTGCAAAATTTGGCAGACTTCAATTTAACCAAAGAATCAAGTTTTTTTTTTTTTTCACATCTTCATATATGTATTTTGTATAATGATGAGAGTCTCCTTTCACTATTCATGCTATTCCCCTTCTCCCTCCCTTTCCCTCCTACCCCTATTCCCTATCTAGAGGTAATCTTCCTCCCTTGCTCTCCCTCCCAACCCCATTTTGAGCCACCCCTCTTATATCAGAGAAGACATTCGGCATTTGTTATTTTGGGATTGGCTAATTTCACTTAGCATAATCTGCTCTAATGCCATCCATTTCCCTGCAAATACCATGATATGTTTTTATTGCTGAGTAATATTCCATTATGTATAAATACCACATTTTTTTTTATCCGTTCATCCACTGAAGGACATCTAGGTTGGCTCCACAGTTTAGCTATTGTGAATTGTGCTGCTATAAACATTGATGTGGCTGTGTCCCTGCAATATGCTGTTTTTAGGTCCTTTGGGTATAGTCCAAGAAGAGGAATATCTGGGTCAAATGGTGGTTCCATTCCCAGTTTTCCAAGGAATCTCCATACTGCTTTCCAATTTGGCTGCACCAATTTGCAGTCCCACCAGCAGTGTATGAGTGTACCTTTTTCCCCCACATCCTCTCCAGCACTTGTTTGTTTTCATAATGGCTGCCACTCTTACTGGAGTGAGATGGTATCTTAGAGTAGTTTTAATTTGCATTTCTCTGATTGCTAGAAATGATGAGCATTTTTTTGTATTTTTACAATAAAATATTTTTTTAAAAAATTATGATAGCAGGGCTGGAGATTTGGCTCAATTGGTAGAGTGCTTGCCTTGTATGCACAAGGCCCTGGGTTCAATCCCCAGTACTATATATATATATATATATATATATATATATATATATATATATATATATATGACATCTTTAGGTGTTCCTATCAATGACAGAATGACTTTCCACCACATGATTCTATCTTTTCTTAAGGAGGTAATAAACCTCCTTGGAACTAGTGAGATACTTTGGATCTGGGGTCTCAGTAGTGTAAAGAAGCCCATGCTAGGTCCTGAGGAGCAGTGAGGTGGAAGCAGGTAAATGGGAGACATGGCAGTTGGGAGTAGGTTGGGCCACTCCACAGGACAATCCAAAAGTAAAGGACTGTGGGGTTGGACACTATAATAATTGGGCATTTGTTTGGCTGACTGCCCAGGGAGCAAGAGGACTGCCTGCCTCCCAGCCACTGTCCCCACCACACCACTGCATTCTGCCCCTGGACTTTGTGACATAAGCCTCCCAGGTAA
The DNA here is from genome assembly GCF_021218885.2 of Marmota monax. Lineage (NCBI taxonomy): Eukaryota > Metazoa > Chordata > Mammalia > Rodentia > Sciuridae > Marmota > Marmota monax. The sequence goes on along the minus strand of NW_026694289.1, from coordinate 366,847 downwards.
GCACTTGGGGAGGAGGCCACACACCAAGAAAAAGGGCTAGGGTTCCCTTTGCATATTGCCCTGAGTATGAGCAAGCCCAATACTGTTTATTCTTCAGAAGCCTTGCTTGACCCTCAGGTGCATGCTGCTGTCATTACTGACAATCTTGTTACACAGCAGCTGGCCCTTCTTCATTCTCTTCCCATAGCAGTTACTCTTCCTTTCTTCTGTTATCCCTTCCAGCCTCCTATTCTAAATCCCATAAGAAAGAAATGGGCCCATCAGCTTGTGGAGCATACTTGGCCATGTTCTAGAGAAAACATAACCAATGGTATATCTTAAGAAGGGCTAAGAAAAGGTGCTTTCTTCTTGCTTTTCCTCAGATATACCCTGCCTCAGCATCACTTGCCATAGACCCAAGTTACAGGAAATATTTCCCAGAATGGGAAACCTACATCCAAGTACCAAATGGGTATGAAGAGCAAAGGATGAAGAGCAAAGGAAAGGCATTGAATTACTCCAGCTTTGGGATCATTTACTGAAAGAGCTGGTAATATCTGCATCCTATGATTACCATGATATCCTTTGGGGCTAATTTATGCAAAGCATGTGTCAGAGCACTCAGACATCATGGATGACCCAACACAGGCCATTGATTATTAGCTTCCTGATGCAAGTAGAGAAAGAAAAACAGATGCTGTGTGTCTTTGCTCATTCTTACTGTTATAATGAAATGCTGAAGACTGAGCCATTTATAAACAATGGAAATTTATTTCTCAAAATTTTGAAGGCTGAGAAGTCTAAGATCAAGGCATTGGTAGATTTGGTGTCTTGCAAGGGCATTCTCTCTGCTTCAAAGACAGTATCTTGTTGCTGCATCTTCTGGAGAAGATAAACACTGTCCTCACAGTGGAAGAGCAGAAGGGTGGAAGGGCCTAGGGTGCTTCCCTCAATTTCTTTTATAAAAAGCACTAATCCCATAAGAGCAGCATACTCATGACTTAATCCCTTCTTCTCAGATCCAACTCATTGTATTCAGATAACTCATTGTATTAGCCAGGCAGGGTGGTGCACACCTGTAATACCAGCAACTTGCAAGACCCTGTATCAAAATAAAAAGGCCTGGGGATGTAGCTCAGTAGTGAAGTGCCTTTGGGTTTGATTTTTCAGTATCAAAACAAAAACAAAAAACAAAATCTCATTGTATTGATGTTTCTTGGAATATTTTATTGCCAAAGTCTAAATTCTAAATAATGTCACCAGATTCAATCCTCAAATGAGGTCTCCAGACAAAAGTCCCTACTATAGTAAATCCTGTTTTAAAAGAACTTTTAACACCATCACATTGGGTATGGATAGCAATGTATCAATTTTGAAAGAACACATATATTCAAATCATAGCACTGCATCTTCTTTTTTATTTATTTTTTAGAAGTAGTTGGACGCAATATCTTTATTTTGCTTACTTATTTTTATGTGATGCTGAGAATCAAACCCAGGGCCTCGTACATGCTAGACAATTGCTCTACCACTGAGCCACAATCCCAGCCCCAGCACTGTATCTTCTAAAACAGGATTTACTACAGTAGGGACTTTTGTCTGGAGACCTCATTTGAGGATTGACTCTGGTGACATTATTTAGAATTTAGACTTTGGCAATAAAATATTCCAAGAAACACCAATACAATGAGATTTTGTTTTTTGTTTTTGTTTTGATACTGAAAAATCAAACCAGAGGCACTTCACTACTGAGCTACAACCCAGCCCTTTTTATTTTGATACAGATTCTTGCAAGTTGCTGGTATTACAGGTGTGCACCACCCTGCCTGGCTAATACAATGAGTTATTGAAAAGTCGATTTTGGCTAAAGAGAGACCTTGTCAGTAAGGACAGCCATGCAAAGGGGATGGTAGGTGGTAGCTATCCATAGCAGAAGGACTTGTATATATGAAGGCTTTGTGGGAAGGGGAATCTCCAGATTATTAGGAAGCAAGCAGAGGCAGTATGGCATACACAGTAGGTTGCTTGGTATTAACAATTCACCCTGGCGATGCGTGATCTGTTTAGCAGACAGGCAGGTTGGACTTAACCATAGTTAAGGATACACAAATTACAGGGATGGATCTAAATAGAAATGAGACAGTGGGGTTTAATGCACACTCAGGGACCTGTGTGGAGATGATGAGAAAAAAGGCCTAATGTCTAAACCGAAATAAAAGGTCAAATATCCTTAGGGAAAGGAGTCAGGGAGACCTCAACAATTTTCAAATGCCAGAAAGGACTGCTAAATTAACCCAACATTCAAATTATTTTGAGGAAACCAAATTAATCATCAACTTCTTCTATTACTATTACTGCTACTGAGGGCACATTGTCCTAGTGAGATAGCCCAGATTCTTTATCTGACATGAAGTTGTTAGAGGCAAATTTTCATCATCTGTCCAATTTTATATCTAATTGACAATCTTGTGTCTTGAACCCTGAAGCTTAAAAAGATAAATTGGATAAGCAAAGAGAGGCTTAACAGAATGAGCTGAATTTTGATTCAGATATATCCACTATATCAGAGAGAACATAAGTTTGAGGAATCAACCCAGGAGTCCTCACAAGAGATTGCTGATTCAGGCAATTAAGTGAGCTTTATTATCCCCAAAATAATTTCACCTCTTATTTATCAGTTTTTTCCTTTAGATCTCTTCAAAATAACTTGACCATTTATATATTGAACAGTGCTTCATAGCTGGATTACATTCAGGAAGAAGAGGAAAAGTTTACCTTATATTTAGATAAGTAAAATTTAATGTAAGAGTCAGAACCTTAACAGGTCAGAGAAAAAGTGATTGCTCACAGAACTTTTGTTGGAAATTTTCTTCAATGAATTTCTCCTAATCCCAAGAAATTTGAAACTGAAACCTGGTTCCTTGAAAGTGTATTAAAGGAAAATCAAGACTCTGGGAATATTGTATATTATGGTTTGGATATGAGGTGTTCCCCAAAAGCTCACGTGTCAGACAAAGCAAGAAGGTTCAGAGGAGAAATGATTGTGTTTCTAGAGTCTTAACTTTCTCAGTGGATTGATCCCTGATGGGATTAACTGAGTGGTAACTGGAGACAGTGGGGTATGGTTGGAGGAAGTGGCTAATTGGGGATGTAGCTATGTGGTATATATTTTGTATCTCGAGAGAGGAGTCACCCTCTCTCTCTGCTTTCGGATCATCATGTGAGCTGTTTCCCTCTGCCACATCCTTCTATCCTAATTCCCTGCCTCACCTGGAGCCCTGAGGAATGGAGCCAGCCTTCTGTGGACTAAGACCTCTGAAACCATGAGTCTTCAAATAAACTGTCCTTCCTCTACAATTGTGCCAGTCAGGTCTTTCAATCACAGCACCAAAAAAGCTGACTAAAACACTGTGCAAGAGCTGGTGTATTAGTCCATTTTCTGTTGCTAATAAATACTCCAGACTGGTACTCCAGAAAAGAGGTTTCTTTATTTGCCTTACTGTTCTGGCCCAAGGTTGAGAAGCCACATCTGGTGATGGCCTTCTTGGTAACAGATTCCCAAGGAAGCACAGGGCATCACATGGGAAGAGACAGGAAACATGCATGTATACCCTCTGGTCTCTCTGCCTCTTCTTATAAAGTCACCAGTATTAAATCATGAGGGCTCCACCTGTTGAACTTATATAATTATAATCACCTGCCCCCAAATTGTTGAGAGCCACAGCCAAAGGGGCCCCAACAAACTTTCAGACTGCCAGCTGATGATTGGCTCACAGTGCCCCAGCAACATCTAGCTGATTGGCTCCTCTGTGGTGATGCTCATTGGGCTGTTTCCCCGCCCTTTCAGACCACGGAGCTGCTCATTGGGGGACTTTTTTGGCTCCGCCCACATGACCCAGCCAATCGGCCTCAAGAGCAGGAGGATTGTGGGAGGTGGAGAGGCTTGTGGTGGAGAGAGAGGCTTGTGGGAAGCTGGTGGTGGCAGTTGGGCTCTGAGGGTTTTTCCTGAGGAGCGGTTTTGTTTGGTGTGTGTGGTTCTAAAAATAAAGTTCGTTTCTTTTGACAAGTGGCTCCTGAATTGTGCCCAGCCAGACTGCGGCACCAAATCTACCTCTAAACACCATAATCAGATCAGTTAGAGAGGGAACACAACAAATTCAGACCATAGCAGCCAGGTTTCATGTGAGATATGCACGGGAATCCTTATCTATCTGTCATATATCTGCATTTGCCTTCTTCTCAAGGCCCTTACAACTTTGTAGCTTTACTGTATCCCAAAGATTGTGGTAAGCCATTCTTATAGACCGTGGCCGCCATTAGAAGATGGCGCCAGCTTCCACTGTGGCCTGTGATAACTCCATTTTTGGAGAGTTGGCGCGCAATCCCTTACCACCGTATGAGAGAGATCCACGTGGCAGCTTGGGATTGGTATGCGGGAGGCTTTATTAGGCTGTGCTTGGGCGCTCGGCGGGGAGTTGCTAGAAGATGATACTTGAAACAAGGCCTGAATAAACTGCTGAAAGAAGAATCCTGTGTCGTGTTTTCCCTTGCCGGCGAGGGGTCGCGACAAAAGATATTCAGTTTTATACCTTCTCTTGAAGAGATGGGCCTAATACTTTTATCCCTTTACTCCTGGGTAAAGATTCATAAGCTATACTTGCTTCTTTCTTACTCCTAGGTCAACTCTGTTAACTTTAACTGAGGGATAGAGAAGTATTCCCACATAGGGTTTAAAGGAGCCAAAACAGATTAGGACAAAAATGAATTCTGATTTTCATATCTTTGCAATTACCTGTCAAATATGCTCACTGGATAAGGAGCCTATGCTTTGTAGCTGGCTTTCTAAATAGTTGGTAATAACCCAAAGGAAGTAGAAATATGAATCAGGATGAGAAAGTATCCTAATACAACAGATAAACAAAGACTTGTTAACCATTTTATATGTGCTAGATCCTGTGGAAGATGCTGGGGGTACCTAGAATTTAAGGTAATATGAATGCCTCCTTCCTAGTACTTACAAAGATACAAGAAACTCAGGAATGGATAATATTACACCATGGAGTGTAATTGTGATTCTTCTTAGACTACCCTCCATGCATACACATGAGGTTACCTCACACATATTTTCATTTCCTGGGACCTTCCTATGTCAACTTTTTGAAATGCAATTCATGCAGCAGGGTCTAAGGAATTAGAAGAGAACCCGAAATTATAGCTCACTCTTAGTCCATTTTTGTTGCTATAACAAAATTCCTAAGACTGGGTAATTTACAAAGAACAGAAATTTCTTTGTCATTGTTCTGGTGGTTAAGAAGTCTAAAATTGTGACAGTAGCAGATCTGGTGTCCGGTAAAGGCTTATCTCTGCTTCCAAGATAATGCCTTGTTACTATGTTCTCACATGCCAAAAAGAAATGGGAAAAAGGGCTAAAACTCTGGGCAAAGAGCATTGCTCTATCCTTGAGAACAGAGCCTTCATGGCCTAATAATGTCTAAAATGCCCAGCCTCTTAATACTATCACATTGGGTTTTAAGTTCCAACATAAATTTTGGAGAGACACATTCAAGATTAACTCATTTAATTCCAAGAGCTCACCTGCTTCACTGATGAAGAACAAGACTTAAGAGAAAAAGTATATAGAAGTTTTTTCAAGTAATCTTGGCTGTTCACATCCTATATGCCATCTGTTATGGTTTGGATATGAGGTATTTACCAAAAGCTCATGGTTGTATTATGAAAACTGTAAACTAATCAAAGGGTTAATCCTTTTGATAATTTGTCAGAACTATGGTACTGGGTGTTAACTCTAAGTAGATAGGGTGTGGATAGAGGAAGTAGATCACTGGAGGAATGCCTTTGGGTTTTATATTTTGTCCCTGGAGCCCCTGCTTTTTCTCTTTGCTTCCTGGCTATCATGAGCTGAGTAGCTTTCCTCCACCACCCCTTCTGCCATGGTGTTCTGCCTCAACCTGGGCCCAGAGCAATGAAGTCTGCCAACCAGGGACTGAACCTCTGAAATTGTAGACCCAAAATAAACTTTTCCTCCTCTAAATTCTTCTTTTCAGGTATTTTGGTTACAGTGATGAAAGCTGATGAACACACCTTTTTGAATGATCATCATATTAAATACTCTCTCAGATACCAAGGTACCATGTGTGATAGCACTGCTCAGTATTTTGAATGTTGAGTGTCTCACTTAGATGATGGTGATCCTGACTAGACAGAAATGATTTACAGTTCACTCTTTAGCAGCATTCAACACTAGAAAGTACTTTTGCTCATTCATTGCAACATGAGCCAGTTTGATTCAGTAGGAAATTGTAGTTATCTATTATTACTTTAAAAAAATATTCCAAAACATAGTGACTTAAAACAACAATAAGTCATTATTTCATAGTTTTAGATTTAACCAGATGGTTCTAACTCAAGGGTCTCCATGAGGTTATTCTCAAATGTACTCATTCATCTTTTCTTTTATTCTCTGAAAATGAATAAAATTAAGCATTGGAAGCAGGCAGACTCCTTTTTGATCAAGCTAGATGTATAAGAATTCATTCTTCTTCTTTTTTTTTAAGAGAGAGAGAGAGAGTTTTTAATATTTATTTTTCAGTTTTCAGCGGACACAACTTGTTTGTATGTGGTGCTGAGGATCGAACCTGGGCCGCACACATGCCAAGCGAGCGTGCTACCGCTTGAGCCACATCCCCAGCCCCAAGAATTCATTCTTCTTAAGGAAATGTGATTTATTATTGTAAAAGAAGTGCTTAAATCTTAAAGTAAATAATTAGGCCAGTCACACATAGCTTATATTATTGAATTTTTTCCAGCTAAATACTCTACATTCAATGCTGGTAAAGATGTGTGAAAGGCTAAACAATGCCTACCCAACATGTTCAGATGTTAAGCTGTAACCCCACAGTAGTATCAAAATGTGATTTTATTTACAGACAGGACCTTTAAAAAGGTGATTAATGTAAAATGAGGTCCTATAGGTGAGCCCTAATCCAATATGACTGTTATCCTTTGTAAGAAGAGAAAATTAGGACACAAGAAGAAAGATCATGTAAGAACACAGCAAGGAGATGCCCATACACAAGCCAAGGCCTCAGAAGAAGCCATTGCAATACGTTGACCTTAAATTCTAACCTCCAGAATTATGATAAAATCACTTTTTGTTGTTTAAGATACCCAGTCTATGGTATTATATAACAGTAGCCCTTGAAAATTAATGCATGATATTTACTGGTATCATTCATTTTGTCCCTGGAGTCCCTGCTTTTTCTCTTTGTTTCCTAGCTGTCATGAGCTGAGTAGCTTTCCTCCACCCTTCTTCTGCCTGCCTCAACCTGGGCCCAGAGCGGTGAAGTCTGCCAACCTGGGACTGAATCTCTGAAACTGTAGACCCTGCTGGGCACATTTACCCTTGAAAGCTATCTTAATTCAATAGGAAAATGTAGTTATCTATAATTACATTTAAAAAATTATTCCAAAACATAGTGGCTTAAAACAACAATAAGTCATTATTTTATAGTTTTAGATTTAACCAGGTGGTTCAAACTCAAGGGTCTCCATGAGGTTACTCTCAAAATATTGGCTTACTCATCTGAAGAATTTTAAAAGGCTAGAAGATTCTGTCAGATCAGGCGGGGGAAGCTTTATTGAGATATCACTCCTGAGCGGAACTCGATCAAACCCACAGAGGGGACAGAGGAAGGGTCTGAGGAGAAACCGCGTGGAAGCTCGACCGGACTGGACTTTTATGGGGCTTACAGCAGGAAGGGAAGGGCTTGGGACAGGAAAAGGTGTTTCTAGGGTCCCTTGCCCCCTTGAAGTTGGTCAGGGGAGTTGGCTGAACTCCAGGATTGGCCAGGGGGGTTCTGCTGATTGACAGGCGTTGGTCAGGAGATCTGGCTGATTGACAGGCGTTTCCACCAGCATCTGATTGATGTTCTTTTCCGGTGCGGGCTGCTTTGTTCTAAGTTGCCACTAAGTCACCACCAAGTCGCCGCCACCGACCTAACAGATTCTTTTGCAACTTGGCTGTTGGCAAGAGGCTTCAGTTCCATATTGCTTCTGACACAAGACCTCAAGCCTCAATACGTGGACCTTTTCCTAGGGCTATTCAAGTGTTCTTATGACATGGCAGTAGCTGGCAGAGCAAACAACTCAAGAGAGCAAGACAGAATACCATGTTTAACCTACTCTTGGAAATCACACACCATCATTCCACAATATCATACCCCCTGGCTCACTGTTGGAGGGCACTTTGCAAAAGTGTGAATACCAGGAGACAGGAATCATTACAGACACAAAAACTTTTGCATGCATTACTTAATTTACTAGTCACAACAATTCAAGGATGTAGTTACCATTTACCTCTGTGTTCCAGAACTTGGCATGCCTAATGGATAATAGGCACTTGAGATTTTCTGAAAGAGAGATGCACTTGAGGTATTAAGAATTCAAGGTCTACAGTCATATTATCTAGGTTCAAATCCTGGATACTACTTAGTAGATGACTTTAGGAAAGTTTCTTAACATCTCCATATCTTTTAAACATAGGTGACCATAATTTATCATCTAAGAACTTCCTAGAAATTTGCATGTTACTGATTCCTCTCTGTCCCACTTTTGCATTTAAGATAGGAGATCATTCTTCTCTGGTTTTTTAAACCAGGAACTTAACAGAATTGAGAGCAGAAACAGCTTGAAGTCAAAAGCTCTCCCAAGGGAAGAATACGGGAAAATAACAATTTCAAACTCAATTTTAAAACCAGATCTCCCATGGAAATAAAAGAAGTGACAGAGGCTGGTCACCTTGATTAGTGGCCTCAGAAACAAATGCATATCTCTTAAGAGTCATGTCAACAAGTCAAGTTCACTTTTCACAAAGTTTTTATCTGCATGTGAGGACACACCAGTTCCTCATTCATGTGGCCTTATCTTTTGAGTACAGAGTTTTTACAATATCATAGACAGTTACAATCATCTGCCACAGTCTGGCTTGGCACAAAATAACCAAGCTGCCACACAGCCTTGTAGGTTCAAACAGCAACCTTTATTCCTGAACTCTCACCGGCACCCTACACACACTTGCAGGGAACACACTGCCTCCACCGGGCTCCGCGCACCAATTCTCTCAGAACCCCATGAGAACTCAACAGGAACTCCAAAGTAGCGGGCCACAGAGGCAGCAGGATCCACCCTAATCCCGGAGCCACCCTAATCCCAGAGCAGGGTCACCTTTCAACCATTCCCTCTAGCAAAATGCTAGGCATCATTCTGACTAAACTGTGGCTCTCAAAAATCATCCATGTTGGTAGATAATCCAAATGACCTTTTTTGCAGCCATGGATTCCAGACACAATGTTGGGGTCAAATCAGTCTAATTTCAGTGGATTCATCTCTGATATATAGAAGTGTGTTTGATTTATAGGTGTTGATTTTATGTCCTGTTACTTTGCTGAATTCATTTATTAGTTCTAGAAGTTTTCTGGTGGAATTTTTCAGCTCTTCTAGATATAGAATCATATCATCAGCAAATAGTGATAGTTTGAGTTCTTCTTTACCTGTTTGTATCCCTTTAATTTCTTTCTTCTAATTACTCTGGCTAGAGTTGAATAAAAGTGGTGAAAGAGGGCATCCTTGTCTTGTTCCAGTTTTTAGAGGGAATGTTTTCAATTTTTCTCCATTTAGAATGATGCTGGCCTTGGGTTTAGCATACACAGCTTTTACAATGTTGAGGTATGTTCCTAATATCCCTAGTTTTTCTAGTGTTTTGAACATGAAGGGGTGTTGTATTTTCCCAAATGCTTTTTCTACATCTATTGAGATAATCATATGATGCTTGTTTTTAAATATATTGATATGATGAATCGCATTTATTGATTTCCAAGTATTGAACCAACCCTGTATCCCTGGGATGAACCCCACTTGATCATGGCGCACTATCATGGTGCACAATTTTATATGTGCTTCACTATAATTTTATTGAGAAATTTTGCATCTATGTTCATCAGGGTTTTTGGTCTGAAGTTTTCTTTTCTTGATGTGTCTTTGTCTGGTTTTGGTATGAGGGTGATATTAGCCTCACGGAATGAGTTTGAAAGGATTATCTCCTTTTCTATTGCATGGAATACTTTAAGGAGTATTGTTAATTCTTCTTTGAAGGTCTTATAGAACTTGGCTGAGAATCCCTCTGGACCTGGGCTTTTCTTGCTTGGTAGGTTTTTGATGGCATTTTCTACTTTATTACTTGAAATTGATCTGTTTAAATTGTGTATGACCTCCTCATTCAGTTTGGATAGGTCATATGTCTTTAGAAATTTGGAAATATCTTTGATATTTTTTATTTTATTGGAGTATAAATTTTCAAAATAGTTTCTAATTATCTTCTATATTTCAGAAATGTCCATTGTGATATTTTCTTCTTCATAATATATTTTACTAATTGAATTTACTCTTTATTAGCATGGTTAGGGGTTTATCTATTTTATTTATTTTTTCAAAGAACTAACTTTGCGTTTTATCAGTTTTTTGATTGTTTCTTTCATTTCAGTTTCATTGATTTCAGCTCTGATTTCATTTATTTCCTGTCTTCTACTACTTTTGGTGTTGATTTGTTCTTCTTTTTCTAGGGCTTTGAGATGTAATGTTAAGTCATTTATTTGTTGACTCTGCTTTTTTTTTTTTTTTTTTTGAGGGGGGGGCGGGAGAGGGTTACCAGGGATTGAACTCAGGAGCACTCAACCACTGAGCCACATCTCCAGGCCTATTTTGTATTTTATTTAGAGACAGGGTCTCACTGAGTTGTTTAGTGCCTCACTTTTTTCTGAGTCTGGCTTTGAATTTGGGATTCTCCTGTCTCAGCCTCCCAAGCTGCTGGGATTACAGGTTTGTACCACCATGCAGGGCATGACTCTTTATGCTTTTAATAAATGAGCTCAAAGCAGTAAACTTTCCTCTTAGTACTGCCTTCATAGTATCCCAGAGATTTTGATATGTTGTATCGGTATTCTCATTACCTCTAAGAATTTTTTTTTTATTTCATCCTTGATTTCTTCTACTATCCATTCATCATTTAATCGTATATTATTTAGTCTCCATTTGTTAGATTAGTTTCTAGTTTTTATTTTATCACTGATTTCTAATTTTATTCCATTGTGATCTGATAGAATGCAGGGTATTATCTCTGTTTTTTTGTTTGTTTGTTTTTTTTTTTTTTTTTGTATTTACTAAGAGTTGCTTTGTGGCATAAGATAAGGTCTATATTAGAGAAGGAGTCATGTGCTGCCAAGAATAAAGTATATTTGCTCATTTAGGGGTGAAAAATTTTATATATACCTGTTAAGACTCAATTATTGATTGTAAATGATGGTGGAATATGATGGACGTCACTATCCAAAGTACACATATGAAGACACAAATTGGTGTGAATATACTTTGTATACAACCAGAGATATGAAAAATCTGTGATCTATATGTGTAATATGAATTGTAATACATTCCACTGTCATATATAAATTAAAAAAACTAATTAAAAATAAATAAATTATTGATTGTATTATTTAGTTCTATAATTTATTTATTTAGTTTTTGTTTGGAAGATCTGTCCAATAGTGAGAGAGGTATGTTAAAGTCACCCATAATTATTGTGTTGTGATCTATTTGATTCTTGAAATTGAGAAGGGTTTGATTGATGTACATATATGCTCCATTATTTGGGTCATAAATATTTACAATTGTTATGTCTTGCTGATATATAATTTTCTTAAGTGGTATTAAATGTCCTTCTTTGTCCCTTCTGATTAACTTTGGCTTGAAGTCCATTTTATCTGAAATGAAGATGGAAATTCCTGCTTGTTTATGCAATTCATATGAGTGATATGTTTTTTTCTCATCCTTTCACCTTTGTCTGTGGATCTTTGCCTATGAGGTGAGTCTCTTGGAGACAGCATAGTGTTGGGTCTTGTTTTTTAATCCAATCTGCCAGTCTGTATTTTTGATAGATGAGTTTAGGTCATTAACATTCAAGGTTATTATTGAAATATTTATATTCCCTGTCATTTTGATTTATTTCTGGTTTTTAATTTGACTTATTTTCTCCTTTGGTTGACTATTCTTTTAGTGTAGTTCTTCCCTTTGCTGGTTTTCACTTTTGTTTGTTTGTTTTATTCATCTTCATGGAATATTTTGTTGAGAATGTTCTGTAGTACAGGCTTTCTAGATATGAATTCTTTTAATTTTTGTTTATCATGGAATGCTCTTATTTCATCTTCAAATTGAAACTTAATTTTGCTGGATATAAAATTCTTGGTTGACATCCATTTTCTTTCAGAGCTTGAAATGTATTATTCCAGGACCTCCTATCTTTGAGGGTCTGGGTTGAGAAATCAGTTGAGATCTGAATTGGTTCCCCCTATATGTAATTTAATTTTTTTTTCTCTCACAGCCTTTTAGATTTTATCTTTTTTCTCTGTGTTAGTTATTCTCATTATACTGTGTCTTGGTGTGGGCCTGATGTAATTTTGTACATTTGGGGGGTCCTGTAATCCTCTTGTATTTGATTTTCCATTTCATTCTTTAGGTTAGGAAATTTTCTGATATTATATCATTAAAAAGATTGTGCATTTCTTTGGTTTGTATCTTTTCTCTTTCATCTATTTCAATAACTCTTACATTTGGGCTTTTCATGTTATCCCATAACTCTTGGATGTTCCATCCATGGTTTATTATCATCGTATCTGCATAGTCAAATCTATTTTCCAAGATTATATATTTTGTCTTCATTGCCTGAGGTTCTGTCTTCTAAGTGGTCAAAAAAAAAAATAAAATAAAATAAAATACTTGAAAATCAATCTAACAAAAAAAGGTGAAACACTTCTACAAAAAAAAAAAAAAAACAAAAACAAAACTGCAGAACATTAAAGAAGTTGAAGAAGTCCTTAGAACATAAAAGGATTGCCCATGCTCCTGGATAGGCAGAATGAATATTGTCAAAATGTCCATACTGCCAAAGACATTATTCAATTTGAATGAACTTACTATTAAAATTCTGACATCATACCTCATCAAAATAGAAAAAGCAATCTTGAAATTCATTTGGAAAAATAAGAGACCAAAAATAGCCAAAGCAATCCTTAGCAAGAAAAGTAAAGCAGGAGGCATCACAATACCAGACCTTAAACTATACTACAGAGCTATAATAACAAAAATGACATGGTATTGGCACCAAAACAGACACATAGACCAATGGTACAGAATAGAAGACACAGAGACTAACCTACATAAATACATTTATCTCATACCAGACAAAGGTGCCAAAAACATTCCCAGGAGAAAAGATAGCCTATTCAACAAATGGTGCTGGGGAAAAAATGGAAAACCACATGCAACAAAATGAAGTTAAGCCTCTATTTCTCATGAAACTCGACTTAATGTGGATCAAAGACTTAGGCACTAGAACAGAGACTTTGTGCCTACTTAAAAAAAAAAAAAAGTTGGCCTAGGACATGACTTCCTTAATAAGACCTCTAAAGCACAAGAAGTAAAATCAAGAATCAATAAATGAGATGGATTCAAATTAATAAGCTTCTTCTTAGGGTTGGAGTTGTAGCCCTTGGCTTGCATGTGTGAGGCACTGGGTTCAATTCTCAGCACCACATATAAATAAGTAAATAAAATAAAGGTCCATCAACAACTAAAAAATATTATTAGAAAAAAAAGCTTCTCCTCAGCAAAAAAAACAATCAATAGTATGAATAGAGAGCCTACAGATGGGGAGAAAATCTTTATCACATGCACCTCCAATAAAGCATTAATCTCTAGGAGATATAAAGTACTCAAAAAACTTAACACCAAAAATAAATAACCCAATTAATAAATAGGCTAAGGCACTGAACAGACACTTCACAGAAGAAGAAATACAATTGATCAACAAATATATGAAAAAATGTTCAATATCTCTAGCTAATAGAGAAATATAAATCAAAATGACTCTAAGATTTCATCTGACTCCAGTCAGAATCCAGCTATTAAGAACAGAAATAACAGTAAGTGTTGACAAGGATGTGGGGGGAAACGGCACACTCACACATTGCTGGTGGGACTGCAAAATGATACAGCCAATATGGAAAGCAGTATGGAGATTCCTTGAAAAACTGGGAATAGAACCACCTTTTGACCCAGCTATCCCACTCCTCAGTCTATACCCAAAAGACTTAAAACAGCATACTACAGGGACACAGCCACATCAATGTTTATTGCAGCACAATTCACAATAGCTAAACTGTAGAACAAACCTAGAGGCTCTTCAGTAGATGAATGGATAAAGAAACTGTGGTATATATACACAATAAAATATTACTCAGCATTAAAAGAGAATAAGTGGCTGGGGATATAGCTCAGTTGTGCTTGCCTGCTTGCCTCACATGCACAAGGCCCTGGGTTTGATCCCCAGAACCATAAAGAGAGAAAGAGAGAGAGAGAGAGAGAGAGAGAGAGAGAGAGAGAGAGAGAGAGAGAAAAGAATACAATTATGGCATTTGCAGTTAAATGGATGGAGTTGGAGAATATCATGCTAAGTGAAATAAGCCAATTCCAAAAAAAAAAAGGCTGAATGTTTTCTCTGATATGTGGATGCTAATTCACATCAAGGGGTGGTGCGGGGGGATCACTAGGGAAGAATGGAGTTACCTTAGATTAGTTAGAGAAGAGTGAAGAGAGGGGAGGGAGGGGATATGGGGATAGGAAGTATAGTAAAACAGACATTATTACCTTATGTACATATACAACTACTTGACCAATGTGATTCTACAACATGTACAATCAGAAAAATGAGAAATTATACCCTATCTATGTATAATATATCAAAGTACATAAATGCATTCATTCTACTGTCATGTATAGCTAATTAAAATAAATTTAAAATTTTAACAAACAACAACAACAAAAAGACAGTATACTTGACCACTTCATGTGGCTCTTTTGGCCATAAAACTTCCAGGGTAGCAAGAGAGGGAACCCTAATTTCCTGAGCCTGGCATGTTACCTGGGAGAATCCTCATGTTGATAGGCAGATCTCTGTGGACTTTTCTTAGGGTACAATGGTCATTCGGGATCTGGAAAGGGATTACTCTAAATTATAATCTACTTGGCCTATAATAGAGTGAGCTGAACACTGATGTTTCTAAAAGCTCCTTGAGTAATTCTAATATAACAGGATAAAAGCCATGTTAAACCTCTTAGCTTAGATATGGTGAAAAAACAATACACAGTCGTCTCTCCTGGAACCTTAGGGTATTGGTTCTACAAGCACACCCACTCCACAAGGATACCAAAATCCCAAAATGCTCAAGTTCCTTATATAAAACCTAATATTTGCATATAACCCACATAAATCATCCTATATACATTAAATCATCTCTCTATATTACTTATAATACCTAATATAATGTAAATACTATAAGTAGTCATTATGCTGGGTTTTTTATTATTATTGTTGTTGTTTGTTTGCATGCTTATTTTTGAAGTGCTAGGGATTAAATTTGGGGCCTAATGAATTCTAGACAAGCACTCTACATCCTCAACCATATACTGCAGTATTTGGCGGGGGGGGAATGACAAGAAAAGACATAGGCATTTTTAAAATACAGACACAAAGGCATTTTTAAAATATTTTCAATCCACAGTTGGTGGAATCTG
This sequence comes from Marmota monax, assembly GCF_021218885.2. Lineage (NCBI taxonomy): Eukaryota > Metazoa > Chordata > Mammalia > Rodentia > Sciuridae > Marmota > Marmota monax. The sequence goes on along the minus strand of NW_026694289.1, from coordinate 351,166 downwards.
TGGATGCAGAACCTTCAGATCTAGGGGATAACTACATTAAAGCAGTTATGAGCATGGTGGGGAGGGATGGTATTTATAGTAACTCTTAGAGCTGCTACAATCACTAGAGATACTTCTGTATATGGTTAGAGTGTAATAGTAAAAGCAAAAGTGACTCCATTTTTTTATTTTAAAGAGAGAGACAGAGAGAGAGAGAGAGAGAGAATTTTAATATTTATTTTTTAGTTTTCAGTGGAAACAACATCTTTGTTTGTATGTGGTGCTGAGGATCGAACCCGGGCTGCACGCATGCCAGGTGAGCACGCTACCTCTTGAGCCATATCCCCCCTCCATTTTGTTTTGTGATTCCATTTTGTAAAACAACCATGCCAAGTAGAAGGTCCATGACCAGGGCAAGATGTTCTTTTTCCTTTTGCTATAGAAACCTTTTAAGAACACGAAACTACCTAATGGGGCATTGTTTCTGTAATGAAGGTAACAGGGCTGCGTTTCTGTAACTGGGGGTAACTGGGCTAATTATGATTGGCTAAGCTACCTGCTACCTGACTGCTCTCTCCCGCTTCTGTAACCTGGCTTACTTGCATTGGCTAGACCCCCAAACATCCCTTTTGCGGTTTTCAGGCTTATAAGGAGAACCCTTGCAATTGTTCAGGGCTGATCAGGGGAACAGCTTTATGTTCTGGTCAGTCACCACCAATGTGCTTCAATAAAGGCTTGATTTGATTATACGTGAGTGGCCTGGAAGTCAATTTATGAAACCCAGGGACAAAGCTCTAACTATAACAAGGGACCACTTCATTCTGCATGTGCCACTAATTAGAATTTTGGAAACTAGTTCATTATAAAATTCATCTCTGATTAAACCAAAGGTGGCTAACTGGCAACTTACAAGCCAAATAAACAGAAATGCACTTTATTTGGCTTCACTGTATTTTAAAACAGAAAATGTTTACTTTTTAGCACTTTAAAATTGAGAAACAACATGGAGATTCAAATGTTCATTGTTGCTTGGAAATAGATTGGCAACACCAGCATTGCCAGAAGGTAGAAGTCAAATCAAACTAAAAAGTATCTGATACCATTTTAAATGGCCCCTGAGCACTTCCATTTGCCAAAGGCTCCTTTCTCCTTTGACTAATCCACTCATTGCAAATGTGTCTGCTGTTTGGACTTAACAGGATTTTGAGTTTAAGAATCCTGTCCCAACCTTATCACTAACTTACAAGAAAGTTAGACTTAGGACAGATTTTGGCACTTTCTTACAAGAAGAATGATGGGATTTAAACATAAATATAAAATAAAGGAAGATAAAGAATGTCCCATCAATGACACATGACACTATCTTTGAATTGGAAATATATTTTCCAGCTCTTTTTCACTGAAGCAATAACAATTGAGCCCACTTAGGGCCTAGATCTAGTATTTTTTTATTCACTTTAAATTTAACTGAAGCTGGGCATGGTGGCACATGCTTGTAATCTCAGCAATTTGGGAAGCCTGTGGCAGGAGAATTAGAAGTTTGAGACAAGCATCATTAACTTAGCAAGGCCCAATCAACTTAGCGAAAAAGGGAAAAGGATGTAGCTGAATGGCTAAGCACCTCTGGGTTCAATTCCTGGTACATAAAAAAATAATGATAATTTTTTGAAAAATTTTTTAAATCGACAAATGTCAAATTGTACATATTTATGGTGTGCAACCTGTTTTGGTAAATGTGTACCTTGTGGAAAGAGTAAATCAAGCTAATTAACAAATCAATAAAGGTAATTATCAAATCCATCATCTTGCATACTTAACATCTTTGTAATAACATTTAAAAACTACTCTCTCAAATTATGGCATTTGCCAGAAAATAGATGGGGCCAGAGAATAACATGTTAAGTGAAATAAGCCAATCTCAAAACACCAAAGGCCAAATGTTTTCTCTGATGTGTGGATGCTAATTCACAATAAGGGGTGAGCTAGGGAAGAACAGGGTTACTTTAGGTAGAGGGGAATGAAGGGAGGGGACGAGAGGGGATGTGGAGGTAGGAAAGGTATTAGTATAAATCAAACATTATTACCCTTTATTTTTATTATTATCCTTTAAACAGCACCTATTTGTTCCCTACCTTTCTAGTCCCTAGTAACCACTATTCTACTCTCTGTTTCCATGGTTCAACTTTTTGAGATTCCACATGTGAATCTAAAAGACAGTAGGTGTCTTAAAGTGTCTGGCTTATTTCACTAAATATAATGTCCTCCATATACCTATTCTGTTCCGTAGGTATATGTATCTGTTTTGAGCCAGAACCATGCTGTTTTTCTTTTAAAAATATCTCAATTTTATTTTTTCTATTGTTTATTTTTAATTATATATAACATGAAGATTCATTTTGACATAATTTTAAAAATAGGGAATATAACTTTCTCTAATTTAGTTCTTATCACTTCCCACTTTCCCTCTCCTCCTCCCTCCCTCTGTTTTTTTCCTTCTACTTTACTAATCTTTTACTGATCTTTCTGCTATTTGCTTTCATTTGCTTATTTATTTTAGATAGTATATTGTAAATGTACATGATGTTGAGATTCACTGTGGTTTATTCATATATGTACATATGGAAGATAGGTCAGATTCATCCCTCTGTTCTTCACTTATCCCATCCCTTCTCCCTCCTCATCAGTCCTCTTCATCTAGTCCACCATTTTTCTTCTATTTTGATGAAATCTTTTTTCCCTTTTCCTTTCTCTCCCTCTCTCTTTCTCTCCTCCCCCACTTATTTTAGACTAGCTTCTGCATATCAGAGAAAACATTGGACCTTTGGCTTTCTAAGCCTGGCTTATTTCACTGAACATGATGTTCTCCAGTTCCATCTATTTACCAACAAATGCCATAATTTTATTCTTCTTTATGATTGAGTAATACTCCACTGTATGTATGTATGTATGTATTGTGTGTGTGTGTGTGTGTGTATATATATATATATATATATATATATTACATTTTCTTGATCCATTCATCTGTTGAAGGGTACCTTGGTCGGTTCCATAGCTTGTTATTGTGAATTGCGCTGCTATAAACATTGATGTGGCTATATAAATACAGTATTCTGATTTTAGACTTTTGGGTATATACCAAGGAGTGGGATATCTGGGTCATAAGATGATTCTAATTTTAGTTTTTTGAGAAATCTCCATCCTGCTTTCCAGAATGATTGCACTAATTTGCAATCCCACCAAAATGTCTGAGTGTACCTTTTCCCCCACATCCTTGTCAACACTTATTATTTTCTGTATTCTTGATAATTGCCATTCTGACTAGAATGCAATGAAATCTCAATGTGTTTATTATTTGCATCTTCCTTATTGCTAGAGATGTTAACATTTTTTCATATATTTTTTGGCCAATTGTATTTCTTCTTTTGAGAAGTTTGTGTTTAGTTCTTTATATATATATATATATATATATATATATATATATATATATATATATATATATATATATATATATTGTAGTTGTAGTTGGACACAATAACTTTATTTTATTTATTTATTTATTTTATGTGGTGCTGAGGATAGAACCCAGGGCCTTGCACGTGTGAGGGGAGTGCTCTACCGCTGAGCCACAACCCCAGCCCCTCTATTTAGTTATTTTGCCCATTTATTAATTGGCTGCCTCCTCCTCCTCCTTCTTCTTCTCTTATTTTGGTACCAAGTTTTTTGAGGTTTTTTTTTTTAATATATATATTTTGGATATTAATGCCCTATCTGAGGAGCAGGTGGCAAAGATCTTCTCCCTTTCTGTAGCCTCTCTCTTTATATCCTTAAAATTTCCTTTGCTGTGCAGAAGCTTTTTAATGAGATATCATCAGACTTATGAATTTTTTATTTTATTTCTTGTGCTTTAGGAGTTTTAGTTTTTTCATGTGCCAACATATTGGCATGTTGGGCCTACATTTTCTTCTAACAGTTGCAGAAGTTTGTTCTAATTCCTAAGTGTTTGGTCCACTTTAAGTTGACTTTTGTGTAGGGTGAGAGATAGTTTTCTTCTTCTACATATAAATTTCCAGTTTTCCACCACCCTTTGTTAAAAAAGCTATCTTTTATCCAACAAATGTTTTGGCACTTTTTTCTAGTATCAGATAACTGCACTTAAGTGGATTTTTTTCTGTGTCTTCTATTCCATTGTCTTCATGCCTGTATCAAGCTGCTTTTGTTACTATAGCTCTGTATTCTATTTTGAAATCTGATATTATTATTTCTTTAACATCACTCTTTTTCCTAAGGATTGCTTTGGCTATTCTAGTTATCTTATTTTTTCAAATGAATTTAAGAATTGCTTTTTCTAGTTCTGTGAAGAATGTCATTTGTAATTTGATGGGAGTTGCATTGAATCTGTATAATGCTTTTGGTAGTATGCCATTTTAATAATATTGATTCTGCCTCTCTGAAAACATGGGAAGTCATTCTATCTTTTTTAAGATAGAAGAAAGAGAGAGAGAATTTTTTAACGTTTATTTTTCAGTTTTCAGTAGACACAACATCTTTATTTTATTTTTATTTGGTGCTGAGGATCGAACCCAGCGCCCCGTGCATGCCAGGCGAGCGCATGCAAGGCGAGCGCGTTACTGCTTGAGCCACATCCCCAGCCCCATTCTACCTTCTAATGTTTTCAATTTCTTTCTCCAGTGTTCTACAGTCTTTCACTATAGAGGTCATTGACATGTTTTGTTATATTAATTCCCAAAGTTTTATTTCCCTCTGAGGTTTTTGTGAATGAAATAGTTTTCCTATTTTTTTTTTTCAGTAAGTTCTTTGTTGGAGTATAAGAAAGCAACTGATTTATGTGTGTTGATCTTGTATCCTGCTATTTTAATAAAATTGTTTATTAGCCCTAGAAGTCTTCTGGTAGAATTTTTTGGGACTTCTAAATATAGGTTCCTGTCATCAGCAAATAGAGATAATTTGAGCTCTTCTTTTCCTATTTGTATCCCTTTAATTTCCTTCTCTTGCTTGGTTGCTTTGGCTAGAGTTTCAAGGTCTATGTTGTATAGAGGTAGTGAGAGTGGATATAATTGTCTTATTCCTGTTTTTAGAGGAAATGTTTTCAGTTTTTCTCTTTTCAGCATGATGTTAGTCTTCAATTTGTCATATATAGTCTTTATAATGTTGAGCTAAGTTCCTTCTAATCCTAGTTTCTCTAGTATTTTAGACATGAATGGGTGTTGAATTTGTCAGCTGCTTTTTCTGCATCTATTGCAATAATCATGTGATTCTTCTCCTGTGACCTAATTTTATCATACAGATACAGAACACATAAACAATCAATATCAAGTAATGAAATTGAAGTAGCCATCAAAACCCCCTTTGCAGGGGCTGGGGATGTGGCTCAAGTGGTAGTGCGCTCGCCTGGCATGCATGCGGCCTGGGTTCGATCCTCAGCACCACATACAAACAAAGATGTTGTGTCCACCAAAAAAAAACCCTAAAAAATAAATATTAAAAAAAAATTCTCTCTCTCTCTCTCTTTTTTTTTTTTTTTTTTTTTAAAAAAAGCCCTTTGCAAAGAAAAGTCCAGGACTGAAGGGATTCTTAGCCAAGTTCTACCAGACCTTTAAAGAAGAACTTATATCAATCCTTCTCAAATTATTCCATGAAATGGATAAGGAAGGATCACTGCCAAATCCATTCTATGGAACCAGTATCACCCTGATACCAAAAATAGAAAAAGACATATCAAGAAAAGAAAACTTCAAGCCCATGCTGTTTTTGATTACTATAGCTTTGTAGTGTATTTTAAAATCAAGTAGCAAGGCTGAGCATGGGGGTACATGTCTGTAATCCCAGTGGCTCATGAAGCTGAGTTAGAAGGATCATGAGTTCAAAGCCAGCTTCAGCAACTTAGGCCCTAAGTACCTCAGTGAGACCCTGTGTCTAAATAAAATGTAATAAAGGGATGGGGATGTGGCTCAGTGGTTAAACATCCCTGGGTTCAATCCCTGGTACCCTACCACTGAACTACATCCTCAGTCCTCGATATAGTCCTTTTCAATCAAGATTGCTTCAGGGATTTTTGTGGTTCCATGAAGTTTTAGGATTTGTTTTTCTTTATGTAAAAAAAAAAAAAAATGTCATTGGAATTTTAACAAGACAATTTTGGGATGTGAAATGCCATATCACTCACTAAAAGAAACCATGACTCCTTGGTGACATGGCCAATTCCAGGTCTATAACAAGAAAAATATAAGATGTCCTAGGTTATAATGGGGGTTTTATTATTTGGTTAATTGGTTGGCTTTTTTGTTTGTTTTTAATGATACTGGGACTGAACACAAGGGTGCTCAACCACTGAGTTACATCCCTACCTCCCAGCCCCCACAACATTTTTTTGGAGACAGGGTCTCAGGAAGTTGAGGTGGATGACCTTGAACTTGCAATCTTCCTGCTTCAGTCTCCAGAGTCACTGGGATTACAGGAATAAACCACTGTACCCAGTTCATACTATGATATTATGTATCTGGAAAGTGAAGAACTCGATTTCACCTTCTTGATCAACATGATGTGAGCTTCTTCCCTCTGCCACACACTGTGCCATTATATTCAGCCTTACCTAGAGCCCAAGGAATGAAGCTGGCCATCTATGTACTAAGACCTCTGAAACCTTGAGCCCTAAAATAAAGTTTTCCCCTTAATTGTGCTGGTCAGATCCTTTAGTCACAGCAGCAAAATACCTGAGATATATATATTTCATATGTATTAATTAGGAATCGAATCCAGGGATTGTAGCTTTACCACTGAACTAAATTCCCAGTTCTTATTATTTTTTGTTTTGTGACAGGGTCTTGATAAATTGCTGAAAGTGTTACCGCTGTTGACTGGTGACGAGTCCTTGCTTTCCCAATGTTGAAGAATAACACCAGAGAGCACGCCGAGGCAAGGTCAGAGTAGAAATTAGAAGTTTATTAAAGGACAGCAGAAAGACTTCTCCCAGAGGAAGACGGGGACCCAAGAGGTGGAATCCGTGGAAGTGCAGTTGTCTCCCCTTTTTATACTTTTGGTGATGGAATGTAAGGGGGAAGGGTTGGGACACAGGTGGACCAAACAAGTAATCTGGGCAGGAAGGACTTCATTATCACTTCTTTAGGATGGGCTATCTCCAAATCTGTTGGGGGCTGTTTCCTGGGTTCCATTAATATTTCTTTGGGGTGGACTTTGGCCTAGGGCCTTTCTGGGACTTCATTAACATTCCATGAGTTGTCCTGCATTTCCCAGAATCATTATCAGCATGGCCTCCATTTTAGATTTCACTCGATATAATATTAGACCCGATTTACCTAACTACACTGACTACCTAACTTTAAATCTGGCTTCAAAAGTCCCACTAAATTGTTAAGCCTGACCTCAAACTTGTGATCCTCCTGCCTCAGTCTTCTGAGTCATTGGGATTACAGGCATGAGCTGTCATGTCTGGCAAAGCTCAATTATATTTAAATAAATATAAAAACATATAAACCCAATAATATAAAATTTATATTACCTGGCAACTAAAAAAAAAATTATAAGGCAGCTGGGCATGGTTGTGGCTAAGCATCTCTGGATTCAATCCCTGGTACCCTAGCCACCACACCCCCCCCAAAAAATAAAATTTATATATATATATATATATATATATATATATATATATATATATATATATATATATATATATATATATATCAGGCAGGCAAAGAAACAGAAATATAATCTATAATAAGGAGAAAAATCAATAAATTGAGGGGTTGGGGCTGTGGCTAAGCAGTGGTACACTTGCCTGGCATGTGTTCAGCACTGTGTTCGATTCTCAGCACTGCATATAAATAAATAAAATAAACGTTTATCAACAACTAAAAAAAAAATCAATAAATTGAAACATGCCCACATGATAGGATTAATATACAAGGACATCCAAATAATTATTATAACTCTACTTCATATGTTAATAAAAAGTTGAGAATGTGAAGTAGAGACATGAAAAATGTAAAAAAAAAGTCTCAAATCAAATTTCCTACAGATGAAAACTACAATGTTTGAGTGGAAGAACACACTGGATAGGATTAACAGAAAGTTAGATATTACAGAAGAAAAGATTACTGAACAGCAATAGAAATACTCCAAAATTCCCTGTTTGAGGATGATATCCTGAGAGCCTATTTGTCTCTGGTCTCTGCAACATCAGTTCTTAACTGGATTTCCTTGATCTCTATCATGCTGTACAGTCCTTCAAAAATTCCAATCTCCCTGCCCCCACAGTAAGCCAATTTTTAATAAATTCAAAAGTAAGATTAGCATATATTTTATAAAGGATGGGGAAAGGGGTGGCATGGGCAAAATCCTTGTCTATGCTGCTCACCCTAAACAAAGCAGAAGAAACTGGGTGGGGTAGAAAGGAAATCCTGTTTACCTTAGAGGGGATTATATCGGGTACCCTGCTATGATAACAATAATATGAATTCCTTGCCTTATTCTCTAATATTCTTAATTCCTAATGTCTACTGCTTGGACATTAATGTCCCAATTTAGGAAATTTCTTTCTTTTAGATTAGTCTAAATTTATTTTTTTATTGATTTTATTTTTTAAATACATGACAACGGAATGCATTACAATTCTTATTACACATATAAAGCACAATTTTTCATACTTCTGGTTGTATATAAAGTAAGTTCACACCAACTCATGTCTTCATACATGTACTTTGGATAATGATGTCCATCACATTCCACCATCTCTGCTAACCCCCTGCTCTCTAATTCTAGTCCCTAAGCTATAAAGGAAATTCCAGGTTTCTTGCAAACCTTAGATGTTCTCTGGTTTCCATGAGTATTCCATTACCAGTTACCACTGGGTCACCAAAGGGGACTATAGAAATTTAGAGAATAGCAAGAGGCTTAGCCACAGATGGAGATTTGCATCTGAAAATGGCCTAGTGATTCTGAGCGAGGTCTCCAAAGGAACAATTACAGGCTGCTGTCTATTCATCCAGTGGCAAAGCCTGAAAGAGGACTGAAACAGATGGGCTGGCAGCCTGCCAGCTCTCTCAAGGTATAGGTAATTATGCAATTCATTCCATCTCCTTGTAGCTGCAGTTTTTTGGGTTTTGTTTGCTTATTTGTTTTGTCATTATATCTAACTTAGGAACTTTAAGCAGTACTAGGTCGAGCTCTGTCTCTGAGTACACCCACAGCTCCTGGAGTTCACATTTCTTTAGGAACACCTTTGCAAAGTGTTGTGCCTATACATGCTTAGTATTTTGTGGTGAACTTTCCCCTCTACTCCTATGTTCATGTTCTCCCTACCCACTCCCCTTTTCTTTGTGGTATTGGGGATTGATTGAGTCCAGGGTTGTTCTAGCATTGCGCTATATCCCCAGACCTTTTATTTTATTTTGAGATAGGGTCTTGCTAAATGACCCAGACAGGTCTCAATTTCGGATTCTTTCAGTTTCCTGAGTGGTTAGGATTATGGGCATATGCCATTGCTGATAGGGTACAAGTGTTATGCTCGAATTCGGGACCCCCAAAAGACCACCAGAGACCCAAGATCGATGTAAGCAGCAAAGAGGTGTTTATTGCGAGCTAGCTCAGTCCTCCGCGCACACACACAGCAACAGGTGACGCTAAGAGGCCCCGAGCCCAGGTTTTGCAGCAGTTTTATACATTCTTTGGAGAAGGCAGGGACCCCCACATACATCATAGCATCTCCTAGCAAATCATCACACACCGCGGGAAAATCAAATAACAATTCTAAAACATGATTAGCACATTCACTGGCGGGAACAAGTTGGGTAGGAGGGATTGGTCACTACAAGAGGGGGATTCATTTAAACTGATTGGTTTAAACCGTGAGGATGTCGCAAGGGGAGTATGTGCCAAACTGCAGGACTTCTAGTTTAGATATTGGTCACCACACCTAGGTGGAAGCCATCTGGAATTTCAGATATGTGGTTATCTTGGCCTATCTGCGGCTTTTCCAAGAACTGGACGGTTTCCACAGAGCTTTTCTGTAGATTTTTTCTTGACTTTAGGATTACAATAAGTCAGAGGTTAAGTTTCAGAGCAAAATAAGATCCCAAGCAGAATGAAATTGCTTAGGTCTTTCACAGGCAGATGTAGATGATAGGAACACAAGATTAAGGGAATAATTCTATAAAATGGGCCCACTGGGCTGACCCCTGAATGCCTTCTTTTCCAAGAAGAAATTTACCTGCAACACTGCCTGGCTCGAGTGGACAGGATATGTCATATTCCTCAGCAAACTACCTGTTATCTGCAAGAGAAAAGCCCCTGAAATAATGTCAATAAGAGAAACCCAAGTTACCTGAAGAAGAAGACTTTTTGTCTTTTTCACAGACCTGCCGCAGTCTGGCTGGGCACAAAATCACAAGCCACCACACAGCTTGTAGATTCAAACAGCAACTCTTTATTCCCGAACTCACACCAGCCGTCTACAATCACGTTCTGGGGAAATCCACGTTCTCTGCCCAAATCCACCCCCACTGGGATTCTGTCTCCCAAAAAATACTGTCTGAATCCCATGAGAACTCAAGGGGAACTCAGGCAGCAGGATACGCCCTATTCCCAGCAGGAATAACCTTAAACCTGGAATGTCCTAAACCGGGAACGCCCTAAACCCGGAACACCCTAAACCAGGATCCGCCCTGGTCCTTGAGCAAGGTCACCTACATGCAATGTCACTGCAAAATGTCCTATTTCCACGAGTCCTTCCACTAAGCAACATGGGGTATACTGGCAAGGAAATTGTCATACCTACTTGGCTAATGGCTCCCAGCACAGACCAGATCCCATAAAATCTCTAAGAATTTATGGTGAAGAATCCGATTAGAACCAGTCAGAGGGGCTGGGGATGTGGCTCAAGCGGTAGCGCGCTCGCCTGGCATGCGTGCGGCCCGGGTTCGATCCTCAGCACCACATACAAACAAAGATGTTGTGTCCGCCGATGATAACTAAAAAATAAATATTAAAATTCTCTCTCTCTCTCTCTCTCTCTCTCTCTCTTTAAAAAAAAAAAAAAAAAAAAGAACCAGTCAGAATGAGTCAAACTGATCTAGGTTGCCATGGCAGTGGGAACTTGATAGTCTGATGTCATCCTGCTGTCCATCAAAAGTCAAGAGGTGGACCTGGGTGGGACTCTCTGAAAACTTCTCTAGGTTCCCCAATAAAACTGGAATGCAGGAGAGGCACACTATCTCTCTCCTTTCTGAGAAAACCCACTCTCTCTCTTTCAAGGGTGTCCTCTTTTTTCTTTTTCTATCCCTTCAATAAACACATGCCTGTTATTCTGAAAAACATGTCTGAAATCTTTGTCTTGATCAGAAGACTTGAGGGGTGGGGGTGTCTTCAGGCTGCCTCAGTTTCCTTGAAGGCCCCGGCTCTGTAACTGAACCCAGTTCTATGTCTCTGGATGGACTGTATGTGTGTGTGTGTGTGTGTGTGTGTGTGTGTGTGGTTGCTGGGGATCGAGCCCAGTGCCTCAGGCATACTAGGCAAGTGTTCTGCCACTGAGTAAGTGACACCTCAACCAGAACATTATCTTTAATAAATCATGTGGTTTTTGGGGGGGCGGGGGGACTCTTCAAAATTATTTCTTTTTTTTCACCTCTTTCTTTGTTTTTATTTGTTCAAATTAGTTATACATGACAGTAGAATGCATTTTGAAACATTATACATAAATGGAGTATAACTTCTCATTCTTCTGGTTGTACATGATGTATTTACACCTGTAGTATAATCAGATATGCACATAGGGCAATAATGTCAGATTCATTCTACTATCTCTCCTACTTGTATACCCCCCACTTTCACTCCCCTCTGTCTGATCCAAAGTACCTCTATTCTTCCCCAGGCCTTCCCCAACTGTGAATTTGCATCCCCATATCAAAGAAAACATTCAACTTGAGTCTTTGGGATTGGCTTATTTCATTTTGCATTTAGCATAATATTTACTTCATTTCATTTGCTTCACCTATTTTATATATGCTAAAACTACAAATGTGCTAAAATCTCTTATTTGTTGGTGACCCATCTCCTTTTTCTGAAGAGTGGCTTTTTAAAGTTTTCACTGGAGTCTTTGCATCTTTGACCAACTGTTTTGTTTTTGTTTTTGTTTTTTGTTTTGTTTTTTAAGAACAGGTTAATTCTGTCCTGCTAGTTCATAAACTCCAGAAGGTAGGGATTATGAATGTTTTCACTGATGTAGCCCTATAATCTATTTCTGTAACATCTAATAATTTCTGGCAATATAGTTGCTAAAGGAGATATAAGGACTTGTGAAAAATATCACAAGAAAATGCAAAAATACAAAAAATTAAAACACTACATTTTAATTCAGGTGGATTGATTTTAAGGAGAAAGATAATCTGCCTTACATAAACTAATGTAATTGATTTTATCTGAAAATCTTCCTTGGTGGCTTGTTTTTGAACAATGATGGGGCAATACCACAGCAGGTAAAAGTGACAAGGTGGCTTATTGTGGGACTTGCTGCCCTTCAGGTTTCACATTTACTGTGTGTGTGTGTGCTCTTGTGCTCAAGGAAAGTGATAAAATGCTTTACAATTTTATAACAAGTGCTATGTTCACTGTTTTTCTCTGAATCCCCTTTTCCACTAGATTTTGAACTTATTAGTCATGATTTTGCCAACTAAAGCACTTAAATAAATCACTGCTTTAAATGGTGAGGAGTAGCTGTGTATTGTCTAGATATCCTTGTTGCCATCTACCTGGCTCCCAAGTACTTTCCCCTGGTTAGTTAGGTTAACTGTTCTTGTCATTAAATCATGGATTCATTAACAACCTTTTGGGAGAAACAGTTTCCTATAGGCAGGTAACCTTTGTAAGGGTGGTGGAGGAGGGGCAAGTGCTCTGAAGGCATTAGCATTTTAATCCCTCAGAGTCAGTCTACATTTTCCCAGACCCAAATCAGCTTTTCCATCTTTTGGATCCTACCCAAGTATTTATTTAAAAAAAAAAACAAAAACAAACAAACAAAAAAACTGAAAAAAGAGCATTGGGAAGTGTTATATAACTCCAAGAAGCTCAATACTGTGTGAGATTAGAAGGAGAAGTACAGGCAGATGAGCCCTCTCAGTTTCTATAACAAAACACCATAGACTGTGTGGCTTTTTTTTTTTTTTTTTACTGGGGATTGAATACAGGGACGCTTAACCACTGAGTCATATCCCAGCCCTTTTTAGTTTCTATTTTGAGATAGGGTCTCACTAAATTACTTACAGCCTCGCTAAATTACTGAGGCTGGCCTCAACCTGCAATCCTCCTGCTTTCAGTCTCCTAAATTCCTGGGATTACACTTTTGCATCACCACTGGCTAGACTGGGTTGCTTAAGCAATAGAAATTTATTTCTCATGATTCTGATGTCTGGAAGTCCAAAATTAAGGTTTTAGATGATTTACTTTCTGGTGAGGACTGTTGGTAAAGATGGCGCCCAGAGTGCTTCTCTTCCCGGAGCTCAGGTCCGTGAAGCACTGAATGGCGTGTGAACCCTCACCTCCAATTCCTGTGAATGGCACAAACTTTGAATGGTGCACCTCCAATCCCTGAAGTGGTGCAAACTCTGAGCCAATGAAGAAGTAACAGCCCACTTGCCTTGCTCCTCCTCATCCTGTGTTAAGCCCATAAATATTAATACCCTGTTCCTTCTCTTACTCCCCCTCCCTCCCCTTCCCTCCTCTTCCCTCCTCTTCCCTCCCCTCCCTCCCCTCCCTCCCCCTCCCTCCCCCTCCCTCCCCTTCCCTCTCCCTTCCCCTCCCCCTCCCTCCCCTCTCTCCCCCCTCCCCTCTCTCTCCCCCCTCCTCTCTCTCTCTCTCTTCCCCCTCTCCTCTCTCTCTCTCCCCCTCTCTTCTCTCTCTTTACAAGGACCTTCTTCCTGGCTTCCAAACGACCACCTTGTCATTAAACCCATAGACGTGGCTTTTCCTGTGAACACAGAGAATGAGCTGTCTAATGTCAGTTCTTATAAGGATATTATTCCTACAGGACCAGTGCTCACTTATAACCTTATTTAATATTAACTTGTAAAGGTTCTTTTTTTCAGATATAGCCACACTGGATGTTAGGTCTACATCATAAGAATTTTGGAGGGACACAAACATTCAGTCTATAACAGAGGGGTTATCTTAGTCTGCTGTTATAACTGAATACCACAGTTACTTTGCAAAGAAAATTGATTTCTTAAACTTCTAGAGGCTAGTAGTCTAAGAACATGGTGCCGGCATCTGCTCAGCTTCTGGTGAGGGCCTTCTTGCTGAATCACGGCAGACAGAGTATCATAAGTTGATTAAGGAAGCCGGAAAGAGCTCACTTTTAAAACAAAGCCCCTCCCACAATAAAACATTAATTCATTATCCACTTAATCCATAAACCCGTGACTAGATTAATCTTTTCATGAGGGCAGAACCTGAACAACCCAATCATTTCCTATCTCTCAAATACCCTGAACATAATTTGCAGGATTAAGTTTCTGATATATGAAATTTTATGGTCACGTTCAAACCATAGCAAGAGATAAAAGAAACAAATTTTCAGAGCTATAATGGCAAGCCAGGCACAGTGGCACACACCTGAAATCCCAATCGCCTGGGAGGCTGAGGCAGGAGGACAGCCTCAGTAATGGTAAGATGCTAAGCAACTTAGTGAGACCCAGTCTCTAAATAAAATACAAAATAGGACTGGGGATGTGGCTCAATGATCCAGTGCCTCTGAGTTCAATCCCCCATACCCCCTACTCCTAAAAAAAAGATATAATGGCAGAAGATTTTCCAAATTTGATGACAACTAAAATAGAAAACCTATTCTGTCACTTCTTCATTCAAAGACTGTCCTGTTAGCTTCCATCTTATTCAACATAAAGCCCAGAATCTTTACCCTTGAAAAAAAAAATGGGAATTGAACCCTGGGACACTTTACCACTGAGTTACACCCTCTGCTCTTTTTAGTGTTATATCTTGAGAAAGGGTCTCATTAAGTTGTTGAGGGGCTCACAAAGTTGCTGAGGCTGGTCTTGAACTTGTGATCCTCCTGCTTCAACCTCTCTCAACCTCTTTGGGATTACAGGTGTGTCCACTGCAGCTGGCCAGAATATTCACCTTGACCAACAAATTCTGATCTGCAATGTTCCGGCCCCGTATCACTGACCTCATCTTTCCCCTTCCCCTAGTCCTTTAGTTACAGCCACACCTGGCTCCTTTCTTTGCCTCTCCTTTCTTTGTTACAGTTCAAGCAATGCCTGTGTCTCTGAGCTAGTTCTGGCTGGAAAATTCTTCCCATTTTCACCCTTCTTTTCTCTTTCCTTCCTTTTTTTTCACATAACCATCTCAAAAATAGCAATTCCAACTTGATTGGACACCTCTCAGCACATCCCTCAAAATTTATATTCAGTTTTCTATTTTTTCCAAAAACACAGTGAAGCAGTATAAACAATGTTCTATCACTAACCTGCATCCATTTCTGACTCTTGATTTATTTCTTATTCTGTTTCTTGATGAATAAATGATTCAAGCATTTAAGTATTTGATCAACATATTATAATTAAGATAAATTTTAATTTAATCATGAAAATTACTTGACTGGAAAGCAGAGCTGGTTTGAAAGAGACCTATAGAGCATTTGCCAGTGGGAGCTTCCCCAAGGCAGTGGCACCCCTAAAGAGACTTATGGAAAATTAACTATGAAGATGTTTCACCACCTTCTATAACCTTTAGATACATTATAACTAAGTGCCAGAAAAGGATACATTTTACAAGTCAAGGTAAGTATTTAATTTACTAGAAAAAATATGCCTCCTTTTGTAAATTTATGTCCACATTATCTGATTTAAATTTACTTAATGCTAATGCTTACTTAGTTGGTTAGAATATCTTGGTCAGAATAGCTAGATGAAGTGTAATTTTTGGACTTTTAAAGCTGTGAAAATGGAATTAAGATGAGGGGGAAACATTGTCCATTAATTTTACCATTTTCTTCCAAGCATGATTTGCACTACCTATTGTTTCAGAGAAAGGGCTGGATTTAATCTGAGACAGCCTCTAACTCCCACTGACACTTCTGGAA
This sequence comes from Marmota monax, assembly GCF_021218885.2. NCBI lineage: Eukaryota > Metazoa > Chordata > Mammalia > Rodentia > Sciuridae > Marmota > Marmota monax. The sequence continues at coordinate 335,064 of NW_026694289.1, read as the reverse complement.
TCTTCCTATGATTGGGCATTGGGGGAAGCTCTGTTTCTGAAACAAGGGAGGAGCAAAGATCAGTCCTGAAGAAAGGAATGAGGATGGCCTTAGGCCTGAGCCTAAGCAACTCCATTTTAAAAACTCCATTTTGAAACCTGCAATCTCAGCAGGCACACACTGGAGAGCAGGAGCTCTCCAGTATGGCCCTCAGACATAAACAAGTCATTTTCCCTCACCCTGATAAATAGAGTGAAGCCTCTGGAAGGTTGCCTAAAGGCTAGAAGCTCAGGGTGGATACCACTAGACCAGATGTTTCTGATCCGAGGGTAAATGATGTGATGGGGAAATCCGGTTATAAGGATTGAAAGAGTGTGTGGGGAGATCAAAAGTCCCCAAATTTAGTAAAAATAATAGAGCTAATGAATAGGGATTCAGCCAGCCAAAACAAGGATGCTGAAGGGCTTGATGAGGACCTAGACTGACATCATATCTTTTGTCTTCGTTTTCCTGATTCTCTGTGTGATCCTCACTGCTCTCAAACTCTACTGCCTCAGCTGGACCTTGGTGAGAGCCGCAACTTCTCCATACTACTCTCTCCTCAACCGGCTGTCCACTCCATGCCAGGAGAAGCCTTGGTTCTGGACCTGGTCACTGCGGTCTAAGTGAGTGTGCATCTGCTGGACTTAAAGCCTAGGCTTAAGACTTTAAAACTTAGCACACAGAGGGAATGCCTGTCATTAGCCTGTCATGATTAAGTGTGTTTTCAGTGCTTAGAATTAATCTAGAATTGTTTGCTGTGAATTAATTAATCTAGAATTGGTTGCTGTGAATTGATTATGTCTATTGCAGTGCCTAGCATTAAGGTTTGTCGTTTTCTTGATTAAGAAACTATAGAGTAAAATTGTATTGAGTAGTTTGAGTAAATAAAGCATTGAAAAGGGCAGAAGTACATGGACATTCTTTATTTCTCCCCCTCGACTGCATATGTTGCAATTTTGCCCCTCACAGCAAAAGGACAATCCTGTTTGCCAAGGAATAGCCAAGTAGGGAGTTTTGGCAGCTGAGACTCCTAACTATTGCTGTGATAACAGAAGGTATTATCACGCAAATCAGATGGGAGGCCTTTCTTTCCATTATTCAGGTTCCTGGACTTTTACAGCATATATCTCAGTGAATTGCAAATGACAGAAGGATCTGGTTGATTTCCTACTTGGAACAATCTGACCTCATCATTTTGCTTAACATCCTTTGAGAATTTATATCTTTAAAATTAAGAAAAAAAATATTTATTCTTTGTGTGTATTTGTTTCCATTTTTAAATTATTTTTTAATCGACCCATAAAAATTACACATATTATGGGGTACCATGTGCCACGTGCGTATTATATAAAGCTCAAATCAGGGTAAGCATACCTATCTCCTCAAACATTTATTATTATTATTATTGTTTTTATTGGTTGTTCAAAACATTACAAAGCTCTTGACATATCATATTTCATACATTAGATTCAAGTGGGTTATGAACTCCCATTTTTACCCCAAATACAGATTGCAGAATCACATCGGTTACACATCCACATTTTTACATAATGCCATATTAGTAACTGTTGTATTCTGCTACCTTTCCTATCCTCTACTATCCCCCCTCCCCTCCCATCTTCTCTCTCTACCCCATCTACTATAATTCGTTTCTATCCTTGTTTTTTTCCCCCATTCCCCTCATAACCTCTTATATGTAATTTTGTATAACAATGAGGGTCTCCTTCCATTTCCATGTAATTGCCCTTTCTCTACCTTTCCCTCCCACCTCAGGTCTCTGTTTAATGTTAATCTTTTCCTCCTGCTCTTCCTCCCTGCTCTGTTCTTAGTTGCTCTCATTATATCAAAGAAAACATTTGGCATTTGTTTTTTAGGGATTGGCTAGCTTCACTTAGCATAATCTGCTCTAATGCCATCCATTTCCCTGCAAATTCCATGATTTCATCATTTTTTAGTGCTGCGTAATACTTCATTGTGTATAAATGCCACATTTTTTTAATCCATTCATCTATTGAAGGGCATCTGTGTTGGTTCCACCATTTATTATTTTATAGTGGTAAAAACATTCACAATCCTTTCTCCTTGCTTTTTTTTTAATATCATACATTATCAACACCTATAATCACCTTATCATGCAATACAAAAACAGAACTTATTTCTTTCTCCTATTTAAGTATAACTTAGTACCCATTGACTAACCTTATTTCATCCCTCCATTTTTTAATCTTTTTAGTCTTTTAATTTTCTTTTGAATCTCCAACTCATTCACATTTATTTAATTTATTAAACATCCCCCCTCCCCCTTATTCAGTACTGTACTTGTTATGCTCGAATTCGGGACCCCCAAAAGATCACCAGAGACCAAGATCTATGTAAGCAGCAAAGAGGTGTTTATTTCGAGCTAGCTCCATCCTCCGAGCACACACAGCAACTGGTGACACTGAGATGCCCTAAGCCCAGGGTTTGCAGCAGTTTTATAACTCTTTGGGGAAGACAGGGACTTCACATACATCATAGCATCTCTTAGCAAATCACACACTGTGGGAAAATCATAAAACAATTCTAAAACATGATTAGCACATTCACTAGTGGGAACAAGCTGGGTAAGGGTAATTGGTTAGTACAAGAGGGGGATGGTTTAAAACATGAGGGGAGTATGTGCTGGTTTCCCAACAAGTTATCAACCACCATAAACTACTGGGAGGGTCATCTGGCATCCCAGGTATTTTCCCTGTCTCATGCTGACTGAAGGTTGATAGGGGGTTGCTATGGGTCCTCACCTAGCCTGACTTAGTCAGGGACACCTGTGCCTAGGAGCCCTCTTTGAGTCTTTCTAAGGACAAGGGTCATGCCCCCTTCCTTGGACAGGCTTTGCTCCGAGATAGAGGCTGGTTTTTCATTCTGGGGATTGAACCAAAGGGAACTTTGCTCTGGGCTATATTCCTCAATCCCCACTCCCCATTTTTTTTTCTTTTAAGACAAAGGCTCCCTAAATTTTCTAGACTGTTCTTGAACTTGTGATCCCTCTACATTGGTCTCCCTGAGTAGCAGGGATTATAGGTTGCACCACCAAGCCTGGCAACAAATATTCTTGAATGGCTCCTAAATTCTAGGTACTTAATGTCAGTGAATGAAACAGTTGATCCCTTTATGGGATTTAAATTCCAGCCAGAGAGGTAGCCAGTAAGCAAACTATTATTTAGGCACTGTGTAATTTACAGTGCCTAAATCCATCCTTAGTTTTAGCAAGGGCAGTTGTAAATCAACTGGAAGGGAAGGCCTGAGATTTAATCAATAAAGTTTTAAGGGAGGGGCTGGTGGGGGGAGGGATGATCTTCTAATCCTGTTAATGGATTCAAAAAGGGAGTAATTACCTACTTTAGTAAAGAAGGATGAGAATTGTCGAAAACACAAAAATATAGCAGGGGAAGGGGGGTAGGGGATTCTGGGGAAGGATAAATGGGCCATTTGAAATATGGTGGTTGTTAGCACAAAAAGACCAGGAAGGACCCAAACTTCATAGATCAGCCAAAGCCTTTATTCATACTGAAAAACCAGCCTCTACCTCAGAGCAAAGCCTGTCCTAGGAAGGGGGGCATAACCCTTGACCTTGGAAAAACCCACAGAGCACTCCTAGGCACATACCCACCCTGCTGAGTTCTTTATCTACAAATAACAGGAGAGATCTGCTGTGCCAAGTGTCCTTGACTCAGTCAGGCTAGGTGGGGACCCATAACAATCCCCTAGCAACCACCAATCAGCATGAGACAGGGAAAATACCTGGGATGCCAGATGACCCTCCCAGAAGTTTATGGTGGTTGATAACATGTTGGGAAACCATATAGTTCAGCACATGTACCCCTCGTGGCTTAAAACAATCAATTCAAACGAATTCCCCACTTGTACTAACCAATCACCCTTAACCAACTTGTTCACGCCAGTGAATGTACTAATTATGTTTTAGAGTTGTTTTTACTGGACAATATTTTTATTTGGAGAAGAATGGAGGGTCTAGGGTCAGCATTCAGTGATTATCTCTTCAGGGTCCCATTGAACTGTCACTGAGAAAGGATTTATTTGGGGAAGGATCAATGATTTGGCTCCCTTTCCAGGGATTGTTTTGTCACTGGAAGAGAAAGCACTGGGAAAGGATCAATGCCATTAATGTATGCTTTTCTCTTCCCAGTCCATACTACTTGGGGGTTTGTCATTTTCCAAATCCAACAGTGGTCAGGGTGGCCTTCATTGAAAAATAGCTTTGCCACAAGTACTTGAGGATTTAAGAGAAAAGCCAAAGGTATGTTTGGGTGAAGAACATTCCAGAAATAAGGAACTTTTGTAACAGTCCTTGAAAAGGGGTAAGAAGGGCATTTGGTATTTCACAGTTTAATACCAATTTGGGCTTCATTTGTCAATTTTGCCAATAAAGTTTGTGTTTTGTTTTTTTGTTTTTTATAACCAGATATTAAATTATTCACATTGCAGTAAACATTTTTTAAGGTCTCTAAGAGTTAACAAGAACAGCATGTGCAAAACTGACAGCTGTCCAGAGCAAGGACATCAGTACTATCTCTCCTTGCCAGTTTGGCCCAGACCTCCCAGAGCAGGAGGTACAGAGTATGGCTGAGCCCCAGAGGATGAGGCACAGAGACTTCTGCCCGTATCAGGGCACATGTGCTCTTTCAGAGTAGAGGACCTGGCTGCCCAGGGCCATCTGTGCCTGTAGCCCCTCCCCAGCTCCTAGCCATCAGGAAGGGCTGATACTCAGGTTAGCTCAGAGGGAGGCCAAGATGGAAAGGATGGACACTGTACTAACCATTACACTGAGTCCTAGTCCATGCTGCAGGTTTGAGGGGTGTTAATGCTGTTGTTGTTGTTTTGTTTTCTGTTTTCTGTTTTTGAGTTGAGATCTTGCCTTTTCCCAAAGTTGGTCTCTAACTCCTAGGCTCAACAGATCCTCTGGTGTCTGGTGTTAGCTAGGAATACAAATGCACACTACCTTGCCTAGCTCAGTAATGTACTTTTAAAGTTATTTCAGGTGATGGCATTTTAGAACATCTTAATTTGCAAACTGGTTTTCTGATTAAATTTGATCACTTGTTGGCATCAGAATGGGTGGAAATTTACAAATATTTCTTGCCTGTCAAGGGACTCTTGTCCTCCCTTCCCCCAGGATCTGCATAGCTAGGGCAGTTGTAAGTCAACTGGAAGGGAAGGTCTGAGATTTAATCAATAAAGTTTTAAGGGAGGGGCAGGTGGGGGGAGGGATGATCTTCTAACCCTGTTAATGGATTCAAAAAGGGAGTGAGTTGTTACCTGCAGAAAGCTGTTGAAGCACAGTGAAGATCTTGCTTGAGCACTCAGAAATCCCACTGGATCCAATCTTCCAAGGGTAGACCACCCAGAGGATGTAAAGTGAAACTTGCTCCTGTTGTTCCTTGGACAAGGACAGGTTGTAGATTTCAGCAGCTAGAGGTATTTATTTGTGAGCACATCCTGCCCCTGGGAAGACTTCGGTTCTTTTAACAACTCTACCTTGGCTTCAGTTCTGTTGGGACAATTATGTGGACTACCCACCCCTGGGAACTCCTAATAGCTCAGGGCCTGGGTAAACTTGAGAGAAGGTGGTGGTTCTTTAAACAACAGAGAGGAGGGAAGGCTCCCACTACTACTGGAGACAAACTGAGAGGCAGCCATACTTTCGAACAGCAATCTGGAGGAAAGGTTTTGGCAATCACTGAACCACAGCTGAACATCCAATCAGGATAAACCGGTCCAGTCATGTGACTGGAGCCCAGTTTAGGTGTTAGGGTTGGACTATAAAAGACTTTAAAGAGGTGAAGTTTTCCTTCCCGCCAGCCCTCAGAAAGGACTTTGAAGAGCAAGCAGTGAGTTGCGGATACACAGGGATCTCTGGACAGTTTTTTCCAGGAGGTAGAAACACCGACACTCCAGCTTCAATATTCCTTGTGGCCCAGAGCAGGAAATATTGAGCCGTACTGAAATATCTGGACGTACAACCTTAGGAACTGGTAAGCTACAAAATTTGGTATCCTTCATTTTGTTTCTCTAAAACTAAGGATGGATTTAGGCACTGTAAATTACACAGTCTCTGTTGTAACCACTGGACTTGGGCCCGGGGAAAAGCAATAATAGAAGAAGTCAGCAAATAACCATGACTGCATTTCAACAAAATAAAAAAAGCCAGCATGGTGGCACGTGCCTGTATTTCCAGTGGCTCAGGAAGTTTATACAGGAGGGTTTTGAGTTCAAAGCCAGCCTTATCAATTTAGCAAAATTCTGTCTGAAAATAAAAATAAACAATAAAAATAAAAAGGGAAGGAGATGTGGCTCAATGATTAAGCATTCTTGGGTTCAATCCTTATATGTTGCAAGGTAGGCAGTAATAAATGTTAAGTTGAAAAAAGCACTGGGGGGCTGGGGATGTGGCTCAAGCGGTAGCATGCTCGCCTGGCAGGCGTGCCGCCTGGGTTCGATCCTCAGCACCACATACAAACAAAGATGTTGTGTCTGCCGAAAACTAAATAAATATTTAAAAAAAAGAAAAGAAAAAAGCACTGGGGGGAGAACAGGGCACATGAGTTTAGGGAATTTGTGATTTTTGATAGTGATGTTAGGGAATCCTTGCTGAGGAGCCCTGGACCTGAGGCAGGCTAGAAACATAGATAAGGGTAATCTGGGGTGAAAACACCCAAGGCAGGGAGAACAACAAAAATTCTGAGAAAGTAAAGGCCTTGGCATATTTCATACTCATGTGGCTGTAGTGGAGTAAGTGAGGGGTAGAAAAGATGAGAACCAGAGTAAGCAAAGGTAGATGGTCCTGCATTCTACTGGATATTTTCAGATGATAGGTGTTTCCTATGTGTGAAATGAAAAGTCTCTGGAGACTGACAAAGAAAAGAATCAATTCCAACTGTGTGTGTGTTTGTGTGTGTATTATATATGCATGCAATATGTTATATATATGTACATCCTTTAAGATTTTTTTCTACATATAATATACTTAGCATCTTTATTTTTAATCTAAGATGTTTTAAAAAATCTTTTTTGTAGTTGTAGATGGAAAGAATGCCTTTATTTTGTTTATTTTTATGTGGCACTAAGGATCAAACCCAGTGCCTCACACATGCTAGGCAAGAGCTTTGCTACTGAGCTACATACAGCCTTAGCCCAATTCAAGAAGTTTTTAATTGACCGATAATACAGATTGAGGATCTCTTATAAAATTCCTAGGACCAGAAAAAAAAAAACAGATGCTTAGAACCAGAAGCATTTTGGATTTCTAATTTTTTTTTTATTTTGGAATATTTGCATATACATAATGAGACATCTTAGAGATGGGATGCAAGTATAAAAAAAACATTTGTTTCATTTATACCTTATAACATATAGCTGGCAGACAGTTTTATATAATACTTTTGGTGTACCTGTATACTGACTTGTTACATAAGGTAAGATGTGAAAATTTCCACTTGTGGCATCAGTTTGGTGAAAAGATTCTGATTTTGGAACATTCTGGATTTTTAGATTAACGATGTTCAACCTGTGATTTTAATGTTTATGGGGAACGAAGTAATATTTCAATACATGGTAGAACACGTACTTGTAATTTCAGCAACTCAAGAAGCTGAGGCAGGAGGATTGCAAGTTTGAGGTCAGCCTGTGAAACTTAGTGAGACCCTGTTTCAAAATAAACTGTAAAAACCTGGTGATGGTGCCCAATGACAAAGTACCCCTGGGTTTGATCCCAGTACCTCTAAAAAAAAGAGAGAGAAAAGAGGAAAAGAGAAAAAAAGTTTTGATAACATGTTCACATTAAGGAAGTAATCAGTAATTAGTAATTATGTCTATCATCTCTTTTTTTTCCTGTCATCAACCCTTTTTATTTTTTATTTGTTCTTTTTAGTTATATATGAATTTTTTTTTTTTTTTTTTTGAGACAGGGTCTTGCTAAGTTGCTGAGGCTGTCCTCAAATTTGCCATTCTTCTGCTCAGCCTCCCCAGTCACTGGGATTATAGAAGTGAGCCACTTCCTGGCTCATTTCCTGTATTTTTAACAGGAGTACTGGGATGACCATGAAGAGTTATGATAAAGGTTTTGTTTATTTGTGCTAGGAATTTTCTGTCTTAACCCTTTAGGCATGCTAGACAAGTGCTTTACCACTGAACTATATCCTCAGTCTGACAAAAAGGTTAAGACAGAAAATTCTGTAATAATCAAGGGAGAAAACATGATGTTTTCTATAGGGAAGGTGACATGGAGATGGAAGGGAATGGTCAGACTCTAGATACTTTTAGAAGACAGAGCAGAGTTTGCTAATTGATTGGTGGTTGGGTATGAGGAAAAGCCTGGCAAAGGATGACTCCAAAAGTTTGTGGTCTGAGAAACTGGCTTAACCTCAAACCTCTGTATCCACTGCTTCTGCATCTTTGGATTCAACCAACCAACAATTGAAAATATTTGAAAAAAATTCATCTACACTGAACATGTACAGACCTTTTTCTTGTTGTTACTCTCTAATCAATGCAGTACAGCAATTGTTTACATAGCATTTACATTGTATTGGGTTTTATATGTGATATAGAGATGATTTAAATTATACAGGAAAATGTGATGGGTTATATGAAAATGCTAGTTTTTTTATGTAAGGAATTTGAGGATTTTGGTATACCGGATGGGAGTATGTGATGGTGGTCCTAGAACCACTCTCCTCAGTATATCTAGGGATGACCACTGGGAAGAATGGAATATTACAGGAGTAGCAGGTGTTTGAGAGTCAATTTTGTTAAGGTTAATTATAAGCTTTATTTCACATTGAGTGTGATGATGCACTATGCAATCCCAGCTACTCAGGAGTGTAAGGCAAGAGAATGGCAAGCTTGAAGTCCACCTGGGCAATTCAGTGAGACTCTTTCTCACAAAAGGCTGGGGATGTAGTTCAGTAGTGGAGTGCTTGCCTAGCATGCAGGAGGCCGTGAGTTCGACCCCAGTTACCTTCAACTCCCCAAATAGTTCAAATTTGTTTTATTATATGTAAAATACTGTAGTGATATTAATAGTTACTTCAGTGTTTAAAGGAGAATAAAATAAGGTAAAATGATGTCTTTTAAAATAATGTTTTTACATGATTGCACTTAGGTAGCAATTTATAAAAAGACAGCTCTGAAAACTGAATGCACCACTTGCTTCAATCAAAAAGCAATTACAAAATGTCGGATCACTTCTTGCGTGAGGAACAAGAACCAAAACCACTGAAGAAACATGAGAGAGAATCCAATCAGATAGACAAAGATAATGACGCTGAGTTGATTTTTATTGGGATGGAACATGCAAATGAAGATGCTGAAATTCTCTTTGTCAGGATGATTTCAAACTCAAAACCAGTTATTTCAAACATTTTGAACAGAGTCACCCCAGGCTCATATTCAAGAAGAAAGAAAGGCCATCTCAGTCAAGATCCTGCACAAATGTTTCAATCTGCAATGCATGTGACCCCTATGGCCACAGCAATCACACCAGTTGCTCAGTCTGAACAGAGTTCAATAGATATTCCTATTACTGTTGAGTGTTCCTCTAAACCTGATTATAGAATGAGCTCACCACAAGTTGTTCCTCCCCATTCATCAGATTTGTTCCATTCAAGAACTCAGTGTCTAGAGAAAGTTGCACTTTCTATAGGAGGCAAGGTTGAAAGTTCTTGTGATTCAAAGAGAACTTCTACTTCAGATATAGACAGCAGAAATCCAAAAAGGTCTAAACTCAGGAATAAAATCCCAAGTACACATTCATCAACTATGTCCTCTTCTGATATCTCTCCTACAAAAGACATAAGTACACCCTCAAAAAGTACTCACTTCTTATCAAGTCACGTTCAGAATAGAACATCCTCTCCTTGGCCTCCTGCTAATGAAAAGGTACCTTTTGTTCTTAGAGATCCAGGCCCAGGAAATAACTCTGAAGGACTGATAAAAACAGGCTTTTCCAGCCTTGCAAGTCAAAACAAGACCTTTGATCCCAAGAAAGGAAATTTAATCATGTTACTTAGTGACTTTTACTATGGACAACATCAAGGGGATGGGCAGCCAGAACAGAAAACTCACACAACCTTTCAATGTTTTAGCTGCTTGAAAGTTCTAAAAAATGTTAAGTTTATGAATCACGTGAAGCATCATTTGGAACTTGAGAAGCAGAGGGGTGACAGCTGGGAAACCCACACTACCTGCCAGCATTGCCACCGGCAGTTTCCCACTCCCTTCCAACTACAACATCATATTAACAGTGTACACACTTTTCAGGAGCCCTCTGCTGTCTGTAAAATTTGTGAGTTGTCATTTGAAACAGATCAGATTCTCTTAGAACACATGAAGGACAATCATAAGCCTGGGGAAATGCCCTATGTGTGCCAGATTTGCAGTTACAGATCATCAGTCTTTGCTGATGTGGAAACACATTTTAGAACATACCATGAAAACACTAAGAATTTGCTTTGTCTATTTTGTCTCAAAGTTTTTAAAATGGCAAATCCATACATGAATCATTGTTGGAAGCACTGGAACAAGAAGAACCTCTTTTCATGTTCCAAGTGTCGGCTACAGTTTTTGACTTCGAAGGAGGAAATAAAGCACAAAACCAAGAATCATCAAACATTTAAAAAGCCAGTACCACTGGAGGGATTGCCTCCTGGAACAAAGGTTATTATTCAGACTTCAACTCACCCATGAAGAAGTACAAACATTCATTATTGTGAGCAACACTGATCCTTGCCTGTCATCTTTGAAAACTAAAAAGAGGAAGTCAGTAAACACTAGATATTCTGTACCTACAGCCAGGATTCTGGCTAAAAACATATTCTACCCACTTTCAGGAATTGTGAAAGGTAGATCTGAGGCTGTACATTGTGGCTGATGCTAACCAGTAATGTGATCGACTGTCAGGTTTTACCGTGACATCTTTACCTTCTTACTGTCAAGAAGTATCTCAGAAATCTTCATGCCCTTTCCCACTCAAACCTCTCTACAAAAGTAACCACCACTCTGACCTCTACCATTATAGTTTTTTCTACTTATGAATTTTAAATAAATGGATTCATACAATAAATTCTTGCCTTTGGGTTATTTTTGAAAAGTGAAATGCATGCTTGCTATATATAATAGTAGCATGCTGTTTTTCATTTCTGGGTAGAATTCCATTAAATAAAATTGACACAGTCTTATATATCCACTTTATAGTCAAAGGACTTTGTGGTTGATTCTTCAACTATTTTGAATAAAGCTTCTATGAGCTTGTGTATATTTTCTGGAAGACATGGGTAGTTATTTGTTTTCGATATAGTGCTGGAATTGCACATATTCAGCTTTTTTTAGTGTAAATATGGTCAAATACTTTAAAAAGTGAATGAAACAATTTGTATTGCCATCATCAATACTGATAATTCCATTGGTACAGATACAACATTTGGTCCTTTCAGTCTTTTTAACTATTGCCCATTTCTTGAAGTTGTAGTATCACATTGTAGCTTCAATTTGCATCTTGATGAGTAATGATCTTGAAAATATATTTTTCATGTGGTTTATAACTTAGATATTCTTCAAGAATTATTCTCTCACCTTTTAAAAACTGTTCTGTTTTTCAGTTGGGAAGGTATAAGTAAACTGCTAGAACACTAGACATGTTCCATATCTTTATCTGTATGTTGGTTTCAAAGATATAATATGTATATCAGGATTTGCCCTTCCTGTATATTAAGGAAATTACTATCTAGCAAGGACATAAAGATATTCCTCCTAGGTTTTCTTTTAGAAATTTATCTCTTTAGCCTTTAACATGTAGTTATGAGCAATCTCAAATGAATTATTATGATGTGATAAAACATAGGATCAAGGTTAATATTTTTCAGAAGCATATCTAAATCAACAAAAGCATTTACTCAAAACCACTTCTTCCCCACTTTGTTGCAGTGGAATATTTTGTGTAAATCAGGTGACTGCATGTATGTTTCTGGACTGTCCTATTCCATTTGTTCAGTTTTCTCTCTGTGCTAATGCTACCCTGTCTTAATTATTGTAACTTTGCATAAGTCTGTGTATCTGTGTTTACTTCTTCAGCTTTAGAGTTCTAAATTGTCTTACTATTCCAGGGTCTTTGTGTACTGAAGTGGTTATCATGGACATCCTTGCCCTGTTCTCAAATTCAGATACAATACTTTCCCATTAATTATGATATTAGTTGTAGGGCTTTTTGTAGCTACCACGGACTGTAGAGAGATTGAGCTAAAAATTAATGACAGAAAGATCATTATAAAACTCCTAAAATCTGGAAATTTGACAATACAGCTAAATTGAACTAGGACTAGGTTGAAGCAAACAAGGAGCCTAATGGGCAAAAGTGACAGGTTCTAGGAACCTGTGAGTGAGTGACTCCTTAATGTTGTGCTCTGGGATCCTTGCTTATTTTACCTTGGTCCTGGTCCTCAATATAAATAGCCCAGAGCTCCTCTAAGAAATCTCAGTGGAAAAGGGAAAATGTTGAACTCAATAATGTTGAATACAATCACAAAATTTATGAGATGGAACTAAAGCAATTCATAGACATTTATCTCTAAATACATGTACAGTTGGCCCTCTGTACATGTGGATTCTGAACCCATGGATCCAATCAACCTTGGATTGAAAATATTGGAAAAAAATTGCATCTGTATGGGGCTGGGGTTGTGGTTCAGTGGTAGAGAGCACTCGCCTAGAGCGTGCGAGGCCCTGAGTTCGATCCTTAGCACCACATAAAAATAAATAAATAAAAACAAAGGTATTGTGTACAACTAAAAGAAATAAATATTAAAAAAAATTGCATCTGTATTTAACACATAGAGACTTTCTTCTTCACCATCATTCCCTAAACAATATAGTATTTACATAGCAATATGTATTATAAAAAATTTAGAGATAATATGAAGTATTCAGGAGCTTTTTTTTTTTTTTTAGGTTATAAGCACATATTACATCATTTTATATAAGTGACTTGAGCATCCACAGATTTTGGCATCTGCGTGGAGTTCTGGAAACAATTTCCCATGAACACTGAAGAATGGTTATATTTAGAAAGAAGAAAGTTTGAGAAATGAATGATTTAAGTCTGCTGTCTGTAGAACTTTCTGTAATGATGGAAATGTTCTGCATCTGCTCTTGCCAATATGCTACATGTGGCTACTGAGCTATAGAATTGTGGCAACTATGACTGAGGCATTGAATTTAAAAAATATTTATTTTTGATTAATTTAAAATTAAAAGAATCATTTTTACAATAGAACTTCAAGTAATTTATGTACTCTTCCCTCAAGGAGACCTCATGCCCTGTTCTGGGCATAGGCAGGATTTAATGGCTTAGTTCACTGTAAGCTATATCAACACAGTTGGCAGGCTAGCTCCAGATGCAACTTCAAAAGCATGAGGTTCAAGGTTCAGTTGCTTGGTCAAGTTTCTTATGCCTGGGACAGTTAGCCAGAATTTCCAAAGAATAGTGTATGAAGGGGAAAGAAAGCAACTTTACCAAGGAGAAACCAACAAGTCCCATTGATGGCATGTATCCCTAAGATTTGGTGAGAAGGGCACATCATGTCTTTCATATTCTTCTAAAAACCCAGTGTAACCACAAGAAAAGCATCAAACCCAAACTGAGATACATTCTGAAAAGTATCTCACCTTTACTCCTTAAAGTTGTCAAGATCTTCAAAAATAAGGAAAGTTTGAGAAACTGTCTCAGACCTGGAAAAGATAAAGAAACAGGATGACTAAGTGCAATTCATTGTCCTGGATGGGAATCAGAAAGAGAAAAAGGGTATTAGTAAAAAAAAAAAAAAAAAAAAAAAAACAAAAACAAAAATTAGTGAAATGTGAAGCCCAGAGTTTAGATAATAGTTTTTATTGATCAATACTGGCATTATTGTGCAGTCAAAAGATAATTTCACATTCATACATCTTAGACATTGTAAATATCTCTTCTACATCTATGATCTCTTCATTTTGACTATGGTATACTCTACTGAACAGATAAAGGAATAGTATTTTAAAATCCTGTAGATTTTTAAAATAATTAACACTTTACTCTATAACCTCCTAGGTTAAAAAAGTGAGAATCACTAAGGAAATTAGGATTTCCTTGGAATTGAAGGAAAATTAATATATTATGATACCAAAATTGTGGGACACAGTTAAATTAGTAAAGGTAAATTTACAGCACTACATACTAGGAAAATAAAAGAGATTTTGCAAACAAATGAGTTAGGCATTTACCTAAAAAAAAAAATTATAAAGAGGAGCAACACATCCTTGTAGAGACAGGATGGAAGGAAATAATAAGAGTGGAAGAAATAAATGGAGAAGGTAACATATAAATAAAACCAAAACCTTTAAAAAAAGATTACTGAGAGGCTAGCCTCAGCAACTTAGATCCTGTCTCAAAATAAAAACTAAGAAGGGCTGAGGATGTAGCTCAGTGGTAGAGTATCCCTGGGTTCACTCCCCAATTAAACAACAACAACAACAACAACAACAACAGCAAATCAAAAACAAGGCTGGGATTGTGGCTCAGTGATAGAGCACTCGCCTAGCATGGGCGGGGCCGGGTTCGATTCTCAGCACCACATAAAAATAAAGGCATTGTGTTGTGCCCATCAACAAAAAAATAAAATATTCTCTCTCTCTCTCAAAAAAAAAAATCAAAAACATACATACACACCCAAAAATTACTGAAATAAATAAACTTGTAGCAGAACTGATAAAAACCTGCAAAAAAGATTGGGCAAACTACTCCACCCCCACTTAATACTGGGGATTGAATCCAAAAGTACAGCTTCCACTGTACTACATCTCCAGCCCTTTTTATTTTTTTGAAACAGGGGAGGGAGGTGTCTCATTAAGTTGCCTAGGCTGGCCTTGAACTTTCCATCCTCCTGCCTCAGCCCCCTGGGTTGCTGGGATTACAAGGTGTGCACCATCCACTGTATCCAGCATCAAACTTGTTTTGCTAAAGGATCAGATAGTAAATATTTGATATAGTCTCTGACAATTAATAAATTTTTCTGTCTTATTAGGAAACAGACAATACCTGGAGGATATAGGTGTGTTGTATTCCTATAAAACTTGAAATTTTGATTTTATATAATTTTCTTTTTTTTTTTCTAAATTTATTATTATTATTATTATTTTTAGTTTTCTGCGGACACAACATCTTTGTTTGTATGTGGTGCTGAGGATTGAACCCGGGCCACACGCATGCCAGGCGAGCGCGCTACCGCTTGAGCCACCTCCCCAGCCCCAATTTTATATAATTTTCACATGCCACAAAATGATATTGTTTGTTGTTTTTCATTCAGTTAGAAAAAAATAGTAAAATCTCTTTTTAGGTCACTGTAAGCTATATCAACACAGTTGGCAGGTTAGCTCCGAATACAACTTCAAGAGCATGAGGTTCGAGATTCAGTTGCTTGGTCAAGTTTCTTATGCATGGGACAGTTAGCCAGTGCTTTTATAGAAAGGGCACCACACCTGAAATAATGACAACGAGGGCAAACGATCTCTGAGTGCACCGTGAGCCCAACCCCAGCGCTGAGCTTTGGCTGGCTTTAGAACCTCGATGTTCCAAGATCCCCGAACTTCAGGGATACAGCCATAACCTTGGCCTGATACTCCTCAGCCCGACCTTACGTGCCCATTAGCCACCAGGGGCACCAGAGTGCGCGCATGCGCAGAACCCGCACTTCGTGACCAATCACATTGTAGCGCCTGGAGCCGAGCCGACCGAGCTCGCCGCACCTGGCAGCCAATCACAGGTCGCCCTGGGCGCGCGTGTGAAGACGTCTGTGGCGTTGGCGGCGGTGGCGGCCCCTGGGGCCTGAGTAGGTGGTGTGGCTGCGGGTTTTGCCCAGGGAGCGTGTTCGGGGCTGTTTCTTGGCCGGCTTCGCGGGGACGCCACTGATCAGCGCTGGTAAGGATGGTGGAGTAGCGCGGCTCGAGCGTTCCCTGAGGGGAGACGGGAGGGAGAATCCACCACTGCAGCCCCCCCAGGTTCGGATACCGCGTCCGGTGGCCTTGCGCCGCCCAAGAGGCCTTTTCAATGCCGACGTCTTCCAAAAGGCGTGAGGGGCTGGGGACCCAGTGGGCCCCACGCCGCCTCACACATTCCATTCCTTAACTTGACTAGGCGCCTCTTTCAGTCGGTCTCCCCTTACCCCGCGGAACTCCCCCACCCTGGTGCCGGGCCCAGCGAGGCCTCCTGAGGAAGGGGCCTGTACACCCTCCTCCTGCCTTGCCTTTTCTCCCCTGCCCCGCAGTTGTCTCTTGTGGCGCCTAATTTTGGTGTTTAAAAACCATAAACCAGTTTGTAATTCCAGCCCCACCCCCATTCTGTATATCTGCAGGCCCTGAACCCTTAGAGTGTCTAAACCTTTTTAAAATTCCGTTTATTGTACTCGTTGCTATATCGCAGTGCCTCTTTATTTTTCTTGTTTGTTTACTGTGGGCCTTCTGGACACTAATGCAGCCCACTGAATCCCAGTGAGCCATTATTAATTTGGGCAGTTTACAGGTGGGGTGTTAAGATAGACAGGAGGAGTAGATTTGGGGGAAAGTAATTGAATTCTCTTTTCCGATTGGATATGAGATGGTTAATAAACATCTAAATGGCAATCTTAGGTAGGCAACAGGATATTAAATATCCTTGAAACATGCAAGTAACCCTAATCCTTCTCTCTGGTTGCCTTAAGGATGTGACCTTCTCCTTGGACGATTCAAGTTCTTAAAAAGTTTCAGTGTACATTTGAGGTAAGAGAGAAGTCTGTATCATAAGGACCAAGGTTGTTTCTTTTCTCAATTAAATTTTCCTTTTCATTCTCTCCTGTGCTAAAACTTACTGTTTAGAGTTTCTTGAGGGAATCTGAATGTATATGATAAATTCAGGCGATTGTTAATTTAAATATTCTGGAGCCCTCTAAATTGCTTTCTTAAACAAAGGAGAATGTGGTGGCTGCAGCATTCTTTCACTTCATTTCTTGAAAAAGTAAGCACCATAGAGAGTTAGAGCTATGTAAGGCTGACTTAAGTTGTGAGGCTAACATGGATTGGTACACATACCCTAAGATTTCAGCTAATGCATTAAAATGGGTCATTTAGGGAAAATTTTTTGTTAAAGTGGAGTTAACTTGTTCATTACTATACTTTTTAATTTTTTTAAAAATTGTACTGGGGATTGAATAGGGTTGTTCTATCCCTGAGCTACATTGCCCATTCTTTTTATTTTTATATTGAGTTAGGGTTTAACTCTGGCCAGGAACTTGTGATTCTCCTACCTCAACTTCCCAACTAGCTGGGATTATAGGCATGTGCCACCAAACTCACTTATACTCTTTTTCTTGAAGACTGTATTTCATTAGGTAAATTGTATGTGACTTGACAGGGGAGGTTAACAGAATTTTTTCCATGTCAGTAGGCAAGATAATAGGTAAATTCTGTGTCCGCAGATTTGTGAATACAACTCAGAACCATTGTATTAGCTAGTTATCTATTTTAACAAACCATCTCAAAACCTAGTTGCTTAAAATAACACATTTTTATTACATCATAATTTCTGAATGTTTGGAATCCGAAAGTGGCTTAGCTGGCAGCTGACAATTCTGGCTTAGGCTCTCATGAGGCTACAGTCAAACTTTTGACTAGATTGGCAGTCTCTGAAGGCTTGACTAGAATTGGATGAACTGCTTCAAATCTCTTACTTGGCAAGAGGCCTCAGTTACTCATTGGACCTGTCCATGGGGCTGCTTATGTCATACCAGTTGGCTTCCCTTAGAGTGAGTTAATTTGGGAGAGCTTGTACCTAAGATGAAGCAGTGTCTTTTTTATAACTTAATATCTGAAGAGACATATCATCATTTCTTCTTTTTTTTTTTTAGAGAATTTTTTTAATATTTATTTTTTAGTTTTCAGCGGACACAACATCTTTGTTTGTATGTGGTGCTGAGGATCGAACCTGGGCTGCACGCTTGCGCCACATCCCCAGCTCCATCATTTCTTCTTTGAGTGTTTTCTGCACAGGCCAACCTTTTACATTGTGGGAAAGGGCTGCAGAACAGTGTGAATACTAGGAGGTGGGATTCACCTGGGGCCATGAGAGAGGCTGGCTCTTGTACCTGTTTATCCACCATTCCAGTTGTTCTCCATATGGTTTCTGGCATTTTGTTACAATGGGTGAAACAAAGACTTGTGCACTTATTTATTCAGCATATTGTTCCAACAAGTCTCCTCTTTATCTTGGGTTAAGTTTTCTGTTGCTTTGGATAATTTTAGTAGCAAACATACTGATTTTTCTGTCACTTCTCCTTGGGAATCTGTTGTTTGATGCTGTGTTCCCCTTTATTTTATATTTGCTTGTCCATAAGAAAGTAAATTTTCCTTTTTAGGAAAATTTCAGGTTGTCTGTATTTTCTATTCTCCCAATCTTTTTTTGGCAGGGGGGCGGTGGTACCGCAAGGGGATTGAATTAAGGGGTGCTTGACACCAGCCATATCCCCAATGTTATTTTGTATTTTAGAGACAGGGTCTCACTGAGTTGCTTACTGACTCGCTTTTGCAGAGGCTAGCTTTGAACTGTCAGCCTTCAGAGCAGCTGGGATTACAGGCGTGTCACAGAATCTGGCCCTCCAGTTCTCTCTTTAACCCACTCTTGTGTAGGTCATCAATGAATTCCACATTGCTTAATCCAGTGGTTAGTTTTAGTTGATTTATTTGATCTACCTGCAGCATTTATCAGAGAGATTCATTTCCTCCTTCCTAAAAAATTTTTTTATTTGAATTCTGGATGCTTCACATTTTTGATTCATCTCCTATCCAGTTGGTTATTAACTGCTTCTTGATCTCCTTTGCTGTTCTTTCTTTATGACCTCTAAAAATGGAATACTTCAGGATTTGGATTTTAGACTCTTCCCCTGGGTTATGTCATCAGACTTGTGTTTTAGATAATGCTACAGATTGAAGATTCCAAAATTTGGATGTCTTCTCCATATCTCTCTGAATTCTGCTCATAGATTTGCTGGCACAACATCATCACTTATACGTCCTGTCTTTCATGTCTCATGTGCAGTCTATCAGACAAATCTGTGACCCTTCAAGATTTTATCTAGAATCTTGACTCCTTAGTATCTTTATTTCTCCATCCTGTTACTATTATTATCTTTTGTCTGTTTTATTTCAGCAGCTTCTTGTGTTCTGCTTCCACTGTTATTCTCTAAAGTCTTTTCTCCATATATCGGCCAGAACAATCCTGTTGAAATGAAAGTCACACCATTAAAAATCTCAGCAGTCTCTCATCACACTCAGTAAAAGCCAGAGAACTTAGAATGGCCCATATGATCTGAGTTCCTATAATTGTCATTGACCACAAATGCACATTTAAAAAGCCTCTTCTCTTAACTTGTCTCCCTTATCATTGGCTTGCCTGTTATCTTCTTGACCAGTTCTTAACATGTGTTAAGTATGCTCCTTCTTGGCCTTTGTGTTGTTTTCCTTTTCTAGAATACTGTTTCTCAAATACTCATAACCATGTCCTATAAATATCAACCTGCCTTCATTTCCTACTTTTTCTCACTAGCATATAGATAACCATCTTTTTTTAAAAATTATTATTTACTGATTAATTCTAACAGAAAATTAGCTCCCTGAAGAGAGGGTTTTTGTTTGGATCACTGATATATTTTTATACTAGCTCTTGACTGTTAATCAGCTCACCAAATTTTAGTTGAATGAATGATGTACTTCGATTCCTCTTAAACACCACCTTGATTCTTCCCTCCACCTTTTCTCTTTGGTCAAGAGACTTATCAAAACTACAAATGCTTTATATCATTCTTTGTATTATTTCTGTTTCTCAGTCTTTTAGACAGGAATATGTTTTAATTCTACTGATTCAATACATTTTATAATGATGTTTCACCATAAAGCAATGAACATCAAACATTACCAAACTTATGTTGTGGGAGGCCAACCTTACCGGTGACTGAGATACACTCCCCAGCTGGGTGCTGAGGCGCTCAGTCACAGAAATGGGTGTGTCTTGCTACAGCCCCATGGGTGAAGCTATGCTCACCTGTTCCTTTGTAATATAACCCCTTGCCCTGTTTAGGATAGAATCTTCCATGGAAGTGCCTTGTGTGTGTCCCCTCCTCTTACTGTGCCCTTGGGTGTGGCCTACCCAGGTGTCAGTCAACCTGCTGACAGTGGACATCATAAAGATAAACTCAGCCCCCTGAAACCTGACCCCTTGCCTCATTTAAATAGCTTCTCAATAAAAGGGGTCAGCGTGTGCTCTCTCTCTCTCTGTTTCTAGGGACCCTTAAGGTCAGAGGAGCCGTCACAGCGACCCCAAAGAAAAAGGTATTTGTGTCTCTTGTGTGGTTATTTCGTACAGCCCAGTTAGCCCAGTTTAACTAGAGTGACCCCTGAGCCTTTTAGTCGCGAGAACAGAAACCTGACATTATGTCAGTTTTTTTTTTCTCAGTACTAAAGATTGAACCCAGAGCGTTACACATGATAGGAAAGCCATCTACCACAGAGCTGCGTCTCCAGTCCCTGACTTTATGTGCTTAACCACACACAGAATCCATTATTATCTCCTTCCATAGAGTAACAATTTCTTCCTAAATTCTTTAAGAAAAAAATAAAAAAATTCCCCATCTCTCCCTCCTTTCTGTGTTTTGATCTGGGAATTCTAAAGCAGGAGTATTGCCTTAAGATCAGTTCAGTATGTCAAAAAATAATAACTTTCAACTTTTGACTTCCTAATGGTATTATGTAAGTTTGGGGGGAAAAAATATGGATACTCCCAAGAAGTCTTACTAGTTTTTTTTCCGCATGGGGGCTTCCCAGTAGTAGAGAGCTAAAAGATACATAGGGATTCATGACAGGGCCCATCTGGCATCTGTGTGGAATGTGCTTTCATGAATTTTACAATCTCCAGAATCTCTATAACTAAGTTGAATTTATTATCTAAACTGATGTACTTTTTAAAAATGAATGAAAAATGGGATTATTAAAATATGTACAAAAAAGGTTAAACCAAGATATATGGTAACCCTACTTATAACTAATTTGGTCCTCCAAGTCCTTTATAATAGGTTGTTTACTCTGCGAAATATAACTATTCCAGGTGGAATACAGATTTATGAATTGACACTACTTGATACTAGCTTAAGTATATTTGTTGGCTAGATTGGCTTGCATCATTACTATAATCTTAATTACCTGTGTTATGAATGGGGTCTTCGTGGGAGCTTTGAAAATTTACTATCAGTTGTTGGGTGGTGGGGTCACACCAGTTTATTGCTAGACATGTTCTCCTTTAATCAAGGGATAATGTCCTGTAAGATTCACTGTATAGAGGTCAGCCATCAACAGTATCTAATTCTAAAACATTTTTTCAATCTAAAAGACCATTATTAAGTAGTCACTTCTTTTATTACTTTCTTTTGTATGTTATAAGAAAATTATTAACAAAAATTTATTCTTCTTTAGTTCTGGAGACAAGAAGTCCAAAACCAGTTTCACTGCACCTTAGTCAAGATGGGTCAGGTGTGGTGGCTCATTCCTATAATCCCAGCAGTTTGGGAGGCCGAGGCAGGAGGGCTGTGAGCTTAGGCCAGCCTCAACAACATAGTGAGACCCTGTCTCAAAAAATAAAAAAGACTGGAGATATAGCTCAGTGGTAAAATGCCCCTGGTTTCAATCTTCAGTAACCTCTTCCCCTGCCACACCACCCACTCAAAGATGGATATTGGCAAGGCTGTCCTCACCTTGGACACTCTGACAGAGAAGTCATTCTTTGCCTCTTCTAGTTTGTGAACATGACGTTTTTTTGCTTGAAATGATGTTACTTCAGTTTCTGCCTCCATCCTCATATCGCCTAGTGAAATCTCTCTCTGCTTCTCTTATAAAGAAACATGGCATTTAGGGGCCACTTGTACAATCCAGATGAATTCCTTCATCTCAAGATCATTGGTCTTATCTTGAAAGACCCTTTTTGCAAATAAGGTAATATAGTTTTCTGGGATTAGAATTTGATATTTTGGGGACTGTTTTCAACCTACTGTAATCTTCATTCTTTTTTTTTTTTTTTTTTTTGCTCAGTATAGAGTAAGCACGAGTTTATTTCTCTCCGTGGGTTTGCCTGCTCTAGACATTTTATGTGAGTGGAATCATATAGTATTATGTATTTGTGTCTTGTCATCTTTGGAAATATTCATTTAGCATATTTTCAGGTTATATCCATGTTATACCTGTATCATTTGTTTTTATGGCTGAATAATATTCATTGTATGGTTATATCACAATTTGTTTATCCACTGATGAGTGTACATTTGAATTGTTTGCACTTTGTGGCTCTTATGAATAAAGCTGCTCTGAACATTTGTGTACAAAGTTTTAGTGTGAACTGAATGTTTTTGTTCTTCTAGGTATACCTAGGAATAAAATTGGTGACTCATGTGGTAACTATATTTTTTGAACAACTGCTAAATTGTTTTGCAAAGTAGTTAACCATTTTATATTGCTACCAACAACATATGATTCTTCCAGTTTGATGTTCTTTGCAATACTTGTTAGTTCCTCTTCTTGATTATAGCCAACCTAGTGAAGTAATATTTCATTGTGATTTTCATTTGCATTTTCATAATGATTAATAATGTTAAGAAATAGTTCATGATGTTTTAATTGGCTGTTTATTTGTCTTTGTTAACATATCTATTCATACCTTTGCCTGTTTTTTTTTTTTTAAAACACGGTAAAAAACACATAGAAATTTATCCTCCTAATCATTTTTAAGTGTACAATTCATTGTATTTACATTGGTGTGTAATAGATCTTTAGGACTTTTTCATCTTGCAAGACTGAAAACTATACCCATTAACAAACAGACTTCTCTTTTTCCTGTCTTCTCCAGCCCTTGCTAACCACCATCTTACTTTTTGTTTATATGAATTTGACTATTTTAATTGTCTCATATAAGTAGAATCATACAGTATTTGTGTTTTTTGACTTGCTTATTTTATTTAGCATAACATCTTCAAGATTCATCCATGTTGTAGTATGCAACCAGATTTCCTTCCTTTTTATGGTTGAGTAATATTCCACTGTACCTGTATAACACATTTTGTTCATTTGTTTGTTGATGGGCATTGGGCTTGCTTTTGCCTCTTGGCTATTGTGCATAGTCCTGCTATGTATATGTATGTGTTAATATCTCTTTAAGACCCTTCTTTCAGTTCTTTTGGATATTTGCCTAGAAGTTGGATTGCCAGATAATGTGGTAGTTCTTTTTTTAAATTTTTTAGGAGGTTGTATGTTTTCCATAAAATTGTACCATTTTATCATCCAACGATCCTGCCTGAGGAACCAGATTCTCCACTTCCTTGTTATTTTCTGATTTTTAAATTTTTATTGTTAGTAGCCATCCTAATAGATGTGAGGTGATAATTTGTATTTCTCTGATTAGTGATGTTTAATACTTTTTCATATATGCTTTGGGCATTTTTATATCATCTTTGGAGAAATATCTTTTAATTTCTTTGCCCATTTTTATTTTGGGTTTCCTTTTTCTTTTTGGTACTGGGGATTGAATGCAGGGATGCTTTATCACCGAGCTACATCCCCAGTCCTTTCTTTGTTTTTATTTTCAGATGGGTGTGCTAAGTTGCTGAGTCAGGCTTTGAACTTGCTTGCTATCCTTATGCTTCAGTATCCCCAGTCTCTGGGATTACAGGTGTGTGCCACAGTGCCCAACTGGGGTTTCTTTTTAGTCTTCCATTATCAGAGGACTTTATATATGTAAATACAAGTCTCTTATCACATATGTGAGTCACAAATGCATTTTCTATAGATTGTCTTTTTACTTTCATGGTGTTATCTTTTGAAACATAGAAGTTTAAAGTTTTAAAATTTGGTGGTCTGTCTTTTGTCAATTGTATTTTTAATGTCATGTCTAAGAACCTGTTTGATATTATTTATTTATTTAAAAGATTATGTAGTTATAGCTCTTCCATTTAGGTCTGTGATTCTTTTTTTTTTTTAAATAGTGCGAAGCAGGGGTCTGGCTTCATTCTTTTGCATGTGGCTCTTTCACCAGTTTTTTGAAAAAACTATTCTGTTCCCCCAATCAAATTGTTTTGGAATTCTAATTCAAAATCGGTGATTTTTTTTTTTTTTTTTTTTTTGTGGTGGTGCTAGGGATTGAACCCAGAGATCCTCTACCATTGAGCACCTCCCCAGCTCTTTTTATTTTATTTTATTTTTGAAACAGAGTCTTGCTAAGTTGTCAAGGCTAGTCTTGAATTTATTACCTCCTTCCTCAGCCTCTTCTCGAGTAGCTGGGATTACAGGTATGCACCACCACACCTGTCTTCAGGGACTATTTAGGTTTTATGCTGAACTCTGAATTCTATAACATTTATTTAGGTTTCTGCCCTCATGCCGTTTCCATGCTGTTGATTGCAGATATTTGTTGTGTTTAAATTTATGAAGTGTGAGTCTTCCACCTTCATCATTTTACAAGATTGTTTTGTATATTCTGGATCCCTTGCATTTCCAAATGATTTTCAGTTTCTGAGAAAAAGTGAGCTGGGATTTTCATCAATTTTGTGTTCAATTCATGAACACAGAATGTCTTTCCATTTATTTAGGTATTCTTTATTTTTCAACAATGTACTCAGAAGATTTCAGTGCTTTTTTCTATAAAAATCTTGCATTTCTTTTGCTAAATTTATCCCTATTTTATTCTTTTTGATGCTAGTTCAAATGGAATTACTTAATTTCAATTTCAGTGTTTGTTACTAGAATCCAGAAATTTATTTTTTATATTGATCTTGTGTTCTACAACCTTGATTAACCTCTTTATTAGTTTGAAAACTTGTTTTGTAGATTTAGGTCTTCCTAACCAATCTTATTGTTATGTCACTTTTTTTTTTTTCTTGATTGCCATTGAATGTAGAACCTCCAATACAATGTTGAATTGAAGTTGTGAAAGTGAATACTCTTGTCTTCTTCTTGGGAGGCTTCAGTCTTTTTGCCATTAAATGTAATGCCAGGCTTCTCCTGGGAGGCTTCAGTCTTTTTACCGTTAAATATAATGCCAGCTGTAGGAATTTTTTTTCCCCCAGAAAAAAAAAAAAATTCACCTTAGTCTGGTTGAGAAAGTTCTTTTCTGAAAAAAAATTTCACCTTAGTCTGGTTGAGAACATTCTTTTCTGTCATAATTAAATGTTTTTCTTGTTAAAAATCATGAAAAAGTGTTAGATTTTCTCAAAGTTTTTTTTTTTTCCTTTCTGCAGATAGGTGTGATTTTTTGTTCTTTATTAGTAGTTTATTTTTATTTTTCTGTTATTGTTACTGGGGATTGAACTCATGAGTGCTCCCCAATAGAGCTACATACCCAGACCTTTTTTTTTTGTTTGTTTTTTGTTTTTTAGATTTTCAACCGTCTTGCTAAGTTGTCCCAGCTGACCTCAGACTTTTGATTGGGAGGCCTTAGCTTTCCAAGTTGCTAAGATTAATGCCACTGTGCCTGGCATTTTATTCTTTTCCTTTTGTTTTTTTTGGTACTGGGAGTTGAACCCAGAATGGCTTTGCCGCTAAGCTAAATCTCCAGCCCTTTTTATTTTTTATTTTATTTTCAGGCATGGTCTTAGTAAATTGCTTAGGGCCTTGTTAAGTTGTTTAGGTTGTCCTTGAACTTTTGATCCTCCTACCTCAGCCTCCAGAATCACTGGAATTACAGACATACACCATCGTGCCTGGACATTTTCTTTTTATTATTATTAAAATGATATTTGTTTTATTTTCATAGTATGGACCATACTTGCATTCTTTAACTTATACTTGATCGTGGTGTATAATGCTTATTATATAGTGTTGGACTTTGGTAGGATTTTGTTAAGTATTTTTGCTTCTGTATTTATAAAAGGGTATATAGTCTATAGAATTTTTTTGTGGTGTGATTTCTTTTTCTCATTTAGGTATCAGAGTAGTACTGCTTCATTGAATGAAATGGAAAGCTTTTTAATTCTGGAAAAGTTTATGAGTAATTGATGTTAATCTTTTTTAAACATTTGATAGAGAATGGGGTTGTAGCTCAGAGGTGGAGTGCCTGCCAAGCTGAGCTCAGTCCCCTGCACTGGAAACAAAATATTTGGTAGAATTCACCTTTGCTATTTCATCTTGGCCTTTTATTTGGGTTTTTTTTTTTTTTTTATTACTAACTTGATCTCTTGTTTTAGGTATGTTATATTTTCTGTTTTTTTGGAGTCCATTATATAGGTTATATTGTGTAGAATTTATCTATTTGTTGGCATAGAATTATTCAAAGTATTCCTTTATGATTATTTTAATATGGTTGCTAATAGTATACTATTTTTAAATAGTATTTTTTAAAATAATTCATTGAAGTGATAGCCACAGAATAATTTTACCTTGAAAAATTTAGTGGCATTTAGAGTATTTATGATGTGGAACATCTGCTGTCTCTATTTCTAGCACAGTTCTTTCATTCCAAACTAAAATCACTCATTCATTAAGCAATTTCTTCTCATTTCCCCTCTATTCCCTGGTAGTCACCAATTTCTGTTTAGTCTTCATGGATTTATCTAGTCTGGACATTTCCTATAAATGAGATCAGATGTAACCTTGGTGTCTAACTTTTTTCACTTCGAATGTTTTTATGGTTTATTCAGTTTAATAACATGTATTAGTATTTTGTTTCCTTTATGGCCAAATAATTTTCTGTTGTGTGCTGTATGTCATTTGCTTATGCATTCATCCATTAATGGATATTTGCATTGTTTTCACCTATTGGTTCTTATGAATAGCTGCTTTACATATGAGTTTACATACACTTATCTGAATACATGTTTTCTGTTCTTTTGTATATGTAGCTTGCTTACATGGTCATATGATAATTCTGTGTTTGTAACATTTTTAAAATTTTTTTTCTTTCTTTTCCTCTTCTTCCTTTGTTTTTTCTCGCCTCGCCCCCCCATTTTTTTTTTTTTTTTCAATTCTTCAGCTTTCTGAAGAAATGAAACACCAACTTTTGGAGGAAACATTTTCCACATTTCCGGAGTCCTCTGATTTTTGCAAGCTTTTTCTTTTCTTTTTTTTTTTTTTAATATTTAGTTTTTAGTTGTAATTGGACCCAGTGCCTTTATTTTATACGTGATGCTGAAGATCGAACCCAGAGCCTCGCACGTGCTAGGTGAGCACTCTACTGTTGAGCCACAATGCAGCCCCTTTGCAAGCCTTTTCTTTGTTTCCAGGAACTGTCCAGGATCTGAAAAACTTGATTTTGATAAAGGAGCAACTACTTGTAGATCCTTATTCTGCCATTTCTACTGACCTCATCCTATTGCTGTGCATTGAGCAAATAGACCTTGTCTTTTTTTTTTTAGTTCACTTTTTTTTTGTTGTTGTTGTTCATCAACATTTATGTAAGTATTCTCACCTGATAATTCCAGACCCTTTCCAAATACTCAGTTTAATAAAAAAAAAAAAAAAAAAAAAAAAAACTTACCTTTGAACTAACAGGTCACTTTTTAGGTTGAATTGCCAACCTTCTCATTATCTTCTTTTGTAGTTTCTTCTGACCAGGGTTCTGTTCTCGGAAGGAGAAAGTCTAATTCGCTCCACTGCTTCAGAGGAGATCCCATGAAGGACTCTGTAAGAATACTGTTCTGGGAGAAGGCTTCCTGAAACTATTAATTTCATGACGAGATGTGGCTATAGGCATTCTTCTAAATCCCCAGATTACAGAGCTCATATTTCTTGTCACAGTGCGTGTCTGTGGTGCCCTGACTTGAAGAAAATTAACTGCCTTCCAATTTTGAACATTTCTTATTCTTTCCCTCAGTCCATCTTTCTTGGCTGAGTTTTTTTTTCTAACTTCTAGATAATCTTTTCTTTAATGAATGTTTGAATACTTATTACATGCCAGATACTACTCTAGGTATTGGAGAGAGATTTGTGAACAAAAACAGGCCAAAACCGGAAAAAAAATCCCAAACCAGAAACTACTGCAACAGAAAACTGATAATTCAGTGGTGAATGAAAGATAGTAAAATGCATAAATTCTCTGGTGAGAAGGTGATATTATGGGATTAGGAGAAAAATAGTTGAGTAGGATTACAGGACTGGAAGTAGAAGGAGGAAGTTAATTGTATTGTAATTTTAGGTAGGGTGGTCAGGTAAGTCTTAATGGAGAAGGTAAATTTGAACATGGACTTGAAGGAGATAGAATGTCTATCCATTCAAGCCATGGGGCAAGAGTGTCTGAAGGAGCAGTAAGGAAACTACTGTGATTGGATTGGAGTGGATTAAAGGCAGAAGAATGGAAGAGGTAGCAAGAATAGCAATAGTGGCATGGACCTATGAATTTTTAATTTTTCTCTCTAGTCCAGTGTATAAAAATTGTCTTATCCTTTAACAAGGAGCAACCTTGGTTTAATAGTTACACACTTCATAGTTTCCAGGCTAGTATTGACCCTGTTTTATACAACTTTAGCTTATTTATGTAAAGTATTTATTATAAATATTTATGAAAACTTATTTTTATTATTTTTGGGGCTGTTGGGAATCAAAACTAGGGCCTTGTTAGCTCTACCACTGGGCAGGCTACATCCCCAACCTGAAAAAAATTTTTTTTTTTTTTTTATTTAGTTCTTCTAGGATGAAATGTAAATATTTCATGCAGTCTTTAAGAATCTGATGAAGCACTCAGTTTCCTCCATGGGTTTGTGTTTGATGGGTATTATATTCTAAGGCAGCAAATATGTGAAGTTATTGGGTGTTAGGGACAAGAGTGTTGTGGATTTATGTAGAGAGAATTTGAGGAGGAGTTTAGAGGAACAGTGATGGTTGAAGAGAGTGATAGGCAAGGAAAGATAGTAGGGCAGGTGCTAGAGGAGTCCTAATGACCTAAGATCTAATCTCAGAAATTACTCAAGAAGGACTGTTAGGCCAAAATCCCACTAGAAAAGACCATTGTTTGGATGCACAAAAATAACCTTGAGGGTGGATCGTTATCCGCTGACCCTTAGCTGTCTGAAAGAAACTTTCCTTTATTCCTATTATGGCCTTTAATGACTTTGTTGGTGGAGATGGGAGTTGATTTTTGAGACAGACCCTCAGGTCTAGTAGTTCTTGGCTTGTCCAACCTCCTACCCTATTATGTCAAGATTCTGGTCAATTTGAAAATAAGGGTTTATACATTCATCCATTTTGGGGTATTTGTGAAGAAGGGGCTCTAGATACCTAGAGGAGAAGAAATAATGAGTTTTCTAAGAATAGCATCGTCTGATACTGTTCTTGTTGTGCACTCAGTCATATACTTAACTAGCTTTATTCCTGATTTTTGTTCTACTTTTCATTTTTCATCTTTGGGTTGACAGTATGGACAATAGCCAAAAACCTAACTGGGATCAGCTGAGTGAAAGTCAGTATTATTGGAATCCAGTTTAATTTCTTTCTTTTTTTTTTAATATTTATTTTTTAGTTTTCGGTGGACACGATATCTTTATTTTATTTTTATGTGGTACTGAGTATCGAACCCAGCACTCCGAGCATGCCAGGCGAGCACGCTACTGCTTGAGCCACATCCCCAGCCCCAGTTTAATTTATTTTTATTTTTAAATTTTTTTTAGAGAGAGAGAGAATTTTAAATATTTATTTTTTAGTTTTTCGGCGGACACAACATCTTTGTTTGTATGTGGTGCTGAGGATCGAACCCGGGCCGTACGCATGCCAGGCGAGCGCGCTACCGCTTGAGTCATATCCCCAGCCCTTAATTTCTTTTTAAACAACAGGAATTTATTTTTCAGTTTTGGAGGCTGAGGCATCTTAGAGCAAGTGCTCTTCCTGGCTGGTAGATAACTGACTTCTTCTTATATAGGTGGGGATGGGGAATAGGGGAAACAAAACTATGGTGTCACTTCTCATAAAGGCATTAATTCCATTATGGGGATCCCACCCTCATGACCTCATCTAAACCTAATTACCTTGAAAAGGCAATATCTTCAAGAGCCATCATCTTGGAGGTTATGGTTTCAACCTAAAAATTCTGAGGGACACAATTTAATCCATAGCATAATCTAAAATATAGTCTCTAGAATTGAAAGACTCATTTAACAATTAGGAGGAGAGAAACAGTATAATTACATTGATGTTTAAGATCCATCCAGTGGTGGCAAGTATATATAATTTGAAGTACAAAGAGAAGATGATGGTAAGGCATACCATCTCATGGTAGAAGTTTGTGAGGTCTGAAACAGGTGTACAAATATGTAGTAATCTGTGGATCCTAAACTTAGAAGTCAGGCTAGAGCATGGATGGAGACATTAATAAGTATGGAAATAATGTGGTTATAGTGAGCAATGATCTAATCACTTATAAGATATTATTACTAATTTGATGGAGATGGGGAAGGTTTGAACAGGTGTTTTATTATTATTATTTTTCAGTGAAAAAGTGAATCCAGTGAAACACTTTTTAATGAATTTTGAGGATGTAAGTAATATTACCATCAGAAATAGGCATGCTTTAAATCATTTCTTTTGGAGAGAACACAGAACTAGAATTCAGGAATCATGCATTTAGGGCTCTCTGCATATCCTCCATATAACATAAGTTTTTTTGGCTTTAAATTCCATCTTCAGATAATCTGATAAAAATATTAGTTGTCAAATTATTAGAATATTAATAATTTTGACTTGAAGGTTTTTTTGTTGTTTTGTTTGTGGATGTTAAGGCATAACATCTCATGGTAGAAGTCAATTCTAGAAACGTAGAAGTGACACGAGAAAAAGACTGGATTTGGGTAGGAGTTCTCTCCCAGGACATTTAGTAATGTCTAGGGCCAGTTTTGATTGCCACACTGGGGAATTAGTACCGATATCTAGTGGGTAGAGGCCAAAAATGCTGCCAACATCTTGCTATGCACCCAGAATTCCTCTATATAAAGAATTATCTGGTCCAAAATCTTAAGTGCATAGGTTGAAAAACTCTGGGCTAAGTGGCACCATCCTGGAGTTAGGTAATTGAAAGTAGTATAGACAAACCTATTTTAGCTGATTCCAAAGAGCAGTGTTCAAATCTGCCATATATATATGTGACATTATATATAGACTTAATTTTTCAGGTTGTAAATTATACTATTCATGACACACCGGATAATAAGCTTCATGCATTCACCACTGTCTGCCACAGTATCTTACCAGTGTTGGGCAAATAAATTAAAGTAAGTGGAATAAGTGAGGGAAAAAAAAATGAATAATTTTTGTTATGCTTAATTGTATTCTTTAGTTGACTTGCAAGGTGATGTATGTGTTTATAGGAATAGATAATATATGTTCCAAAGTTAGGTACTGGTATTCTCATTAAAATTAACGTATCATGTGTCTCATATTTTAGATGCCAGTTTAATTTTTATAGATTGGGTTATGCTGATTTGAAGAGGCCACAATGCATCTTGAAATGTTTTCAGAATCAGTGAGCTATGCAGTAGTAGATCACTTGCCTAGAATATGCAAGGCCTGGCTTCAATTCTAGTACTGCAAAATAACAACAACACCGAGTCTTAAAGTCCAGTGAGCTGCGAACCATGCCTATGTTTTGCTTGCTTTAGATCAATGTTTTTCAGACCACTTAGTTGTGACCCATTG
Source organism: Marmota monax (assembly GCF_021218885.2). Taxonomy (NCBI): domain Eukaryota; kingdom Metazoa; phylum Chordata; class Mammalia; order Rodentia; family Sciuridae; genus Marmota; species Marmota monax. The sequence continues at coordinate 303,288 of NW_026694289.1, read as the reverse complement.
ATGAATCTTAATTGATTTTGTGAGTCATGATCTATAAAAGAAAAATGAAATAGAAGATATTTAAGTATATCTCAGGTAATATAGAGACAGTTATTATTTATATATGTCAGTATATAGTGGGACTCCATATAATTTTTTTTTAAGAGAGATAATTTTTTAATATTTATTTTTTTTTTAGTTTTTGGCAGACACAACATCTTTGTATGTGGTGCTGAGGATCGAACCCGGGCCACACGCATGCCAGGCGAGTGCGCTATTGCTTGAGCCACATCCCCAGCCCTGACTCCATATAATTTTACTTTTTTATTTTTTTTTAAACTTGGTTTTGATTTTAAAAAAATCTATATCTATTTGAAAAAGCTAGCTGCTTTCAGTTGTTTATTAGCCTACAGAATTTCTGAATTGAAGTTTCTCAGTAAATTCTTAGAAAATGTGGAATTATTGGAGCACAGTCTTTTTATAAGAGATTTTTTTATATCAATTTTAAGATCTTATAAATAGAAGATCTTATGAGAGTTACTATTTGTTGGTTCATTTAACAAACCAAGCATTTGTGCTGGGTATTCCACAGTCAACAAAAGATCCAGTCTCTATCCTTTGTGGTTTTGCTACTGGGCAAAAAGAAGGAATCAAGATAAAGAAGTTAAGTTTGTATTATGTTAAGTGAAGGTAGGACTTGATGGTGAAAGAGAAGGGAAGTGAGCCAGGTGCTGTGGTTCACAGTTGTAATCCCAGTGACTTGGGAGGCTGAGGCCAGCTTCAGTGATTTAATGAGAACCTATCTCAAAAGGCAAATAAAAAAGGACTGGGGGTGTAGCTCAGTGGTAGAATGTCCCTGAGTTCAATCCCAGTAAAAGAGGGGAGTGGAGGAGGGAAGTAATTTGAGTATGAGTTAAGAGGTTATAGTTTGAAATATTTGAAACCTCTCTGAGAATGGTGCTTGGAACAGAGAGCCCTGAAGTTGATGAGTAGCCATCCGTGCCGGTATCTTGATGAATGAACATCATATTAGAAATACAAATGTTGTAAGCAAGGTTTAGTGTGTTCATGAGGTAGTGAGGAAATTAGTATGGTAGAGTGCAGTGGGTGAGGGAAAAGGAGTATGAAAATATATCTGGGGTTGGAAGCATGATCTTCTAGACATTGGAAGTACTTGACCTTTTAACTCTTTGTGGATCAGAAAGCCCTTGGAAGGTTTTGAGCTGAGCAGTGATGAAAAAAATTTCATGTGGTTTAACAGAATCATTCTTCCTTCCATATGGAAAACAAACTGAGGTGGATTTGAAGGAGCAGTGTTGTACTTAAGTTCAGTGGGGAAGTCAGAACTGGAGAGAGAAATTTAGTAGATATCAGTGAATGGATTAGGCCATTAACTGAGATGAGATTATCAAGAGAATTTATTCCTGATTTGCCTGTCTGACACATGCTAAGTATTGACATTACATTATGTTATTTGTTGGCTATGTGTAGATACTCTTACTCTCTAAATTTGATACCTCTTGTCTATATAATGATTTAGGAATTAGTCTAGATGAATCAATTGATATATATTTAATATGTTTTCCTTTAATTCTACTGTGAAACAAACTATCTTGGAATAGTTGGTGCTTTTAAAAATAGCTATTATCTTAAGTCTAAGGAATAAAAATTTTTGTATTCAAGATACTGAAAAAACACTTGTGAAAGTAAAAATACATTTTATTATATTATTTTTATTAGTTATTGATGGACATTTATTTATTTATTTGTTTAAATGTGGTGCTGAGAATCAAACCCAGTGCCTCACACATGCAAGGCAGTTGCTCTACCACTGAGCCACTACCCCAGCCCCTATTTTATTATATTATTTTTAATGATTTTGATTGGAAGAGGTTACTGTTAGCGTGGGGCAAAGCTATGAAACTGTGATACTCTAGACTTTATCGTACATCAGTTTTAAGTTGCCATTTTTCTTCCTTGAGTGTCAGTGTTCTTGTCTGTAAAATGAGGATGGCTAATAACTACCTCAGAATTTTAGAGAATTAAATAATGCATTTTTCTGAACTTACTGTGTTTGTACTTAGGTGGCTGTTTATACAAAGGAAGCACTGGGACTTGGGGCTACCTTCAAGAATAAAAAAAATAGAAAATGGAACAACCATGTGTGTTATGTGAGGAAGAACAGGATCCAGAACCACAGAACATAAAAGAAACCAAACAAATAGATGATGAAGATGCGGAGCTGATCTTTGTTGGGGTGGAACATGTAAATGAAGATGCTGAACTGATCTTTGTTGGGGTGTCTTCAAATTCAAAACCAGTTGTTTCAAATATTTTGAACAGAGTTACCCCAGGTTCATGTTCATGGAGAAAAAAGTATGGTCGCCGAAGAAAAGATACTGCTCGTAGATTGCAGCCTATAAGTCATGTGACCCCTTCATCAGAAACAGTGACTATGTTGCCAGTATCTCAATCTGAATCAAGATCAACAGATAGTCCTATTATTATTGAGCCTTTGTCTAAGCCTGATGATAAAAGTAATTCACCAAAAGTTGTGCCTAGTAGCTCTTCAGAATCATGTTCTCCTGTGGTTACCCTCACAAGTTCATTGCATCATCCAGTGAAAGCAGCACTTTCCGAAGGAGGTATGAATGAAAGTACTTGTATATCAAAGCGGTGTTCCAATTCTGAAGTAATTAGCATAAATCCCAAAAATCCTAAACTCAGTGATGGAATCACAGGAGGATATTCTTTAACTTTGTCCCCTCCAGGTGTTTTTAATAATAATAATCCTCAGCAGAGTACACCCAATGATGTCCATACCTCAGTAAGCCATGTTCAGAATGTATTATCTTTTCCCACAGCTTTTCCAAAGGACAGTCTCCATTTAAAGCCTATAACTATAAATCCTGATAGGGAAAATGGGTTGGCAAAAACAGAATTTTCAGATCTAGCAAGTCAAAATAAGACCTTTGATCCCAAGAAAGGGAATTTGATTCTATTACTTAGTGACTTTTACTATGGACAACATCAAGGAGATGGGCAGCCAGAACAGAAAACTCACACAACCTTTAAATGCCCCAGCTGCTTGAAAGTTCTAAAAAATGTTAAGTTTATGAATCATATGAAGCACCATTTGGAACTTGAGAAGCAGAGGGGTGACAGCTGGGAAACCCACACTACCTGCCAGCATTGCCACCGGCAGTTTCCCACTCCCTTCCAACTACAACGTCACATCGAAAGTGTACACACTCCACAGGAGCCCTCTGCTGTCTGTAAAATTTGTGAGTTGTCATTTAAAACAGATCAGATTCTTTTAGAACACATGAAGGACAATCATAAGCCTGGGGAAATGCCCTATGTGTGCCAGATTTGCAGTTACAGATCATCAGCCTTTGCTGATGTGGAAACACATTTTAGAACATACCATGAAAACACTAAGAATCTACTTTGTCCTTTTTGTCTCAAAATTTTCAAAACTGCAACGCCATATATGTGTCATTATAGGAGGCACTGGGAAAGGGGTGTTCACCAGTGTTCTAAATGTCGGCTACAGTTTTTAACTTTCAAGGAGAAAATGGAGCACAAGACCCAATGTCATCAAATGTTTAAGAAGCCTAAGCAACTAGAAGGATTGCCTCCTGAAACAAAAATTGTTATTCAAGTGTCACTGGAACCTGGTCAACCAGAATCAGTGAATGTAGCGTCTATTATTCTGAGTACAACTGATTCTGAACCATCTCCTCCCAAATCTAAAAATAGAATTTCCAAAAAACCTCATTGATTCTATTTTGGGAAACCAAAAGCAAATATTTCAGTTTAAATAGAAGAAAAAAACCCCATGAAAACAAAAAATATAAACCATACATTATTCAGTAGCACCAAAAATAGTGAAACTAATGAATTGAGATTTAAGTTCATGCATAGGGTTTTAAAATTTTTTTCTTTCGTTCTTTTTGTGGTGATGGGGATGAACCAGGACCTAGTACATGCTGAGCAATTGCTCTACCACTGAGCCATGCACCACATTCCCACTCCCTGAATTTTGAGCTGTTATATAATATATTACCTGGTTTTTATGTTAACTATCTGGTTCAACACATGAAAGGTGCTTGTATATGATGTTTGAGTGGGGAAAAAAAAAGTGGAAGCCTATTTATTTTGTCAGTATTTTATGTAACTCCTAAGCTGGAGAGATCTTTCTTCTATATACAGAATTTGTAGAGGTTTTGAAGTATTTAATTTTATTTTTAAACTTTTTCTGTATATTACTTACACATTTCACTGTTAACTCTAATCAGACTGGAATGACTTTGTTATGGCTTGGTCCCTTTATTCATGAACTCTTAGAAGTGCCTGTACAGTGTGAGTGTAAAATAACCTGGTTTTGAAAGCCTTAGTGTGATGTTGAAGGAGAAGCTGTAGCATGGATGGAGGTGAAGACTTAGGTATAGGTTAGGCAAAAGAAAGTATTTGACCCCTTATCCCAGTTGAGGGATAGGCACATTCTAGTCTTGGAGCCAAGACAGAAGGAACACAGCCTGAGAATGTCTTTGCCTAATAGAAGAACATCCAAGGAAGCAAAATCATTCTTGAAAAATGTCTGCATTTGGTGAAGGACTCCTGCATATATTAAACAGCTGCTCAGTATCTTTAGCTTCATATGAAGCCACAACAGTAATTAGAATGGGAACTGGCCCCAGTTAATTTCCTGTTGAGTGATCCAAAGGAGAATTTTTCATTCTGGCTAGAGGTTAGTGAAGAATGAATTCTCCTTGTCCTAATAAGCCACAGCAATAAAGCATGTTACAATTCCCGAGGAAAAGAAGCACTGGTATCTGAAGTTTGAACTGTACTGGACCCATAGTTTCTGCTGAAAGGGGCCATACAAATGATGACTGTCCAGTTAATGGGCTGAGCTAAATTTAGTTCTTCCACTGTTAAGCTGGAATGGGGCTTGTCCAAGAACACTAGGTACAGTGCACCAAAATAGCCCAGGGTGACTGATTAAAATTAAACCCATATGGGACCTTATATTTTTCAGCACATGTGTAGCTTACCATAATTGAGTATATTAAGCTTGCAGTTTTGTGTCTTGTCTTGGAAGTGAGTATATTACAGTTAGTAGGGTTTTTTTTGTGTGTGTGTATTTATAATTTCCTAACTGATTACACTAATGAATCTCTTTTTTATCATTTTTAAATTTGTTCTAGTTAGTTAAAATGGCCCAAATGTATTGTCTGTCCTTATCTGATAGATCCTCCTATTTAATCTCTAACTATACTAGGGAGGAACTTTTTCCATTTGCCCTCCCCAAAGGCTGTTTCATAAAACTGTGAAGTACTTTCTGAGCATTGGTTCCTAAACATCAGCAGCCTGAGCTGCTGTGAGTTCCCAGGGTTGTCTGTCTCCCAGGGCTTGTTCTAGGGTCATCTCTCTCTTATTCACTACCCTCATCGCATGTACCCAGCAGCCTCTGTTCATCAATCAAGGAATCTACTAGCATCCTGGCTGTAGACATAGGTCTGGAAAAGTCTTTTTCATTCCTCCCCTACTCCTTTAGTCTCTCCTCAATCTAATTAAATGTTCTAACTTTCACAGAAAGCTGGGAAGAGGTAATCTTCAGGTCATAGTATTAGAATTGGGGGGAAAAGGACTAAAAATAATTAAAAGAGGTTGTTAGTAGATTTTGTTGTGTTTAATTGCTCCATGCTTGCTTATTTGATTAATTCATTCACACCTTGAACGGTTTGCTAGGTCTTTTCAGTTAGTTTGCTTGGGCCAAGGCATGTTACGAAAATTTTACCCTGAACCCTTTCTTTAGATATAAGAAAATATGTGTGTATGTGTATGTGTATGACTGTCCCACTTGTTCTGGTGGAAATTCTTACTGTTTAAATCTGCAGACTTTTGTGTATTGTGTTTCTATGGTAAAAGTAAAAAATGTTTTAGTTGTAAATTTTAGTGATTGCTTACTGTTAGTGGCACTGTGAACTGTTGTTTGCTGTTTCACTAAAGCATGCTCCTAAGGAGTACAAATTGTCAGTTATTGCCAACTTCAGGTTCCAGTGGTGTGGCCCCTGCCTACCTCCTCCCTCTTTCGTTCTGTGATACAGCTCTACCATTTCCCTAATTGATATGCTATTTTGATATAATGGCCTTGTTATTCCTTAAGCAAATCATATTTTTTCCTGATTTACAGGCTGCACATGCTATTCTCTTAGAACACTTTCCCCTAGGCCTGCATGGCTTGCTACCTCACTGAACTGTTCAACACTTCCTTTGGTTCTTAGAACAACTAGAAATTTCCCCCACATTTTTTTTAACCTTATTCTTTCTCCTTAAAGGCACTTTACCTCCCTCCCCCCACTTCTTTCTTCCCTTTCTAATACAGTTAAATTTCCTAGATTTTCACAAAAAAGCTGGGAAGGAATCATTAAGGGCTTTGCTTCTCTTTTAGAGTTGAGCTAGCTTGAGTCAATTTCTGTGCCTGCAACCAAAAGAAAGTTAATATAGTGAATTGAGTCAAAGGGAGCTTTCTTTGTTTTTCTATTGATAGCTTTATATTTTTTAAGGCAATGTCACTTTGTTTTGTTTACAAATATATTTAATATCTGTCCAGATTACTATTTTATTATTATTCTTGTATGAATTTCCTTGTCTATTTTGCTTGCTTGTTCTTGCAGATGGAATTTATTATTTTATTAGTGTTGCCAAATATTGTAAGTAAAATAGCAATTATAATAATAAAATGATTTGTGAAAGAATGTTTTTTGCTATATTGTCTTTTCACCAATAACATGTTTTTAGCTTTGTTTGATTTTTATTTGGTACTTCCTGCCAGTTGTGGTGTTGTCATATTTCTTGAGTCAGCACTTCTAAATAATGTGTATGATGGAGTTAATGGGTTTCTTGATCTTGGTTTTAATGAAAAATTTTATACTATTAAAAGTAATGAGTATATTTTAAAATCTTGTTTTCATTTTTAGACTCTTTAAAGACTTGTTTTATTGGGTAGTTTTCAACATCTATCAAGACAGTCATTTACTTTCTCAACTTCCCTTATAGAAAACATTTTGTTTTTAAAGCAGAAGTAGCCTACTTGGTAGAGTATTATTTCTATTACTTACAGCCCTATTTCTATTTTCATTTATATTAAATTAAGTACATTTCCTCTTCCTCTCAGATTGTCACAGTTTTTTGTTTTTATTTTTTTCCTGGTACTAGTGATTGAACGCAGGGGCTCTTAACCTCTGAGCCATATCCAGCCATTTTTATTTTGAGACAGGGTCTCACTAAGTTGCTCAGAACCTTGCTAAGTTGCTGAGGCTGGCTTTAAATTTATGATCCTTATTTGTCAGCCTCCCGAGATGCTGGGGTTACAGGTGTGCCACCACTATGCCCAGCTTGTAGTTTTATCAGTGTTTCTTATTTACTTTTTCCCAAGAAGCAACCTTCAATTTGCCTTACTATCCCAACTAGTTTTATTTTTGTTATTCTCCAGTTTTGTCCTTATTATTTATATCCTTTCTGCTTACTTTTGGATTATTCTTTTTTTTTAATATTTATTTTTTAGTTTTAGGTGGACACAATATTTTATTTTTATGTGGTGCTGAGAATTGAACCCACTGCCTCATGCATGCTAGGCGAGTGTGCTACCACTTGAGCCACATCTCTAGCCCCTGGATTGTTGTTTTCTATGACATTATTTTAAAACTTTTATTTTTACTTAAATAAGGAAAGAATTTAAGACTTCTTTCTCTGTTTATGGTTTTTCCTAAATCTCAAATATTTTGATGCATATTTAAAGATTTTCATTCTTAATATATTTGGTGGGTAAGTTAATTAAAAATTTTCAAAATTTGCAGATAAGCAGTTTTATTCATTTTTATTTTAATTTTTGTGGTGCTAGGAATGACCTAGGGCCTGTGCTTGCTGAATAAGCAGTCTACCACAGAGCTACATAAGTGGTTTAATTTTTATTTTTACCAATAATTCAATTTTTCTTGGAGTGTTGGGGTATGTGTGTGTTTATGTGTACACACTGGCGTGCATACTTATTACCATTGTTTTCAAATTACATAGATTATTAAATATTTTTTATTTCTTTGGTAAAATTAGTTTTATTATAGAAACCTTTTCCCCCAAGTGATATTGCTAAATTTTATTGTTATATTGTGTACATAAATGAATATATAACAACAAATCCCATTAATATGTACAACTATAATGCACCAATTTTAAAAATGTGGAAAAAGAAAAACGAAAGCCTTTTTCCCCAAATGAATGCGTATAAGAGGTAAAAATATGAAAATATTCATTTGAGACTAAATCCAAGTTATAGAACTTAAAAACCAAGCCAAAGATCAAAGTAAGTTAAATATATACTCACCATAAACAGTATTACTCAGTTATCAAAAGTAATGGCAGTAGGAGTTGTGGCAACACAAAATTTTTACTAGAGAATGAGAAAGCAACGTTATAAATTTATGTGTATATTTTATAATTAAATTTATGTTATAAATTTATATGTATATTTTAGAATTTATGTGTATACTTTAGAATGGCAAAGTATCTATTGTACTCTTATAATATCTCTGAAAAAGGATGATAAATACTAAATGCAATTGAGTTATTTAATCTGATAGTGATTATTTCTTTGGTCTTCCAGATGTTATATAATTTAGTTCTTTTGCTTTAGAAAAAACAAAAAAACATTTAATTAGAGTGGATTTTATTTCAGTGGGTAGCCCTGTTAGACTCTTTTCTTTCTGCTTATAGGATTGAAATGAACATTTGCCAGTGTTGATAGGATTGCTACCAAGACACAGAGACTCTTAGGGTAAGTATTAGCAAAGTATGGCCTTTTAGAATATAGATTTTTTAAAGCATTGTTAGGACACTGGGTGGAAAATGAGAGCGCTAGAGAAACCATATGCACCCTGCAAAGCCTAAAATAATTACTACTTGCTGTTTTACAGGGAGAAGTTTGTTGACCTCTGCTCTAGATTATGAGTTAAAATTTATCCTTTATTCCTGCAAGCAGGCTAGTACATTAGAAGGGCTTTTGGTATCAGTGTGATAGGGCTATAATTCTTTGATTATATCAATTATATATAGTGATAAGTAGTCCAAAGCAGTGGAAAGAGACTGATGTCCAGAAAATGACAAAATGTCTTAGGGACATGTGAGAGAGAGCAAGTGTAGCAGGAACACACTTACACATGCCTATGTGGTCACATATATCAAAGCCTTGATACAATTTATTTCCTTTCTTCCTTCCTTTTTTTGAGACAAGGTCTTGCTATGTTGCCTGCGCTGATGTTGAACTCCTGTGTTCCAGTAATCCTCTTGCTTCTGTCTCCCAAGTTGGTGAGATAAAGTGTGTGCCACCTCTCCCAGTTCTATTTTTCCATATCTTTTTGATGAGTAATATTGTGTGCTACTTGAAAACATCAGGAAAGGAAACATACTGTCTGTTCAGGTTTGATTTCAAGATGGCTATTGACAGGTGATTCTAGTTTCTTCCTGGATGTTAGTAGAAGGTCTTAATTCCTCCATGAGGGCCTCTCTACTGGGTTTACCTGAGTGTTCTTAAAATATTGTTAGTTGGCTTCTAGAGTAAGTGATTTAAGAGAGGGAGCAAAGAGGCTACAAAGTTTTTTTATGACCTAGCTTCAGAAACAACACTGTCACTTCTAGAGTATTCTATTCATTAAAAGTGAATCACTAGGGCTGGGGTTTTGGCTCACCTAGCATGTGTGAGGCACTGCGATCGATCCTCAGCACCACATAAAAGTAAAATAAAGGTTATTGTGCCCACCTACAACTTAAAAAAAATATTTTAAAAAAGTGAAGCACTAAGTCAGGTAAGGCAGGTAATTAAGTTCTGCTTTTGAAGGGAAAAGTATTAAAAGAATTTGTGTACATAATTTAGAGCCATCAAGGGTAAATCCTCTGGTCCTAGATTATATATCTCCTATGTGCAAAATATACTCACTTTCTAAGACCTCTAAAAGTTTTATCCACTATAGCGTTAACTTGAAGTCCAGAATCTCATTATCAAAATCAGGTGTGGATGTGGATCTGGCTTTCTGGGTAGTATTCCTTTTGTGCAGTACCTCAAGTACAATTTGAGGTTCTGTGAACTGAAGAGACAAAAAGAGAGTCACATAAGAGTTACCAGTGCCTGAGGCTGGGGTTGTGGCTCAGCGATAGAGCACTTGCCTAGCATGTGCGAGGTTCTAGGTTTGATCCTCAGCACCACATAAAAATAAATAAATAAATAAAATATAGGTATTGTGTCCAACTACAACTAAAAATATATTTAAAAAAGAGTTACCAGTCTGTAGCAATTCTGGAATCTTGACAAGGCACATGTTAGAAGGTCATTAAAAAACATTTAGTGCCTGAAAATTCTCTTAGCTCTTGGCTTAGACCTCTCAATTCTTTGTTCTACAAGTGCTAGTTTTTTTTTTAAATTAATTTTTTTTATTGGTTGTTCAAAACATTACAAAGCTCTTGACATATCATATTTCATACATTAGATTCAAGTGGGTTATGAACTCCCATTTTTACCCCAAATACAGATTGCAGAATCACATCGGTTACACATCCACATTTTTACATAATGCCATATTAGTAACTGTTGTATTCTGCTACCTTTCCTATCCTCTACTATCCCCCCTCCCCTCCCATCTTCTCTCTCTACCCCATCTACTGTAATTAATTTCTCTCCTTGTTTATTTTCCCATTCCCCTCACAACCTCTTATATGTAATTTTGTATAACAATGAGGGTCTCCTTCCATTTCCATGCAATTTCCCTTTTCTCTCCCTTTCCCTCCCACCTCATGTCTCTGTTTAATGTTAATCTTTTCCTCCTGCTCTTCTTCCCTGCTCTGTTCTTAGTTGCTCTCATTATATCAAAGAAGACATTTGGCATTTGTTTTTTAGGGATTGGCTAGCTTCACTTAGCATAATCTGCTCTAGTGCCATCCATTTCCCTACAAATTCCATGATTTTGTCATTTTTTAGTGCTGCGTAATACTCCATGGTGTATAAATGCCACATTTTTTTAATCCATTCATCTATTGAAGGGCATCTGGGTTGGTTCCACAAGTGCTAGTTTTTTTAATGAACGGTTGCACATGTTATAGCTGAATAGTTTTCCCAGCCTGTTTCCTGCTCATAAAAGGAGGTTAAGGTTCAAACACCTTTTTCATTTTGTATTGTCTGATTTTTTCAGTATAAATTGGTGACATTTCACTAAATATATTCTCTCTCAACAGTACCATCTTTTTTTTTTTAATAGATGGATGGATGAAAGTTTGAGCCCAAGATAGTTATTTTTTTAAAAATGAAGATTTTAGATTAGATTAAATGATTGTTAATATTTCTCAAATATTTTGTGGTAAAAAAAGATAGGTACTCCTTGGGTGATATAAGACAAACTGGAAAGCAAAAGAAAATGAAACAAAAAGCAAAACATTTATGCAGTACTTGATGGTTTTAAATATTCGTTTCTTTCCTTTTTTCTTAAAATATTTTTATATTGTTGCTTAATATTTATTATTTAAATATGTATTCATTTTGAAGCCCACGTGAAGGGCCAGAAACTACTCTGTGGACAAGGTTTTACTTAGTATTAGAAATAGCAAAAGAGGGCAAACCAAAGGGTGCCAGAATGTTTCAGGCTTCAGCTTCAGGCCCTCTTAATATCCCATTATCCAAACATGGTCAAGCACAAAGTAAAGTGGGATGGTGAATATATTCCTATAGGAGGAACTACAAAGTTATATGGATACAGGTAGTTATGTTTGGAGCTGATAATTCAATCTAGAGAACCAGTTATTATGCTATGCCATACTCAGGATATATAGTCATGTCTTAATAGGAAAATAGGCAATTAAAATACATGGATAGGGCTGAGGATGTAGATCTGTTGTAGAGCTTTTGCCTAGCATGTGTGAGCCACTGTGTTCAAACCTCAGAACTAAAAACAAAACAACAAAACCCCTCAAACAACCCTACTGTGATAGCTACTAAGTTGGTTGAGTATATCATGATGTGTGCATAATATTTTCCCTCTAGGTCTGAGTCAGAGGTTGCTTGATGTTTTTAGTCTCAGGATGTGGCTATACCTAGGAAAAGTATGATTTCACCAGATCAATAGCTATGTACTGTATAACTCTCATATGTTGGACTCCTCAGAAAATAGTGTCAGAGTTGGAGATTTCCCTGAAGGAGTTTTATTGGGAATGCTCTATAAGGAAAGGAAGGAAGAAGATTACAAAGAGGGAGAAAGTGATTGACAATGGCATCAGGGTGGCAATCTCAGCTGGCCCCATGTGGAGCTGGGATGGAAGGGTTCTTTAGACTTATTGCAAGTTGTGGCAAGGTGTCTGTTGTACTCCTGCAGTAAGCATATCTTTCATGTAAAGGGTCTACTTTTGGGCAGTTCATTTCATTTCATTCTGGGGGAATTCCTGGAGAAAGAGAGAAAGAGAGTCTGCTATGAGCCACCAGCAGCTAACACTCCTGGAAAGTGGAAGGAGGAAAGGCTTGATCTTGAAGGAGAGAAGTAGATATCACACTAATACATTTGTGCCTGGTACCTGGAGGAGAAAACAGCTCAGTGATCTTTTCCATCTGAGTATGAGGAGAGCTTAGGATAGGCAGGGTAAATCAGAGAATGTAGGGACTCCTGTTAAAGTCCTGTGTATGTTGATTTATGGACATTCCTCCAAGAGGAGTTTGTACCAGACTGGTAGATCATTTTGTTCCCATGGAATGGGAGGAACTGGCATAAGTGGAGCCCTTTCTTCCCTTGAAGCTTTTTGCATCAGAGGTGTCCAGGTTGTTCAGCGGCTTCCACTTCTGCTAGCTCATTCATTGCTGATCCCCAGGGTCAGGACTCCTGAGCCTCTTACTTTGGTAAAAAAGACCACTTCTTGGAGGCCCAAGTATGTAAAGTGAGTTATAAGTGGACAGAGAAGACAGCAACACATCTCAGGAGACCTTAAGCCAGTGGTAGAAGGAACATTATAATATCTAGAAGAGATAGGGCAGAGTGTCAGAATTGTCAGAGGAGACAGACTGTAATTAAAGTAGGGGAATATAGGAAATTTCTACTATGGCATGAAAAGTCCTGTTACAGTTAAGGAACATTATTGTTAGGAAAATATAAGAAGCATGTATTTACTGAAACCTGAATAATCAAGGAAACATTTAAAAACACAGAAATGTAGATAGAGTTTTGATAAAGATGAAAAGAGACTTGGCAACTATATCCAGGTGTCCTTATAAGAGAATGAAAATTTGAAAACCAAAAAGTAACGTATGTATTTTAAGGGAAGTTAATTAAGAAACAGTAAATGTTGAGTTGAAATGGATTTGAATCTGTAGGTTGAAAAGGACCTGTTATTCAGCTGGGTCCATCAAAAGGCTTTGCTGGAATTAGGGGGTCCTGGAGAGACAGAAATTCTCACTCCTTTAGGTCTATTGCTATGTCAGTTTGGTGCTATAAGAAGTCATGTTTTAAAAATGAATTTTTAATTAATATGTAGTAATTGCATATGCTTATAGGATAAGTGTGACATTTCAATACCTGTATACAGTGTGCAATGATCAGGTTAAGGTGATTGGCATATCTATCACCCCAGACACTTCTCTGTGTTAGAAACATTCAAAATCCTCTCTATTGGCCAGGCATGGTGGTATACATCTATATTTCCAGTGGCTCAGGAGACCGAGGCAGAGGATTGCAAGTTCAAAGCCAGCCTCAACAATTTAGCAAGGTCCTGAGCAACTTAGACCCTGTCTCAAAAATTAAAAAGGGCTGGAGATGGGACTCAGTGGTTAGGGGCTTCTGGATTCAATCCCTGGTATGTATGTATGTATGTATGTATGAATCAATCAATCCTCTAGCTGTTTTAAAATATTCAGTTAATTTTTGTCAACTGTAGCCATCCAGTTGGGTATAAATGTTGGAAGTTATCCCTCATGTACAACTGCATTTTGCACTGGTTAATCATACTCTTCCCATCCTGCTCTCTCCCTCTCCATTTCCAGCCTCTGGTCACTTTTTAGCTCCCGAATGTAACTGAGAACATACTGTTTTTGCCTGACTTACTACACTTATTAACCTGATTTTCTCCAGTTCCATCCATGTTGCTGGGAATGACAGAAATTCTTTTTTATGGTGGTTTAATATTTCATTTGTATATATGCCACATTTTCTTTATCCATTCATCTGTAGATGAATGGTTCATTCCTTATGTTAGCTATTGTGAATAGTGGTATAATAAACATGTGAATGCAGGTAATTTTTTGACCTATGTACTTTATTTCCATTGAATATATACTCAGTAGAGGAATTGCTGGGTCCTAATAGCAGTTCTATTTCTAATTATCTTGAAGAATTTCTATTATTTTTCAAAAGTATACCAACTCTCAGTGTATTAGAGTTCCTTTTTTCCACATTCTTTTCAATATTGACTCTTTTTTGTCTTTTTGATAATAGCTACTCTAACTGGTGTGAGGTGTTTTAAGCTTAGGGACTTTTTTTGTTCCATTCTGCGTGACTCCTGAAAGGTATTACACATTTACTTTTATTGAACCTTATTTTCTCCCTAGACATTTCTGCCCTTTGAAACTAATTGGGGTGTACTATTTGAAAATTGAGGTGGCTCTTGGACTAAGTATATTATACTTTAATGGGTAATGACAGAGTAACCTAGGTAGGAACTGAGAAGAACCCAAGATGGGGAAATAAGGAGAGTGTGTTGAGGACTCTCAATAGCTGGACTGTGTTGTGATGGGAAGAGTTCACCCTGAGACAAGAGTTAGGCTTATTCTGATGCCACCTCCCATCACACAGAGGAAAAGGGTGACTGAAACAGCATCTCTGTGATCAGGACCCAGTGAGATGGAGAATCTCAGCAGTGCCCCAGAGGTGGCCTGGAAAGCAGTTCTGTTGGTATGGGAACAGGAGGCCTCCCCAGCCTGGAATGTGTGGCTAAAGGAGAGGAGGTGCTTGTACTCAGCCTCTGAGTTTGGTTCTCATCTGAGGAAGAACAGGTGAAGAAAGGGCACCAGGTGATTGTGGAAAGTGGTGCCATTGATTTCACTTTTTGAACCTTCTCTATTATGTTACTCACTATGGGAAGAGAAGACTACAATGAGCTTTTTTTTTCCCCTTTTTTCTCTGCTTTCTACTATCCAGAGACAACTGAGTTTCAGATTACTATCTCCCAGAGGAGCATGGCCTAGGTTGACCAGTTGCAGGGACATTAGAAAGGTGATATTCTCAGAGTTGGAGCTTTGTAAAATGTGAAACACTTGACCTGTGTCTTCTTGTCTAGCTCCTAACGTCCATAGGACATGAACCAATATGAACTCAGGGTGAAAGGCAGAGGAATATACATGGTGGGACCACATGGGCAAAACTGTCCCTTTCTTTTCCTTTCTAGGTACCACATCTTACAGGCATGTGATTAGTCTGTGAATTACCTCTGCACTAACTCCAGGACATGCCCTGAGTTGCATAAAGGAATTAATCCCTTTCTAGGTCACCATGATGGTATATAATGTGAGGGGGATCATGTAGAGGAGAATCTAATATGGAGATGGGGCAAGATGAGGCATGAAGTTCAAGATAAGTTTTTTATTGGTGTTTGCTTTCATTTTTCTTTTGCTTTTCTTTTTTATTTTTTAAATTCTAATTTGTTATATATGACAGCAGAATGCATTATAATTCATATTACATATATAAAGCACAGTTTTTCATATCTCTGATTATATACAGAATATATTCATACCATTCGTGACTTCATACATGTACTTAGGGTAATGAAGTCCATCTCATTCCTCCCTTATTTCTACCCCATACCCCACTTCTTTTACCTTCCTACCCTTTGCCCTATTTAGAGTTTGTCTAATCTTCCCATGCTCCCTCTCCCAACCCTACTATGAATCAACTTCCTTATAATAGAGAAAATATTTTGCATTTGGATTTTTGGGATTGGATAACTTAGCATTATATTCTCCAACTCCATCCATTTACCTGCAAATGCCATGATTTTATTCTGTTTTAATGCTGAGTAATATTCCATTGTGTATATATACCATTTCTTTATTCATTCATCTATAAAAGGGCATCTAGGTTGGTTCTACAGTTTAGGTACTGTGAATTATGCTGCAATAAACACTGATGTAGCTGTGTCCCTGTAGTATACTGTTTTTAAGTACTTTACGTATGCACTGAGGAGTGGGATAGCTGGGTCAAAAGGTGGTTCCATTCCCAGTATTTCAAGGAATCTCCATACTGCTTTCCACATTGGCTGCAATAGTTTGTAGTCCCACCAGCAATGTGCGAGTGTGCCTTTTCCCCCAACATCCTCACCAACACTTACTGTTCTCTGTGTTCTTAATAGCTGACATTCTGAGAGGAGTGAGATGAAATCTTAGAGTCGTTTTGATGTGCATTTCTCTAATTGCTAGAGATGTTGAACATTTTTCATATATTTGTTGATTCATTGCATATTCTTTTTTGCAAAGTGTCTGTTCAGGTCCTTGGCCCATTTATTGATTGACTTATTTGTTTTTTTGGTGTTTAGCTCTTTGAGTTCTTTATATATTCTAGAGATTAGTGCTCTGATATGTGAAGGGTAAAGATTTGCTCCCAAGATGTATGCTCTCTGTTCACCTCACTGATTGTTTCATTTGCTGAGAAGAAGCTTATTAGTTTGAATCTATCCCATTTATTAATTCTTGATTTTAATTTTTGTGCTATTAAGAGTCTTATTAAGGAAGTAGGGGCCTGATCTGATATGATGAAGATTTGTGCCTACTTTTCTTCTATTAATTCCTAGGTACTTGAGCCACTGTAAGTTGAGTTTTGTGCATGGTGAGAGATAGGGGTTTAATTTCATTTTGTTGCATATGGATTTCCAGTTTTCCCAGCACCATTTGATGAAAAGGCTATCTTTTCTCCAATGTATGTTTTTGGCGCCTTTGTATAATTAATTATAAGATAACTGTAATTAAGTGGGTTAGTCTCTGTATCCTCTATTCTGTATCATTGGTCTAGCAGTCTGTTTTGGTGCTAATACCATGCTGTTTTTGTTACTGTTGCTCTGTAGTATAGTTTAAGGTCTGGTATAGTGATGCCACCCACTTCACTGTTCTTGCTAAGGATTGCTTTAGCAATTCTGGGTCTCTTATTTTTCCAGATGAATTTCATGACTGCTTTTTTTATTTCTATGAGTAATGTCATTGGGATTTTGATTGGAATTGCATTAAATCTATATAATATTTTGAGAATATTAATTCTGCCTATCCAAGAACAAGGTAGATCTTTCCATCTTCTAAGGTTTTCTTTAATTTCTTTCTTTAATGTTGTATAGTTTTTGTTGTAGAGGTCTTTCACCTATTTTGTTAGGTTGATTCCCAAGTTTATTTATTTATTTATTTATTGCTATTGTAAACTATTGGTAGTTTTCCTAGTTTCCCTTTCAGAAGATTTGTCACTGATATACAGGATTTATGGGTGTTGATTTTATACTCGGCTACTTTGCTGAATTCATTTACTAGTTCTAGAAGTTTTCTGGTGGAATGTTTTGGGTCTTCTAGGTGTAGAATCATATAGTTGGCAAATAGTACTAATTTGTGTTCTTCTATCCTATCTGTATCCCTTTAATTTCTGTGGTCTGTCTAATTGGTCTGGCCAGTGTTTCAAAAACTATGTTAAATGGAATTGGTGAAAGAGGCCATCCCTGTCTTGTTCCAGTTTTTAAAGGGAATACTTTCAACTTTTCACCAGTTAAAATGATATTGTCCTGGAGCTTAGCATAGCTTTTATGATACTGAGATAGTTCCTGTTATCCCTAGTTTTTCTAGTGTTTGAACATGAAGGGGTGCTGTATTTTTTCAAATGCTTTTTTCTGCATCTATTGAGATGATTGTATGGTTCTTTAAGTCTATTGATGTGATGAATTACATTTATTGATTTCCATATGTTGAACCAACCTTGCATCCCTGAGATGAACCCCACTTGATCATGTGCATTATCTTTTTGATATGGTTTTGTATTCGGTTTGTCAGAATTTTATTGAGATTTTTTGCATTTTGTTCATTAGAGATATTGGTCTGAAGTTTTCTTTCTTTGATGTGTCTTTGCCTGGTTTTGGAATCAGGTGATATTGGCCTCATAGAATAAGTTTGGAAGTGCTGCCTCTTTTTCTATTTCCTGAAAGAAATTAAAGAGTATTGGTATTAGTTCTTCTTTAACGGTCTTGTGGAACTCGGCTGTGTATCCATTTGGTCCTGGGCTTTTCTTGATTGGTAGGCTTCTGATGGCATCTTCTATTTTGTCGCTTGAAACTGGTCTGTTTAAATTGTGTATATTATCCTGATTCAATTTGGGCAAATCATATCACTCTAGAAATTTGTCAATGCCTTTGATATTTACTGTTTTATTGGAGTACAAATTTTCAAAACAATTTCTAATTATATTTCGTATTTCTGTAGTATCTGTTGTGATATTTCCTTTTTCATCATGTATGTTAATAATTTGAGTTTTCTGTGTTCTTCTCTTCATTAATATGGCTAAGGATTTGTCAATTTTATTTATTTTTTCAAAGAACCAACTTTCTGTTTTGTCAGTTTTTTCAGTTCTTTCTTTTGTTTCAATTTTATTGATTCCAGCTCTGATTTTAATTATTTCCTGTCTTCTACTGCTCTTGGTGTTGATTTATTCTTCTTTTTCTAGGGCTTTGAGATGTAAGGTTAAGTCATTTATTTGTTGACTTTTATGCTTTTAAGGAATGAACTCTGTGCTATAAACTTTGCTCTTAGTACTGCCTTCATAGTATCCTAGAGATTTCGAACATTGTATCTGTGTTCTCATTTGCCTCTAAACTTTTTTAAATCTCTTCCTTGATGTCTTTTACAACCCATTGTTCATTTAGTAGCATGTTATTTAGTTTCCAGATGTTGGAACAGCATTTATTTTTTATTTTATTATTGATTTCTAATTTTGTTCTATCAGAAATTTCTGATCATGCAGGGTAAAAGATCTGATAGAATGCAGGGTAATAGCTCTACTTTTTCATATTTGCTAAGAGATGCTTTGTGGCATAATATATAATCTGTTTTAGAAAAGGATCCATATGCTGCTGAGAAGAATGTGTATTCCTTCATTGAAGGATGAAATATTCTATATATGTCAGTTATGTCTAAGTTATTGATTGTATCATTGAGTTCTGTAGTTTCTTCGTTTAGATTTTGTTTGGAAGATATATTCAATGGTGAAAGAGGTGTGTTAAAGTCACCCAGAATTATTATGTTGTGATCTATCTGACTGAGAAGAATTTTTTTGATGAACATAGATGCTCCATTGTTTGGGGCATATATATTTATGGTTGTTATGTCTTGTTATTGTATGGTTCCCTTGAGCAGTATATAATGTCCATCTTTATCCCTTTTGATTAATTTTGGCTTGAAGTCTACTTTATTTGATATGAGGATGGGAACCCCTCCTTGCTTCTGCAGTCCATGTGAATGGTATGATTTTTCTCAATCTTTCATCTTCAGTATGTGAATGTCTTTTCCTGATATGAGTCTCTTGGAGCCAGCATATTGTTGGGTCTTTTTTTAATCCAGTCTGCCAGTCTATGACTTTTGATTGGTGAGTTTAGGCCACTATCATTCAGGGTTATTATTGAGACTTGATTTGTATTCCCAGCCATTTTTATTTTTGTTATTTAACTTGACTTGGTTTCTCCTTTGATTAGCTTTTTCTTTAGTGTAATACCTCTCTTTGCTGATTCTCATTGTTGTTTTTCAATTCCCGTTCATGGAATATTTTGCCAAGGATGTTCTATAGTGCAGGCTTTCGAGTTGTAAATTCTTTTAACTTTTTTGTTTATCATGGAAAGTTTTTATTTCATCATCAAATCTAAAGGTTAGTTTTGCTGGATATAAGATTCTTGGTTGGCATCCATTTTCTTTCAGAGCTTGGTATATGTTGCTCCAGAATCTTCTAGCTTTCTTCTAGGTCTGGGTTGAAAAATCTGCACATAATCTAATTGGTTTCCCCCTATATGTAATCTGACTTCTTTCTCTCATGACTTTTAATATTCTCTCCTTATTTTGTATATTAGGCATTTTCATTATAATGTGCCTTGGTGTTGCTCTGTTGTGATTTTGTACATTTGGCATCCTGTAAGCCTTTTGACTTTGGTTTTCCAATTTATTCTTCACGTTTCGAAATTTTTCTGATATTATTTAATTGAATAGATTGTTCATTCCTTTGGTTTAGAACTCTATGCCTTCCTGTTCTATTCCAATAATCCTTAAATTTGGTCTTTTTATGCTATCCCATATTTCTTGAATGTTCTGCTCATGGTTTATTATCATTTTCATTATGTGGTCTACTTTCTTTTCAAGATTATATATTTTGTCTTCATTTTCTGAGGTCCTATCTTCCAAGTGACCTAATCTGTTTGTGTGATGCTTTCAATTGAACTTTTAATTTGGTTTATTATTTCTTTCATTTCAAGGATTTCTTTTTTTTTTTTTTTAAGAACCTCTATCTCCCTATTGAAGTAATCTTTTGCTTCCTGTATATATATTGCTTCCTGTATTCGTTTATGTAGCTCCTTGTCAAAATGATCTTTTGCTGCCTGTATTTGCTCTCTCACATCATCCTTTAGTTTGCAGAACATTTCAATTACGAACATCCTGAACTCCTTCTCTGTCATTTCTTCTGTTGTACTGGCAATGGAGTCTAATAATGTGGAATCTTGATTTGTTTGGGGTACTTTCTTTTTTTGTCTTTTTATATTGCTTGAGTGTCTTCTCTTCTAGCACTGTGGATCTGAGGCATTTACTGTTTTTACCCTATAGGCTTATATTGCCCCAGTAGGAATCTAGTACCTCTCTTTTGAGGTGAAGGACAATGTTAACAGATCCCAATATAAATAATATACTCCCTAAAAACAAATGTTTGCTATTAAGACATTTTGGTCACAATGTACAGAAATGGTGAATGCAATTATTATCTACAATATACTCAGTAGGTTTGTAAAAGTGTTTATAGTTTCTGATGGTAGACAAAGAACTGGGATGACGAGTAGGATGATATGCTGAGGAGAGGTAGGAGGTGAGTATATAGAGTGATTTTATCTTAGGAAGTGTGAAAGAGAAATCTAAAGAAGGAAGATTTAGTAGCAAGAGAAGAGAGAGGAAGTAATTTTGGGTAGATAAGTAAGTAGGAAGACAGGGTACATAAAACAAACACACATATATATTAAGAAAAATAAAGGTTAAAAACTAGAAACTGGGGGGAAAGGGAAAACAAACAAACAAACAAAAAGAATATACAACACAACTGTAGTATACTTTTCAGATGTCCCAGTCCTCAAAGACCTAATTCATGCAAAGTGTTTGGTTTCACATATGTTGGGAATGTGAAGGAAGGAGAATATAGAGTGAAAGGAAAAAGAAAATATTGAAGGAAGAAAAAGGGATTGTTTTGGTTGGAGATCTTGCTTCCCTTCTCATCCAATAGGTGAGGTCATCTGTTGTTAGCTGGTATCTGCCCTCAGGATGGTGAAGGTAACCAGGGTGTCACTGTGCCAGGCTAGTGGCTGCTGGGGAGAGGGGTAGTTAGAAACTGGGTACCTGGCCAGCCAGAGTTCTGACCTGGGAGTTGCCCTCACTGAAGATGGTTGGTGAATGTGACCCAAGATGGAGATGCCTGCTTTCAGCGATGGGGTGTCAGGTTGGGTACCTGGGCAATGGCAGGATGATGATTTCAGAGATGAGCTCTGTGGCGTGCGGTGTATGGCTATTGGCTGACTTCAGAGCTTGTATAAAGTTCTCGGGTGGAGACATGCTGCTGTGCCTAGGGGACTATATCCCATACTGCAAGGTCCCAAGATGGCAGCGACTGGGGGAGTCCCACGTTGGTAGATGGGGGTCCACATGGCAGTGGCAGCCGGAGTTCCTGTATGTGGGACTACTGAGTGTCTTGTGTGGGAGTGGCGTCCATGATTTCTGCTTGGATGGGTGGCTGAGAGTTCTCTACATGGGTGCTGATGCTGCTGGTCCTGCACAGATACCCATTGGACCTGCATGGGTATTCGGTAGTCCTACATGGGTGAGTAGTTGGGATACCTATTCTAACACTAAGGCCTGGAGCCCTGGACAGGCATGGTGACCGTGATTCCTGTTTGGGAGCAGGAATATCACTTTCAGAAAAGCAGTATTCTTACTACTTGACTCCCTGGTCACAGAGCGACACAGAATGCTGCCTCCCTGTGGCCATCATCTTGGATCCCCTTCTTTTGTTTCTTAAAGTGGATCTTCTCCCATTATCATCTGTCCCACTATCAGACTCAGTTGTCATCTCTGAGAGTGTCCCTGTATGGGCTGGTAGATTCTATACTCAAAAATCTTTAATTCTAAGTGTGATTTCTTTTTGGTTACTATGTACAAATGACTTCCCTCATATTTTACATCATTCTTAAGAATTTCATGATGATAAAGCATATACATTGATTTTTTTTTTTAAATGGGGGGACACCTTTCAGAAACGCAGAATTTCAGGCCCCACTCCAGACTCTGATTCAGAATCTACATTTTACAAGATCCCCAGAAGATCCATGTGTACATAAAATTCGGAGAAACGCTCTTCTAACACAGACTTGATACACTGGTGTGGGTTTGGTTATGAATTATTTCTCATGCCTCAATTTATTCTGCTCTCTACAAACATGTCTAGCAAACTAACTTCCTATTCTTCATTTTGTGAATTAACTATCAGGCCTAACATACTCACATTTTCCATTGAAATTTCCATGTATCTCCTTCAAAACTGACAAAATCTACAAAAGTGTCCAGAAGTGTTTTATTGATAACAAGATGATCTTCATATGTTCACATCTTTATATAGCTTAGTACCAGTGAACAACCATAGTTAGCTGAAAGCTGGAATTTTGTATTACTACTTATAATTTTAACCAATATGTTAAGATTATATATTTATATAGTTTTGAATATATATTTATATAGTTTTGAATCAGTAATACATTCTGTTAATTTTAAGTGACAATAGCAGTTTATAAAAGGCTGAAATAAGGGCACAAATATGATTATAATTGTGGATTATTGAGGGCCAAACTGAAAAAAATGCACACAAATTCAGAAATATAATTGTGTTGATTTTTTTGGTGTATTAGTTTCTTAGAGCTTTGCTATATGTTCCCCAAAGTCTCATGTTTTGAAGGTTTTGTACCCCACTGGTGGCACAGTTGGGAAGTAATGGAAACTTTAGAAGAAGGTGGGACTTAGTTGGAAGAGGTGGGTCACTGGGGGCATACCTTTTAAGGGTATATCTTGTCCTTGAACCTTCTTTTTCTTTATGCTTCTTGGTTATCATGAAGTGAGCTTCTTTGCTCTACTATGTGCTTTGCAAAATGATATTCTTCCACACCAATGATATCCTGAAACAATGGAGTCAAGTGAGCATAGACTAAAATCTCTGAAATGGTAAACCAAAATAAGTTTTTTTGTCTTCTAAGTTGAATTTCCCAGGTATTTTCTCACAGTGAAGAAAAGCTTAAATACAAAATTGGTACCAAGAGTGAAATTGTTACTGTGACTATATCTGACATTGTGGTTCAAAAACCTTTGGAATTGGTTTATTGGAAGAGTTTGGAAAAAAATTGGAGTATCAGGATAGAGAAAGCTTAGAATGTTGTTAACAGAGCACAATTGTCAATTCTGGTGGGAGCTTAGAATACCATAATGCTATTAGGAATGCCAAGAGTAAAAGCTATGTTCCTGAAGTTTCAGGGGGAAATGAGGACTCTAGGGAATTAGACTAGAAGCCATTTATGTTACATTCTTGTCTACATTTTGTCTATGCCACGAGACTTTGTGAGGATGAATTTAACGGTGATGGACTAATAAATCTGGTGGAGGAAATATCAAGGCAGTTCAGCATTCAGGCAATGGCATGGGTATTGCTGTCAGCTCTTACCTAGATTTACAATGAGAATTGTAAACAGAAAGAAGAGATTGGAAAAATTTGCAGTCTGGCCAGAAGAGAAGCCCGCATAAAGTTGGGGCCATCAGAGGTGTGGTTGCTGAAAAGATTAGCCCCTTAAAATGCCTTATATTTCTCTTAAGTGATAATAGCAGTTTATGAAAGGTAGAAATATGAACTCAAATATGATCATAATTGTGAAAAAAGAAGCCAAGGACTTTGTATCAGGACAATAGGAAAGATGCTTTGAAGATGCCTCAGGAATTGGCCAGACTTCACCCATCACAGGCTCAAGGGTGTGAAAGTATAAATTTATTTGAAAGACTTATAGGGAAGAGTGCTGGGTTACCCTGTTTACCCAGGGCAGCCTAGGAAGTTGCTTCCCCAGGATTTGTTTCATCATGTTCCTTTATTCAAGCACTTGGAGGTTGGTGCAGCTTTGGGTCCCAGTGGGCCTGGATATTGCTCCCTCTGGCAGCAGACCTTGGTGTCACACATGGTACTGGTTTTACAGGCAGGAAAAAAGCAAGAGTTATAGAGTCACTGAGACTTCCAACTAGGTTTCAAAGGAAGACATCAGAGGCCAGGCAATGTGTGAAAGGTTCAAGATCCCATCAGACCCTGAGGGAGATACTTGAAGTAGTGAAAGTGAAGCTGAAACTGAAAGCAAAGCTGAAGCTGCAATGGTGACCCTGGGAAGTTAGAGAAGCCAGGACAGTGGCTTATCTCATCTTTTGAGGAAGCTACTGGCAGTGAGCAGAGCCAGTTCAAAAGAGTGGCCATGTGGGCTGCAACAAGCAGAGCTGTGTGGTTAGGGCTGTCTATGCCCTTTGGCGCTCACATCACAGTGCTGGAAATCAGACAGAACCTACAGGATTTATGTTTGCACTGCTGGGTCTTGCTTTGGTCTGATTCTTCCTTGTTATTTTCCCCATTCTTCTTCTTTAGAATAGGAATATTTTCCTTGTTCTACTGAAGGTTGGAAATTTATATTCATTTTTTAATTTTTACAAGGGCTCACAGCTAAGAGTTTGCCTTGAATCTCAGAGGAGACTTTTGAATTAGACTTTTGCAAATTGCCAGATCTGTTAAAAGATATGGGGATATGGGGACTGAATACAGTTTGGATTGTGAGATGGACATAAGCCTTTGAGAGCCAGAGGTGGCATGTTATAGTTTAGATGTGGGATGTCCTTCTAAGGCTCATGTGTTTAATGCTTGGTCCCCAGCTAGTGGCACAATTGGGAGGTTATGGAAACTTTTGAAGATGAAGCCTAGTTGGAAGAGGTGGGTCACTTGGGGCATACCCTCCTCCTTCTCTTCTGCTATGTTTTCTCTGAAACCTATCAGGAAATCCTTTCTTGCCTCCTCTTCCTGACCTCTGGTTGTTTGTGGACAATTTTGTGTGCTAATTGGCCTGCAGCTGCAGAAGTCCAATCTCCATTTTCATGTGACATTCCTTTTGTGTCTGTCTTCTCATGGCTGTCATGTTAATTAGCTTTGCGTTGCTCTGACCAAAATACCTGGAAGAACAACTTTAAAGGAGGAAAAGATAATTTAGGGCTGTTTTAGAGATACTGGGGCTCCATTGCTCTGGGCCTGAGGTGATGCAGAACATCATATTGAAAGGGCATGGTGGCTGGTCATCGCATGGCATCTTGGAGGTAGGGTGGGGGAGAATGTGTGTGCCTGAGCAGATAAGGAGCCAGAGAAAAGCAGGTCCCCATAGGCACATCCCCAGTGATCTACTTCCTCCAGCCGTGCCCTACCTGCCAATAGTTACCACTCAGTAGTCCATTCAAATTATGAATGGATTCATCCATTCAACAAAGGAATTAATCCACCAATGGGATTACGGTTCCCATGATCTATTTATTTCCTAAAATCTCCATCTCTGAACCTTGCTGCACTGGGTACCATGCTTTCATGAGCTTTGGGGGAGGGGCGGGCATTTCAGATTCAAACCATAGCATCTACCTTCTTACAAGGACACAGGGCATATGGGATCAGGAAGTCAGCCTACCCCAGTATGGCCTCACCTCTACTAATTACATTTGCAATGTCACTGTTTTTAAGTACGGTCACATTCTGAGGTACTGAAGATTAGACTTCAATATACATACCTTCTTTCAGGGACACTTTAAATAAAACACAAGGCATTAGAGAAGATTCATTCCCAAATATTCTATAATTTTTAAAATGCTATGTTATATGTTTACATTACTTTAAAATAAGACCTAAGAAAATAAGCTCTAGTATTATTGAAAAAAAAAAAAAGGAATGTTTCTTCCCTTACTTTTATGTGACAACAATCATTGGAGATGCTTTTTTTAATTTTTGTTTTTTCTGAATGAAATGTGTTTGACATCAGTTCTTAAATATGACCCAACTGTTACTATTCTTTTTGGAACATAAAATAATTGAATTCTGCTTTTTGTGTACCATTTGTTCCCAGGTCATACACAGATGACCTCTACTTTAGGATTCAAAGTAGAGCCAATTCAGATCCTTCCCTTCACCTTTCTCTCTATGGATAATAGACATGTGGCTGCCTGAGAACACAGTGTCTTGGTCATGTGATCCCCATATCACAAGATTATGTTTGTAGCCAAGCTTAGTCAGATGCATATTTATATCATTGATTCTTCATCTTTGTCTCTCACTGTGCTTGGTGCCTCTGTGATATAGCATGTAATAATATTCAACCTTGTTATTAGGCTGGACCTTCAAGAGAGTCTTGGCAGCTTTGCAGCAAGGAGGTAGCCTGGGAACTGGGCAGGCATTCAGAAATGTTTGTTGTTTGTATTATCAATTATTGTCCTGGTGGCTTGACCAAACTTTCATTGAATCATTGATGACCATTTCAGTTCTAGAGTCACAGGTGAAAATGACTGTTCTTCCTGGAAACATGGACATTGAGGGATTCTGAGTCACCAAAGCCAGAGAACTGAATCCTAAAACCAAACCAAACCACATGTTATGAATAAGATTAGCAGAAGGGTTGTTCCCAAGGCTGATAACTAAAATCTTCATGAACCTGGGCAGAAAGTGAGGAGGGAGAGTAGTAGAGAGATTGAGGCCATGGTATGGACTTTCCAGAAATTTCCAGGCATAGCTGCTGGATTCTGGGCTGGTCCTTTTATGTCTTCCTTATCTCTCTGGGTAAAGGGTGTATGGTTATTTGGTACTATATGAATATGAGATGTGTAACACCACCAGCACCATCATATAATAAATAGGTCCTTAACCCAAGGAACAGCTCCATCATCAGGGGGGCTGGGGTGTTAGGATCTTTGAGTTTGCCCCGTGGGAAGAAGTACCTTCTGTAACTTCTAACTCAGACCAATGAGAAAAGCATTAAATGTGAACCATGGGAGTTGGTTTCAGGTGTTAAATATCTTCTCTTAATTGCCTGGGTTTCAGTTTCAGTGTTACCATTTCTTGAGTCCTTCTGGAGATTTTGATAAATTTATTTATTGTATTTTTCAATTCTATAATTTACTTTTTTATTATATCTCAATATTGTATATATTATGAGAGTATGGCTCCTATTTAATCTTCTTTTTATCAAGGGACCCTTCTATTAGGTGTATCATAGGACATGGGGTTCAGCTTCCCATTGGTTCCGGCAGAATGGTGTCCTGACTCACTGCTTTGGTCTACTGACATCTTGGGGAAAGCTGTATATAGTGTTTCACATGATTTGTTGGCTTAGGTATAAGATAAGCTTTCTGATGGATCCAACTGACAGTAAGGAGAGGGCATTCTAGAGCTGAATGGAACTACTTTGTTTCTGTATGACAGTAGCTCAGCTCCTTCCTGAACTTAATTGGACTGCCTTGACATCAGGGTGGGGAGGAGGGACAACTACCAACTATCTTGCCTTTCAGTCCCTATCTAGTACTGTTAATACCAAGTGGGAACCAAGGCCCTATAGTCACCAGTGAGTTTAGGAGATAATAAAGAGGTCCAAGGATCTCCCCTGAGCCACGTCCCCCATCCCTTTTTATATTTTATTTAGAGATAGGGTCTCACTGAGTTGCTTAGGGCCTTGCTAAGTTGCTGAGGCTGGCTTTAAACACATGATCCTCCAGCCTCTGCTTCTGAAGCCACTGGTATTACAGGTGTCCACCATCATACCTGGCTATTAAATGCATTTTTGACTTAAAAAGTATTTTCTACTTATGATGGGTTTACTGGGACATAAACCCATCATAAGGTGAGGAGTATCTGTACTCTGAAGTTAAGCTTTTAGTCATTTTTACACTAAGTTGGGTTGTATTTCACCATATAAGGGCTCAGTATTGATGCCTCCTCAGGGTAAATTATTTTAATTTAACTATTTCTGCCTTGTATCATTCAACCCCCATTGTTAAGGGTGGGGATTGAAGTTAAACTCCCCCTGGCTCCTGCCAAAAACCTGGAAAAGGGGGACTAGGAATACTGGTTTCTCCCCTCTGGCACATATTGTTTATGCTTGCTTAGTCTTGTTGACACTGGGTGGGTATGGAGACTCAGCTTGTCACTGAACCCAGTGTCACTATCCCAGCTGGGCAATTTGAACTATGCCTGCTTCCACCTGGCAGGGAATGAAAGATCACAGCTGAAACCCTTAGAGAGGAGTGGAATTTGGGGGATTATCAGTGTTTGACTGGTGTTGGGTGGGTGTTTTCTAAGAGAACTCAGTTTCCCTAAGGTTTAAGAGCTCAAGGAATGATCCACAAAGCCTGGGCCAGATGTAGGGAATGTTGAGGCAGCTGGGCAGAGAGAACCGGAGTCTCCTGTGTCACATGTGTTGAACCTCTCCTCTCCTGTCTTCTCCCAGTCTCTAGCTGTTGTTACAGTTTCTGCAGCCTAGTGTTCTGTTTGCATTGAAATGGTTTTATTTTCACCAACCCCATAAAGGTTGACCCAGTTAAGAGAATCAGAACTTGTAGGAGCACAAATGACAGCAGAAGCCAAAGCCTGAGCACATGTTGGTCATGGGCAAAAACAGGGAAGAGATGGGTCAGATGGGGAAGTGGAAAGTGACCAAAAGAAAAAAGTTGTTTTCTTTCTTCCAGAAAGACAACCAGCTCTTTAGCCTCGGATTATAAAAGCATCTCACTGCTTAATATGGATCCCCAGGCAGTTTCTTTGGCATGAGTTTTCTTTGTTTGCTTTTAGTTTGTGTGAGACTTTAGAAACCTTGAAGAACATTGGAATCATTGTTGGAAAATTGGGAGGGCATTCTTTGTGACCCAGAAACTTCTACTATATATAGGTAGTGTATATGAAAGTTAATTTAAAATTTGAAAAATCATACTCTAGGATCCTGAACAGTCAGGATAAGGGTTTTGTCCAATCTCTGGTACTATGAGGAGCACTACTGGACCAGATTACACAGTGATAATTAGCCTCTTCCCCATGTTGGAACCCAGAGATGAGCAAAAGTCCTGTATTGGCCAGTGCATCCTTCAGTCCAGAGGAACAGCTTGGGATCCTGGAGCTCTGGTGCTTACTTGAGTTTGCAGTTCAGGGGATAATTAGGAGGGCTCTTTCACTTCTGCTGGCACCAGCTTGTCATGAAGTAACCAACCATGAGTTCACTGCTCAGGGTGCAAGTGAGTCTACCAGATGTTCTGGGAGATAGAAAGAGGAAAGGCAGCTGAGTCAGGATCAGATGGTGATAACACTGGTTGATGGTTACCTTGATGAAGTCCTGCTTCCCTGAATGTTGAAGTATAATACCACAGAAGCTCACTGAGGCAAACATGGAGTAGAAAGTAAGCTTTATTTAAAGGATAGTAAGTAGAACCCAAAAGGTGGAGTCTGTGGGATGAGAAAGTCACATCACTTTTATACATCTAGGTTCTCTTTGTTCTTTTGCATTCTTCTTCCTTGTTCATTTCCCCTCATTTTGTATATGTGATTGGGATCGGCGGTGGGGGGTGGGGGAATAGGAAACAGGTGGGCTGGAGGGGCCAGAGTGGAATGATGGGGAGGAAAGGGGGCCTAGGGCGAATTAATTAGCAGTTCCCTCTCTGCTCAGGAGTTGTTTTATTAAAATTCTTTAGGAGGCTCAGTGTAGGCTGGCTCTGGGAACATTATCATTTCTGTCTCCCATAGCTCAGTCTTCAACCTTCCAGACCCAAAACTGATTTCTTTAATCTGGCCTAATTTATCTATCTACGCTGACTGCCTATTTTAAATCTGGCTTCAGTGGGAGAAGGAACCTGCAGACAAAGATACCAGAGGTAAGTGAGTATGAACCAGAATGAAATTTCTTATGATTCTGAACCAGAAAAGACAGAATCAGGCAGCAGGCTACCCCATTTTTTTTGAGGCTTTTTCTTACCTGTATAGTGAGAAAGGAGCAGGAAGAGGATAAGGGTCCATCCAGGCTATGGTGGACACAGTGGGGCTGGGCTGCTCCTGACTTCCCTTTTTATTTCCTACCCTCTGAATCTTGGTGCTGGAGCTCAGCTCACACTAGACTGAGATTAAGGTTTGCTTTATTCCTTGGAGGAACCCTGAGAAAAATCACAGACAATGGTCCCAGCTCAGGCCAGAAGGAACAGAGCTAATTAGTTCCCATCAGTGAGCAAAGGGCCTAGCCTCCAGGCCAGGACTTCTTTGAATTTTTCTTACTGAGCATCTTGTGCAAGTACCACCAGGCAGTCCTACAGGTCCCCTCTTGGAAGAATGGTACACAGCTCTCATGGTCCAGAGACCTCAGAGTCCAGCTATTTTCTGCCACTGACCAAGTCACTGTCTCTATTAGTGCATGAATGATCCAATTCTCAGATTCTGGGATTCTATGATATTGTGTATGTTAATTATGTAGCTTTTTAGTGCCACAAAGAATCCTGGTCTATGGGCAGTACAAACATGTCAGAACCTTCATAGTACATTCTAAAAAAAACTAATGACCCACATATACCATTAGGTCCACAGTCACAAGGAGACAATTCAGTAGGTTCAAAGGGTGTAAAGGGGGTGTTTGTAAGAATCGAATGGAACAGTAAATTTTCAGGAATTTGCTTGTTAGTCTGTTCCAAAGAGATTAATTCAGGAAGCATTTCAAAATACTTTTAGAATTTTGATATTGATTAGATGATTTGTAAAAGAATAATGGTATTGTAGACATCTTTATTTTATGAAGTCTACTTTATATTCCTAAGCTTATAGATTTCCACATACTTGTATCGTGTACTTTTTGTCAGGATGGTGCCTTCATTGACTTATAATTTGTTTATATTATAAGTATAATATTTGTTACCTGTGAGCCTGAGGTACAGGATACCAGGCAGCATTAGGCAACTGACCCCAGGGCTGATAATCCCAAGAGTCCTCAGGAACATAGCCAAACTGTCCTCTGGTATCTATTCCAAAATATACTATTATGTAATGTGGTAACCACTGAAGTTTAATATCCTTTTGGATGTAACATTTAACAATTAATGAATATAAACCAAATCCCATAGTTTAAATTTTTTTTAATATTGTATAGATGAATACCAATACCATTTAGCAGTTGAAATGGGGGAAAATTTGTACTTTTTAATTTAGTGCTTGATAAATTCTCAAATTAAATAAATCCCAAACACATAGAATCCCAGGACTCACTTAGATACCCTGAGACCTGTCTTGGGATCACTAGTCACTATACAAGGGACATATGTCATCTGTGTGTCTGAAATTATCCTCACCTGTAGAAATCCTCTACATAACCCCACATTATAAGGCAGTGTCAGAGGTCACATACTCCAGGGCAAGTATACTGTATCATAGACTTTATCATAGTCATGTGGAAAGCATTTTGAAGCCCTGATGCTTTTAAGTCATTTCATAGATTGTCAGAGTTGGGACGCACCTTTGGGGTCAACCAGTCAAACTCTTAGTGCTGGGTCACTCCTCAGTACCAGTCCAAAAGTTGATAACAGGTAGTGGGAGCCTTTGAGAATATTTGATGCCAGTATAATTATAAACCCTAGAAGTGCTGAAATCCTATGAGCTCCATAACCTGTGGACAGTGCCAGGTTATCCTGGAGTATCAATATTTTTGCAACTCTCATACAGAGCTGAGTTATAGAGATTCAGCGCTCCATTGGGCCAGATATCCATTATGCCTTATCCCACTGTTGGGTTGGCTGGTATGAAAATACACAGCCTCTTCACACAATGCATACAAACACATGGAATAGATAAGGAAGACTAGAAGGTACAATACATGATTTGTAGTGGTTATTTTTTAAAAGTAATAATGTCAGTACTTTCCACTCATGAATAATTTATTATTTTTACAACAAGGGATCAGTAATGAAATACATTTTTATCTTGTGGCTGATATTAAATCCATTCCCCTAATAAAATGTGTATATCATCTAGAGGAAAATTCTATATAATGAATTACAAATGCAGAATCAGCAAGTGGCTCTATGGAGGTTGAAATAGGCTTGGTAGATGTTAAAAAAAGTAGTGGCAAAAAATGACAAATCATGGCATTTGCAGGGAAATGGATGGCACTAGAGCAGATTATGCTAAGTGAAGCTAGCCAATCCCTGAAAAACAAATGCCAAATGTCTTCTTTGATATAAGGAGAGCAACTAAGAACAGAGTAGTGGGGAAAAGCATGAGAAGAAGATTAACATTGAACAGGGACGAGAGGTGGGAGGGAAAGGGAGAGAGAAGGGAAATTGCATGGAAATGGAAGGAAACCCTCATCGTTATACAAAATTACATATAAGAGGAAGTGAGGGGAAAGGGAAAAAAAAAAACAAGGGAGAGAAATGAATTACAGTAGATGGGGTAGAGAGAGAAGATGGGAGGGGAAGGGAGCGGAGGGGGAATAGTGGAGGATAGGAAAGGCAGCAGAATATAACAGACACTAGTATGGCAGTATGTAAAAACGTGGATGTATAACCGATGTGATTCTGCAATCTGTATACGGGGTAAAAATGGGAGTTCATAACCCACTTGAATCAAATGTATGAAATATGATATGTCAAGAGCTATGTTTTGAACAACTAATAATAATAAAAAAATAACCTAGATGCCCTTCAGTAGATGAATGGATAAAGAAAATGTGATATATATACACATGGAATATTACTGAGCAATAAAAGAGAATAAAATCATGGCATTTGCAGGTAAATGGATGGAGTTGGAGAATATAATGCTAAGTGAAGTTAGCCAATCCCCCAAAACCAAATGCCAAATGTTTTCTCTGATATAAGGAGGCTGATTCATAGTAGAGTTGGGAAGGGGAGCATGGGAAGATTAGACAAACTCTAGATAGGGTAAAGGGGAGGGAGGAGAGGGGAAGGGGCAAGGGGGTAAAAAAGATGGTGGAATGAGATGGACATCATTACCCTAAACACTTGTATAAAAACAGGAATGGTGTGAACATACTTTGTATACAACCAGAGATATGAAAAAATGTGCTTTATATGTGTAATATGAATTATAATACATTCTGCTGTCATTTAACAAATTCGAATAAAAAATAAAAATAAATAAATAAAAATAAAAAAGTAGTGGCAATTCTACATATAAATGGTCTGAAGAAGTGATGGGACTCTGTCATTTAATCATAAGATTTTAGTTTATATCCAGTTAGAGATGAATTATTTCATGTTGCTTTAGGCAATTACCTGAAAAGCCAAAGACTGTTTTGTCATTTCCCTCCTGCTATTCTCTTTGCCTTTCTTTTTCCATTAAGGAGAATGGTCCAGCAGCAGCTCAGTCCATACTTATTGATCACCAACATCATTTAGTCTAGTCCTTTGTCCGTATCAAGCAAAGTTCCTGGAGTAGTTAATGAGCAGCACCACAAATGAGCTTACAATTATTCTGTGTTCTTCTAATTTTCCCAGATGAAGAGGAACTTCTTAAGGAGGAGGCAAAGACCTGGCCCAGTAAGGTAAAATCACCTTTCTTTGTCTAAAATAGAAATGTTGCTTTTGTGAATTCTTTTCCCAGTTGATATCAAATATGAAAAATAAAATGAATCATGTACATTATAGGTTTTAGAGTGTTTACTTAGTAGAAGGAGATAGAGTCTTACCAATTGAATTCCTTATTCAAAAAGGCATAGAAAATTGGCAGTGTCAGGTTGTACATTGTATATTAGGGGGACTATCTTCTGAAGTAAAATTTCCTCTTTAGATTAAGAGTTTTAAATTTTTTCACTCAGAAGTTGACTCGACAGATATATCATCCACGAAGAGCTTTATGTTTTCTATAGGTGCCTGTTATGGTTTGAATCTGGAATATCCCCTGAAAACTCATGTGTTGAAAACATGATCCCCAATGCCTGAATGTCCAGGGGTGGGGCTTTTAGTAAGTGATTGGATCATAAGGGATATAACCTCATCAGCGGATTAATCCATTTGATAAAGTTCCTCTACCTTAAAAATTCTAGTTCTGCCTTACCTCTGGGTGCAACCAGTATGATTCATCTGAAGGTACTATAGAAATTCAATAATTAGTTTGAGTCAAGAATAATAATTGTAGGTTATTCAGTAAAAGAAAACTATGAAGAGGTTTAGCAGGTTTTTTTTAATGTGAAATTTTTAGTTTACCTAGTCAATTGATAGTGCTACAACCACAGAATTTTAGAAAGTGCATTAAAAATCAAGTGTGTTTCATTTAATGGTAGACGACATTTCCAACTAGTATTCTAAAATTACCTGATTTCTGAACATTAGTGCTTTAGATCTTTTCTCTGAAACTATGATGCCAGATTATTGCCATTAAGTTAGTAAATTTTTTAATCTAGAAGAGGTTTCAATTGATATAAAAATTGGATCAATAATACACCTCGTTCCCATGTTCCTTCCTTACACCATGGTCACAAGGTTACCTCCTTTACTAGCATCTTTCATTAATTAGGTACACTTGCTAAATTTTTTTCTGGTACTGGGGATTAAACTGAGGGCTTCATACGTGCTAGACAAGAGCTCTACCATTAAGCTGTATCTTCAGTCCTTTTTATTTTTTTTATTTTGAGAGAGCGTCTTGTAAAGTTACCCAGGCTGACCTTGAACTTGTACCCTTTTGCCACAGCCTGCCAATTCACTGGGATTACAGGCTTGCAACACCATGCCTGGCCTTTTGCTGTAATTAGTGAACACAAATTGATACATTATTTTTATCTTAAATCCATAGTTACATTAAGTTTCCCATCTGTATGTATATATTTCTGATTTCAAAATATTCATATTGTCATGTTCACTAAAAATTTCTCATTCTTTACTAATTAATTGCTTTCTCTTTGCCTAAAAGCCGTACCTACAGTTTTGTCTTTTCCAGAATGTCATCTAATTGGAATCATAGATCATGTAGCTTTTTCACATTAACTTGTTTCACTAATCAGTATTTATTTAAGGTTTCTTTGTGTCTTTGTCATCACATGAGAACTCACTTTTTTAAATATTCTACTGTACAAATGAACTAAAAGATGCCTATCCATTCATCTCTTGAGGGGCATCATGTTTGCTTCCAGTTTGGGTGACTAGGTAAGGCTGCTGTGCCTATTCTTGAAAAAAGTTTTGTGTGGATATAATTTTTCATCTCAATTGGATAAATGCTTAAGAGCATAGATATTGCATGATATGGTTAACAGATATTTTGATTAATAAGAATTTGGAAGGTTTCACCAATGAAACCATATGGCCTTGGAATGTTATTAATATTGATTCAGTTTATTTAATAAATATAAGTAATTCAGATTATTTCCTCTGTGAGCTTTAGAATATTAAGCCCTTTAAGGAATTACACATTTCATCTGTTTATCAAACTGTGGAATAAAGTAGTTTGTATTATGTCTTTTCTTAAACTTATTAAAGGCTAGGTGACATATAACCTAAGTATGGGCATGGATTGGCCATGTAAGAGCTGGAACAATAATTTCAAGGATTAGTAGCATAGAGGAAAAGAATCATATCCTTTTTTATGCTTTCAATATCCATGGGGTCAGTAATTCTGGCCTCTCTTTCATTTATTTGAGTAATTTAAATTTGTTCTCTCTTTTTTAGCTTGGAAAGCCTGGGTAAAGTTTCTCAATTGTATTGATCCTCTCAAAGAATCAGATTTTAGTTTCATTGCTTTTCTAATAATTTTTTTAATTTCATAGTCTTTTAAAAATTGTATTTCATTTTTATTGATTTATTTTAATTGGCGCATTATACTTACACATAAAAGTGGAAATCGTTGTGATATATTCATACATGCACATGCCATAGTTTGGTTAATTTTATCAGTATTACTTCCCTTTCCTGTCCCCCCCTCATTCCCTTTTCACTACTACATTGTTCTTTCTCTTATTTATGAGATCCCAACTTATTTTAATTCCTTATTTCTCTCTAGCTTCCATATATAAGAGAAAACATGCAACCCTTAACTTTCTGAGTATGGTTTATTTCACTCAGCAAGATGTTCTCCAGCTCTATTCATTTACCAGCAAATGACATGATTTTATTTTTCTTTATGACCACAATAAAACTCCATTGTGTATATTACCACATTTTCTTTATCCAATTATCTATTGGGGGACAACTAGGATGATTTTATATCTTGGCTGTTGTGAATTGTGCTTATATAAACATTGACATGCATGTATAATTATAATGTGATGATTTTGTATTTTTAGATAAATACCAAAGAGTTTAAGATAGTTTGGTCATATTGTTGATTCATTAGTAGTCTTTTGAGGAATATCCATTTCGATTTCCAAAGTGATTGTACTAATGTGCAGCCACGCCAACATTGTGTAAGTATACTTTTTTCTTCACATCCTCACCAGGATTTATTATTACTTATATTTTTGATGATTTCCATTTTAACTGAAGTGAGAGGAAATCTCTAGTTTTGAGTTGCATTTCCCTGACTGATTAGGATTTTGAACATTTTTTTAGTATATTTTTTTGGCTGCTTGAATTTCTTCTTTTGAAAAACGTCTGTTTAGTTCTTTTTTCCATTTATTGCTTGGGTTTTTTATTTTTATTTAATTCAATTTATTTATTTATTTTTTGTTAAACTTTTTGAGTTCTTTATATATTCTGGCTTTCAATCTACTGTTGGAAAAATAGCTGGCAAAGCCTGTGGCTGTGGCTCAGTGTTGGAGCACTTGCCTGGCATGTGTGAAACACTGTTTGATCCTCAGCACTGCATAAGAACAACAACAACAAAAAAGTAGCTGGCAAGATTTTCTCCCATTCTGTGGGTGGTCTCTACATGCTCTTGTTTCCTTTGCTGTGCAGAAGCCTTTTAATTCGAAAGAATCCCTTATTAAGGGAGTCATTGCCTGTATATTGGAGGATTGACCCTATCTTCTAGCAGTTGCAGTGTTTCTGCTCTAATGTCTAGGTTTTTGTTCCACTTTGAGTTGATTTTTGTTCAGGGTAAGAGTAGGAATCTAGTTTCATTTTTCTGCACATGGATATTCAGTTGTCTCAGCATCATTTGTTAAAAATTCTATCTTTCTTCCAACTCATGTTCTTGGCACTTTTGTCAAGGATCAGCTAACTGTGTCCGTATGTTTGTCTCTGAGTTTTCTGTTCTGTTCTACTGGTCTTCACATCTGTTTTTATGTCAATACCATGCTAGTTTTGTAACTATAGCTCTATAGTATAATTTGACATTTGGTCTTGTAATGCTTCCTGCATCTTTCTTTTTTTTTCAGTACCAGGGATTGAACTCAGGGGCACTCGACCACTGAACCACATCCCCAGCCCTATTTTGTATTTTCATTTAAAGACAGGGTCTCACTGAGCTGCTTAGCACCTTGCTTTTGTTGAAACTAGCTTTGAACTCATGATCCTCTTGCCTCAGCCTAAAAGCCACTGGGATTACAATCATACACCACTGCACCCGGTTCCTGTATCATTTATTTTTTTAGTTGTAGGCGAATACAATACCTTTATTTTATTTATTTATTTATTTATGTTTATGTTGTGCTGAGAATCAAACCTAGTACCTCACACATGCTAATGAGTGCTTTACCACTGAGCCACAACCCCAACCCTCATGTTTCATATGGCTCAATATTATTTTTGGTATTCTGGGTCTTTTCTTCCACAGGAATTTTAGGGCTGATTTTTGTTTGTTTGTTTGTTTAGTTCTGTGAAGAATGTCATTGGAATTTCTTAAATATCTTTATTTTATTTATTTATTTTTATGTGGTGTTGAGGATCAACCCAGTTCTTTACACATACTAGGCTGAGCCACAACCCCAGCCTCTCTCATTGGAATGTTGATGGGGATTGCATTAAATCTGTATATTGATTTTGGTACTATGGCCATTTTGACAATATTAAGTCTACCTATTCAGGAACATGGGAAGTCTTTCCATCTTTTAAGGTTATCTTTAACTTCTTTTTTCAGTTGTCTATAATTTTCACTGTAGTGGTCTTTCACCTGAATTCCTTTGTTAGATTTATTCTTAAGGTGTTTTTTTTTTAAGCTGCTGTAACTGGATGTTTTCCTGATTTGTTTCTCAGTAAATTCATTATTGGAATATAGGAAAGCTTTTTATTTTCCTTTATTGATCATGTATCCTGCTAGTTTGCTGAGTTTATCAGCTCTGGAAGATTTTGATGGAGAATTTTGGGTCTTCTAAGTATAGAATCATGTCAGCAAACAGATTATTTGATTTCTTCTTTTACTATTTTTATCCTTTTAATTTTTTTCTCTTGCCTGATTTCTCTGACTAGACTTTCAATGACTATATTGAATAGGAGTAGTGATAGTGGACAATCTTGTCTTATTCCTGATTTTAGAGAAATTCTTTCTTTCTTTTTTCTCCATTCAGTATGATATTGGCTGGAGTTTGTCACATATAGCCTTTATGACAGGGTAAGCGTCTATCCCTGTTTTTTTTTTTTTCCCTAGGGTTTTTAACATGAATGGCTGCTGAATGTTGTCAAAGTTTTTTTTTTTTTTTTTCCTGCAACTATTAAGATGATCATGTGATTTTTGTCATGGATTCTGTTTGCGTGATGAATTACATTTATTGATTTATGTATGTTGAACCAACCATGATCACTAGGATGAATACAACTTGATCATGATGTAAGTCTTCTTAATGGGTTATTGAATGCATATTGCTAATATTTAATTAAGGATTTTTGTATCAAGGTTCATCAGAGATATTGATCTATAGGTTTTCTTCCTTGATGTACCTTTAAAAAGCTTTAATACCAAGATGATACTGGTTTCATAGACTGAGTTTGGGAATCTTCCCTTCCTTTCTATTTCATGGAGTAGTTTCAGGAGGATTGGTGTTAGTTCTTCATTAAAGGTCTGGTATAACTCAGCTAAGAATTCATCTAGTCCTTGGCTTTTCTTTGTTGAGAGGCTTTTTATCACTGCTTCAATCTTGTTGATTGATATTGGTCTTATTAGGTTCTCTATATCCTCTTGGTTCAATTTGGGTAGGTTATATGAGTCTAGAAATTTGTCAGTGTGTTCTATATTTTCTGATTTATGGAAATGTAAGTTTTCAAAATATGCCCTAATTATACTCTGAATTTCAGAAATGTCTGTGGTGATATACCCTTTCTCATCTCTAATTTTGTTGATTTTTGTTCTGGTTGTTTTTTATTTTTATTTTTTAATTTTTTATAATGGGGATCTAACCAGGGGCACTTTAACACTGAGCCACATCCCCAAACCTTTTTAAATTTTTATTTTCAGACTGGTCTCATAAAGTTGCTAGAGTGGCTTTGAATTCAACAATCCTCCTGTCTCAGCCTTCTGAGTTGCTAGCACTACAGGTATGCACAACTTTGCCCAGTGGGTAGTTTGGCTAGGAATTTATCAATCATGTTTATCTTTTCAAAGAACCAACTCTTCTTTGTATTGACCCTTCTATTTTTTTTCTCGATTTCATTAATTTCTATTCTACTCCACAATTATTTCCCATCTTCTACTAGTTTTGGAATTAGTTTGTTCTTACTTTTCTAGGGCTTGAGATGAAGCATAAGATGGTATATTTATGATCTTTAGTGATCTTTCTGTTTTTCTTTTCTTTTTTTTTTAATGTGAATACTTAATGCCATAGGGGAGGGGGGATAGTAGAGGATAGGAAAGGTAGCAAAACACGACAGTCACTAGTATGGCAATATGTAAATCAATGGATGTGTAATTGATGTGATTCTGCAATCTGTATATGGGCTAAAAATGGGAGTTCATAACCCACTTGAAGCAAAGTGTGAAAGATGATATATCAAGAACTATGTAATGTTTTGAACAACCAACAATAAAAAAAAAAATAAAAATAAAAAAAATACGTAATGCCATAAACTTTCCTCTTAGTACCACTTCTATAATGTTCCAGAGATTTTGGTATGTAGTATTGCTGTTCTTGTTTAGTTGTAGGGATTTTTTTCTCCATTCATTTTCTTCTATGATCCAGCCCTCCTAAATTTAAAAGAGTATAGTTTGCTTTCCATGTGTTTATGTGGTTTCTGGAAGTATTCTTGTTGTTGATTTTAATTTTAATCCATTATGATATGATAAGATGCATAGGATAGTATCAGTTTTACTGTATTTGCTAAGACTTGCTTCATGTCCTAAAACGTGGTCTATTTTTGAAAGTGTTCCATTAATTGCTGAGAAGAGAGTGTACAGCTGTTGTTGGGCGACATATTATGCAGATGTTTGTTAGGTCCATTTGATTTATGGTATCATTTAGATCAAAATTGCCTTTATTGATTTTATGTCTGGGTGATCTTTCTCTTATTGAAAAGGTACATTGAAATCGCCCAATATTTTTATATTGAGACTGAAAGTCAAGAAGTGTTTTATATAATAAGGTGTACTAACATTTGGGGCATAAATATTGATAATTGTATCTTCTTTTATTGTTTTTTAACATCATATGGTGAACTTCCTTGTCTCTTCTGATTAATTTTTGCTTATATGACAAATCTTCTTTGTCATACATGAGAATAGCTATTCCTGCTAGTTTTCAGACTCAATTTTCATAGAATATCTCTTTGTATCCTTTTACTTTCACTCCATAGACATCTTTGTCTTGAAGATGACTCTCTTGCAAACAGCCGGTGATTGGGTTTTCTTCTTTAATCCATTCTAATATATATATTGATTTAAAAAAAAATAAATGACAGCAGAATGCATTATAATTCTTATTACACATATACAGCGCAATTTTTCATATCTCTGGTTGTATATAAAGTATGTTGACACCACCAATTCATGTCTTCATACATGTACTTTGGAGCCAGTCTATATTTTTTAAGTGGAGGTTGAGACCACTTATATTCAAAGTTATTATGGACAGATGTTTATTATTTCCAGTTATTTTGATTTGTTTCATAGATTTAATTTGTTTTAATTTTCATTTACTTAATTGGGAGCTTCAAGTTTTAATTTTTCTTAACTTCTAGACTGTTAACCCTTTGTTGTTAAAAATATTGTTTAGGGGCTGGGGCTGTGCCTCAGTGTTAAGGGCACCTGCATAGCATATGGAGGTATTAGGTTTGATCCTCAGCACCACATAAAAATAAATAAACCAAATGAAGGTATAAAAAAAAAAATATTGTTTTAGGATAAAGACCTTATCCCTTCCCTCAGCCCAGGCTGAGCACTGTATTCCATAAGACCCCAGCGTGCACAGTAGTGTGCTCTGCCAGTGCCACAAACCAAATATATAAAAACACTAATGTCTTTTTCCAATGAATCCCAATAATTTCTACTTCAAGTTTCCATTTCTAAAGAAAAATAATCCATTCAAACACTGGGATTTCTCTGACCTCTCTGGTATGAAAGTTACATTGTGCAGTTTACCATCTCTTCCCCCTGCTTTCCATCTATACCTCTGGGGCTACCATGGAGATAGATCATTCACTTGGACAGGAAGTTTTCCTCACTGCTGAATGGAGCCTTCCCTGGATGGCCCTTGTTCATGGGTTCATGCTGTCCTTGGAGGAAATATCCTACGTTTTATCCCTCAGGTAAGACAGGTTCTAACGATTTAGGGCCCATTAACAGGTAGAACCAACCTGTGGCATTATGTAGTATTATACATGAGACCCCTCTGCTGAGTGCACTTGCAGGTGTGCTCACTAGAGTTGTTAAGACAGTAAGGCTGAGAAATTGTGACCTCACTGCAGGACTTGATACACTTTGAGTGGCTGCAATGGTTTGAATGTGCCCTCCAAGTTTCCTGTGTTGGAATTGTAATCCTCATTGTAAGGGAGTTAATAAGTGGTATCTTTGAGAGGTAATTCAGTCATGAGGTCTGTCTTCTTTTTTGTGGGAGTGGGTTTTTAATTTTGAGAAATTTTTTTTTTTTTTTTTTAATAAAGGCAAATTCAGCCCTTTGTTGGTTTCTCTTGCCCTCTCACTTTTTGCCATGGGATAATACAGCAAAAAGTCTAATCAATTGCCAGCACCTCCCCAGACTCTAGAAAAGAAAAATAAATGCCTTTTCTTTATGAGTAATCCAGTTTTTGCTATTTTGTTACAGAAACACAGAACAGACTGAAAGGCAAAATGAAAATTTGAACAGCCCTATGAAAAAAAGCACAGAAAAAGGACAGTTACATATAATGAATCATGATCTTTTTTTTTTTATTATTTATACAGCACAATGTAATTGATAAAGATGCACGAGGAACAACACAGATTTCACCTTACAAATAATTTTTTTTGGTGTCATCCATTTATAGTACAACACTTCATCAATAGCTTGATAAATCCTATGGTGTTTCTAGCTAACTTTTGCAGAAATTTACTGGTTGTATCATGATAGCATGTATTTTTAGCAAGTAGATATTCAACTAATATACTTGAAAACAGTTTCTGTCACTGTGGGCACATGTATGATGTGACATAATGTTAATAATTTATTACTCTGAGGACAATGTTTTTGCGTTTCAAGCATAAGTGGAACTATGTAGGGTATTTCCCAGAATGCAGATTCCATTTCCAGAACTTCCTCATCTTGCATCACTGAAACTTTGTACCCTTTTGCCGGCAGCTCCCCATTTTTCCAAGGCCCACACCCATGGTAACCACTATCTGCCTCTGGGAGTTCAGCTGGTTTAGATTTCTGATGAAAATTAGATCATGTAGCATTTCTTTCTATGTCCCCTTATTTCCTTTGGCATACTGTCCTATATGTTCATAAACCTTGTTGTAAATGATAGCATTGTATTCTTTTTATGATGCATGTTATTCTCAGCATCAGATGACATAAATCTTTCTTTTTAATGTTTTTAGTTGTAGGTGGACATAGTAACTTTATTTTATTTGTTTATTTTTTTTAATGCAGTACTGAGGATCAAAACCAGTGCCTCACACATGCTAGGCAAGTGCTATACCACTGAGCCACAACCCCAGCCCTGGCTGACATCTTTTTATATGTGGGCCCAATATATAAAAATCTGTTATGAAAACTGAAGATTACTTTTTCAGAATTTATTTCCAAAATATGTAAAATTAACATGAGTAACAATTTAAGAACAAGCTTTGGGGATCCTGTGACATACACAAGGCATCATACATCATGCCTGAAAAGAGCAAAACCCATTTGCCAACAGAGTTGTAGGCCTGGTTTCACATGAACATGCACATGCATATTTGTGGATATAAGGATTTAAGAGACACAAACACACACACACTAACTAAATATTAGCTCTCACAGCTTAAAAAAAATCACTTCAAAAATAGTCCCAGAAGTAAAGTAAAAATTAATAACTCAAAATCAGATAACTCAAAAGATAAGGATCAAAGGACAAAAATATTTGGTGAGAGAAATAAGCCAGTAGAAACTACTAGTTGATTATTTTACAATGGAACAGATCAATATAAAGAAGAAATATAGGTCTGGGGCTGTGGCTCAGTGGTAGTGCATTTGCCTGGCATGTGCAAGGCACTGGGTTTGATATTAAAAAAAAAAAAAAAGAAGTAGTAATATAAATAATTCAAGAAGAAAATAACTGTACATAGTAGGAAAGAAACCACTACAGGGTTCTGAAAATGGAAGCCGTTTGAAGGAAATAACTATGGATTTCGGGAACATGGAAGCAGTTGTACCTTTCTAAGACAAGCCTGCTATGGAGGAGCAATAAACAGGTGCAGGATCACAATAAAGAAGGACAGCTACAAAGTAGGTGGTGAAACAGAAGAGTCACTGAAGATTGGGGGAAGTACAAAGCCAGGAATTGGCAGGAAGCGAGATGTCTTTCTTTTGAGCATTGATTGCACAGACCCGATAGAAAAAAGCTCTGTTAAAAAGAAAAGTTTTACTGAATCCTGTTGCTCTTAAAAATTCATAGAAACAAATTTCATATAAAGTTGGGTGACAGA
Source organism: Marmota monax (assembly GCF_021218885.2). NCBI lineage: Eukaryota > Metazoa > Chordata > Mammalia > Rodentia > Sciuridae > Marmota > Marmota monax. The sequence goes on along the minus strand of NW_026694289.1, from coordinate 258,937 downwards.
AAAATATTGATGCCAATTCTATGCACAGGTATCTTAGGAGAAGAGGGTTTACATGAGTAAGGTCACTATGAAAGTTCTCAGTCTTAATGAGACTAGGTATAAAGTCCTCAATATCCCAGTGATCATGGAAGATCTTGGCTAAATTTGTTTCCAAGGTCCCTCTTACAGGAACAAACTTCTGTCAACAAAATTCCTAGAGAAAAGTTGAAATAAGGAGATGTGAAAAGTGATGAATTGAAAGTTAACATGAAAAATGTTGATACCACTGTTTTTAATTAAGACAAAATGAGGGATATAGGAGTGAAAGAGTGAGAGTAATGGTAGTAAATAAGGTGACAGCTTTATAATAAATACATCAAATTTTACCTTTGTTTTCCTATGATTTTTTTAGACAGAAAGTGACTATCATTTAATACTAAAATATCCAACATTGAAAACAAACTTATTTACAAAAAATAACCATTATGCATACAAAAACATAAACTCTATCTAATTGAAACTATGGAGAGGAAGAGTAGGATGTAGCTTCTGTCCTTGTGCCTCTTCCCTGATTGGAGCTTCTCATTCTAGGAAAGCCCCAGCTCCTCTGATCCCCAAGATTGCAGGTCACTCTCCTCTAATGAGTCGGAATAGAAAGCTGCAACACAAACAGGTGTGGCTCACTGGGGAGATACAAGGGAGTAGGCACAGGCTGTGAAGTGTGTTCAGAGCACAGGGTTCCTTAGGCCCTGAATGGTGACTTTGGACCATAACCACCCAGGTCCTATGTATCCACATCCAAAGTGTACATAGCTTGTCTTCTACCTTCTGCTGTGGGTGTTATCTGTAGGTACAAGTTGTCTGTGAATATCCTCTAGGAACTAATTCACCTAGATATTCACTTGGGCACCTTCAGGAGCCAGTCATCTAAACAGTGAACCTGATGCAAAGGAAAGAAAGGGGAGTTTCTGACTCTGACTTTGTAAGATCCAGTCCCACACACTTGGGACCCCTGAGGCACAGAAGTTCTGGTGACATCGGGGAATGGTTCTGAGAATGAAACGGCCCTGCCCCTGTATCCCTGAACTCCCTAGAATCCATCATGTAAACCAACATATTAAATATAGACAATTTGTTGGTTGCTCTTTTGATTTTCCTGGTGTACATTCCCATTAAATTTGTCTCTGTTCATTTTAATTGAAATAATCCATTGACTGTGAGTCCATATGGATTTCATCATTTTAGAATAGATTGTATTTTTTAAAGTGTTATGAAATCAGGTATGTATATGTTATCCAAAATCAGAAAACAAATGTAAGAAACTTGCAATCTAGCTCCTTTATCCCATGTATGTGCATTCCCTAGTAGTATTGGTTTTGTTTGAATTTGAAATGTGTATTCAAAAAAAAAAAAAAAAAATCACAGAAAAAAAACTCTTCCCGAGAATCTCCATTTAAAAGAGAAATATTGGCATTAGGTGACCCCAGTCCCCAACAGGGATCTACATGGTTTGAGGGTTCCCAGGACTTGACCAAATCCCAGCTGATCTTGAAGATTCTAGTGTTAGCCCACCACGCCCCAATTTGCTTTCCTGCTGACACTTAGTAAGACTATCTTCTTGTACAAGAGGCATCCTGGCTCCCTCTCTCCACCTCACGTTCTTCCCAGGATGCCTGAAAAGGATGGAAGTCATGGTCACCTTGCAATATCTCCCCACAACTAGTTATTCACTAGCTATTATCCCTGTTGATTTGAGCAAGAGTAGGTATTTCCTGAAGAATGAGAGTTTGAACAATACTTGTAGCATCTTCACAAAGGACAAATGGAGTAGCACCCTCTGTATTCATGGGCATGTTGGACCTACCACCTGCTATAGCCTCTCCTAGTTGAAGCAGCAATATGAGCCTCAGCCTGGCAGGAATAGAAGCAGGTCATACAATGGTGTCCATTCCCTCGGAGCATATCCTGGTACCTCCTTCACTTGCACACAGGGATTTTTACCACTCTCCTTCTCCACTTGCATGCTTACACACACATCAGCTACCAGTGCAGTGTTCTCCTTGGTTTTCTCGATGTACCAAACAGAAAATGTAGGCAAGGAGCAGAGAAGATGTGTACTTATCTGATTCACCCTCCATATACTCCCTCCATACTCTCATTGTTTCTTTTCCTCTTCAAAACCCCAAAGTCCTGGCTGCTTTCAGTTACTCCAGAAAAAGAGATGTTTGTGACATTTGGAAGGAAGACAAAACTGGTGTCTGGAGCTACCCAGAATAAGAACATGTTTGTGTTACACAGAGAAGACCAGACTTCTTCCCATTTCATTCCAGGAGCATGGGTTCCAGCTCTTCTGTCTCCAGCCCAGCTGCTGGTTCGCTATACAGGGTTGCTCAGTATAATTCATTATTGTAGCCTGTGGGTGGGAAACTAGGACGATGGTAATAAAGGAGAGGGAAAGCAGTGAAATTTTATAGACATTAAGGGGTTGACTGTAGTCGTGTGCCCCCAGATGTTGTGTGGCTCAATGAAGCACTGCATAGGCAACAGTGAACCCTCACAGGGTGAAGTGATCACACAAGGACAGATTTCTCAGAACCTATCCATAGGAAAGTGACTGAATGAACTGCCTAGGTGAAATCAGCTTGTTCATTAACTACCAAAAGTGGGAAAAAAGAAGATCTAAAAACAGGAGCTCATGAATAAAATGACAGAGGACAGAGAAGAGTTGTGAGAGAAAGTGAATTACATGCACTTTGTATCTGTGTTCTCTAAATCTTCTGGAAAACTGAAGAGAATCTTCTGAGTGCATAGGAATGGTGGTAGTGGTAAGGTGGCCATGGGAAAGGAAAGGAGAGAGTTAAAGCTGAAGTAGGGACTGGCTACTGCTGAGTACTCTGTCACCCAATCTCAGGACTCTCATCTCTCTACTCCTCTCCAAGGCCTGGATTGTAACTCTGCAATGAGGAAGTGGGTTCCTGATCTTCTGCATTTCCCAGCCCTCAGATTCTGTAACTGCAGCCAGGTGCCTCTGTCATCCTCTTCTTCCTAGAGGCAATCAGTATTCCCATGATGTTCTGAATACAACACTGACTCCTTTCCCTCTTCCCTTCCTTTGTTGCCTGCTCTTATTCTCTTCTGTCATGCCATTTACTTTTGCTTTCTCAATCTCTACCCATCATAGTGTTCTCCAGTGTAAAAACATAAGCACAAATATAAAGATGGACTCCATCCACTCCCAAGAAATCAATGAATCCTTTCCTACATTGGGAGTGAGTTCCATGGGTTTGAGACTGTCTTGGATTCTGTGGTAGATAAGGACAACCAACTCCACATATACATGACTGTTTTATACCTGTGATAGCCTTAGGTATTTGGGAAATATTCTTTGTGCTAACCCCATATATTTCCTAAAACATTAGAGATGGCAAACACAAATTTAGAAGTACCATGACCTGTCTAAATCCCATTAGTCTATAAGAGATGCAACGAGTGAGACAAGGAGTGAAAGTCACATAAGTAAATGGCATCTACTGGAGTTTTCACAGACAATTGGATGGACTGGCCAGAATACTGACCAGAGAGGCCTGCTGGTAGGTCTGAATAAAGGGAACAGTACACAGGCACTGGAGTGCAGAAATAGATCAGCACTGTTTGGTTGGAATAGCCCCTTCCCACATATCATCTAGCATTCCTTTCTGGACATGGAAGGGCTCATGGGGCAGCTGGATACAGGCCTCACAAATAGCACATTGAAATAATCAGCCTTGGGTGAGATGTGGAAGCTGACATGAGTTCAGATTAAACTTCTGCCTCCCTTCTGTAGGATGCTTGAGCACACATTAATCCCAGAGGCAGTATTCTTGAACTACCCCATCCCAGCTTGCCAATGCACTATAATCCAGGAATTTGAGAATAAGGACAACAAAAAAAAAGTCCTAAAAGTAAAGAGGGTGTGTGTCAACCTGTCAACACCCACAACCAGACACAGGTTCAAAGTTGTTCCTATGATAGAGTACTATCTTGGGCTGGGGCTGTAGCTCCTTGTGCTTGCCTCACACATGTGAGGCACAGGGTTCGATCCTCAGCACCACATAAAAATAAATAAAGATATTGTGTCCATCTACAACTAAAATATTAGGGAGAAAAAAGTATTATCCCATCTTATATCCCTTCTGCTTTGTGCAAACTCGGCCTGATGCCCTCACCATACCAAATGTTGGTGCCTTGATCTTAGATACTCCAGCCTGATGATCTGTGAAAAATAAATTCCTATTTCTTATTGAGGGTATGATCAATCAAATCCCAGACCTTTGATATGTACTTTGGCAAAGGCAGGAAAAACAATCTTCTGAGACTGGTTTCCTTTATCAAAGAATAAAAGATAGTTACAAATAAAGGACATTGAAATCCTGTAGACACAAACCCTCTTATTGCCATGTTATTAAAACATGAACAAATAAGATTTTTTTTTTCATATATTAATTTAGTTGATGTAGAAAAAAAAAAACAAGAAGGCAGCACTTCTATCTCAGATGAAGTCAAATGACCTTACCAGGACATTCAGTGGGTTCTCCCTGTCATTGCTGTTACTTGCAAGTGACTACAATAAGTCCTCAGAAGAAACTAGGAGGACACAGAGTAACTGTTAGTATATTGATGGTGCTTCTTTTTTTTTTAATATTTTTTTATTTGTTGATGGACCTTTATTTTATTTATTCATATGTGGTGCTGAGAATTGAACCCAGTGCCTCACACATGCTAGGTAAGTGTGCTACCACTGAGCCCCAATGCTGCTGCTTTTGAACTGTTCAAAAGCATTTACTTGATGTAGAATATATTGTTAACTGATCATTTTTATAATTTATGAAGAAAGATTTGAAATTATTAAAATCCCACTATTTATAAATACTACTAATTATATTTTTCCTCCTATTGTCTTTTTCTGTACAATACATGTATATCCATTGTGTTAGTAGCTGACCATACTCACACTAGCCACCTGACAGTGGAACAGTTCATAGTATGTGGTGAGTGCTAGCACTTTAACCCAGCTGAGCAAGAGTCATGGACACAATGCAAGAGTCATAGACACCGGGCTAACAGCTAAGATATACTTTGAGTTCTTATTTGTCAGTGTCCCTTGTATGTGTGTTGTGTGGTGAGCATATTATTAAATATAATAGATATATCCCTGATTCTTTTCTGTTACAAGTAAGAGACTGAGGAGGGACTCCAGCCCTGGCAGATGTTGCCCTTAACTGTCCCACTAGTTCCCTCTCAACTCTCAGTATCTGGGAGGTATGTGGGGCTCAGAACCATGTGGGCTATGTGTGCTTCACACTTAGCGCTATAGCAATGTCTGCTGTTAAATGTATCCATCTCCACCCAGTGTTTTGTGAATACTGAAGCCACTTTATGATGATAGACTGTGTTTGGAATATCTGAAAGCTGTAACTCCCCCCAGGGGTATACACATGTGCTAGGGCTCCCTGGCCTCTATGGCTGAGTGATGGATAAAAGTTCGGTAGCCCAGAGTATTAGCACTGGCTCCAGTGACTGGCTTTAAATTTTCCTCTTTCTCTTACAATGTCAGGAACCTGGGTCATTCATCACTGCATCATCTCTATTTAAGGATGTAAACCTAAACCTCAGATTCTGCTATGGTGAGTACTGAATGAGTATATCGATTCATGTAATGTGTGCAGTGGTATGGTTTTTGTTTGTTTGTTTTGTGGGGTTTTTTTGTTAATTTTTTTCTATGCCTGTAGGAACATATTGTCTGGGGAAATACACACACACACACACACACACACACACAAATTGAGAATCACTACACAAGGATTTACTCATAGATATCTCCCAATCCTCCTGCACACAAACCCACACCACCAAAATGATATAGCTCCTTGTGCAGTCTGTAGATGATTATCATAATTCTTCTCTGGGTTGAGTTTCCTTCACAAAACCCCTAATCCTCTTTCCAGCATATTCTGGCATCAGGATGGCTTGAGAAAACAGGCAAGAAAGTCTTGCCTTTCTCAGCACTTAGATATTTGTTTAGTAATGCAATAAGTTGAGAATATGTAGTTTTTATTTGCTCCTGAGTCCATCTGCATTTAGGAATGTAAACACTTTTAAGGATCACGTCATGCCACTTCCTATTTACACAGAGCTTTTATTCACCATGGTGATGTGAGAAAGCTGAATATGAAACAGTGATCTAGGAAATGGCCACAAAATAAAGCCCAGATGGCACTTGCACAAAAGACATGATCTTTGCATGGAAGGATTCTCAAGTTTCTTCTGGTTGGCATGTACAAAATTTCTTATCAACCAGAAAAGCATTTACTGAGGGAAATTCTCACTACCATACAGTCTATAACTGATGCCATCTTACATAAATGCCATCTGGAGTCAGGTAATAGTTGCTAATATACTGGTCATTGACATTCCTTAGCAAAGAAAATTGTTTAGGTCATCTGTATTGTATTTAATCAGATTTTTGTGTCTGAAGTTGACTGAAAAAAAAAAAAATGTCTATAAGGAAACCTTACCTTACCTTTACCTTGGAACTTACTAGATCCTCCACCAGGACCTCCACAGGAGCTAGAAGAACACAGAATGGACTGAGTACATTGGAGTGTGTTAAGGATGACTCTCAAGGAACTTTCTTGGTATGGAGTGATGGTTGATTAACAACAGAGACTGAGTTTCTGCTGGAATGTGATCCTTACTGGGTGAAGGGAGAAAATAGAGTGGAATGGGAATGAATAGAGCCTTGGCTTTGTAGTGTACTATGACTAATCAATCCAAAATAGTTCACTTACAAATAGGTTCATGCTGAAATGCACTATATAATTAAATGTTGATGTCTTGTCATTCTTCCTGTCTATTCTGAAAGCCAAGTAATTCCTTACTTATCTCTAAATTTTGTGAAAATATTTGGCCTCTGTGCATCTACATCTGCTGGACTGCATTGATCTTATATTTGATATGACTTAAAAGTTTTTTTCTGGTTAAATATACACAATTTAATCTTTTTTTAAAAAAAATTGTCAATGAAACTTTATTTATCTATTTATATGTGATGCTGAGAATCAAACCCAGTGTATTTTAATCACTTGAAAGTATGAATATATTTTTAGTGGCATTGAGTCCTGAAAACTTTCTACATAATCAGCAGTAAAACAAAGATATCTGCTTTCCTTATTGCTATTAATCACTGGAATGAAAATTCTAGTTGGAGCAATTAGAAAAGAACCATTTTAAAAAGCATTCAATTCTGATGGGAGACAATGAGATTATTTCTATTCACAAAGGACATGATACCATGCATTATTTCTATTCACAAAGGACATGATACCATGCATCAAAATTCCCAGAGACTCCATTAGACATCTCAGAACAAGTGACTAAATTTGACAAAGTTGCAGTGTAGAAGATCAAGGCAAAATCACTTTGTCAATATATATCAGCAAAAAATGACTTTAAGATAGGAACTTTGTTTATGATAACATCTAAAATAATAACAGATGTAGGAATAAATTTAATTAGGAAAAGAAAACTATGTATATTTCCTGAAATTATTACTGAAAGAAAAGACAACGTTAGTAAATGTTAGTGAATGTGTGTTCGTAAATGGAAATATGTAATACAATTACAATGTCAATATCACAGAAAATTATTCTACAGAGATAGAAAATGTTTCTTAATATTTCAACATACTCTTTATATAAAGAGAAGTCTAGAAATTAACATGGAATCCAGGCTGGGCATGGTGGCATGTGCTTGTAATACCAGAAACTCAGGAGGCTGAGGCAGGAGGATTTCGAGTTCAAAGCCAGCCTCAGCAGAAAGTGAGGCACTAAGCAACTCAGTGAGACCCTGTCTCTAAATAAAACACAAAAAAGAGCTGGGGATGTTGCTCAGTGGTTGAGTGCTCCTCAGTTCAATCCTGAGTACCAAAAAAAGAAAAAGAAAAGAAAAAAAGAAAGAAAGAGAGAGAGAGAGAAAGAAAGAGAGAGAGAGAGAGAGAGAGAGAGAGAGAGAGAGAGAGAGAGAGAAAGAAATTAACATGGAATCCAAAGGGACTATTAATAGCCATAGTAATCTTGAAAAAAAATTTGGAGGACACAAAATTTCTAATTTCAACATTTACTATAGAGCTACATTAATTCAAATAGTTGGTACTAACATAAGGATAGACACAGAAAGCAATGAGATAAATTTGAGAGTTGAGTACTAAATGGCCACATCTGCAGATAGCTACTTTTTTAATATTTATTTTTTAGTTGTAATTGTCAAAATATTTTAAATATTTTATTTTTATGTGGTGCTGAGGATTGAACCCAGGGCCTCGCACGTGCCAGACGAGTGCTCTACCACTGAGCCACAATCCTAGCCCCCAGACAACTAATTTTTAACAAGCCATTGAAATAGGGAAAGAACACTCTCTTCAACAAATAATATAACAACTGGATTCCCACATGCAAAAAAATAAAGTTAGATCTTTACTTTATACTGTGTATGAAACTTAACTGCAAGTGGATCAAAAGCCTGAGTAGCGAAACTAAAACAGAAGATTCTGAAAAAAGGATTAATAGGGGTAAGACATTGAGACCTTGAATTGTTTGATATGACACTAAATGCTTGAGCAGAAAAATAAAAAGAGTGGGATAAATTGGATTTCATTAAAATTAAAAACATTTTTGTCATTAGTAACAGAAAAGAAAGTGAAAAATTACCCATGTACAGCTCCAGTAAGGGGTAAAAACAGGGCTAAATACACTTCCCAAGCCCATACACTAGCAAAAGAGGTGCACTAAAAAATACAAGATTTTATCATAAGATTATGTGGAACCCTTCACTCCTCCTTCCTCTTACCACCACATTAACAGGGATTCAATATAACAATGTGAATCATAACTGAGAGACAGAAATATACAAACTCTGCTTAGAAAAGAGTGCTTGAGGAAAACCTAAAACTTTGGGAGAAGTAAAGTAAAGAAACAAAGCAACTAGAGAAAATGAATCCTTAGTCACCTACAGTAACAGCAAAACAAACTTCCAGGCTTCTGGACAGATTTATTTAAAATCTCACACTTAAAGCTGAATCAACTCCGTTCTATAACCTGTTTCTTCATATATGGATTTCAACCCCAAATTTTAAGGCATGGTAAAGACAAGGAAAAAAAAAAAAGTAGGTTGAGAGTAAGCAAGTGTCAGAACCAGAGTCACAAATAACACCGGTTTGGGAATTTTCAAACAGAAAATTGAAAATAATGATGTTAAGTTCTCTCTAGAAGATTACCAATGTAAGCTGTGAGAGGGAAGTTCTAAAAAAAAAATCAAAAGGAGGAGGTAGAAATCAAATACACTGTTAAGTAAATGAGGAATGACTCAAAGGGACGCATCTGTACCCTAAACATAGATGAGCTTAAAATATGATAAGTGAGCTTAAAATATGTCAATGGAAAATTTTCAAATGACAAAGGAAAATAAAGTACAGAATATCCAAGAATAGTGGGGCAATCACAAAATATATACACAGTACACAAAATGTATGTATATTGGGAATAAGAGAAAAAAAAATAGTAGAAGGGGCAGGAGGAAAAAGGCAAATAAGAAATATTTCAGGTAATCACAGTTAAGGATTGTCCTACATCAGGGACAGACAACAACAACAGCAACAACAAAAAACAGTTACAGGAAGTTTGGGGAGTTAAGTAGGATAAATGCTAAAATCAATCCAAAAAATCTTCACATAGGTATGTCATATTCAACTGCTGAAAACCAGAAAAGAGAAAATTTGAAATAAGAAAATATGCTTTCATGGGGCTGAAGTTGTGGCAGCGGTAAAGTGCTTGCCTAACATGCAAGAGACACTGGGTTCGATCCTCAGCACCACATAAATATAAAATAAAGATATTGTGTCCACCTAAAACTTAAAAATAAATATTAAAAAAAGAAAATATGCTTTCATGTATAGAAGAAGCGATAAGAGTTATATCAGACTTATCATAAATGATGCAAGCAAGAAGAGAGTATGGATTAAAGTTTTTACAATATTAAAAGAAAAATACCTCTACACACCTAGAATTCGGTGTCCCATGAAATTGTGTTTCAGAAGGGAAGGAAAAGTGAAGATCTTCTTAGACCAAAACTAAAGAAATCTGCCACTGGTAGACCTGCTTTATAAGAAAGTCTTTGGAGAGAAGGAAAATGTCATATTCAGTTAAGAACTACATTGGAAAAGGAATATCATCAGAGAAGGAATAAAAGCTTTTAAAAATACACTGTCTTTACTTTTCATCAAGTAAGAATACTTGATGTAAAGATATCAGTGTGTTCAAACAAATAACAACAATAAATTGGGCAATTATAGAGCATGGGAAGATGAAATGAATGATAGCATTGTTGCAAAAGATAGGAAGGAGGAAATTTTAGTTCCCCATTAGTCCTTGAACCATGTGTGTCAATGAAAGACTCAAAGGTGGTCAGTTTACCAAAGCAAAACAAAAAACAAACAAATAAACAAAAAACCAGAAAGAATTGTAATTGTTATTTTAAAATAAGAAACTGAAGTAGTATGCTCAAATAAATCAGAGAAGGCAATAAAAGAGGAATGGAATTTTTAAAGAAAGCTGTAAAGGATATATTGTTTATAAATACCAATTATAAGCATGTAGATATTCATTCAACTATATTGAAAATTACCTTAAATGGGAACGATTTATCTACACTAATTAAAAGACAGGGCTGGAAGAATGCATAAAAATAATACTCAACGAGGTGTTGTCTCTAAAAATCTCACTCATATTATAATAGATTGAAATTAAAATATGGAAGGAGATCCAGCGTGCTGATGCAGATTACACAAAGAGTAGAGGTAACTAAATTGATTCTAGTCTAAGCAGTCCTGAAGACAAGGTGATGATTAGGGAAAAAGTGAAGCATTTTATAATGATACAGGGACAGATTCTCAAAGAACCCATCAGGACCCTTTGTGTGTACATGCCTAACAGCAAAGCATCAATTTTTTTGAGACAAAAATGGATGAACCTCAATGAGAACTAAATTAAAAGACTATTACAATGGAAGTGTTCAACACCCCTTTATGTATATTTGACCAATCTAGCTGGAATAATATAAGTAAGGAATTGTAGAGTTGTGGTGTTGGTCAAATTATGTTCCCCAATCCCCAATATATGTTAACACAGAGATCTAACTCCAGTATATCAGAATGCAAATTTGAAAACTTATTTGAAATTGGAGTCATGGTAGATGTCATGAGTGAGGGTGAGTTCATATTGAAGTAGGGTGGACCCCTTATCCAATCTGACTGGTGCTTTTACAGAGGAGACAGATCTACAATGGGATAATGCCATGTACTAAGAGAGGCAGAGAGTGAAATGCTGAAGTTATAAGCCATGTGCTGCGTCCGGCCAAGGGAGCCGAGGGCGGCGAGGTTAAAAGACACACAGGACACCAAGGTTCTTCATCCAGGAGTCAATAATCTTTATTGCTAACACACCCTTTTTTATACCCCAAGCAGCAGAAGTGGAAAACTACCCAAAAGCAGGAGGGAGGGGGGAGAAATTTAGTTTCAACATCTATTATTGTCAGGTACTGAAACCTCCCTTAACAATAAGTCCATCAGACCAGAAAAGGTCAAGGCATTCCCGTGGGACACATATGTCTCAGATGGACAAGCAGGAACAGAAAAACCGCAAGTTCGCCATGGCCTTGTGAGCTGGCCACACTGGCATGCAGAACAAACTAGTGGAGGTAGGGCTCCAGGGGCCAGGGTGGACCTGCTGCCAACAAGTCCCCCTCTTTTGTTTTTTGCATGCCAGTGGGAATCAAGTAGCCCCTGTCTTAGGTCGTTCACAGCCCTTGCGATGCTTACCCGTCTCTGGGAAGGCCCCGATTCCCTGTCTTAGGTTGCACAGCAAGCGAGAAAGTTGCCCGTCACTGGGTACTACAAGATCAGCTCAAGGTGTTATGACCTATGAAGACATTATTGCGGTGAATGCTTAACCGTCTCCACCTACGGGACCCATGACCATCACCGCCGAATGGCAGATGTGATTGGACCGAGAGATTAGACAGCAAAGATCCTAGTACAGGAAAGCAAGAGGGAGAGGTATGCATAGAGAAAAGATATGGCAGGAGTTCTTCTTTTAAGGAGGACACTCATCTTCGGATCGGTCTGAAGTATATCTCAGAGGGGCGATCATCCATCTTCAAGCGTTGATAGTGAACCTGTATTGGCTTAGAGGCTAAGATATTAATTTGATTCTTAATGAATTGTACTATCTTATTTACAATGCAGGGTCCTATTGCCACTACTAGAAGGAGGCCTAACAATGGTCCCAATAAGGGAAGAAGATAAGGCAAAAATCCATTAAGTCCAGTCCAGAGAGGGTTCCCAAATAATTCCCTCCTCCTTTTTTCTAGGTCTTCTTGGAGTTGTTTAATTTTTGTGCGAACTATGTCAGATTTGTTAGCATAAAAACAGCACCTCTCCCCAAGGGCTAAACAAATTCCCCCTTGATTGGCAGTAAGCAAGTCTAAACCCCGCCTGTTCTGAAGAACTACTTCTGCTAGGGAGTCTATCTGGTCTTGTAAGTCTTTAATGGTTCCCGACAGGGTTTGCACATCATCTATAAGCTGTTGAGATAGGCGGCGGTAAGAATGTATAGCCGTACCCAATCCTGCCGTGCCTGTACCCACAGCAGCTGTTATTCCAAGGCCAACAAGGAGTGGTAAGGCCTGCACAGCTCTCTTGTGTCTTCTAACTAAGATGTCTAGGCTAGGAATGGGTAGGGGTTCATCTCCTGAGATAATCGTGATATCAGGAAGCAGTAATGCCAGAACGCAACCACCAGTCCAATTTGCTGGGAGCCTGGGAAAAGCTAAATTTCCACCACACATAAAAACTGTACCATTAGGGGGACAAATGGGCGGAGTAGGTGAGGAGTAATTCTTTACTAATGAGCAGTTTCCAAAGGAAGAGATTCCAACATCAACATCATAGGTATTATTTTGCATCATGCCCAGAAGGCATGACATAAAACCACCTAGAGGCTGCACCTTAAAGGGTAGCCCAGATTGACATGTGTTGTCATCATCAATGGTATAATTGATGGGAACCGCCAATGGCATGACTGCACCTGCCGTCATGCAGAACCAGCAATCACCAGCAAGGGTAGGGTTGGAACTGTTAAGTAAAGAAAAGGTAGTTTCTAGGATATCTAATGTATTGGCATCTAAATCAGGAAGCTGGGATTTGGGCAATATCAAGGGGTGGTATGTAGGCTTAGGGATCTCCGGCTTTAAAAGCTTAATCACCTGAAGGTGTTTGATAGCATCAGTGGGTCCCCCTCCGTCAGAGATTCCGAAGGGGGCCTGCATGGGCCAGCAGGAAGGTTTACCCACGACGCTCTCACATCCCGCCTCCGTTAACCGAGTCGTGATGCCTTCCCTTCCCCGGTCACCAAGAAAAGGAATATAATTATAAGTGGTCCCCCATTCTCCATGGGTGTTAGGATGGCCTCAAAATACTGTTTTCCTTGATTATTAACACAAATTGAGGCCAATGTATAACAGGAGATGTGCATTGCCGGGGTGTAATGACAAGTGGCGGAACAGCTTCCAAGAGTCTCGGTCGGATTAGGGACAACAAGTCCGGGCTTATTAACACATACCCATTTTGGTTGCTTAAATCTTTCAATGTTTTCATTGAGTTCAGCCGCCATGTAGGCTACTTTAGTCCCACAATCAATGCTCTGGATATAACCAGAGGGGGCCGAGTGCTGGGGCCCTCCCTTACACTCACAAGGGGCTCCAAAAAGATATTCATGAATATTCCCAGGTGGGGGGGTCAAGCCCTCCTTCAGCAAACCTGTCCAGAATGAATGTCACAAGCGGGGTCCAGCTCATGAGGTGTGTCTCGGCACTCACTTGAAGGGGTGAGAACAACAGCGGCAGGATCAGCCATCTTGGGAACTTCATTTTGTCTTGAATTTTCATTCACCGGTCTGGTGCAGCGCTCCGGGATCCAAATGGGCTTCTCAGTTCCTGGGGGAAAAACACATACAGCTCCCCTTACTCTAGCTAAGAGTGGAGCCGGGGGTTGCCACTTTCCGGTGGATAAATCTTTCCACCTTATTTGAGCATCTTGTACAGTGGGAGGGGAAAAGTGGCGTTGTGCAGCCGTGCGCCCTCCAGTGTCAGTGAGTAAAAAATTTAAAGTAAATAAGGTTATGCTTAGAAGTGCTTGTGGTCCCTGACAATTCCGGTATATCTCCCCCTCTTCTGTTTTTTGTAAATAAGTTTTTAAATGTTGATGGGCTCGTTCCACGATAGCTTGTCCCTGTGGATTATAAGGGATTCCAGTCTTATGATTAATTTCCCATTGGGTGCAAAACCGTTGAACCGCCTGGCTTACATATGCGGGACCATTATCGGTTTTGAGGCATCGTGGGGTGCCCATGGAAGAAAAGGCTTTTAGAAGATGACTGATTACATCCTTAGCCTTCTCTCCAGTATGTAAGGTGGCAAAAATGAAGCCAGAATATGTGTCAGTGGAAACATGTATAAAGGAGAGCTTACCAAAGCTAGGGAAGTGTGTAACATCAGTTTGCCAGACATCATTAGGTTGTAGTCCTCTTGGATTAACCCCAAGGGAAGGAGAATGAATAAATGGTGCACAGGTTGGACATAATGAGACAATCTGTAAAGCTTGGTCTCGTGAACATCCTGTGTGGAAGCGTAAAGACTGTGCATTTAAATGAAATTTGTTATGGAATTGTAAGGCCTTATCATATTTGGTCGTCACACAGGAAAGGCCAACAGCATGAGTAGCAGCGTCTGCTTTTGCGTTGCCCTCTGACAAAGGTCCAGGGAGCCCTGAATGGCTTCGGATGTGGCCAATGTATAGAGGATCTCGTCTAGCCCAAATGAGAAGCTGGACTACCTGTAGTTGTTCTGTGATGGTGGATTGCTTTCCAATATATGATGCTGTTTCTATGACTAGAGCCAGATTGGCTACATACAAGCTGTCAGTATGTACATTAAGAGGAATAGAACTATAGACTTTGAGAGCTATGATTAAAGCTTCAACTTCTGCCTTTTGGGCCGACTGACCTGACACAGGTTGTCGGAGAATTTGAGATCCATCAAAAACGACGGCAAATCCATTTTTGGCCCCATCTGTATATACAGTTTGGGCCTTTGGAATAGGTTCCCTTTTTATAATCTTTGGGAAGATAATGGGACACCTTTTAAAGCCCTCCAAAAGTCTATGTTTAGGGAAGTGATTATCAATCTGACCCTTGAAGCTGCACAGGAAAAGACACCAAAGGTCATGTTCTTGTTGTAACTTGTGTATCATATCTTGAGTGTAAGGTTGAATAAGTATGTCAAAGGTTTTTCCAAACAATGCATCACCCAAATATTTAGCCTTCCAAATTAAGTTAATAACTAGCTCATAAAAGGGAGTCAATACCCGGGGTTTAGAAGCCGGCAAGTGGACCCAATAAATGGGACCCGTTTGCCAGAACACTCCTGTGGGAGTAATTTTAGAAGGTAGAACTATAAATGACAAGGGCAGAGAATAATCTATCTGCGTAATCTGCATGTCCTGCAGAGCCTCTTCTATTAGCCTCAGTGCTCGTAAGGCTTCTGGTGTAGGTACTCTACACGACGTAGGAGAAGGATCTCCTCGCAAGAGGTCATACAGGGGTTTGAGCTCTCCAGTTGGAATATGAAAGGACGGGCGCAGCCACTGTATTTCTCCGAGGAATGTCTGCCACTGATGTAAAGTTTTGAGCTGATTAATCTGGAACTGGGGTCTCTGGGGAAAGATTCCTATGTTATTAATGATGTATCCCAAATAATTGTAAGGGTGTTGAAACTGCACCTTTTCGGGTGCTATGACCAGCCCTGCCCCTTTTAGAAGGGATTGGAGGACTTCATAAGATTGAAGAAGCCTTTCTTTCTTGGGCCCTGCCAGTAAGATGTCATCCATATAATGAATGAGGTAGAGCTGTGGGAACTGCTGTCGAAAGGGTCGTAAAACCTCAGCTACAAAATATTGGCACATTGTAGGACTATTAGTCATCCCTTGAGGTAGGACGGTCCATTCATACCGTTGGTAAGGTTCCCTAAAGTTTGTGGAAGGCAAGGAAAAAGCAAAACGCTTTCGGTCTCGTGGGTCTAAGGGGATAGAGAAGAAACAATCTTTTAAATCTATGACAATAAGATGCCAATCCTTTGGGATCGCAGTAGGAAAGGGTAGCCCTGGTTGTAAGGGTCCCATGGGTTGCATAGTTTTATTAATAGCTCGTAGGTCCTGAAGAAGTCTCCACTTCCCAGACCCCTTTTGTATAACAAAAATAGGGGTATTCCAAGGGGAGGTAGAGGGCACCACGTGTCCTAACTCAAGCTGGTCTTGAACTAATAGGGAAGCGGCCTGTAATTTGTCCTTAGTTAGGGGCCACTGTTCTACCCACACAGGGTCATCTGATAACCAAGTAATGGACAGTGGAGGTGGCCGCACTTCAGTGGCCCCTAGGATAAATTTCCCAGTCCTCTCCGGTCTCTTCCCCACCGGGTAACCTGTTCTGCTGGATCCACGGGTGATATTCTGCCCTCATGTCTCTTTCCTAGTCCCCTTCCAGGGATCCATCCCATGTCTAGCATTGCATCATTAACAAAGTCATTATTTCCTTTCAAAGTCTGGGTAGTGAGAATAGCCCCCATTTGATGAAGCAAGTCCCTCCCCCAAAGGTTCGTGGGGAGTCCAGTCACCACATAAGGCTGGAAATGGCCACTATGTCCTTCGCCATCTCTCCATTTTAAAAAGGAGGCACTTCTTTTTGGTCGGGTCTGTCCTATCCCCTGTAATATGGCCGAGGGACTCTGGAGGGGCCAGGCAGGTGGCCATTGTTTTTTAGAAATGACAGAGACATCCGCCCCCGTATCTAGTATTCCCTTGAAAGCCTTGTCCTGTATCTCAATGGTCAGGTTGGGACGCGAATCCAAATGAGCTACCCAAAAGGCCAGGGGAGTTCCAGTGAAGCCAAAGCTGCCGTCGCCCCGGGACCCACGGAGGGTGTGCCCAGGAATGGAAGCTAAAGGTAGCAGCAGCAATTGAGCTATACGCTCCCCGGGGGGAAGAATAACAATTCCTTGGGTAGCTTCTACTACTATCTTTATTTCTCCCTGATAATCAGCATCAACAACCCCCGTAAGAATCTTCAAGCCCCACTGAGTTGCGCTACCTCGTCCCAACACTAGTCCCACCGTCCCCTCTGGCAGGGGTCCAAAAACCCCAGTAGGCAGCGTCCGAGGTCCCATTTGGGGAGTTAATACTGCTTGGGAGGTGGAACTGAGGTCCAGTCCTGTGCTTCCTGGTGTTCCCCTGGGGAGTTCCCAGATAGAAAGGGGTTGGTCAGTGGGAGGTGGCGGAGACGCCCACTCCCTGGGGCACTGTTCTGTCCCTGCACTGCCCCGTACACTTTGGCTTCCGGGGCCCGGGGCGGGCCCCTGCTCCCGTTTCCCGACGGTATTGGGTTACCCTGGATGTCAAATTTTGACCTGCACTCACTGCTCCAATGATTTCCTTTATGACATCTAGGACAAATTTCAGGCATCCCTCTGCCAGCACCCTCGCTCCCTTCCGGGCAGTTTCTCCTTATATGTCCCTCTTTCCCACATTTAAAACACCCCTTAGAGCGGGTTCCCCTGTTATCAGATTTTTGCATTCCAGTCTTAAGGGCAGCAGCCAAAACCTGACCAGTAATATGAGGCCCATCTATATCTTTGCATGCTCGAATCATGTCATCTATACTTTTGGCCCGGGAGGACTTAATAGCATTTTGGCAGTAAGTGTTAGCGTTTTCATATGCCAGTTGTCTAATAAGTGGCATAGCCTGTTTTAGATTAGGGAATATTTTTTCTGCAGCCTGCATTAGGCGGGCTATAAAGTCCGAATAAGGTTCAGAGGGTCCTTGAGAGATCTTGGAAATTTTTGTTTTAGTCTTAGAAACGGGCAGGGCTTTCCAGGCATGGACTGCAGCTGAGGCTATTTGAGCATAAACACCTGGGTCGTAATTAATTTGTTGGCCTATGGTGGCATACTGCCCAGTTCCTGTCAACATTTCGGCATTTCGCTGTTGATGGCCCGCATTCAGGTTAATCTGAGCCAGCTCGCGGCACCTTTCATGATATTCACTTTTCCACAATAAGAAATCCCCTCCAGATAACACAGCCCTGCAAAGTTGCTGCCAATCATTAGGTATCAGTTGACTGGCTGAGAAAGACTCGAAGAGGGTCAATGTGAAAGGGGCATGAGGTCCATAATTAATGACCGCCTCCTTAAGCTGTTTTATGTCCTTGAGGGCTAGGGGGACATGGGCTCTGGCCGGCTGTCCATCAGCATCGGCGTTTTCAATCATTGGAAAAACCTGAGCCGCTCTAGAACCCCAGTGGACCCCCGCCCATCTAATAGGGGCGTCCTCATTCCAATCAGGATTATAGGGAGGAGGTGCGGCAATTGAGGGGGCCCTAGGCACCCTCACATTTGCCCTTTTAAGGCGATGTTCTAGTTCCTCTATCTCCCTTTCTAATCCCTCCTCTTCCTCAGAGAGAGAACTGAGGTCCTCAGGATCCTTTTTGGGCTTAGAAATCTGGAGGCGTTTCCTACCCTCCGAGCCTGAGTCCTCAAGGGGACCCTCATCCTTTAAGGATTCTGCCATTTGCTCTTCCTGCACCTGATTAAGGGCCTGTTCACATTCAGCAAGCTGATCCGTGATCTTTACTTTATCTGTTAATAAAGCATCCTTTACCAACCTCCATAAGGAAAAGGTGGCAACTGGGACACTGTCTGAGCCCCGGTCCCTCAATAATTTCTGAAGGTCATGCCTCACCAGGTCCCAGTCACTATTATTAAGAAATCCTCCTGTCAGAAACCAAGGACAAGCCTGGGCAATAATTTCAATGAATTCGGTTGCAGTCTTAGTTTTTATTCCTGTTCCTTGTGTATTTAACAGCTCTTTCAGTTCGTTGGCCAGACGAACCTTCGCTGTTGAGTTACCCATGGTACGTACCCTGTCTCTTTAAAATATCTTTAAACCAATCCTCCCCCTTCTTTCTTAGAAGGTGAGCCCCGTCCGCTTACCCCTGCTTTCCAGATCTCGGTGGAACCTCCAATTGCCGCGTCCGGCCAAGGGAGCCGAGTCCGGCGAGGGACGGCGAGGTTAAAAGACACACAGGACACCAAGGTTCTTCATCCAGGAGTCAATAATCTTTATTGCTAACACACCCTTTTTTATACCCCAAGCAGCAGAAGTGGAAAACTACCCAAAAGCAGGAGGGAGGGGGGAGAAATTTAGTTTCAACATCTATTATTGTCAGGTACTGAAACCTCCCTTAACAATAAGTCCATCAGACCAGAAAAGGTCAAGGCATTCCCGTGGGACACATATGTCTCAGATGGACAAGCAGGAACAGAAAAACCGCAAGTTCGCCATGGCCTTGTGAGCTGGCCACACTGGCATGCAGAACAAACTAGTGGAGGTAGGGCTCCAGGGGCCAGGGTGGACCTGCTGCCAACACCATGATTGCCAACACAGCAGCATAACACAGGAAAAGGCAAGGAAAAATCCTTCCAATACATATCAGAGGTGGGATAGCCTGCTTTGATTTTGGACTTTCAGCCTCCAGAACTGTGAAAAAATAAATTTCTGTTATTCAAGCCAAACAATCTGGTATTTTGTCATGGAAGCCCAGAAAAACTTTTTAAAAGAGCACTGTCATTCAACCAGACCTAATTGGCACTTGTACAATGAATTCTTCAACAATGAGAAAATAATTTTTTTTTTCTCATTGTCACATGGAACACATATCAAGATCACCCATGGTGTGGTCCTTTAAATCAGATGCAGGCGTAGTCTTTGCACCAGACAACAGGAGCTAGCAGAAAAGTTGCATGGCAGTGCAGTACCAGATGACTTCAAAGTAACCCCCCCCCCCAAAAAAAAATACTATTGACACAGTGGAGCACCACTTCCCTCTCCAGGTCTACGTCTTGAATAGTCACATGGAAACCCAGCTCTGGAGCCAGTGGCAGAATCAGACAGTACCTTGATTATGTGGCACCAGATAAGTCTTGCATTTTTGCAACTTAGAATGTTGGGGTTGGGTGTATAATTCTTCATCACTCCTATCTGCCGTGTTATTGTGTCTACTGCTTTTACATACTGGCAGTTCTTCTGGGAAACCTCTGAAGCCAAGGAGGGAGACCAGAGGCCCTCCTTGCCTACTTTCTTGGAGGACTTGGGGGGTAGTCTGGAATGGCATGAAGCTGGACTCTTTCTCTGCAGCAGTGGAAAGCCTCAAGTTATAAGAGCTCATGATGGTGTTTCTTTGTGGCAGGAGATCACATATGAAGTCTGGGAATTCTGTTAGGCTCTGTCTTTGGAGATCTGGATGTGAAGTTCTCTGTAGAATCCCAGTCCTGGGTACAAAGAAAGAAAAGCCTCTGTGGACCTAAATGAGGGTCCTAAATGAGGACTGGGTATCCCTGGTGACATTGAAGCCCCTTCTCCAGTGGTCCTGTTTATGCATGCCTAACTGCAAGGAAAGAATTGGTCATAGGCACAAAACTTGCAAACAAGGGTGCAAGTTAACAGATACAGAAATCTATGCATAATCTCAGTTCCTGCTAAGCTGGCATTCTTGGGGCTCAGGATCTTACTTGTAAGGCTACCTGGGGTCAGCAAGTGATGTACTTGGAAAGGTATTTGTTCTGGTTTGCCTTTCCTGATTTAAAACCTCATGTTCCTTTCTCTTAATTCCATCTAAAGGAGAGAAGAGGTGGCCATGTGTTCCAAGTCTGTGCTAGCAATATATTTGTTTAAATATATTTTTAGTTGTAGATGGATGCTGGGAGCCATTAGCCAAGTAGGTATGACAATTTCCTTGCCAGCGTACCCCATGTTGCAGTGACATTGAATGTAGGTGACCTTGCTCAAGGACCAGGGCGGATTAGGGTGTTCCTGGTTTAGGATAATCGGGTTTAGGGCGTTCCAGGTTTAAGATTATTCCTGCTGGGAATAGGGCGTATCCTGCTGCCTGAGTTCCCCTTGAGTTCTCACGGGATTCAGACAGTATTTTTTGGGAGACAGAAGTCCAGTGGATGTGGATTTGGGCAGAGAACGTGGATTTCCCCAGAACGTGATTGTAGACGGCTGGTGTGAGTTCGGGAATAAAGAGTTGCTGTTTGAATCTACAAGCTGTGTGGTGGCTCGTGATTGTGTGCCCAGCCAGACTGCGGCATTTGTGCCCAGCCAGACTGTGGCAGATGGACATAGTACTTTGTTTTATGTATTTATTTTTATGTGGTGCTGAGAATTGAACCCAGTGCTTCACACATGCTAAGCAAGGGCTCTACCACTGAGCTACAACATCAGCCCTAACAATATTTTTTGTAGAAAAGCAAATAAATGACCATAGCCCCCAGTATCAATCCCCTGACTGGTGCTGCTATGCAGGCCTCGTTTCAGAGCTGGGCAAGAAGACCCATCCTAACTCAGTTACTTTGAACAGTTTGAAGGAGAATAAATCCAAACTCAGACTTGTGTATGGGAAGAGTGATTGATCTCTTCTTGACATTCTGGAAATCTGTTCTCACCCTCATCCCACAACAAAGAAAGGGGAAATCCTGGGATGTCAGTCTTGAACTACCCTGTGTACCAGAAATGGAAGGATGTAGACAACTCTGGGCTGGTGTCATTTCCTAGGAATGGTAACAGGCTCATTGTGCCCTTACTCAACAAATATACTCAGAGAAGTTTTATGAAATGAGCTGAGCCCTGCTATCCAGTGATACAGAAGGATCTAGAGTTTAGTGCAGTTCAGAGCATGGTGAGGAGAAGCAAAGAAAGGGTGAAGGTAGCAGATTTGCATGCATGCCCCTCCTTTCTGAGAGGCAGAGTATGAGGATATGAGTGGTCTGGGGGAGCCAGGCCAGTGCTGGGTCTCATGAAGCAATGTTCTTGAGTAACTCCACTATGGCATGGGCTCTGCTGCTCCATATCCTCCTCTCTCAGGGAACAGGTTATGGCATAAGGAAACTGACAAGGGGATATGATGCTTTGTCTTCTCCAGCTCCAATTCACTTGAACCCATCCACAAGCATATATGTCTGAGTGTGCTTATTTATCTTTAGAAATGGTTTATAGAGCTTTGTTTAGGTTCTAGAAGACTTAGAGCAGTGATCAACACTTACAAGCTCACCAGAAACTTTCCCAGTGATAGGAATTAAATAACCATGCCTTAAATCTCGCATGCTCACTCTGGCACTACCATCCCACTTTGTGTCTTTTGTACGTGGAGATTCAAAATGCATGAACTACCTCAAGTGCTTTCTCAAATAATGAAACTGTTAGTTTTATTAATTTTTTAAAAATGAGAACATGGTTTTGTTCAACTATTGAAATGCTTGAGGTCTTCATATTTCAAAATATCTGCCTCTTCAATGCCATCAGGAATTTGGCACTCAGGGCAATTGACTTTCCCTGTAGGGATTCCTCAAAAAGAGCCAAGGCTACATTCTTGTCTTATTCTTTGACCCTCCTAAGGAGTCCATCTTCAGATGTGTCTTTCCTTCTTTTCCACCTGCTGCCTGGACCTACACTGGATATTCTTGGAGGGGTAAGAAGAAGAGTACAAGCTTTGATCTCAGTCTCATCAGAGCAGTGTGAGAGTGACATTGTTCTCCTTTGACTCCATCTTTGTCTTTCCTGATTGCTTTATTAATGCACTCTGAATGACTTTGTTCCTACTGTTTAAAAAACAACAACAGAAACAAAAGCACAGGTAAATTCTTTCATAACATTTTTCCCTAATGGAAATCATCCCTAATTCCATTTTACTCTGAGTCTCTAGTCTTGGTAGTTAAGAGAAGTTAAGTTCAGGTTCATTTCACTTTCTTTTTTTTTTTTTCTTCTTGGTACCAGGGATTGAACTCAGGGGTACTTTATCACTGAGCCACATCCCCAGCCCTATTTTGTATTTTATTTAGAGACAGGGTCTCACTGAGTTGCTTAGCACCTTACTTTTGCTGAGGCTGGCTTTGAACTCGTGATCCTTCTGTCTCAGCCTCTCAAGTTGCTGGGATTACAGGCATGTGCCAGCACGCCCAGCTCACTTTCATTTTTAAAACTTGTTATTGTGTATTATATCACACTTAAAGAGGATTTCATGAAAATAAATGCATAAACTTCAACGAATAGTAAAAATTGGCAAACATATCTTTATACTTCCACATTTACTCATTTTAAGTGGGCATGTATAATACAAGAGCATTCCTCATGTGGTCATCCGTCATCACTGTGTTGTGTGCCAGATAAAGACTTTCTACCAGAATCCATGTCAGTGGATAAATATTCCCCATATTTTTTGTTCCTCAGTTAAGTAGTGTCTCCAGCAGTTGGTATGAGAGAACATTTCTCCTGATAGGAAGAGGGTTGAAGATAATTTGGGATATTGAGTCTTTGGGCATAAAGAGAATACAGAAAACCTCTTACTCATTATCAAGATAAGAGTAGCAGAGATAGGAAAATAGAGACAATAATCTGGGCCTCCGTGGTGTTACATCTTCAGAATTATAAGGTGTTCCTTTTACCAGTGTATTTGTCAAGTAATGCCTCAAATGCCTTAAGAGAAGGGATTGATTGGGTATGGTCACTAGAGAGAAGTCGTTACAGGAGACAGCATTTGTGAGGTACACAGAGGTCTCCTTATGATACTATGAGGTCTGACTCTGCCTGGATCCCCTTCCACAGCTGTGTTATACCTGCTGCAGAGAATAAATAGGAGTGGGGGCAGCTGGTGGGTCATGCCATGGACAGGGAAAAAATGGAGACCATTGCTTCTCTACTTACTCTATTCATTCTGATTTCAGCTTACCTCAGGCCCATCATTGCTATTTATAGACCACTGAGAATCACTCAGGAATTTCAGAATGATTCTTAGTGCACACTGGGCATTGGATTTTCTAAGATCCAAGTCTGCTAAAAATTATCAATCTGAGATCTGGCTTTAAAGCTCTGTCACTCTTTATTCTGTTTCTGATGTCTTTGGTTGTGAGCACTTTTTGACCTTTTTAATACAATTTTGGTTTGACTTTAGGAAGGAATACACATGTATTCACACCCTCTCATCCAGCATAATAAATCAGTTACACCAAGTACAACTTTCCTGAATCCTCATAGCCATGAACAAATAGGTTGACTGTGATGGCATGACCAGAATCCAGGACCCACAGGGGAAGAGTGAGGAAGTGTCATGGGATTAAGTTCTTGTTGGGAACACTGGGACTACCTATGACAGAAAAGGTGACTTTGTGAAAAAAATCCCCAAGGAACAAATTTTTGTAGCTGACATTTTAGTACCCATTGGAGAGTTACAGAAGCCTGACTGGGCTCTAGAAGGTTTTCATCCTGGAAAAATGAAGGCAAAGAGAGCACCAAGCAGGAAATGAGGAAAGGAGCATTTGGCTTTCAGGTACTGGCAATCTAAAGTGATATGAAATAATCCATCCCCAACTGGTTAAACATTTTTAAAAAAATATTTAATGATTAAATGACAGAATCCTATCTCTTCTTCAAACTATTTGGAAGGCCAAGAGTTTCACCAGTACTCTCTTGATATCTATCAAGCCAATTTTAATTTCTTAAGATCCACATATTCTGATCTGCATTTATCATAGATTATATAGCATTTTTCTTTGATAATGTAATTGTTTTATTAGGGAAATGGATTTTAGATCATACACAAGATATAGTTATATTTATTCAGTAATCCTTTGTTATAAAAGGAATAAATTACTGAAGAGTGGAAAATGTTGATGTTACCAATTTTTTTAAGTAACCACCCAGAATCATATATATTACCTTCCAGTCTTTTTTGTATTTGCTGTGTGTTTGTATGCCTTTTGTGAGGAAGCTGTTTTCACACTAGTTAACTAACAATAAAAAAAAGATATAATGGGAATCTGGCCCCATGGAGCATTGAAGATCTTTAACCCAGTTCTACATGAGAGTTGCAAAAATGTGATACTCCAGGCTAACCTGTCACTCTCCACAGGTATGAAGCTCATAGATCTTCAGCACTTTGAGGGTTCATAGTTGCAATGGTATCTAGTATCCCTAAAGCATCACCAGATTTCTTATCAGCTTTGGGACTGGGGCTGACAAGTGATCCAGCACTAGTGGAATTTGATTGGTTGTGCCAAATGGTATGTCTCAACTCTGAGAATCTGTGATCTCACTAAAATCATTGATAAGAAAATCTGTGATCTCACTAAAACCATTGATAATCACTCTGAATGAGAATATATATATATATATATATATATATATATATATATATATATATATATACACACACATACATACACACACACACACACACTAATTAAAATATGGAGACTAGAAGAGTGAATATATTAATATCCATGTGTTACATGTCCTGAGAAATGCAATTTAAATAGAATAAATTAAAGATATGAAGACAAATGCAGCATGACAATATATATATATATATATATATATATATATATATATTTAAAATAAGCCTGAGTAACTAAATTAATCTCAGACTAAGCAGACAAGGAGATTATTAGGGATAAAGAGAGGTGTTATGAAATGACCTGTGATCGGTTCTCCGAGAAGCCATAAGAATCCCTTTGTATACATCTAATAATGGAACATCAAATTATTGAGATAAGGCTTATAATGTTTTGCTCTGGTAGGTGGAAGCTAGAGAAAAAAAAAAGAAAAAGAAAGGTGGGGTGGGCCTCATGATAGTCGAAGGGAGATCAGTAGAATAAAGGAAGGGAGGATCAGGGGTGAGGGATAGGGAGGAAGGGAGGTAAACAGAAACTACTGGGGAATGATTTGGCTAAATTATGTTATATCCTATGCATGTATGAATAGGTAACAAATTCCACCATTATGTACAACTATAAGGCAACATTTTTAAAATCTGGAAAAAAAAATCCTTGACATAAAACATTGGAATGCAACGAGAAATAAATAATTTATCCCAATATGATTTTTCACCAATATGATCTTTCATTAGAAAGATTTCCACACCCATTTGACAGATTCAGCAGGAATAACATAAATAAGGATATAGTTGAGCA
Organism: Marmota monax; assembly: GCF_021218885.2. NCBI lineage: Eukaryota > Metazoa > Chordata > Mammalia > Rodentia > Sciuridae > Marmota > Marmota monax. The sequence goes on along the minus strand of NW_026694289.1, from coordinate 232,740 downwards.
GACCAGTTCTGTTATGGGTCAATTGTGTCCTTGGAATGTATGATAAAATATAATACTCAGCTCAGTACTTCAAAATGGGACCTTATCTGGAAATAAAGTCATTCTTGTGGTAATAAATTAAGGTGGGGGTCATACTGGATTTGGGTGAACCCCAACTCCAGTATGATCAATATGACTATTTTTCTAATGACAGAAAACAGTTCCACAATGGGAGAATGCAAAATGCTGAAGGAGGCAGAATGAAGTGTTAAAGTCCCAAATCACGAAAGCCAGGGATTGATAGCAAAGTAATGTAAAATACAAGGCAAGAAAAAATTCTCCCTACTGATTTCAGAGGGAGCATGGTTCTGCTTACACTTTGATTTTGTTCTGTTATTTCAAGTCAACCAATCTGGTACTTTGTCATGGGAGCCCTGGAACTCATTAAAAGCATATCAATCAATCAAGTCTAATTGTCATTTGTGTAATCCTTCATTTAACAATGAGACAATACACTTTCTTCTCAAGATCCCATGAAACATTCCTCAAAGCAGACCACGGTATTGGCTATAAAATACATTGACATACTGAAGAGAAAAGAAATAATATAAAATGTGCTACCAGACCCACTAAGGAATTAAATTAGAATTCAACAATAGAGAATTGAAGAAGCCCCAAATATTTGGAAATTTAATAATATACACCTGGGTCAAAGAAGAAGACTCTATAGGCATTTATAAATATTTTGAGCAAAATGAAATTAAAATATTTATTGTGGAGTGTACATAATTCAAAAGCATGGGCAGGGGATATAGCTCAGTTGATAGAGTGCTTGCCTCCCATGAACAGACCCTGGGTTTGATCCCCAGTACCACACACACTCACTCACACACAAAATTCAGTGAAAACAATGTTCAGAAAGAAGTCGATAGCATTGCATGCAATATTAGAGAAAATAAGAAGACCTAAAATCAAGAATCGAAGCTTCTTCCTAAAGAAACTGGAGAAAAAGTACATGATAATGTTAAGCAGATAGAAGGAAACAAAAATACCAATTATTGAAGAAATCCATATAATAAAAATAGGAAAATCATTTCAGAAAATCAACAAATTGAGTGTTTTTTTTTAATATATTTTTAGTTGTAGATGGACCTTTGTTTTATTTATTTATTTTTATTTAGTGCTGAGGATCAAACCAGTGCCTCACACATGCTAGGCAGATGCTTTACCACTGAGCTACAGCCCCAGCCCCGAAAATTGAGTTTTTGAAGTGTCAAAATTAATAAACTTCTAGCCAGGCTAACCACAAAAAAAGAGAGAAGACAGGGCTGGAGACATAGCTCAGTTGGTAGAGTGCTTGCCTAGCATGCACAAGGCCCTGGGTTCAACCCCCAGCACCACTTAAAAAATTAAAAAAAAAAAAAAAAGAGGCATAATGGACGACCAATATAAATGAAAAATAAATTAACATTACAGAGACCATAGACATTAGAAAGATAATAAAGGAAAACTTTGGACGACTCCCTGCTCACAAATTTGATAGCTTGAAAGAAAGGGATCAATTGTGAAATGGCGGAAACTACAAAAACCTATCTCCTCAATTTCTCTGTTAGCCTAAAGCTCTTGTAAACAGATCCTATTATATTTTTAAAATCTGATAGTGTAGTTTCTATAAGCACAAATCCTACAAAGATAGAGGTAGAAGTGAGAGACCCCAACCCAATAACTTTAGGCCCAGTTACAAAATCATCAAGGCTTGCTTTTGCACCTGCACAGGCGTCAGATGTGTTTTTCAGATAATCAGTTAAGTGTAACCAATTAGGAAAGAACAGGATGGTTGGGAAAGAACCGGCACGGTTGAGCAAACGGAAGCATACAGTGAAAAATAAGTGGTTTTTATGTGGTTTTCCAGGAACCTATAGTGAAAAACAAGTTTACCCTTTAAGTGACCTATATGCTGGATTCAAAAGAGCCAATGAGATACCTGCTACTGTGCTAGGCGGGAAACTGACCACTGTACCCTATAAAAGATCTGTACCCCAAAGCCCGGTGTGCCAGTTCACCTAAGCTCCAGCTGAGGTGTTGCTGAGCACCCGCAGGCGCCTGTGTATTAATAAACTTGCCTCTTGCTTTTGCAGCCAGTGTTTCATGTGGTTCACTTTGGACAGGGACTCTGAGGGTCTTTCAGAAGAAGGGAAGCAAACCTCAGGTCAGCAAGCTTTCCTTTTTTTTTTTTTTTTTTTTTTTTTTTTAATTAAGAGCCACTCTTGGTTGACTCTCATCCTTTTTTTTTTTTTTTTTTTTAAAGATTTATTTTTCAGTTTTCGGTGGACACAACATCTTTGTTTGTATGTGGTGCTGAGGATAGAACCCGGGCCGCAAGCATGCCAGGCGAGCGCGCTACCACTTGAGCCACTTCCCTAGCCCAAGCTTTCCTTTTATTCTCCAGTGAAATCAATCAATAGGGAATGGGAAGGCTCATTTTCTGGGTATAGAAATGGTCTGTGCGTTACAGAAGGCGTCTGAGTTTTGTAGTTTACAGTGAGGGTGAATTAAACATTGGAAACTGGGACGTGCTGTTTGGACAGTCAGGGACCTAGTTGTGCAGGTTAAAATTTTAACTCAGGCTTTCAGGAAGGCAGTTGTAAAAAGTTTGTAACTCACTGGGAAAAGTTTAGAATTCATTGTTCACTGCTTATCTTCCTTCCTCTGTGACCCATAGTTACCTAGATCTTTACTATTTGCTTTTCTCCTTTTAGGACTCATCTGCAATGGGGAAGGGTAAAAGTCCAGGGCCCATGATTTCAGTATTTGCCTCCTCCCTTCAGGACCCATTGTGGTTGGGAAGGGGCAAGATGCTTGCTTCTGGTGGAGATGCTGGGGATGAACCTAGGAAGGGATGAAAGTTTGCTTTTCCCTCAGGGCGCACTGTTACTGGGAGGTTTAATGTTTGACTAATTTCCTCTTCCTCCTCAGGAGCCACACTGCTCCCCACCCCCAGCTGTCTTGTTGGGATCTTATTTTTTATAACCCTTCAGTTTCAGGAAGAATTCTATTTCAGTCAGCCAAATGTCTATAAACATTAGCTTCAAAAGTTGTTTGCTATTACATGTGAACCAAATGTTAAATTGAAAACAGATTATTCATATTTCTTCTTCTGTAAAGTGCCTGTACAGTTCTTTAGCCCATTTATTGTGAAATTATTAGTTGAGTTATTTGTTTTTATGGTGTTAAGTTTTTTGAGTTCTTTAATCTTTGATCCTGGAAATTAATGCTCTATCTGATGAGCAGGTGGCAAAGGTCTTCTCCCATTTTGTAGGCTGTCTCTAGAATTACAAGCATTGCTGCCTTGCCTGGCTGTTTAAGATCTTTTTGCATTTCAATTAAGGCTTATTCTTTGTCCCATGTGTTATTTAAATGTGTTTTGCTGAGTGTGTAAATATTCTGAATTTTTCTGCTTATCATACGATGTCCATTTCTAATTTAGTTTCACAGTGGTCTGAGATCATATAATTGACACTTGAACAATACAGATTTGAACTATGTTGGCTCTTTTATGTGTAGTATTGTTTTTAAAGATTTGTGACAATTTTAACAAAATTTCACACACGAACTGTATGAACTAAAATATTTTTTTTAAAAAGTAAGAAAATGTGGTCTGGGGCTGCAGCTCAGCAACAGGGCACTTACCTAGCATTTGTGAGGAACTGGGTTTGATCCACAGCACCACATAATTTTTTTTAAAAAAAAATTAAGAAAATGTTATATTGTCATGAATGCACAAAATATATGTAGAAATGGTCTATTTTATAACTTCCTACCATAAAATACATACACAAAATTATTATAAAAATCTAAAAGTCTGTGTTTCAATGCATAAATTATTGCAGATTTTATATTGGGTTTTTTGTTGTTGTTGTTGTTTGTTTGTTTATTTGTTTTTGTGGTGCTGGGGATTGAACCCAGGGCCTTGGAACTTCGAGGCAAAAACTCTACCAATTGAGCTATATTCCCAGCCCCAGATTTTATGCTGTTTTGCAAAAAAGTGGGGGTACAATCATTATGTGAAGCTTTTATTTAAAGGAAAAAAAAATGTGTTGGCCAGCACAGTAGTACATGCCTGTAATCCCAGAAGCTTCATGAGTTCAAAGCTAGTCTCAGCAATTTAGTGAGGCCCTAAGCAACTCAGTGAGACCCTGTCTTCAAATAAGATACAAAATAAGGCTGGAAATGTGGCTCAGTGGTTGAGTGCCCCTGAGTTCAATCTCCAGTTCCAAAACAAACAAATGAACGAAAAACATTGTGTCAATATTACTTAAAAATCACTCATTACTAACCTGTCTTTGGTGCAAATTAGAATAAATGAAATAATTGTGACTATATGTTAAAATTGAATAATACAAACTGATACATATCATTTCTTCATGACAGTTTGGCAAACATTTTTCTGGTCTGAAAAAAAAAAACCACATTAGTTGTTGATTTATGCATTATAGTTGAAAAATCACACTTGAGAAAATTTACTACAGTGTTGTGAAGTATGGACTTTAGTTTTTCTTTTGTGTCTGAAGATTCTGCACCAGTATCTTTGGTTTCATTATCTGTGGCACTGTTCTCAGCACCATTCATATAAGATGTGTTTACTATTAGTACTGTACCACTAGAAACAAACGATATAAGTTGACTTTGGGAAATGTACTGTTGTGTGCATGTGCTGCAAATTCTAGGCTCCAGGTGATATGCCGGTGACAAGATCTGCTTTCTCACATGTTGAAGTTTGAACACTAGAGAAGCACGTCCAGGCAAGCATATAAAGTAGGGTTTATTTAAAAGAGATAGCATAGATTTCTTCCAGGAGGGAGAAGGGGACCATAGCTGGTGTCCTGGTATCCACAGAAGTGAAATGTTCTGCCTTTTTTATATGTCCTAGGCTTCCTTTGTTCTCCTGCTCTCTTCCCCTTATCTTTGTCCTTCCCGAGTATGTGACTAGGCCCAGGAATGCTCAGTGGGAGGGCCAATAGTGGGAAACAAGTGGGCCAAGGGGGAAGGGCAGGATGGTGAAGCCCTGAAAACATTAATTAATGACTTTTTTTTTTAATTTTATTTACTTGTTTTTAGTCATACATGACAGTAGAATGCATTTTGATATATAATACATACACGGAATGTACATACATCAATCATATTGTCTATTCTATTCTGCTGCCCTTCCTATCCTCCCTACTCCTCCACTCCTCTCCCATCCTTTCTCTCTATCCAATCTAATGTGACACACTTTTTTTTTCTTTTTCTCATCACAACATCATATATATATTCTGTATAAACAATGAGGTTCTCCTTCCATCTTCTTTGCAACTCCCCTTCTCCCTCTTTTTCCCTCCCACCTCTCTTCCCTATTTAGTGGTAGTCTTCTTCTCATGCTCTTCCTCCCTATCCCATTTTGAGTCACCCCACTTATATCAGAGAAGACATTCGGCATTTGTTTTTTAGGGATTGGCTAACTTCACTTAGCATAATCTGCTCTAATGCCATCCATTTGCCTGCAAATGCCATGATTTTATTATTTTTTAGTGCTGAGTAATATTCCATTGTGTATAAATGCCACATTTTTTAATCCATTCATTTATTGAAGGGCATCTAGGTTGGTTCCACATTCTAGTTTATTGTGAATTGTGCTGCTATAAACATTGATGTGGCTGTGTCCCTGTAGTATGCTCTTCTTAGGTCTTTTGGGTATTGTCCGAGAAGGGGAATAGCTGGGCCAAATAGTGGTTCCATTCCCAGCTTCCCAAGGAATCTCCATACTGCTTTCCAAATTAGCTGCACCAATTTGCAGTCCCACCAGCAATGTATGAGTGTACCTCTCCCCCACCCCCATCCTCGCCAGCACTTATTTTTGTTTGACTTCATAATGGCTGCCATTCTTATTGGAGTGAGATGGTATCTTAGAGTAGTTTTAATTTGCATTTCTCTGATTGCTAGAGATGGTGAGCATTTTTTCATGTATTTGTTGATTGATTGTATATCCTCTTCTGAGAAGTTTCTGTTCAAGTCCTTGGCCCATTTGTTGATTGGGTTTGCTTTGACTTAAAAAAATAAATAAATATATAAAGTAAAAAAAAAGTTGTTAATTAATGTTTCCAGGGATTCACCATCCTGCCCTTCCCCCTTGGCCCACATGTTTCCCACTATTGGCCCTCCCACTGAGCATTCCTGGGCCTAGTGAGCATTCCTGGGCCTACCTTCACATACTCAGGAAGGAGAAAGATAAGGGAGGGCTAATTTCTGAGACAACAGGTAAGAGCAGGGGCAGGTTCTTGATAAGAGTGGAGGAAGGGCTCTGAAGGAATTAACATTTCAGTTCCTCAGGGGACAGTCTCCAACTTCCCAGGACTCCCTCAAAATTGGCCTGACTGTATCTGATCTGACTCGATTTACCTTTCTATACTGACTGCCTGTCTAGTTCTGGCTTCACAGGATCACAGTGTGCAAATGACAAATGCACATCCATGAGACTTGGGCAAAGGACAAAATAGTCTGCATAGATAATGAATAATCAGGTAGGGAAGATGGGGGCTAATTCAAAGAAAAGGAAATAAAATGCTAAGGCCTCCAGAGCACTTCCCCCACTCTAAACCATTACCAAGGTTGCCTATACCTCCAGTGAGGAGCTCTTCCCAACAGGAGTTGCTGCTAATGAGTACCTATGAAAAACCAGCCTCTATCTCAGAGCAAAGCCTGTCCAAGGAAGGGACATGACCTTAGTCCTTGGAAAGACCCACAGAGCACTCCTAAGCACATTCCCACCCTGCTGAGTTGTTTATCTACAAATAACAGGAGAGATCTGCTGCACCAGGTGTCCCTGACTCAGTCAGGCTAGGTGGGGATCCATACCAGCCCCCTAGCAGCCACCAATCAGCATGAGACAGGGAAATACCTGGGATGCCAGTGGTTTTGAAAAGGTCAGGCGAACGTTGGAGGAAAAGACCACCAAGAGACTGTCTCATGCAACAGCAAAGGGTTTATTGGGGGTCCAGCATGCTGGGGCTCAGAGCTCACTTCAGAGGAGCAAAGAACAAAGAACCCTGAGAACAACTTAAGCAGAGTTTATATACATTCTTTGGAGAGGGCAGGGACTCTACATACATCATAGCCTCCCTTAGCAAATCACTGTACACCGCGGGAAAATCAAATAACAACTCTTAAACATGATTAGTACATTCACTGGTGGGAACAGGTCGGGCGGGGGTGATAGGTCAGTCCTAAGGAGGGGTATACATTCAAACTGATTGGTTTAAGCCCCAAGGTGTATACATGCTGAACTGCATGGTCTCGGGGAGGGGGTGGTTAAGCAACTAGGTGGTCAGAGGAGATTTCAACACACATCTAATGCGCAGTTCCGGGAATTGTTTTAACTGCCACAGGAATTTCAGGTTCTGAGTGCAGCTTAGAAACTTTACAAAACCTGGTCCTTTACATTTTAATTTCAATTTCTTTTATCCTTTCAGTTTATGGTGGTTGATAACAAGTTGGGAAACAATGTAGTTTAGCACGAACACCCCTCTTTGCTCAAACCAATCAGTTCAAAGGAATACCCCTTTTGTACTGACCAATCACCCCTACCCAACTTGTTCGCGCCAGTGAATGTGCTAATCATGTTTTAGAGTTGTTATTTGATTTTCCCACGGTGTGTGATGATTTGCTAAGGGATGCTGTGATGTATGTGAAGTCCCTGCCCTCTCCAAAGAATGTATAAAACTGCTGCAAACCCTGGGCTCGGGGCCTCTCAGCGTCACCAGTTGCTGTGTGTGCGCGCGGAGGACCGAGCTAGCTTGCAATAAACACCTCTTTGCTGCTTACATCAATCGTGGGTCTCTGGTGGTCTTTGGGGGTCCCGAATTCGAGCATAACACCTACTGGGCAGATATTTTCCAGCTTTTGTCCACGTGGGCAATATGAGCAGGGGAATAGGGGTGAGAGGAAAGGAAACCTAAGGTCTATAAAGGAGCTGTCTTGCCCTCCACTCCCATGGATAACAGCTCTGGGTTCCCTTCTCTCTGGGGGTACTATCTCTGTTCTCTACCTTAAACAAAATTTGCTTTCCATGCTTGGCTCAGTGTTTCTCAGTTGTTTGATCTTTTAACACTAGAGGAATGGAGAACCCAATTCTGATTTCCAAGACCAGTATCATCCACATGCTGCTGATGAATACATTGCTGTTCCATTTACCTTTTAAGCAATGAGAGGAACACAATTACATCATGCAATGATTATGTGATTAAAGGTTATAAACCATTTTTTTTTGCACTGAAAAAACAGGGTACAACAATTAAGCAGAGCAAAATTTACTCAGTGAAATATAGTAAAAATCACAATTTATACACAAACAGCTCAGATAAGAAAATATAAAAATGCAGTATTAAATCACCACTGTATAAAATTAACTGTCTAAGTACTGTATTCATGTAGTAATTTCATAGCTATCTCCTATTCCTATTTCAGTAAAATCGAGTATTGACAAGTGTCTCCTTATAATAAACAGGAAAATTACCCCAAACAGACCCAGGTCAGTAAGCCATAGGAGAAGAGAAGTTATTAATTGGACCAGTGGGCCCCGGGACTAAGTGAAAGTCCCCACACAGAGATAACTAGCTGTTTCTGATTCTATAACCAGGCTTCCCACCATGAGAGCTTCCCGCCCTGTCCTAAGAATGTATAAAACTGCTGTATGTATGATCCTGCTTGATCAACCCCAAATTTTAAACCCACCTATTAGCAGCTAGTACTGCTCTTATAACTGATCTCTTGCACTGCCTTATTAAAACCCCTGTAACCTCAATGCTCAGGGCCCAAAATTTCCAGTGTGAGCTCATCTGGGTCCCTGGCATCAATAAACCCACATGTTGCTTGATTTCTCACCAGACTATTTCACACAATAATAATGCCCTTGTAATACTAATTGAAGTGAAAGCAAGGAACAAGAGATGGGTAAGCAAGAAATGAAAATGAGACCAGGCAGAGATATACACAAGAGTTTATTGGTCAGAGCTGACAAATAAAGGCCATCTCTCAATAGGAGAGAGGCAAAACAGGCTTGAGTTCTGGGACTTTTATGGACAAGGCTTAGGATTCAGACTCAGACAGGTCCTAAGGTGGGACATTAAGGGTTGGGTTGGTAAGAAGGAATGGTGAGTTTTTCTCAGAAAGGCCCTTGGGTGGGAAAGTGAAACTTCTTCCTTAAAATGGTGGCTGTCACTTAAATGGCCATCCAGATGCTAAGCAAGGACCTTGTATTCCCCCCCCCTTTTTTTTTGGGGGGGGGGCCTTAGGGAACAGGGACATAGATCAGTCTTCTATAACTCCTTCCTGCTGGAAAGGGGCAGGAACAAACTGATCATTAGGGGCACGGGATGTCATTGGAATGACAGAGGTTGAGTGATGGTGGAATGCTGTCCCTGGTGCCCCAAGTTTTGGTGAGGGATTGGTATTCCTGTAACAAAAGCTGGTTCATAGTTTGATTAGAGATTTTTCTGGTTCTGGTCTTGAGCCAATCTAATGATGCAGGAGGCAAACATTAACAGAAGGCCTATGACAAGGAAAGGGGTCAGGAAAGGAAGTGCCTGTAGTGGCACCCCCTTTCTCCACAGAAAATCTTAACTGGGTTTCTCCAGAAATCTTCACCATGGTTGATTTTAGGACTGTCAACAAAAGAGTCTTTACAAAAGAGTTCAATGTAGATAAACTTCCTATTTTCATGTTGCCCTATTTTACTTGACCGCTAGCCTGGAAGAAATCAGCACTCCAGGTGCTGGACACTGCCTTACTGTTTTTTTACAAACATTTATCCAGTATAATAGTTTGTAGAAATGTATAAACAAGGCCTCTGGCCTTGAACTGGAGCTTCAAGAGGTGTCTACATTTCTAAGATAAGAGAAGTTACCAATTGGGCTCCATGATAACAGCTGGCAGAGGAAAGAAAGGGGAGAAGAAGCTCTCTCCTTCTCGGGTGTTGTCCTTGAAGGATAACTTGCCCAAAACAATGAAAGAAAAAGCTGCTTTTATGTGAAATTCTGCACAATGTGAACTTCTGAGCCTCTCTCCTTACATGCTGGGTATGAAACTCTAAAACTACCTGAACTCAGGGTTCAAGGGATTGATTGATTACAGCAAAAGCTATGCCCTCTGAGCATGACTGCAACCAAATAAAACTGTTTCCTGCTACCTTTGGTGCTTTGCCTTGTCTGTCCCTACAACTTGCCCACTGGAGAAGAGGGTTACTTAGATGCTGCCCTTCAGTAGAAGAGAGCTGTTATTTCTGATGTTCAAGGTCTGTTGGAGTTGTTTTATCTCGTTCTTTACTATACCAGATTGATTATCATAAAAGTAGCATTCCTCCTGTAGGTATAGGCAAAGTTTACCTTTTTTGGCCCCAAAAAGAGCAAGACTCCTTTGATTCTGCAGAACCACAGCAGCTAAAGAATCAAGCTGAGATTTGTATGGTTAGTATGGTTTGAGCAAGTTTCTGTAAGTCTCCTAGAAATTGGAATGGTAATTTCTGGTAATAGTACCCCTGGGAGCGAGTGTAGAATAAGGGAGGAGGGCAAAAATGAAAAAGGGAAGAATAGTATTCATGGTTCTGCAGTGTCCTTGTGGTCCTCAGAGACTGAAGGAAGATTAGTGTTCCAGCCTTGGGGAAACACAGCTTAAGAGGGCCTGTGGGTGTCTGTGTAAAAGGGCGAAGAAAACCATTTTAAATGGGAGTTATGAACCCAATATGGGATGCCTTCAAGGCAGGCCACCAAGGGAGTGGTAAGAATGACCCAATAGGGTTCAGTCCATTTTGTGGAGAGTTGGGGGGCGGTGGCTGTTGGAGGGATGTCAAATATCCCAGTTAACCAGGAGACAGAATGGGAGAAGGGGAAAAGAGAAAAAAAAGGCTTTTCCAGAACAGCGTTACTGAATTGCCAAAGAAGGTTCCTAATGTATGGAAGAATGGGTCAGAAAAGATAAGGAGCAAGGGGTAGTGGAGAATCAGAGGGTGGTTAGCTGAACAGGGAGATAGGCCATTTATATAGAAACTCAAAAAGGGAGATGTTGAGTGGCTTTTTGGGGAGGGTTCATAACCTAAGAATAGCCAAGAGAAGTAGTTTAATCCAATCTAAATGTAATTCAAGGGACAGTTTAGTGAGAATGTTCAAGGGACAGTTTAGTGAGAATGTTCAAAGGACAGTTTACTGAGAATGTTCAAGGTCCAGTTGATACATTCCCTCTTGCCAGAGGACTAGGGATGGTAGAGGATATGAAAATGCTAGGAGATGTTGAGTGCCTTAGCTACAGACTGTGAAATATGGGAAGTAAATTCATGAACATTATCACTGGAGTGAGAAGGGGAGGCTGATTTGGGGAAAAATATGTTCAACAAGGATGTTGACCTCTATACGGGCACATTTATTGGTGGTAGGAAAAGCCTCAACCCATCCTGAGAAAGTGTCAACAAGTACCAAGAGAAATTTGTACCACTTGACCAGGGGCATATGGATGAAATCCAGCTGCCAGTCAAAGCAAGGGAGATGTTCTCTTGCCTGGTGTAAAGGGAAGGCAGGTGGGTGGAGATTGGAGGTGACATTGTTTTTTTGACAGATTTCACAGGAGGCAGAGAGGATAGAGAGAAATTGTAGGTCCTCTGGAGAAAGTTTAAGGTGAGAAGTGAGAAACTATTTTAAAGATGTGGTGTTAGGTAAAAGAGGTTGTGAAGGAAGGTAAGCATCTGTTGAGTGTCAGGTGGGGAAGAGTCAATCGGGGGACAATCAAGGCATAGGACCACAGGTGGAGTAGGCTGTCAGAGGGTGGTGGCCATCCCTCAAGAGTCTGCCTTGTTGTTGCCAAATGTCACAAAGGAGGTGTCTGTCTGATGGGATTTATAATGTGTGATTCCAATGTCAATGAGAAACTTTGACGACTGTAGGAGATCAGCGATAAAGGGGGTATTAGTAATTGAAGTTCCCTTGGTGGTAAGGAATCCACACTCCTTCCAAATAGCAGAATGGGAGAGAAGTATGTGGGAAGCTTCAGTGTAGATGTTTAGGGAGGCTCCCTTTGCCAAAGTGAAGGCTCCGAGGAGGGCAACAAGGTCAGCCCACTGATTGGATGTGTTAATGGGGAGGGGAGCCGCTTCCGCAACAGAGGTTAAGAGAGACTATAATATACCCTTCCCAATGAACTCCCTCCTTGAGGAAGGAGGAGCCATCTGTGAACCATGTTTATGTTGCCTGGAGCAAGGGGCCTTCCTGTATGTGAGAGGATATGGAAGAAACTCCTCTAGAGTTTTAATGCAGGAATAGGTAAGAAGAGAAGAAGTGGAAGAGTCCTGATGAGCAGGGAGGAGAATAGCAGGGTTTAAAGGTGAGCACATGTGGAAAATAAGACTGGGATCTTCCACCAGGGAATCCTGTTGAGATAAAAGGTGATAAGAGTGATAAGGAATATAAGCCCTTGTAGGTGATGAGTTTCTTTAGGTGATGGGGAGCCAAGATGATGAGTGGGGCCCCAATAGTGAGTTTCTTTGACTCATTAATGTGTAGAGAGGCTGTGGCCAACATTTGTAGGCAAGGGGCCCATCCTGAACAGTAGGGTAAAGACCATTCCATAGATAAGCCATAGGGGCAAGGGTTGGCCCCAGCATGTGTCCAAGGACCCGTAGAGAAAATATGTGCTTATTAGCCACAAAAAGGTGAAATGGTGTGTGAGATCAGGGAGATGGAGAAAGAGAAAGTTTTGAAATCATTCTTCTGTGTTGTATTCAAGGGAAAAGTTAAATTGACACTTTTCTCCCCACCTACTCCACTTAGGCTTTTTATCAAGCCTGCAGAATCTTTTCTTCTTATTTAAATGTTAGCTTCAGTGTGGCCTTTGCCAGGGAGATTGCTGCATAGGGCTTTACAATGTAGGAGAGTTCTGGGTCCCTTGTAAGTAGAAGCTGGGTCGGGAGCAAGAGGAGCAAAGGGAAGGCTTAGAATGGGGAAAGGAGAAAGCCTGCACATAAGGGATTTTCTTCCATTTTCCTGAGCACTCACATAAGTTATGAAGTTTAGAAGGTTGAATTGGTTGATGGACCTTTAGATCAGGAGCCAAATGGAGTAGGTCTAAGTGGGTGAGGAGGTAGCTGACACATGAGTCAGATGGGATTTGGGAGTTCCCCGTGGCAAGTTGGAGTCTGGGACTGAGAGAAGGGAGTCACCCACTACTTCCCTAGTCCTAGGCTTTGGCAGTAGAGAGACTTGGTTGCCTGGCCAGGGCTTCCATGAGCTCTGCTGAAGAGTTGAGAACCAGGACCCGAAAGTGAACTCATCAAGGGGAAGGGATGAGTGAGAATCTTGGTGCTGGGCCAAGATCTAAGTACTAGAGAGGAGACTTGTTACTGCCATCTCTAGGGAGTAGACTTGTGAAGAGTAGGGGAGGGAAAGTGCAAAGACACTTACCCAAAAGAGGCCAGAATATGGAAGAAAGAAGGTATGTGATAATTGTCTTGGGCCCTCAGGCCAGGATCCCAAAGCAGCTCAAATCCCCGGAGGGGAGAGCAATGCTGATGGGAGAACAAGATTGAGTCACTGACATCAGTGAAAGAAAAGTGGCTCAGGACTAATCACACACACACACACACACACACACACACACACACACACACACACACCCCTGGAATAAGAAAGTGGATTTATTGTCAGGAACCTGACAAGGCTGCTCTGCAAAAGAGAGGGACAGCAGCAGAAAGGAGGGAGAGCAGGTATTGTGATTGGGTTAGAACATGGAGAGGGTTTTTGAAACAGATCTGAATGGGCTCGTGGTGTGAGACAATAGAAGGACTTGAAACATCCCAGACAGAAGGGTCAACCTTAGAAGGAGGTAATGGCAAGGCACTGGCAGGCAGAATAGGAGATGGTTCTAAGGTGAGGGTGAGGATCAGGGGAGTAGCATGTGGGTCTGGATGGAAGCATATATGAGGAGAGAAGAAAAGTATAGCCCCCAACTTTGTGAGGATGTCCCTTCCCATAAGTGTAACAGGGGGCACTGTGGAGTGACCAAAAAGGAGTGGGTAAAAATTAGTGAGCCAAAAATGCACACAAGGGTGGGTGTCTGTAAGAGTTGGTAGTAGGCCCTCAGAACTCCTTAAGGACTGACTATGTAGCCCTGGTGTCTAGGAGGAAGGAGACAGGCCTACCTGAAATACACAGTTACCCTTGGTTTCAATGGAGTGATGGTAGTGGTAGGGTGACGGGAACCTGGGCCTTATCTGTCCTCTGCAACTAGTCCTAAGAGTTGGAAAGGGGAACCAGAAGGGCTGGATGACCAGGGGCTGCTATGGGATCAGGGACAGTCAATGGCCCAGTGTCCCTGATGGCATTTAGGACAAGGGCCCAGAAACTTGCAAGGCTTGGGACATGTATGAGCTCAGTGACCCATCTGAACACATTTAAAGTAGGGTCTTGGTGGTCCCAAGGGACTCTTCCATGGGCCAGTGAAACCAGGGACAGATGTGGCTGGATACATGGCTTGAGCAAGCATTTGATATTTCTGCTTTCGAGCCTTCTTGTCTCTCCTGTTATACACCTTAAAGGCTACTCCCAGAACCTCATCTTTGGGAATTAGGGGCCCCCTTTTGAGGCACCTTAGTGCCTAAGTATTGGGGAAACTCTGGGAGAAAAAGCAGGTCATTGGTAGTTGTCTCCTATCTGGAGTTTCAGGGTCCAGATTAATATATTGTGTCAGGGGCTAAAAGGAAATTCTCCTTCAAAGAATAGCCTGACAGCCCCCTGGGAGACATCCTGCCTGGGAGACATCCTGCAGCTACCTATCTCCCTGGAACATCCTGCGGTTATCAAGATCATCAGACATCTTGCAGCTGGCAGTTTTACCACACACATCCAGCAATTGCTGATTAGAAAGCTTCCCTATCCCCAACATATAAATACCCCTGTGTGAACAATAAAAATTTGCAGCTTGATCAGAACTCCTGTCTTGCTGTCATCTCTCTTGTCCCTTCATTCCTCCCCACCTAGGTTCGCTGCCATCGTTGATGTGTCCTGCCGGTCGGGACAATATTGTAATAAAGCATTGGTCAGGCGATCTAAAAATGCTAAAGGGTTTTTATTCTTATTTTGGATGATTCCCTGGAGCTTTTCATAATTAATAGCCTTATGGGTTGCCTTTCTAAGTCCTACCAGGAGGCAAGTAATGAATTGGTTTCTACTAGTTATTTCTCCAGGTGAATTATAATCCCAGCTGGGGTCCCAATCAGGGATTTTTGAGAAAAACCACCAAGAGTGATTGGGAGTTGTTCCTGGTGAGACCTCTTGGCCTTGGATTAATCTCTATGGTTTTTTCCCCTATGTAGTCCCAGCAGGATCCCAAGTGCATCTACAGGCCCTGCCTCCAATGCTTACCCAGCAATAGTGAGGAACATCTGAGTATAACCTTCCTCTCAACTGGGTGAGACTAGAGACTGGGGGACACCCCACCTCTAGATTTACCTCCTATGTCTTACCATGGGTGGGTCCAGTGCCAATTGGGTGGTCAGGGGAGGTCTGATGTTCCTCAACAGCATAATTTCTAGCTTGCTCCCAAACTCATCTGCACTCCTTAGGCAGGAGGGTTTTAGACAAGATCATATGGACATCATGAAAGGTCAAATCATATGATTGGTTCAGATATTGAAACTCTTTGATATGTGTGGTGGGGCTTGAATTATAGGACCCAAGCTGCTTTTCTATCTGTAAAAGATCTGACAAAGAGAAAGGCACATGAACTCGGATTACACCATCTACCCCAGCCACCTTGCCTAGAGGATACAGAGATGCAGGTTGGGCCTGGCAGCCCATGTGTGTGTAGCAGAAGGAGAGAAGGGTGGAGGGCCAAGGGGACAGTTGTTGTGGTGGCTTCATCAGAAAGAGAATTGTGGTATGGCAGGGGCTCATCCACTGGGTAGAAGGAGGAGGAGTCCTTGGTAGGATTTTCTGTCCCTTTGGAGGCAGGCATAGAGGAGGTGAGATTTAAGAAGACTTGTGGGGGAGAGCAAGATTTGTAGAGAGAGGGCTTGTAGAGAGAAGGCCTGAATATATGATATCTCTTTCCATTTACCTGAACATTCACAATAGTTGAAAAGATCCCTGATAATATTTGGATATAGAGTACTCTTAAGCAGCCATTTAGAGTCCAAAGGATATTGAGGCAAGATCTGATTGCACAAATGGATAAGGTTTTGGAGTTTTAGGTCCAGGAGGCAGCCTAGAAGACTATGGGAGGAAATGGATGAGGAGCTGCCCATGGTGAGATATAGGAGGTGAGTCTAGAGGTGGGCCATCCCCCAGTCTCTAGTATCACCTAGTTGAGAGGAAGGTTATGCTCAGGGGATTGTCACTGCTGAGTAAGCATTGGGGGCAGGGCCTGTAGATGCACTTGGGATCCTACTGGGACTACATAGGGGCAGAAGCCATATAGATTAACCCAAGGCCAAGAGGTCTCACCAGGAACAACTCCCAATCACCCTCAGTGGTTTTTCTCAAAACTCAAGACCCAAATAAAAGACCACCTATAGACCTGGTTGACAGTAGTGATCATCTGTAGCTGTGAAAGCTGTGACTGGGGGTCCCCCCAACCACACGGTAACCCTGGGAGTGCTGGATGATTAAAGGTCATTTCCAGGGAGCTGTAGGTCAACCAGAGACAGGGGTCTTACTGAAATGTTCGGTGGTAGGTGCAGAGAGGGCATTCGGCAAAATGGAGGGCCTGGTCCCACAATGGAATTTGGATTGCGGATGCTCAGTGACCCTCAAAGAGGGGCATGGGCACACCAGGGAATTCAATCCTGGGTTTTGGCACCAATGAAAGGAAAGTAAGGAACCGGGAAACCAGTGAGTGAGAAATGAAAGACAAAGACCACGCAGAGATACACATGAGAGTTTATTTGTCAGAGTTGACAAAGGCACATCTCTCCATAGATGGAGAGAGAAAAAACAGGCTTGGGGTTTGGGACTTTTATGGGGCAGGCTCAGGGATTAGAACTGGGCGTCTCCTAATGCAGGTGATTAAGTGTGGGGTTGGTATAAGGGAGTGGTGAGCCTTTCTCAGAAAGGGGAAGGGAAACTTTTTCCTTAAAATGACAGTTGTCACTTAAAATGGCCATCCAGATGCTAAGCAAGGTCCTTACAATTATACATTATTTTTAATCCATTCATCTGTTGAAGGACACCTAGATTGGTTCCATAGCTTAGCTATTGTGAATTGAACTGCTATAATCATTGAAGTGGCTGTATCACTACAGTATTCTGATTTTAAGTCCTTTAGCTGTATGCTGAGGAGTGGGGTAACTAGGTCAAATGGTAGTTTCATTCCAAGTTTTCTGAGGAATCTCTACTGTTTTTCAGAGTGGTTGCACCAATGTGCAGTCCCATCAGCAATGTATAAGTGTACCTTTCCCCCACATCTTTGATAACCTTTATTGTTAATTATATTCTTTTTTTAAATTTATTTTTTTAGGTGTAGATGGACACAACACAATGCCTTTATTTTTATGTGGTGCTGAGGATGGAACCCAGGTCTTGCCCGTGCTAGGCAAGCGCTCTACCACTAAGCCACAATCCCAGCCCATTAATTGTATTCTTGATAATTGCCATTATGATTGGAGTGAGATGAAATCTCAGTGAAGTTTTAATTTGCGTATCTCTAATTGCTAGAAATGTTGAACATTTTTTTTATATATTTGTTGACTGATCATATTTCTTATTCTATGAAGTGAATGTTCAGTTTCTTTGCCCATTTATTGATTGTGGTATTTATTTTATTTATTTTTGGGTTAAGTTGTTTTTGAGTTCTTTGTACATCCTGGAGATTATATCTTATCTGAGATGCAGGTGGTAAAGATTTTGTCCCATTCAATACGCTCTCTCTTCATATATTTGATTATTTCCTTTGCAGAGAAGAAGCTCTTCAGTTTAATACTATCCTATTTATTGATTCTTTTTTAAAATATATTTATTTTTTAGTTGTAGTCAGACACAATACTTTTATTTTATTTATTTTTTTATGTGGTGCTGAGGATTGAACCCAGGGCATGCCAAGCGAGCGCGCTACCGCTTGAGCCACATCCCCAGCCTTTCTGTTAATTTTTTACATATGCTTGGAATGAGTGTGTGTTTTGCTGTTTTTCTTTCTTTCTTTCTTTTAATACACCCTTAATGGTTTCATTTATTTATGTAAATATTTAACATTATTGTAAAATCATTTATACATATTCATACAAAAAAATAAATTTCAGGATAAAACCTTGGGTCCATGGTAATTTGAAAAAAAGCCTCTATAACAGTGGTCCACTGTATGCTTTGAATATAACCTTTGCTGCTCTGCCCCTGCATCTTATTTTTTAAATGGACATATTTTTTTTTTCTCTTCCTACTTCTCCCTAATCTCTCCCTTTCTTTAATCTCAGGGGAAATAGGATTATGTTTCTTCCCCATCCTAGGCAGAGTTATTTGAGTACATACCCACCATGTGAAGGAAGTATTCCAGATTTTGGGAATGGTACCAGAAGATCTTACAAATAACTATTTTCCAAATTAACAAGTGAACTGCAACTCCAGATGAAAGAACATATGGAATGTAGCCTTTGAATTACCTCTATAAAAGGACTCTGTTTCTGCTGATGGGCAAGAATCAAAGCTTTCAGGACAGGAGTTCCCTGTGTTTCTCCTTTACTAACAAAGCAATAAGCCTTCTTTTTCCTTTTTCTCAAAACAATGTCTTCCTTATTGGATTGGCATCTGGGACAAGGACCAAGCTTTCAGCTACCTGATCATTCACTACTGAAGATAAGGCAAAAGTCCTAGCCATCATTTCTGGTGGTTAGTGTATCTCCCCAATGCAGGGAACAGTTGAGAAGAATCCAAGCTTCTCCATCAGCTCCCCTCAATCTTCTCTGTGTGGAGGTAATTTGAGGGAAGGCAATTTTATAACACTCACCCCTGGAAACACTTCAAGAAGTATAGCAAAGATGTATGGTGTTGCTGAAAGCTCAGTCCTTGTCCTTGGTACCAATCCAATAATGAGGACATGGCTTTGAGAAAAAGAAAAAAGAAGGTTTATTGTTTTGCTAGCAAAGAAGAAACACAGGGGACTCCTGTCCCAAAGGCTGTGATTCTGCCCAACAGCAGGAACAGAGGGCTTTTATAAAGGTGATTCAGAGACAATCACCTTTATTAGGGAGGAGAGATCAGGGAGGAGAAGATGAGAAGGTGGGAGAAGAAGATCAGGGAGAAGAAGGTTGGGAAAAAGAAAAAAAAATGTATGTTTCAAAACCGCAGGGATATAGTCAAAGCATCAAATGAATCCCTGTTACAATGATAACACTGAACCTTCTTTTTACTAGGAATTTGGCAAGATGGCAATTTCCAAACCAACTTTTTACAATTCCTACTGACAAATCTAAGAAGAAGAACAGCTGCATTAACCACATTCCTCTATTCTCACACCAAAGGCCCCAGGACAGAGTTCCTAATCTGATCCTACCTAGTCCCTCCAGGCTCACTCAACACTTAAGCTTTTCTCCTACCCCACAACTAAACAGTCTCTGCAGCAACAGACCCTAGATGTTCCTGAGGATGCCTATCAGTAAAATACTGGCATTACTGCATCAGCATTGTACTCATAAGCTATATTCCAAGATCACAGCCAGGAGAAGCCCAAAAATGACAAAATTATGAGGACCCCACAAAAACTCAGCTATTCCAGGCTAAATCAATATTTTAATGAAACACACCAGTTTCTAACACAGCCCATCCCAGACAGAATCATTGCTAGAGATATAGAGCAAATAAAGCCTATGAACAACTGCCTAAGGAAGCAGGCTATTACCAATTCTGAGTAAAAGTGCATACAGACATTACAAATTTGGTAGATCTTGTTAGAAATCACAGTTGATGATGACAATTATTCTATATCCTTGGGAACTACCCCAAAAGCAGCACCAAGAAAGGGTGTGATGGAGAGAGAAATGAATTACAGTAGATGGGGTAGAGAGAGAAGATGGGAGGGGAGGGAAGGGGAGGGGGGATAGGAAGGGGATAGGAAAGACAGCAAAATACAACAGACACTAGTATGGCAGTATGTATAAACATGGATGTGTAAACAATGTGACTCTGCAATCTGTATACGTGGTAAAAATGGGAGTTCATAACCCACTTGAATCAAATTTATGAAATATGATATGTCAGGAGCATTGTAATGTTTTGAACAACCAATAAAAAAAAAAGAAAGAAAGAAAGGGTGTGATGAATGCAGAGAGATCTGTAGCTGGATGTAAAGCCCTTAAATTACTAAGGGACTCTGATAAGAGCTCCTTTCCCTATAATTATGTAGGACCTAAAACACAAGACTATCCACCCATACAATAAGGCAGCTCCTGAGAGACCTTACAGCTTGTGGTCATTAGCCCACCCCCTTGGTAGGCCCACTGGGGGAGAGGAAGTCATATCCACAGCAGAGTCTCCTTGAAGCAGACACTCACAGGGCAGCCCATCCCACTGTCACTGGGGTGGGCCAAACATAGTGTGGAGGGATCCTGGGCATCAGTCACCCATAGGCATAACTCTGGCCTAACATACACAATACTAAACACAGTGTGCTCCAGTATTTTGTGACATGGTGCCCCCTCACTCTGAAGGCCCAGGCTCTTCCTCTGCATATTTAAGGCTTCCAGAAAGTGTTCCACAGCCTCCTGGTGAGCCCCAAGTTTAATGTAGCTGATGCCCAGGTTGTAGTGAGACCAGATATAGCCAGGCTACAGCTCAAGGGCCTCATAGTATGCAGCCATTGCTTCTTCACTCTGGTTTTCATTGGCCAGGGTGGCCCCCAGCTTATTTCAAAGCAAGTAGTCATTGGGACAAACACTGAGGGCAGCAGCAAAATGGTCCATGGCCTTGTCATACTCGCCACTCAGGTTGAAGAGGACTCCTAAGCCACATTGCACATTAGGTCAATGGAAAAATGGCCAGAAACAGCTCTTCCACTTCAAAAAACAAGGAATCAGACAACAGAGATCCCAAAATAGGCTTGCTGGGGCCCAGTCCTGCTCCACCAGTCCCTTCTTCACCAGGTGCCATTAGATGGGCATAGGCTGCTGTGTAGCACAATCAGTCTCTCAGTGTTTTCCAGGCCTATGGCTGTGGGGACTCAATGGTGAAGCTCACAGCCAGTGCTGTTAGTGTTGTCCGGTTATCTGGCTTTAGCTCCTGACACCTCCACAATGCACTGATGGCTAAAAGTTCTTGCTCTTTCTCTGCTGAGTAGTACCCAGATAATGCCAAGCTTTCATATGCTTAGAATGTTCTGTTCATTAGCCTCAAAAAGCAGCACAGAATTTGGCAGGTCCCTCTCCTGAAGCCACCATAGCCCTTCTTCAAAAGGCTAAGGGTGATCATGCAGGGAATTGTCTTCCTCAAACTGGTACCCCTTATCATACAAAGCAGATGTAAGATCATCATAGTCAGAAAACCAGGAGTGAGCCTCAGCATCCTGTTTTTCCATCTCCTCAACTCTGCCTACAACTTGTCCCAGAAATCAACATCAGACTGTATAGCTGACTTGCCTTGTTCAAACTCCATGTCAAGTGCAGATGTGTTTACTGGTCTTGTGAACTGGTCAAGCCATGCATCTAATGCCTCAGAATTAGCCAATTTGTGGTCATCCTCTTTGGCCACAAAGTCACTGGCTGTGTGCTGCAGATTCTCCTCAGGATGATAATCATCATTCCATATTATCAGTGGTGGCTATTCCCTTAGGCTCCCCCAGCACAGCTTCTCCTCAGACTGCTCTAGATATTCCTCAGCCCAGCATGCAGGGAACACAGACAAGGGGTCTGTTACTTCTGTGATGAATCCTTGGGACCAGTCAATCTCATTAGAATCCTGAGTTACATCCATAACATCTCCAGCTGCAAGAAACTCCTGGGCCCAATTCTCAGATAAGGCCAAGTCTGTCACATCAGGGGCTCTCTAGGGAGCCTGGTAGAAGTTTGACTGGATCTCTTCCAGGAAAGTCATCCATCTTGAAGGTCTAAAGGGCACGGGAAACAAGTGGTGCATTCTGTTTCTGCAGGAATCTCATCTTCAGAGCCTACTCCCAAAGGCTCGGAGACCATCTCAGAGGATGGGGTTCCAGGAGGCACGAAGTCAGACCTTCATCCCTTTTGCCAAAGGGCCTCATCCTGGGTGAAGTAGCTGGCCAGCTTCATGAGCAGGTTGGCATGATTGCCTTTAGCCTCCACCATATCCCACACTGCCAAGGTGACTGACAACTCTCTGATGGACAAAGGATGATTGGAACTGAGGTCCCAAAGCCAGACCCTCTCACAACACAGTATATTATCTGGAGGAGGTGAGCAGACATCCATTCCACACAGGCCAGGTGGCCCACCACCAACCACTCTCCACCCCTGTGCCTTGCTGTGGCCCCCATCTCTGCCAGGAGTCTGAAGGGAGCCAGTACACTCCTGGCACTCCCCTCAAAATGTTGCTGAAAGCTCTGTTCTTGCCCCCAAAGCCAATCAGAAAACGGGGACACAAAAAAATTTTGAGAAAAAGGGAAAAGAAGGCTTATTGCTTTGCTAGCAAAGGAGAAACACAGGGGACTCCTG
This sequence comes from Marmota monax, assembly GCF_021218885.2. Lineage (NCBI taxonomy): Eukaryota > Metazoa > Chordata > Mammalia > Rodentia > Sciuridae > Marmota > Marmota monax. The sequence goes on along the minus strand of NW_026694289.1, from coordinate 210,083 downwards.
TCCCAGAGGTTAAGATTCTACTAATCAGCAGAAACAGGGGGCTTTAAAGAAGTGATTCAAATGCTACATTCCACATGATCTGTGTCTGGAGTTGTAATTCACTTGTTAATTTGGGATATAGTCATTTCTGAGATCTTCTGGTGCCATCTCTAAAGTCTGGATTACTTTGTTCCCATGGTGGGAATGTACTCAGAGACCATTAACTTTACCAAGGATGGGGAAGAAAGGTAATCCTGTTTCATTTCAGATTGGGGAGAAGAAGAGACTAGAGAGGAAAAGAAAGGAAGAGAGAAAACATGTCCATTTTAAAAATAAATTGCAGTGGCAGTGAAGCAAGGCCTATATTCAAATCATAAACTGGACCACTGTTATAAAAAGCCACTGCCCTCAGTTTAGTCTTCTCCAACAGCTTAAACCACTGGGGGTTGTAAGCACAATTGTGCACAAATAACAGAGACAGGAGATGGGAAGCAAACCTCATATCAGCAAGCTTTCCTTTATTCTGCAGTGAAGTCAATCAGTGAGGCATGGGAGGGCTCATTTTCTGGGTACAGAAATGGCCTGTAGGTTACAGAAGGAGTCTGAATTTTATAGTTTACAATGAGGTTGAATTAATCATTGAAAACCGTGGATGTGCTATTTGAATAGTAAGGAACCTAGTTATGCATGTTAAAATTTTAACTCAGGAAGGCAGTAATAAAAAGTTTGAAATTTATTGTCACTGGAAAAAGCCCATACTACTCTTTGTTTACTGCTTATTTCCTTCCTCTGGGACCCATTGCTACCTAGAGCTATTTGCTTTTCTCCTTCCAAGATTCATCTGCAATGGGAAAAGGTAAAAGTCCAGGGCCCAGTGTTTCATATTCACCTTCTCCCTTCATGATCCATTGTGGTTGGGAAGGGGTAAATTTTTGCTTTTTGTGGGGATGTCGGGGATGAATCCAGGAAGGGATGAAAGTTTGCTTTTTACCTTGGGGGCCATTTTTACTGGGAAAGAATGTGCTGAGAGAGGTTTAATGTTTGGTTAATGTACTCTTCCTCCCCCAGAGCCACACTGTCTCTACATTTTTTTCTTGGGGACTGTCTTATAGGAATATATTTTCCAGAATCCTTTAGCTATCTTGAAACAAGTACAAAGGTCAGGCAGTTAGCATTGATAGAAGGCCAAGTTGGGTTATTTAGGGTTAGGGTTAGGGTTAGAGTTGGGGTTGGGTCAGTAAGATAAAAGCTGATTCAAAAGGAATGGAATGTTAATACCTTCAGGACTTATTTCCCCTCCCCTCAGGTGGCCAAAAAGTCACTTGCCTGGGTGGGGGTGGAGATTGTTCATCCCAGCAGGGACTTATTAATGAGTATCCCCTGGCTGATTCCCTTCTTGTTTTTCTGGACAATGTAAATTAGGAAGAGGTACCCCTGAATTGTCCACTTTCCACCATTTTGCTACATGGAAGGAGAGGGCATAAGAAATAGGAAACCTGGAAACTATAAAAGGGACAGGACACTCTCTTCCCATGGATACCCAGGTCTGGGACCTGTTCTCTGGAGAAGTCTCTGTTCTATCCTCTAAATAAAACTTGCTTTCTACACTTGCCTCTCTGTTTCTTTGGTGTTCAATCTTAACATCAGTGGAAATGGAACTCAGCCCTAATTGAGTCAAATCACTGGTAACAGTCTCAGGGGAAGGACAGGCCAACAGCTGTTCCCCTACAAAGGGGCCTGGACACCAGAGGAATACAGGGGACACCTCATCAACCAGACTGAATTGGACATTGGCTGCACAGGGGACTGTGGGAATGCCACGTGGCTGAAAACCCTGCCCTTTGCATCCCTTTAGTCTGGTGAGCACTGTAACTGAAAACTTGGTCCCTTTCCCCAGTGACAATCAATGACAATTTAATAATGAGGACACAGTTTTGAGAAAAAGGAAAAAGGTTTATTTCTTTGGTAGCAAAGAAGAAGCACAGGGGACTGGCAGGGTGGGGGTGGGGGGTTAAAGAAACTCTTCAAGGGTTACATTCCAGGTGTGCTCTGATAGGGGGTCCCTGGGTGCCCTCTTGACAAGTTAGGATTCAGTTGTTAATTTGGGAAAAATGCACTTCCCAGATCCTCAGCAGGCATTTCCTTCCCATAGTGGGTGTGTTCAAGGGCAATTAACTAGGGGAAGAAAAGATAACACTATCTCCCTAATCTTGTTAGGCAGGGAGGGAACAGAGGGAAAAAAAAAAAAAACACTGGGGTTGTGGCTCAGTGGCAGAGTGCTCGCCTAGCATGCTGGAGACACTGAGTTCAATCCTCAGCACCACATAAATATAAACTAAAGATTTTGTGTCCACTTAAAAGTAAAATATATATACCCTTAGAGCAATGAGGGCATATTCAGAAGGTGAAGGGACCACTGTTATAGCACTACAAATCACCTGGGCCCCTCCCCAACTTGGCTCAACCTAGTGAAGCCAGAATTAAACATGCAGTCAGAATAGATAGGTAAATCCAGTCAGGTCAGATCCAATCAGGCCAATTTTGAGTGAATCCTGGGAAATTGGAGACTGTCCCCTGAGGAACTAAAATGTTAATTCCTTCAGAGCCTTCCTCCACCCTTATCAAGAACCTGCCCCTGCTCTAACCTGTTGCTAAGGTATCCAGTCCCAGGAATTGGCCCTCCCTACAGGGAGCTATAAAGTTGGTAATGAATGTTTCCTGGGCTGCACCATCCTAACCTTCCCCCTTCAGCTCACCTGTTTCCCACCTTTTGGTCCTCCCACCAAGCTTTCCTGGGCCTAGTGAGCATTCCTGGGCCTAGTGAGCATTCCTGGGCCTAGTCATATACTCAGGAAGGAGAAAGATAAGGGGAAGAGAGCAGGAGAACAAAGGAAGCTAGGACTTATAAAAAAAAGGCAGAATACCTCACTTCTGGGAATACCAGGATACCAGCTATGGTCCCCTTCTCCCTACTGGGAGAAGTCTATGTTATCCCTTTTAAAATAAACCCTGCTTTATATGCTTGCCTCGGTGTGCTTCTCTAATGTTCAAACTTCCAATTGGTGGGAGCAGAATTTATCATCAGTAACTGGTGATATCACTAGCCCACTCCTCCCAGGATCCTGACCACCCCTTCACTGCCCCTATCTCCAGGACCCCAGAGTCCACGACAGTGGTAAGAGAAGCCCCAGGACACATCCTAGTGTGCCCTGGGGCCCAGCATTCTGTGTTGGGCCCTACCACCCATGGGGGCAAGTGGTAGGGCATCTGTTTTCCTGTTTTAGATGTAGTATTTCACAAACTATTTAATTCTTGTGAAATGATGGTACTATTTAGTTCTGTTCCCCAAGGTTCGGTCATTGTCCCTGATGCCAAACCAATATCAAGGACAGGGTTTTGAGAAAAAGGAAAAAGAAGTGAAAAACCAGCCTCTACCTCAGAGCAAAGCCTGTCCAAGGAATGGACATGACCTTTGTCCTTGGAAAGACCCACAGAGCACTCCTAGACACATTCCCACCCTGCTAAGTGGTTTATCTACAAATAACAGGAGAGATCTGCTGTGCCAGGTGTCCCTGACTCAGTCAGGCTAGGTGGAGACCCATAGTAACCCCTAGCAGCCACCAATCAGCATGAGACAGGGAAATACCTGGGATGTCAGATGACCCTCCCAGTAGTTTATGCTGGTTGATAACGTGTTGGGAAACCCTGTAGTTCAGCACATACACCCCTCTTGGCTTAAACTAATCAGTTCAAATAAATAACCCTCTTGTAGTAACCAATCACCCCTACCCAACTTGTTCCCACCAGTAAATGTGCTAATCATGTTTTAGAGTTGTTATTTGATTTTCCTGTGGTGTGTGATGATTTGCTAAGAGATGCTATGATGTATGTGGGGGTCCCTGCCTTCTCCAAAGAATGTATAAAACTGCTGCAAACCCTGGGCTCGGGGCCTCTCAGCATCACCAGTTGCTGTGTGTGCACGCGGAGGACCAAGCTAGCTCACAATAAACACCTTTTTGTGTTTACATCGATCTTGGTCTCTGGTGGTCTTTTGGGGTTCCCGAATTCAAGCATAACAGAAGGTTTATTGCTAAACACAGGGGACTCCTGTTCCAAATGTTGATTCTGCCTATCAGCAAGAACAGGGGGCTTTTATAAAGGTGATTCAGAGAAAACGAGATTATAGAAGAGAGATTAGGAAGGAGAAGATCAGGGAAAAGGTTAGGGGAAAAATGATCAAGGAGAAGGGTTGGAAAAAGAAAAAAAAAAGTAAGTTTCAAAGCCACAGGGGCTATAGTCAAAGCATCAAGTGAATCCTTGTTACAGTTTGGCTATTATCTATATTGATTTTTCTGTGGGCTGAATCTGCTAATTCATGATTATATTTAAAATTTGGAATTTATGTGTGGCTCTTTCTCATGGTAATTTTTAAATTTCTTTGATAATCTCTATACAGAAAATCATGTCTAAAGAACTAAAGAAAAATGGTTTTCTGTATTATTTCATTATATGTAGTTGTGTCTCAGTATTTGTGTTAGAATTGGTTCCAGAACCCACCATAAATGCCAAAATCTGAAGGGAATCAGGTCCCTTAAATTACATGTTGTGGTATATTTATATCACATATGCACATCCTTCTGTGTGTAACAGTGATCCACTTCATCTTTTGAATATAGCCCTTTCTCCTTATTTTAAAAGGACATTTTTTTCTTTTTCTTTTCTCCTTCTCTCCCTCCCTAACCTGGGGATGGGAATAAGAGTACCATGAGTTATCTGGTACTCATGGATACCAGAGTATATATACCAGGGTATCCACGAGTACCAGATAACTCATAGTAGGAGTATCTGGTACTCATGGAAGGAGATGTCATAGAAGATCTAGGAAGTGACTGTCTCCAAAATTAAGAAGTGAATTTCAACACACTATCAGGGAGCACCTGGGACCCCTTATCAGGGTACACCTGAAGGATATGAAGAATAAGTCCAAGGACATTTTCCCTTTCTGCAGCTGTTCCCCTACCTGCCTTGTCTGGGGTAAAATAGAAGCTTTTTTTCTTTTTTAAATAATTTTTTAGGACATACTACCTTTATTTTGTTTGTTTGTTTATTGGTACTGGGGATTTAACCCAGGGGTGCTCTGACCACTGAGACACATTCCCAGTCCTATTTTTTATTTTATTTAGAGACAGAGTCTCACTGAGTTACTTAGTGCCTTGCCTTTGCTGAGGCTGGCTTTAAATTCCTGATTCTCCTGTCTCAGTCTCCCTAGCTGCTTGGGATTACAGGTGTGAGCCATATCATCTTGGTGTTTATTTATTTTTATGTGGTGCCCAGGATCAAATAGGCAAATGCTCTACCACTGAACCATACCTCCATCCCCTAAAATTAAAGCTTTTGACATTTAAAAGCCTGGGCCTCAGCCAGAAGGAAGTGAAAAACCAGCCTCTATCTCAGAGCAAAGCCTGTCCAAGGAAGGGACATAACCTTTGTCCTTGGAAAGACCCACATAGTGCTCCTAGGCACATTCCCACCCTGCTAAGTTGTTTATCTACAAATAACAGGAGAGATCTGCTGTGCCAGGTGTCCCTGACTCAGTCAGGCTAGGTGGGGATCCATAGCAACCCCCTAGCAACCACTAATCAGCATGAGACAGGGAAATACCTGGGATGCCAGATGACCCTCCCAGTAGTTTATGGTGTTGAGAAACCATGTAGTTCAGCATGAACACCCCTCTTGGCTTAAGCCAATCAGTTCAAATGAATACCCCTTTTGTACTGACCAATCACCCTTACCCAACTTGTTCCCGCCAGTGAATGTGCTAATCATGTTTTAGAGTTGTTATTTGATTTTCCCACGGTGTGTGATGATTTGCTAAGAGATGCTATGATGTATGTGGGGGTCCCTGCCTTCTCCAAAGAATGTATAAAACTGCTGCAAACCCTGGGCTCGGGGCCTCTCAGCATCACCAGTTGCTGTGTGTGCACGCGGAGGACCAAGCTAGCTCACAATAAACACCCCTTTGCTGTTTACATCGATCTTGGTCTCTGGTGGTCTTTTTAGGGTCCTGAATTTGAGAATAACAGAAGGAGAACAAAAAGGACTCTCACCTAACTGGCTCCTGACCCCCCAACCCTAATGAGTCAGCTGATCCCAATACAATAAGCCCCAGGAAATTCCCTATTCACATTCTGGTCTCACCTTAACAGGTCAGCTGACCCCAATACAATGAACCCCAGGAACTACCCTCTTGTCCCACTCTAAATGAAACCTATAAAACCCAGACCCTTGCTTTAATCTACCACCATTTTCCTCCTGGAAAATGAGCTACATCAGGTTTTTGACAGATTGCCTCTGTCACCGAATAAAGAAGAGTTTGCTGGTCTGAGGTCGGCTTCCTGCCTTCAGCCTCTCTATCATTTGTGCATCATTTGTGCTGACAATACCTGGAATAAAACCTTTGAAAAGGCTCTTTAAAAGCCCTCTACTTGCTCAGAAAGCTCCATCCTTGTCCCTGATGCCAATGCAATAATGAGCACATGGTTTTGAGAAAAAGGAACATGAAAGTTTATTGCTTTGCTAGCCAAGGAGAAACACAGGGGACTCCTGTCCCAAAGGCTATGATTGTGCCCGTCAGCAGGAACAGGGGCTTTTAAAAAGCTGATTCAAAGGCTATATTCCATGTGTTCTCTGTTAGAGTTATAATTGTTAGGATAGCTGGCTCAAATATCCATGAGAGACACATTTTTGAGTTCAAGCAAAGGTTGATTCACAGAGAATGTCTGCTTGGCTGCCTTTCTGCAAGGTACAGTAGCCTATTGGAAAAATCTCCTTAACTATTTGGTCATGTACAAAGGAGTACTTAAAAAATAACCCATCTGGTGCTGCGATTGTTACTTGACATCTTTTTTGTAGTTTTAGTAGTTAGGGACTCTTTGGGGGCTGGCCTAACCAGAAAGTCATGCCTTGGTGGACAGAAACTGATTTTTAAAATGGAGTTACTTTGGCCTAAGGACCTAACTAACAGCAATTCACTTGTTAATTTGGGAGATAGCCATTTCTGAGATCTAGAAAATCCACAAAGTCTGATTACTTTATTCCTTTGGGGGGGGGGGGTTAGTGCACAGGGACAGATAACTCTGTCTGGGATGGGAAGAAAGGTAATCCTATTTCCCCAGAGATTAGGGAGGGGGAAAGATTAGGGAGGAGCAAGAGAGAGGAAGAGAAAGAAACAAGTCCATTTTAAAAATAGGTTGCATTAGCAGAGCAGCAAGAGCTATATTTAAACCATAAAGTGGACCACTGTTATACACTTTTCCTAATGGGAAGTGTTACAACCTCTGAGATAGGAGACCCCTGTGTTTCTCTTTTGTGAGCAAAGCACTAAAATTTCTTTGTCCTTTTTCTTAAAACAGTATTCTCCTTATTGGATTGCCATCAGGGATAAGGATTGAGCTTTCTGTAACACATGTAGTTCATCTCCAGAACACCTACAATACCTAATACAAAGCAAGTACTATATAAATACTTATTATACTGCATTGTTTAGGAAAATTGACAAGAATAAGTCTGTAAATGTTCAGCATATATGTAGTTTTTTCCCAAATATTTGTTGTTCCATGGTTGATTGAATCCATGGATGTGGAGCCCATGACAAGGTCTGACTGCACACACACATATACACATACACACACTGTCAGGAATGGTGCTATTAATAATTACTAGGAGGCAGACTGTATTTTTAAATACAAGCATTATATTTGATGCATCAATCATCAAAGTAGCATTCATGGGACTCTGTGTGTCAGGAAACACTGTCAACTCCCAACACAATCATTTATAATTCTGTTTATTCTTCACTTGGAACTATCTAATGTCAGGGACTAGAAGGAAATTCTCCTTCAAAGATTAGCCTGACAGCCCCCTGGGAGACATCCTGCCTGGGAGGCATCCTGCAGCTACTTATCTCACCTGAGACATCCTGAGGCCACCTATCTTCCTGAAACCTATCTTCCTGAAACATCCTGCAGTTATCTCACCTTGTGCAGACATCCAGCAACTACGGATAAGAGAGCTTCCCCATCCCCAGCATATAAATACCCCTGTGTGAACAATAAAAGTTTGCAGCTTGATCAGAACTTTTGTCTTGCTGTCATCCTTCTGTGTCTCTTGTCCCTTCATTCCTCCCCATCTAGGTTCGCTGCCCACGTTGATGTGTCCTGCCGGACGGGACAATCTAAATCACCTCTGTCAATATTCTATTTTTCTTTTTGTGCTTTTTATTTGATATTTGCCTTGACACTTAGCCATCACCTCTGATAACCACAAGAAAAACATTGTCTCTAATTGTTTTCCAGAAGCATCTAAATCAAATGCCTTTTTGTACCCGGCAAGTTCTGAATCATTTCAAACACAGTCAATACAAATAAAGATCTATCAGACAGATAATATAATGATATTTCTCTTGGAAAGAGGCTTTGAAGTTCTGTTCCCATTCAAGTGACTTGAAGGTTTTTGATTTTCACCATGAAAATGGCTGCTACTTTTCAAGCCAAGCATACAATTGGAGGGAGGATGATGGTACTGAGACACGTTAAAATTTTATAAAGCTTATTGTTTTCACTAATATTCATCCATTTTTTTTTTAAATAAATGCTCCCTGTATTGCAGAAAGCTTTGGTTAATTTCCAGAATTCTTAAATACCTAAGAGAGATTATGGAGGAGAGAATTTGGGGCCATCTTCATTCTGCCCTTTCCACTGATGTAACTTCCTCCATTTTCTTTTGAATACTCTTGGATCATAATGCATGACTTGAGAGTTTGATTAGCTGCCATTCAGCATAAATTATCACTCAGCATAGATTATTTTCTGGGCTTTATTTTTTAGTTTTCATTGGTGCATATTAATTATAAAAATACTCAAGTCATGTTGGCAGGAAAGAATTTTATCCAAAGTCATCTTTGAGAAAGATAGAGGAAATATTTTGATTTCAAATCTCCATCTTGAGGTGGTCTCAGAAGAAAATTGTGAACTTATTCCTACCCCAAACAGTGTTCTGGGCCAGGTCTCTTAGTTACACTAAAGTAGGTACAGAAGGCTCTGGGAGTGTCAGCTCTGTGAATGAAGCCAGTCTCAACATCAACATCTTCAATGAGGGTGACACAAAGACTTCTGTCTCTTCTGATCACAGGAAAACAAAACAGTATGTGTACACAATAGTGAGAGAAGGACTACACAAGATGGAAATAGTTTGCTATTATGAATTGTAGTATTTTAATATTTTCAAGTCAGAAGTATTTGATTATCTTCAACTAAAATTAGCATTAAGTGCCAAAGAATGTATTTATTAGAATGAAATCTATTTCATAGATAAAAATTGGTTTAGGATCAATTTCAGAAATCCTTTGGTAACAAATGATATAACATAGCAGCAGCATGATTTGATCCTTGTATACTGAAATGGGCTTGGAAATATCATAAAGACACTAGCAGTTTAGATGAGGTCAAAACCTGTGGGAGGTAAGTGACATGGTGCATGCCTGTAATCCCAGTAACTCAAGAGGCTGAGGCAGGAGGAACATAAATTTGAGGCCAGCTTCAGCAAATGAGAGAGGCCTTAAGCAACTTAATGAGACGCTGTCTCAAATCTTAAAAATGGGGGGGAGGATCCAATGTCTAGTACAAAGAAAGAAAGAAAGAAAGAAAGAAAGAAAGAAAGAAAGAAAGAAAGAAAGAAAGAAAGAAAGAAAGAGGTGGAGAAATGAGGAGAGTCTTGTATGGAATCATATTGGACATTTTAGGACCATATGCTTTTTCCTGCAAGGCTAAGCCATCTGTGTCTCATTTCTTTCTCTGTCTTTCCAATTCGTCTGTTATCTAAGAGTAAGGTGCCCCAGCAGCAGATTAGTCCATGCTCTTTGGCCACTTCTATGTACTCTTGTTAGGTTAAACACTAATGGGACCAATAGAAAAGCTTGCAGTAAGATAAGAAGGACTCTAAAGATTGTGCTAATGAAAGAAATGCAGAGGTAGGGCCTGCTACTTCCCTTATTTCCAGTCTTTAGATGAGGATATAAACAGAGTAGTATTGGTTGTAAAGTAAAAGCTTGCACTTATAAAACTTCAAAAGAAATTCATCCGCACAGTGGGCATGCAACCTCTCCTATATATTCCCCCTGCTTGTAGGAACAGTGCAGTCCTCCTTTGTATCTGGGATTGTCACCACTTAGGAGTACACAGAAAATGAAATGTCCAAAACCTCCACTGAGTCCTCTAAGTTCCTTCTTTGGGATAAGTAAAGAGTAGTACACTGGACATTTTCAGTCCTAGGGTTGAACAACTCTAGCCCTATGTCCAACATCAAGAAAACATCCTGAGTGATTCATTATCACCAATCATCATCATACTGATAGTTATTGTCAGTATTATCCCCCTAGGGTCTCCTGAGGGCCTGGTGGAGATTCCAGCATTGGACAATGTTGAGACAATTTTTCTGTATCTTACATAAAGATGTAGCTCAATTTTCAATACAATTTAGGTATGAATATCTGGCCATATGCATCTTATCCTATTGATACTTGTCAATCTCTTTAGGATTTATGTATCATATGGATTAAAATTATAAAAAAGAGAGATGGTGCAGAAGCAGGGTGGTGCTGATTTACTCACATGACCTTATGAGAAGGCATTAGATACTATCAAAATATAAGATTGTTATAGTTAAAGCTTTGTCCCAGGGTTTCATAAACTGACTTCCAGACCACTCATGTATAATCAAATCAAGCCTTTATTGAAGCACACCGGTGGCGGCTGACCAGAACATAAAGCTGTTCCCCTGATCAGCCCTGAACAATTGCAAGGACACTTCTTATAAGCCTGAAAACCGCAAAAGGGATGTTCGGGGGGGTCTAGCCAATGCAAGCAAGCCAGGTTACAGAATCGAGACAGTGCAATCAAGCAGAGGGAAGCCTAACCAATCACAGTTAGCCCAGTCACCCCAGTTACAAAAACCCTAGTTACAGAAACAATACCCCATTAGGTAGTTCCGTGTCCTTAAAGGTTTCTATAGCAAAAGGAAAAGAACATCTTGCTCCAGTCATGACTCTTCTACTTGGCATGGTTGTTTTACAGGATGAAGTCATAAAACATAACGGAGTCACATTTGCTCCTACTATCACAAGATAATGCAACATTTCTCTAGCAACCCTACTTCCATGAATTCTTCATCAGCTACAATTGTGCATGGGTATCAAGAGAGAATCAAAGTTGGCTGTTCAGTGTTTTTTTTTTTTTTTTTTTTTGTTTTGTTTTTTTTTTTCATACTGGCAATTGAACTCAGGGGCCCTCAATCACTGAGCCATATCCCTAGCCTATTTTGTATTTTCATTAGAGACAGAGTTGCACTGATTTGCTTAGGGCCTTACTTTTGCTGAGGCTGGCTTTGAACTTGCTATCCTCCTGTCTCAGTCTCCTGAGCCACTGGAATTACAGGCATGTGCCACTGTGCCCAGCAAGAGTAATGGAGTATTAAAGAAAACTAACCAGGCTTTAAAGATTGTGAATTTGTGGTGATGTTTTGTGACAACTGCATTTGTAAATTAAGCACTCAATGAAGAAAATATCAAAGGCCCAGAAATGACACTATACAAATGATATAGGTGAGATCAGTATCATGTCTGTCCTACTGATGTAGAAAAAAATGCTGGTCTGGTATTTAGGAGGTCCAACATACAGTTGTTGCATAAATAAGCACATGGTCTTGGGCACAGAACCTAATAGGTTCCATGACAAATAAGTGTCAATGACTGTGTTTCTCTCTCCTTTCTGTCTCTGTCTCTCCTTCCACTTATCTACTGACAGGAATTTGAATAAAAAGAAATAGAAATGAAAAAAAAATTATGTCATTTATGTCTTTTGGAGACTGTGCTGAATTGCATAGAGAAGATGAGAATCAGAGGAGGATATGGAGATGGTGGGTACCTTCTCTGAGGAGGTAGTATTTAAGCAAAGCCCTGAAGGAAGAGTGGTAATGATCCCCAGGCCTTGCTAGAGGAGGAAGAGCAAGTGCTACATTCCTCTCTCAATTATGTGCATGTGTGTTTGAGAATGACTGAGGGTGTAGTTGGAAATGTCACAAGTAGAGTGATAAGAAACAATGTTAGGAATGTAGCTGCAGGAATTTTCAAGCAGGGCCATTTAAGTCATTCACAAAATTTGGATTTACTTTCACATGTGATGGAAAACAACTAAAGCTAATTGAGCATGAGGATAACAGGATTTGATTTCTGATAGCTTAACAATAAGCATAGCAGATGTTATTGACCTTTTACTTTTTTGTAGGCACTGTGCTTGGAGACTCCAAGATTTGACATATTAAATTGTAAAAATGTTGCAGAGGTTTTTAAAGCTTAAATGAGATAATTGTGCACAGTCCACTGTCAAAATGCTTGTTTTGATGAAACCAAAAAATTCCATCTTAAGATTGGGAGTTATCTTGTCACAAAGTTATGAAAAATTCATTTTTGTTATACTATAAAATTTTCAGATTTCTATTTGGCCTGACAACCTGATGTTTAAAAACTTGTTTGAAATTCCTGCCTGTGCTCTGAACTCACACAGACATAGCTCTCATTGGCTAGATAACAACCCTCCCTAAAACCTTGGTGGAACCTCATAAATTCTGATATTGGAATCTCGATTTATTCCCTACCTTGAAATGTTAAGCCATGTAGATTATTAACCTGCTATCTGCCTTTGTATTATGCTTGCCAGAATCCTGTTAGCTGTAAGTTCCCAAGACACCTCACCCTGTGTAACTTTTGTGTTATAAAACCTTTTACCTGGAGAGCTGGGGGACTGATCTCTAGCTTGGCTTTGGGAGAGAGAGTTGCTGGCCAGCTTTTGTGTGCACAATATGAGCTTGCTTTAATTTGATTTAAAATTGGAGTCAGTTGTCTTTACATCGTGGTTCAACAGCTTCTCTCTTTTGCTGAACCACCATTTCTGTGTTTTGTGAGAATACAGAAGTCTGATGATTTTTCATGGACATTTTAATAAATCCTGTTTGTTTTTATTGTTCAAATAAGACACTGAATACTTATGACTGCAAAGGTGGAAGTCATTCTCTCTGGACTCAGGAGCCTCTACTAAGGTTTTTTTTTTTTTTTTTTTTTTAATTGGGGATTGAACTCAGGGGCACTGGACCACTGAGCCACATCCCCAGTCCTATTTTGTTTTTTATTTAGAGACAGAGTCTCCAGGGTCTCACTGAACTGAGTTGCTTAGTGCCTCGCTTTTGCTGAGGCTGGCTTTGAACTCATGATCCTCCTGAATCAGCCTCCCAAGCTCCTGGGATTACAGGCATGTGCCACTGTGCCCAGTTAGTTGTTTTTTTTTTTTTTTTTTTTGATAGGATCTTGCTAAGTTGTTGAGGGTCTTGCTAAATTGCTGAACCTGGCCTCATAAATGTGATCCTCTTATTTCAGCCTGCCAAATCACTGAGATCATAGGCCTGCACCACACTATTATGCCCAGCCTAACTTCACTGTCTTTTACCCTCTAACCTTACCTCAATTTCAATTGCAACTAACTACAATTCTTAATTGTCACTCAAGTACATGTGTATTCATTACATTCAATCAGTACAGTGTTAGCATAATTGCAGCCATCTTCCTTTTCCCCACCCCCACTTTATAAATACTGTTCTTATTCCCAAGAAATAGAAACTAGCCAGAGATAAAACCTACTGGCCTGGAGTCATGCTGATCTCTCACTGTTCTTTCATTGACAGATAGGAGACAACTTAATGGCCCCTGAGATGGGGACATACTGATTTCCCTGTTTTCTCCTTGAGAAGATAAAGGGACATGCCAGTTTTCCTGTTCCCCATCTAAGAGATAGGAAAACTGCCTGTCTCTGTTCCCAAGAAACAAACGTGCCTTCCACAAGATCAGGGGATGCTTACTATGTCAGTCAAGACTGAACCTGTCCCTAGTGCACAGCCATGATTCCAGCCTATAAAAGGTAACATTCAAGGGGGAGTTGCTGCTGCTGACTTTTTATAACATAAATATAATGATGGTACCTTTCTTTTGAAGTTGCTGAGGGGATTAAAATACCTTGAAAAATCCCCAAAACACTAGTTAGGGTTTGAAATTTGTAAGTTAGAATTTTCACATATAACATAAGAAAGTTATATAATTTTTTTCCTCCAAATTTACTTTATATAATCAGATGGATATAAATTAATGAACAAAAATTTAAGCAAGATACATTAACAATTTAACAGAACCCGATAATCTAATTTCTTCCAATTTTTCTCAAATTCATTTGAGTGTTTCCATCATGGTGCTCATAAGGAAATCAAACAACATATGGCTACTACAGTTGAATGTCAAATTAAGTATTTATGACATACTAAATTCTTCTATAATACAATTATGAAGAATCTTTAAGGAACTTATGTTTTGTACGTAGAAAAGTGTTAGAGTCAAACATTCAACTCAACAAAAATAAGAAACATTTCTGATTCCTCTGTTAGGTGTAGACTGCTTCTCCTTTTGCTAATGAATGTTTTTTAGCTGTAATATCACTGAGCTGAACAAATAAATAACCTTGAGTACATAAGGAAGAATAAACACATGCTAAATGGATAAACATTACTACTACATCTTTACTAGGCCATCTCTACCTCTAACACTTCAGCTGCAAGAAAAATTAAAGGAGAAATTCCTTTCTTGAGATCACAACTATGAAGTCATGTGGTTATAAAATTCTGCATTTGTGTGCAAAACATGAATCACATTTACCTTTATTCTCCCTACTTAGTCTTGTCAATCACATAGCAGGATTTAACAGATACCTTTCAAAGAAACAGAGAACTGAGATGTGTTTATATAACTTCAATAACCTCATCACTATAGTAATAAGAGATGAAGTATCCTTTTGCTATTGTTCAAGACAACAGGGAAGGAGAGATCACAAGAAAGAGAAATCAAAATTATTACAACTGAGTAACTACTTCTCATTAAGTTTTACCATGGTGCCACCTTCATTTTTACATAAGCATGGTGGCATAATTCAAGCTCAATAAATCGGAAAGGAAAAAATTTAAATATTAAGATTTAAAATTTAATATTTAAAATTTACCTTGACTTTCATTTATCACCATATTAACAACCAAAAGAATTAGATAAAACACATAGGAAAGGGTAATATTAAACCCACCTTGCTGAGTTGATTTACTGACACATTAACTCATTTTTATAAGGAAAAGGGATAATGCATCTCAGTTTGCTTACAAGCTAGGAGATCACTTAAAATTCTGCATTTCCTAACTGCAAACAAAATATAACACTTACAACAGGTTATACATAAACTGATTTCAAGCATAGAGCCAGCCCCAATGATAATACACTATTTAAAAAGACCTAAGGCAATGAATTCCATTTCCAATGGAAAAAAAGAACTGTGCAAACAAGCTTAAAACTACTTTTTTTGTGTGTGCCAGTGTTATAAAATGTAGCTTTTAATAAAACCTTGACCCAAATGCCATTAACTTCAGAAAAAAATTTGGTGGAGAGAAGAAAGTTATTTCATTTAGGAAAAATAACCACTATCTTTTTTCCTAATCTTCAACACACACAATTTAAACATATACAGTTGCTTTAACACTTTACACAATTCCTATGTACTGGAGCAATAACAAGGTCTAAATACAATTATATTCTTAAACACTGGGTCAAGGCTTTACATAAAAATACCATCCTACTCCCCCGCCCCCCTAAGTTTCTAAAATATCACATACTTTCCTCAACATCTGCAGCCATCCAGGAATTTTTAGGAAACTTTTTGTGCATGATCTTAATTCCTAATCCCTGGCTCTTTGGGCTCAGTGACAAAAGATCAAAACCACCAAAAATGATGGTTCACTTGAAGTCAGAGGAGAGACCCTGGCTCAATTAGTCTCATAGGATGAGAGCAGTGCTGCATCAATTGGCTCCATGCAGGAGGGGCACGTGAAGGATCTCATCAACCAGTCATCTATATAGTCCAGGTGATAGATGTGCATGCACGGCAGAAATGGAATTGGGTCCCCATAAACAAAGTCCATCATACAGATCACACACTCCCGGATCTTTTTTTCGGATCCATCTCTTCCAGGGTCATAAACTCCTTTAGGCAGATGTTGTATAAGGCCTATTCTTTGAGCTATCCTAATTTGTTCCTCTTCAGTCAGCTTAGTTGCTAGGCGAGTCTGGCTAGGTGTTGGATGATAAACTGGAACTGGAACTTGTTCCTGATATGGCGGCAGCCGCTCCTGATCCGGCTCCATCCCCTCGCCAAAGCTAGCCCGGTCGACTGAGACTCCTGAAGCAGGGAGATGTCATCTGAGGTGGGGGATTTGAGGCAGTTCCCCGTCTTCCAGGGCTGGGGCGTGTGATCTCTGCACCGTTCTGACGGTCTTCTCCAGAAAGTTATATAATTTTTAAAATTTGTTCTTTTTAGATATATAAGACAGCAGAGTGTATTTTGATATATTATAACATATGGAGGTTCACTGCAATGTGCTTATGTATGTACATAGGAAAGTTAAGTCAGATTCATTCCACTATCTTTTCTATTGCTGTTCTATCTCCCTTCCTTTCATTTCTCTTTGTTTAATCTACTGAACTTCTATTCTTCTCTCCTCTCAACCTTGTTGTGTGTTAGAATCTACATTTCAGAGAGAACATTTGGCCTTTGATTTTTTTTTTTGATTGGCTTATTTCACTTTTCATGATCACCTCCAGTTCCATCCATTTACCAGAAAAAGGCCATAATTTTATTCTTCTTTATGGCTGAGTAATATTTCATGGTATATGTATTCCAGTGTGTATCCATTCATCTGTTGAAGAGCACCTAGGTTGGTTATTTTGAATTGAGCTGCTGTAAACACAGATGAGACTGTGTCACTATAGTATGCTAATTTTACATCCTTTGGGTATATGCCAAGGAGTGGGATAACTGGGCTAAATAGAGGTTCTATTTCAAGTTCTGAGGAATTGCCATATTGTTTTCCAGAGTGGGTGCACCATTTTGCAGTCTCATCAGCAATGTGTGAGTGTACCTTTCCTCCCTGCATCCTTGACAACATTTATTGTTACTTGTATTCTTTTTTTTTTTTTTTTTTTTTTTTAAATATTTATTTATTTATTTTTAGTTTTCGGCGGACACAACATCTTTGTTTTATGTGGTGCTGAGGATCGAACCCGGGCCGCACGCATGCCAGGCAAGCGCGCTACCGCTTGAGCCACATCCCCAGCCCAGTTACTTGTATTCTTGATAATGGCCATCCTGACTGGAGTAAGATGAATCTCAATGTAGTTTTTTTTTTTTTTTTAAGTTTTTTAAATTATTTTTTTTAAGAGAGAGAGAGAGAGAATTTTTTAATGTTTATTCTTTAGTTTTCGGCGGACACAACATCTTTGTAAGTGCTGCTGAGGATCGAACCTGGGCTGCACACATGCCAGGTGAGCGCTCTACCGCTTGAGCCACATCCCCAGCCCTCAATGTAGTTTTAATTTGCATTTCTCTAATTGCTAGAGATGTTGAACATTTTTTTCATATATTTGTTGACTGATCATATTTCTTCTGTGAAGTGCCTGTTCAGTTCCTTTGCCCATTTATTCATTGGGTTTTTTATATATATAATATATAATATTTATATTTATATATATTTGGTGTTCAGTGTTTTGAGTTCTTTTTGTATATCCTGGAGATTAATGCTGTATCTGAGATGCTATTGTAGGGACAGATGAGGCTGGTTTATTATGTATCTTGGAGAACTTTTCTTCTGATCAGTGGTGAAGGTGATCCCCCTCTCACTGTCTTGACAAGGTCACAGTGAAATAAGTGCTGGCAAAGCTGCTCTCCCACTGTCTTGACAAGGTCACAATGAAAATGAATGCTGGCAAATCCTCACTGGTTGGAGGGAACTGAAACCATGAGACCCTTTTTTATGTAATTGGGACTTTTCATTTTCATGTTCATGTTCCTGACAGGAGGCATGAGTATGTTAAATGCCAAACCAAATTAAATTTCAGATGGCTAGAACATAACAGGTAGTTCATGCCTTGAAGGCTGTTCTACTACCCCTCAGCATATCAAGGACAAAGTAGAAAGCTGCTCTTCTATCTCAGCACACTGAGGACAAACCTGATAATGGACAACAATCATTCTCCAAAAGGTTACAAAAATTTTAGGCACCACATTGATTATATCAACTAGAACCCAAGCCCATATTTCCTGTCTTTTAGAAAACCTAATCATTATGTTCATTGTACAAAACCCACCATATGTAGTTTCATTCTTGATTAAGGAAAGTTATGTTATACACTTAGGAAAGTTAAGACATATAAGGATACATTCTTCTCGTTTCTATAAACCCTCTTTCACTTCACATAGGGATTTATGATGAGCATACTTAATATTGGCGGAAAGTGGACTGATGTTTAGAACTTACTTTTTATTGAGAAAGATTATAAAGATATAAGAACTAGTGCACCTTGACTGAGAAACAAAGAGAGAAAGCAGTTCAACCAGTTTTATGAGAATAAATTTAGGAATTAATTAAAGTAGCTTTGTAAGACATATTTTTAGAATAATGTTAGAAATATTATTCTATTTAGATTCTCAGGTTTAGAATTCTTAAATTTTTAGTTGTATGGGTTTCTGTTTTAAGAATTGTTTATAAACTTTAGGATATTTTAAGTGTAAGATTTAAGGGGACTTTTTTATATGGGAATTTTAGATTAGAAATAAAGTGCAAGTGTACTTTAAAACTTAACTGTTAATGATAGGTTAGGAGACTTAAAGTCTGGTTATGTAGTTTGGCATTAGTTAATAAGAAAATAGCATATCTTGGAGAAAATAGTACATCTTGTGAAAATCTGAAAAAATGTAAATTAGTGACGCATTTTATTAATGATTGATAACTAAAGGTCACATCCTGGAAAAATGTAAATTGATGTTATATTTTTCTATACCCCTAATTATGGTTAAGGAAATGTTATGTCTTAGCAAAGTTTTGAAATTGTATAATCAGTGACATATTCTGAGTCTATAATGATGAGAAAAATTGCAATAAAAGATGACCCAGAGAAAGCTGCATTAGAGCTCTCTCTCTGGAGATTGCTCTAACAGAACGACTCCTGTCTCATCTTTTTGCTGATGCCACTCATCCTTCAGGACTCCCTGGACCCCGCTAGGGCAGGACCCCGGCAGATCAGGTCTATTTGGGAGTACTCTATGACTCTTGTAAATGTATTTCTATCTCATTTCTGAAATGGGGAAACTTTCCTGTGACAATCGCATTGAAAATGTTCTTAATGTCTTTAGATTGTGTCTACATGTTCTCATCTATCCCAATGATTCTCTGTCCCGTCCAACGTGGGCAGCGAACCTAGATGGGAAGGAATGAAGGGACAAGAGACACGACTGCAAGACAGGGGTCTGATCAAGCTACAAACTTTTATTGTTCACACAGGGGTATTTATATGCTGGGGATGGGGAAGCTCTCTAATCAGCAATTGCTGGATGTGGGTGGGTATTTATATGCTGGGGATGGGGAAGCTCTCTAATCAGCAATTGATGGATGTGGGTGGTAAAACTGCCAGGTGCAAGACGTCTGATGATCCTGATAACCGCAGGATGTTCCAGGGAGATAGGTGGCTGCAGGATGCCTCCCAGGCAGGATGTCTCCCAGGGGGCTGTCAGGCTATTTTTTTGAAGGAGAATTTCCTTCTAGTCCCTGACAAGTTTTGATCTCTTGGTGTTGTCCAGAATATTTGTATATTCTGTAGCCCATCTACAGTCACTGGGGCTTTTCCACAAAGTACTCAGGAGTACACCATCCTCTCTCCCTGTCCAGGTGCATCTTAAGCACCCCAAGGTTTCCCTTTCTGGAGGAACTAATTTTATATCTGCCTTCTACTAAGGCACTTCTCCTACTGACTCTGTGTCCATTAAAATCAATCCCCATCATTAATGCATGGGTTTCCCCAAGTAAATTTTTTTAAAAGTCTTTATCTGTGGGCCACATCATACCCTTTGTTTTCACTGCCCCTTCCCTTGCTGGTGCCTGGGCTAGTGCTTTTGTATGTAATTTATTATTTCTTACATTCAAGGTTCTGACTTTGTGCATCTCTCTCTCTATTTTTTTTTAACAGTTGAGAAATAAGTTCCAGTGAGTTCCCTTAGTTATCCACCTTGCTGAGAAGCTGTCTTCCTGCTTTGTAAGTCCAATGTGGAGGGATTTCTTTGAGGTGCTTCTTTCCTCTAATCCACAATCTCTTCTCCCTCCTGAACATCATTTTTAAGGAAGATTCCAAAGTAAGCTTTTTTTTTTTTTTTTTTTTTTTGGTGGGGGGGATACTAGGGGTTGAACCCAGGGTGTTTTACTACAGGAATACATCACCAGTCCTTTAAAAAAATTTTTTTGACTTGTTAGTTAGGATATCACTAAATTACTGAAGCTGTCCTCAAATTTGTATCTGCCTTACCACCTAGGAGTTACTAGGATTAGAGGCATGCATCACCATTCCCTGTTCAAAGTAAAGTTTTAATAATGATCATGCTCATTTGTCCATTGAATTAGTTGTGTCTGACTAATACATGGTACTTGAAATTCATCCTAAATCCCATTTGAGGCATAGGTCATTTTCTTTTTTCTTTTCTTTTCTTTCTTTCTTTCTTTTTTAACATTAAGGCATCTTTTATTCCCATCCTAGTATATGCAGCAAATGTTTTAAATAAGAGCCAGCATTTATTCAAATGTTTTCTAATGTATTTGGCAGGTTTGTTTTTATATTCTCCTATTACACATATCATTGAAAGTTCTCATGATCAAACACCTGACACAAAGCAAGAGAAAAGTATAAATAGATACCAATTTATTAAAGGGAAACAATTCACCATTGAAATATAAAAAGGAACTACAAAGAGTTTCATAAAAAGTTTAAATACTGGTATTTAAATTTCTCTGAAGCAATTTATGCTTCAGTGATTAAGTAAAAGAAGAGATGAAGACTTTAAGATGGGAAACCTATAATTAATAACTACAGAATAACTGTATATGTAAAATTCTGCTGTATTGGGAAGACATTTGAAAAGGGCTCATAGCCCCTACAAGAAGATCATACAAATTAACACTGATTATTATTTCCCATATTTATCCATTTATAAAGCTTAATAGGCTTCATAAAGTATACTAAACAGTAACATTTTCACCTTTTATTAAGGCAAGTTTGTGAAAAAATGTAATACAAACAGATCTTTTCATGAACTTTCCACTGACAACATTTTTTAATGTAAGAAATGTACAAAAAACCCTTCATTTTATAAAACAGTCACCTCAATACCAGAAAATAGTTATTGAAAGATGTTGAACCTAGTTTACTTTTTAAAGGATGTTCTTTCCTTTTCTCAAATTCCGAGTGTTATTCATCATCCTTAGAGCCAGTTTTGCTTAAATGCTTCATGAAATCAACCCAGTTCCAGCCTGGAGGAAGTTCCCCTTTGTGATCTGTTTTGTCTGCCAGTTTATGTTTCTGGGCTTTAGAAAGTTGTTCTTTTTTTGTCTTTTTTCTTATTTGATGGAACTATATCAGGAGTTTCAACAGAGGTGATATTGCTTATAGATGTTGTAGAATTAATGGGATGATGATTCTCCATGAACTGCTCTTTATTGTCTTTGGCATATTCAAACAACGTATAGGTCATAGCAATTCCAAGATTCACTTCCACAGCTTCCTGTAACTTGGCTAATATGCTCTGCTTTACAGCTGATAATATGGTGGTGTTAAAAAAAAAGCATTCATAGATATAATTAGAGGTGTTTGGGAATATGTTTCTGTCCAGGAAATCTCTATTAAGAAGGCTTTGGTATCACCATTTTCACCCAATATTGAAATGAAACTGGACTTAATTCCCGGAAACTTTCATCTCCTTCATAAATAGAATATAATGCTTCTAGTTCCATTTCCTGGTCCTCATTGGTGCTCATCGAGCCGGTGCCTCCCAAGTGGACATGTTTGTGACAACTAAAAAAAAGCAAGGGCCTCATTTTTCTGAATTTTAAATGAAACTTCCCTGTTTTTCTTCCAGCATCAGCCTTACACTATTTAAATGAGTGTTGCTTTAAGATGTGTCTAAATATCTGAAACTAAATTCATTTGTAAAATATTCTCTGCTATTTCTGAATTTATCTTTTCCAATATAAGTGTAGGGGAAGAAAGTCAAGACTCCCTTTAATTCTGATGATATTTATTAAAATATACTTGGTATGGCTGATATAATAAATTAGCATATTTTTCAGTCTTATTAATATGAAGTCATCCTGACCAACAATATAGTGGATTTCTGTGGTGAGCCGTTCTAATAGACCGTGGCCGCCATTAGAAGATGGCGCCGGCTTCCACTGTGGCCTGTGATAAACAACTCCTTATATGGAGAATTGGCACGCAATCCCTTACCACCCTATGAGAAAGCTCCACGTGGCAGCTTCGCATTGGGGCTTGAGATGCTTTATTAAGGCTGGGAGGGGCATCCGAGAAGGAGAAGAAGAAATATCAAGGGCCTGAATAAACTGCTGAAAGAAGATTCCTGAGTTGCGTCTTCCTTGCGGGCAAGGGGTCGCGACAGATTTCTATGTGTGTTTGGTTTTCACTTTATACTTTGAAGAGTTTTTATTTCTTCAAAAAATTATTCATTCTTTGTCAGGTGCTTATCCACTGGCTGTGTAGTTAATGAATGGTGCTGTATGTGTAGAAGAAGGGGATGGAGCCAAGTTTCCATCAAAGGCTTTTCTCCCAGTAAATCAGCCAATGCTGAGGCCTCAGTAGACAGTGGGTGCCTGGTGTATGTCTCCTTGGTGATCAAGTGAACAGTGTGCTCAAGAAGAATCTCTAGAGCAGCGCTAGAGCCTGTGTGAGCTCTGAGGCTGCAGTGCATTGTATAGGCAGATTCTGCTTTGCATTCTCTCTTCTGATGCTGAAGTCTATGGATTACCTCATTCTGTATATTCTGTTGCTCCTGGGAGGAACTGCATTCTTTAATAAAGATTTTCTCCAGGGTGGAGGTAACAGCCAAACTAAAAATACAAAAAAATACAGCAAAGATTTAGTCTGAAATTCCTCCTATTGAATGATACCTTAGACCCTTTGCTGTTCATATGGATAAGGAACAGTATAGCACACGAGGGGATGTCAGCATCACCAGTCATTGGGAAAATACAAATCAGAACCACAGCATGATACAACATCACTCTCCACTAGATGGCTCCCATCAGGATGATATTGTGTGGTAGTGAGAATGCAGAGAGATTGTAACCTGTATGTATTGCTTATGGAAATACTAACTGGTGCCACCACTTTGGAAAGCAGTCTGGAATTTTTCCCAAAAGAGCTACCACATGGTTCAGAAATTCCTCTCCTGGTCATCTACCCAAGAGAGATGAAAACATGTGTCCACAGAGAAACTCCCACACAAATGTTAATAGCAGTATTATGCATGATTTCCAAGAAGTTTAAGCCATCTATGTCCAACAGTTATCTGGAAATAATTGTTAAACAATTACTGATATCACAGAAAAATTTTTATATTGATATGTGTAAAATACACATATGACTAATAATTGTCTTTATGTGAACATTAAACTGTAATTTAATGTTCTTAATTAAGAGATGAATCACATCTCTTAATTAAGAACATTAAATTACAGTTAAAATTACAACTGAGTAATACTGGTTTGATACTAATTTTTTTAATCTGAGAGTGACAAAAATCTAAATTTAGACAATGGTGATGATTGAACAACTATATAATTATATTATGGACATTGCATTTTACATATTAGAGAGATGGGCTTTATAGTATATAAATTATATCTCAATATAACTTTTGAAAATATTTTAAAATTGTTAATGAACCTTTATTCTATTTATTTATATGTGGTGCTGAGAACTGAACCCAGTGCCTCACATATGCTAGGCAAGTGCTCTACCACTAAGCCACAACACCAGCCCCTCAATATAACTTTTATAAACAATATGAAAGGGGTTCACTGTCACTATCCCTTTAAAGTGTGTCTATGCTCTGGAAGTCAGACTCTTAGATATAGATATAATTGGGTCTGCCATGGTTACTATCTTTGATTGTCATAGGCAGTCGTGGGAAGATCAGTTTCATAAGAAGCCAAGGGGAGGTTTTTGTCTCAGTGTCCTGTGTATCTGGAGCACTGTGTAAGCATTCATGCTGACATCCCACGTTGGACAGTAATAATGACCCTCGTCCTTAGGGAGTAAGAAACTGATGTGACTACATTTTAAAAAATAAATAAATAACAGCAGCTTCTATCTCAAGGCCTGTCCTAAGGAAGGGGGTGTGACCCTTGTCCTTGGAAAAACCCACAGAGCACTCCTAAGCACATACCCGCCCTGCTGAGTTGTTTGTCTGTAAATAACCTGAGAGGTCTGAGGAGCCAGGTGTCCCTGACTCAGTTAGGCTAGGTGAGGACCTATAGCAACCCCCCTAACAACCTCCAATCAGCATGAGACATGGAAAATACCTGGAATGCCAGATGACCCCCAAGTAGTTTATGGTGGTTGATAACATGTTGGGAAACCATGTAGTTTAGCACGAACACCCCTCGTAGCCTAAACCAATCAGTTCACACAAATCCCCCTCTTGTACTAACCAATCATCCCTACCCAAATTGTTCCTGCCATTGAATGTGCTAATCAATGTTAAGAGTTGTTGTTTGATTTTCTCGCGCTGTGGAATGATTTGCTGTGTGATGTTGTCTTGCATAGAGTATCCCCCCAAAACCTACAAAATCTCACTGAACAAAGGACCGGGACTCACTCCCTGGGACCACTGTGTTGGGAATGGTTGTGAGTCCAGGCTCGAGCTTGCAATAAAGACTCTTGTGTGATTGCATTGGATTCAGCTACTGGAGGTCTACTGGGGTCCACGAATCTGGCATAACAGGAGCAGGTCTGAGATTGTGGGGTAGGCTGTGTTCCCAATGTACTGAGAACCCCAATTTGGGGAACAGCACCATGAATTTCCTGGTACCAGTTTGTATCATAGATACTAACACTGTTGCTGTTTCCAGTGCAGATAGGGGCGACACTGTCCTACAGACTCTGATACTGGGGTTTCCTGGCTCAGCTCAGATTGCCCAGGGGGTGCTGAAAGAAGATGCAGAAATACACAGAAATGAGTCTGGTTATTGCCTGTATGATATTTCCCAAATGAAAGGAAAAAAAATCAACCCTGGAGGACCTCCATGATATCTTCTGCTTTTCAAAGTCAGTCACCTGAGCAGAGTGAAAAGGAAGAAGAGAGGAGTGTAGGCCATGGTAGAGGTTCCTGCAGAACTCTGATTCCTGAGGACCCGCAGCTGTTATCAGAGCTGCCAATGTCTCCTGTACTTATTTCCCCACTAAAGGAGTCTGGGGCCTTCCATGAAAATTATGCTGCTCCCTCTGGATGGCTTCCCACACCCAGAGCTCTGAGTCCTTTCTGCTTGGGGCTAGGCAGAACCTGTCATGAGCCTCCCAGGGCTGAGATTCAACAGTTGGTTTGTTCTGAAGAACTCTGTCTTTCAGGCCATCTGGATGGAGGAGGTGACTGATTTCCAGCTGGGCAGGCTCACAATGTCCTCTGCTGCCTTAGGGACAGATCTTTTCAGATGTTAGATGCACCCCAGTGGACCCTGGAGAGAGACTCTCTTCCCTGCTTTTCTGCAACTATACCCTCCTCAAAGAAAGGAACCATTTCACCACCCTTGAACCTCCTTCACAAGCTGCAGACCCTTATACTTGGCTAAATGCTGATTTTAGTGATGTGCCCCCACCCCAAGCATTTTATAATTCTGGCCTTTCTTTCCACTGTGGACTTGTTCTGGAATCAACACACCAAAGACAAAGGAAAGTGATTGACCAGCAAAAAGCTTTTAGCTGGGAAGGACTGGAACCTGGATTTCCCTTATCCTTTGCCCCATTTTTTACCATGACAGGTGGATATTCCTTCCCTTAGCCCTCCTCCATCCCCTTTTCTCATAAAGGATGGGAAACATGAAGTTATTCAAAGATTGACCCTCACTATAAGTGAATGAGTTTGGTTTGTCTTGTAGTGGTTTAGCTCTAAGGTATACTAGGGATATCCAGACCTTCTTGAATACAGGTTAATATCCTCAGCCTAAAATAGTACTAAAATGCTGATTATGTCTAAATGTTGGTGTCACTTTGGCAAATAGAACTGGAATGCACGGATAAGCAGAATCTGAAGAGAAAACAAAAGGAAGAATTCCAGGTACAGTGCACTCTTCTATATGTGCAGCTGGGTTAAAACAGATTGGGAGGGAGAAATAATGGATATTTTACATCTTCCTCTAGACCTGGTCTAGACTAAGGTTTGTGAGCAAATCTGGTTCACAGCAAAGATTCCAATTCAGTTTTGTTGTTGTTCTTAATGAGTTGAAATTAACATAAAACTAACCATTTTAAGGTATGTAAATCAGGGTGATTCATGATGTTGGGCAATTACTTATCTCTTCCTAGTCCTAAAACTCTTGCATCAACTAGAGTGGAAAGTACACACTCACTGTGTTAGCCAGTTTTTTTTTTTTTTGTGGTTGTTGATGTTGTTGCTGCTGTCTTGACAAAATATTTGAGAAAAACCAAGATACAGAAAGAAAAGGTTTATTTTGGCTCACAGTTTCATGTATGATCACTTGGTTCCATTCTGTATGAGCCAATGGCAAGGCAGGACATTATGGCAGGGAGCAATGCTGCTCATCTTTTGGTGGCCAGGAAGGAGAGAGAGAGAGAGAGAGAGAGAGAGAGAGAGAGAGAGAGAGAGAGAGAGAGAGAGAGAGAGAGAGAGAGAGAAAAGAACTTTTATAAAATAAAACCCCTCTCCCCAAATCCTTTAATCCACAAATCTATAAATGGATTAATTTATTGATTAGGTCAGAGTCTCATGATTCACTCGTCTCCCAGTGGTCCCACATCTGAACACTGCTGGGATGGAGACTGAGCCTTCAACATATGAGCTTTTGGGGGACATTTAAAATACAAAACACTATACCCATTAAGAAATATTTCTTCACTTCCCCTCTCTTCAGCCCTTGGTAATCATCAATCTAATTTCTGTCTCTGTATTTACCTATCCTTGATAGTTCATTTAGCCTAATTTCCTCCTGGTTCATCTATATAGGAAGGTTTTATTGCTAAATTGTATTCCACTATATGCACACATCACATTTTGTTTATCTATTAACTGATAAGCATTTGGGTTCTTGATTCTTTTTTGGCTATTGTACTATTAATCCACAAATATGAGCATACAATTTAAAAATGTTTGCTTTTGGCTATGAGGATTGAATATGGGGTACTTTATATTGAGCTACATCCTTAATTCTTTTTATTTTTTATTTTGAGATAGGTGTTAGGTAATAGATAGCAATGAGCAGTGAAATGAAGGCAAGTTTACAAGTGTTCTTTAAATTACTTTAAGGTCTTCTTTATACTTCCAAAGTAGGTGAGAAAGCAAAGGATGATAGTAAATTTGTAGAACATAAACAAAAGCAAAGGAGCTAATGTGAAAATACATCAAAAGAAAAGGATTAATGAGACTAACTCTTGACAGGGTCCATGTGAAATTAGGAATTATAGCCATAAGTGTCTCTATCTGTCTGGGAAGAGAGATTCCTTTAGTAGTACAAGCACACTAAGGTAACTTCTGAACAGCTAGTGACCCCAGTGTTAAATTAACATGGGATTGACTTACAGATGAAGCACCCCTGCCCACCAATAGCATGGCCACCATGACAGTTCCTGAGAGTACCAACTAGAGTCAAAAACTCCTGATTGGCAAAGAGTACAGAATGTGGTCCCCAGTTCTCCTGATAAATATGAAAGAGTAATAAATTTGGAGACAGCGTTGTCTCCTTTGTTATTCTCTGCTCAGAGATGGCCCACTCTCTCTTGAGGGTGCTCTCTGTTTAAGCCTCACTTTGCTTTCACCTCACTTTCACTTATAATAATGTTCTCTTGCATGACTTTTGGTGTCTGACTTTAAATTTTCTTTCATCAGAACACAAGAACTGAGGTTTGGAGCTTCAGCTCATTGCTTTTCTGTGACACAGGGTTTTGTTAAGTTGTTGAGGCTTGCCTCAAATTTTGATCCTCCCACCTTAATTTCCTAATCCCCAAGATTATAGGCATGCATCACCATCACTGGCTGTGTATACATTTTTTTTATTTGAGGGTATATTTCCAATTCTTGAGAATTGTACCTAGAGTGGTAATGTTGATTCACATTGTAATTCTGTTAATTTTTTGAAGAAGTGCCATTTATTTTCTAATTTGGGTAAAGCATTTTACATGGACAACTGCCAAGTTTGGAGGTTCCAACTTCTTTACATCTTTGCTAAAACTTGGTATGTTTCTTGTTTTTTTTAAAAAAAATTTATAGCCAAACTAATGGGAATGACATGGTACATAATTATGGTTTGAACTGCATTTCCCTTATTACTGATTATTTTGAGAACTTTTTCATGTCTTTCTTTGTCATTGTACATCTTGTTTAAGAAAATTCTGTTCAAATACTTTGCTAATTTTTGTTGTGTGTCTTCCCTTTGGTTGCTCAGTTGTAAGAGTTACTTGAATGTTCTAGATATTAGAGCCTTCTTAGATAGGTAATTTGCATATATTTCTCCCATTCCTATATTGATTTTTCATTTTGTTGGCCATATCTGTTGATGTGAGCATATTTTTGTTGTTGTTGTTTTAATTCTAATCAAGTCATATTTAAATTTTTTCCTTTGTTATGTTTTTTTCTTTTGGTCACATCCAACAATCCATTTATATACCTCTTTCTTAAAATTTATCCCTATAATTTAATTCTAAGGGTTAATTTATAGTTTTCAATGTTGTATTTAGGTCTTTAATCTGTTTTGAGTTAATCTTTAAAAATGGTGTTGAAGTGGCACCCCCTTTCTCTACAGAAAAGCCCTCTTCACCATGGCTGATTTTAAGACTGTCATCAAAGGAGTCTCTGCGAAAGAGTCCAATGTAGATAAACTTCCTGTTTTCATGTCACCCTGTTTACTTGGCCACTGGCCGAGAAGATACCAGCACTCCAGGTGCTGGACACCCCCTTACTAGTTTTCACAAAATATCAAGTATAGTACTTTGAAGAAATGTGCAAACAAGGTCTCTGGCCTTGAGCTGGGCTTCACAGAGATGTCTACATTTTTAAGGTAAGTTACAATTGGGCTCCATGGTAACAGCTGGCAGGGGGAGGAAAGAAAGGGGAGAAGAAGCTCTCCCCTTCTCAGGTGTTGTCCTTGAAGAGTTAACTTGCCCAGAACAGTGAAAGAAAAATCTGCTTTTATGTGAACTTCTGCAGTCTGTGAACTTCTGAGCCCCTCCCCTTACACACTGGGTATAAA
Source organism: Marmota monax (assembly GCF_021218885.2). Taxonomy (NCBI): domain Eukaryota; kingdom Metazoa; phylum Chordata; class Mammalia; order Rodentia; family Sciuridae; genus Marmota; species Marmota monax. The sequence goes on along the minus strand of NW_026694289.1, from coordinate 180,605 downwards.
AATTCTGAAACTCCCTGAACCCCGAGGATTGATTGATTACAGCAAAGGCTGTACCCTCTGAACCTGGCTGCAGCCAAATAAAACTATTTCCTGCTATCTTCGGTGCCTTGCCTGTCCCTACAGCAGTGTGAGGCAGGGGTCTAAATTTATTCATTTTTTGTGTGGAAATTGTTTCAACCATATTTCATAAAGGGCCAATAAAATATTTTTTTAATTATCATACATATATGGTGACATTATTCAAAATCAATTGACTACAGATGTGTGGACTTAATGACATGTCTGTCCGTATGCTTGTATCACACCCTTGATTAGTGTAGTTTTATAGTATAATTTGGAATTGTGAAGTACAAATTGTCAGACTTTTTTTTCTTTTGTAAGATGATTTTGACAATTGTTTTTTTTGATTTTTGTTTTTGTTTTTTCAATCTCATACCATTTTTGTGGTCAATTTTTAAATTGGTGCACAAAAATGGAAGAATTAGAAGAACAACAAAACAGAGTTTGATGGGGATTATATTAAATCTCTTTGCTGCTTTTAGAGTATTTCCATGCTTAACCACACTAAGCTAATAATACATGAATAGAGGCTGTCTTTCCATTTATTTAGGTCATATTCACAAATACTTTGCAGTTTTCACAATATGGGTTACTAATTTCTTACTCAATCTGGGTTCTTTGGAGAAGCCAGGAGAAATACCTCTCAGATAAGCTTCTTGCCCTAGCAAAAGATGAAGGTCCTTTAAGAGTAAAAGGAGGGCTGGAGATATAGCTCAGTTGTTACAGTGCTTGCCTCTCATGCACAAGGCCCTGGGTGGAAAAAAAGAGTAAAGGGAGAAAGGGGAGGGTTTTAGTTAAGGAGTAGGAATACTATTAATAATATAATAATATAATTTTTAAATTATTATACATATATGACTTCTTGGGGAGGGAGTTAGGTCTAGCCTAGAGCTGAGTGGTCACTTTTTTGATCCTTAATGGGCTTTTAAGATTAATGCTCTCTTTTTTGTCAAAGTTAAACCTGTAGTCTGAGTTTTCTGATATGTGGCAAAACTGTGTTTGCTGTAATCTGAACCATGTGATTGGAAGATAGCCATTTTGACCCCTATACGGTAGGCATTAAGACTGTTCTCAGTCTTAATGCCTACAGTATAGTGGGTGATCCAATCTTAACTACAGAACTTTCATTTTCCCTATCTAATTTTAAATTAGTCAATCATATAGATTGTAATCCCAAACTTCTCCTATCAGAGCAAGGGCAGTACTGTGTTAGGGTTAAAGACTTGGGCAGACTTCCTACCCAGTGTGCTTGCTTGCCAGATTTTTTTTTGTAGCACACCCTTCTGAGAAGTAAAGTTTGCTTTACCAAGTGACTTCTGAGTACTATCTGCTTTCTTTGTGGCACCCTGATATTTCTAACAGGCTGGTTCCAATCAGAGTCAGAAGCAGATCAGACTAACAGAAGGCTGGTGGGTGGGAATTTTAGTAGGGCCATATATTACAAAGAGATGGTAGTGAGTCTGGGGTGAATAACAGATCCACAAACTGTCCTTTTCGGCTGAACATAGTTTTGCCTGATTCCAGCAGCTTCCCAGGTCCCAGATGTTTGCATAACTGGCTAGGTGGGTGTCTGCTCTGGAACAAAATACTGGCTAGCCAAGTGGATTTTTTTTCAGGATTTGAGAAGGTATTTGCCTGGTGACATATATCTATCACTTCTTTGGTTAAGTTTATTCCTTAGCATTGGGGATGCTATTTTATATTAAAATTGAGACAGAGATACCAGACTGGATTATAAAATAAAATTATAAAAATATTATGATAAAAAAATCAGTGCCTGGGGAAAGGGTTAATTTCTCCCTTTCCCCTCTGCTGGTCTCTCTTCTGGGAACCTAATTAACCAGGAGTCCCTATCTATTGGGTTACAAATGGCTATATTTTGGAAGCCTTAGGACTCTCTTTTGATATGTAAACAATTCTGTGACAGGCCAGCAATAAACAGATACCTGTGAAGTTTCTTCTTACTTTGTAAACCTTCTAGGAATGTATTTACATAACTTAATTGCTAGTATAAATTTTAGGTCACTATGCTAATCAACTGCTGTCTAAAGTATAACCTTGTAGGCTTAGTTCCTAGCTCTTAGGAAGATAAACCCAAGTCATCTGAGTTACTGCTGCCTGAGGGAAAGGACACTTCATGATAATGATCTCAAGTATTTTACTGTCTTTGTTCTTCACCTTTGAGCTACTGGTCAAAAATTTCTGTACATGGTCCTTGGTCTTGAAGGTCAAGAATTCTACCCCACCAATGATATATATAATTCTACCCCACCAAGGAATTTGTCTAAGGTCTTCAACATCACCTATGGATTACCTGTTTCTCATTTTTTTCCCCTTTGTATGTTTGGTCAATCTCTTATTTCTTTTTTCATGAGTTGGCTTGATTATTTGCAGTGTTAATGGGTAACTTTTGATGGTTTTGACAAACACTTTGAGGATGAAGCTATTTAAATCAAAGGAGCTCCGAGTCAATTAAGACAACTGGTAGAAATGACAATTTTCCAAGAGTTGTCAACCTTGTTTAAAGAGTAGCCACACTTCCTGTATTATTGTTTTTGTTTTTAGTTTATTTTTTTCTCAAGATTTGTTAGTATGTTTTTTTATACATAAGCCTACCCAATAATATATTACCTGGGCTGGGGATGTGGCTCAAGTGGTAGCGCACTTGCCTGGCATGTGTGCGGCCCGGGTTCGATCCTCAGCACCACATACAAACAAAGATGTTGTCTCTGCCGAAAACTAAAATGTAAATAAAATATTTAAAAAAAAAAAATAATAATAATATATTACCATTCCATCCCTAATTCACAAAATTATACCTACAATTTCATGTATGATGCTTTTCCTTCAACCATAAATTTAGAGATCTTTTTGTGTCTTTCTACACTGTTTTATTTTTAAAGATGTATAAAATTCACTTAATTAGATTGACCATTCTAACCTAAAGAATACTTATCTCTAAGGTTAGTAACATGTGACTCTACTTCCAAAGACATTTTTCCCCCAAGATTTCAAAAATAAATTACTTCAATATTCATTCTGAAATTTACAATATATTTCTTCTTTTATATTTTATTTAGAGACAGAAACTTGCTGAATTGCTTATGGCCTTGCTAAGTTGCTGAGGCTGGCTTTGAACTTATGATCCTCCTGCTTCAGCCTTCCATGCTGTTGGGATTACAGGTATGTGCCTCTGTGCCTGGTTCCAACAATTATTATTGTACTGCAATCTAGGTCTCCCTTTTTTTTTATAATAGTGTTTGCTTTATATGTTTTGGTTATTCAATGTTGAGTACGTACACTTACAATTTTTTTTTAATATTTATTTTTTAGTTTTCAGTGGACACGATATCTTTTGTTTGTATGTGGTGCTGAGGATCGAACCTGAGCCGCACGCATGCCAAGCAAGCGCGCTACCGCTTGAGCCACATCCCCAGCCCAACTTACAATTTTTATCTTGCTGAATTGACACCCTTTATCATAATATAGTGGTGATTTTATCTGCTTTTACAGTTTTTTAACTTAATTATATTTTATCTGATGTAAGTAGAGCTATTCTTATGCTCATTTGGTTTCTTGAGAGGTGGTGGCTCCAATTCTCATAATGACAGCCTCTTTCTGATGCTCCAAGGAGATATTTGAATGATGCTCTGACCAGATCACCAGGCCATTAAGACCCCTGCTGAAGACACAGGTTGTGGTGATAGATTACACAAGGTTAAGGCCAAAGGCCACAGGATACCTAATATTAGAGAGAAAGTTACACCCTGTGATATTCAGGGGCCACTAAACATGATCTCCAAAACTGGTCAACAGTGTGAGTGAGGTGGGTGAGGGAGAGAGGTCATGAGGAAGGAGTCTCAAATAACTATCTTGTGAATACAACTGGGAAACACTGCTTCAAAAACCACTGGATAGATGTTCATTAGACTGCCACACTTTTCCCAGAAAAAGTTCACTGAAAACCTAGAAAGAGTCAGAATTAGTAGCAATATTTTAAGAGAAGAAGGACCAGGGTCAGTTGGTAATGTGGATGACAGTTGTAGAAGAGTCTTACATCAATGAGGACTCTGTTTCTTACACCCCAAAGCAGAATCTACTCATTTCAGAATCAATTCTGCTGAAATACTTGTTATGGAGCAAATAAATCCTCATACTAAATTGTCTGTCCTCAGAAAACATATTTTAGCATTACTAGAGTTGAAGACACATAGTTTTACAACCCTACTCTGCATCAGGCTTGATAATCTAAGTGATGCTGTTTAACATATTCAATTTAGTGACTTGAACCCATGTAGCCTAAATTCTCATAGGGTTTGTCCAAGTGTGTGATGGGTACTGTTCTCCAGGCTCATTTCCACCCCCTTCTGAAGGCCAGGAAAGCATTTGTTTTGGGGACCATTCTGAACAGGGAGAAAGAAAGTTAAACAGGTCAGAGTGAGAGCTGGTTCTCTTCCCTGTGGTTTATATTAGATCCATGGAAAATTGCTTCCCTGAGAAATGTTTCTGCTCATGTCTAGAAGAGTAACATCTCTAAGCTTTACACAGATAAATGTATATAAGTGGTGACAACTTTCATAAGATGTTTAACAAAAGTTTCTTCCCTGATGGTCTATGAGCTAAACACATCCACCAAACTTCCTTGAGCAGTATATGCAATGACGACAGACTACAGATCCCTAGTCAGTCAGCTCCAGCCATGAGGACAGTCACCTGCTAGGGGCTCAAATGGATATCTAAATATTATGGAAGATTAAGGACACTGCAGCTGATCTATAATCAAAGATCCCAACACACCTAAGGGTCTAGGGTTTCTATGAGACTTAACATAATCCCATTACCACATGGCCAGTAAAAATTGCCCCAAACTGAGGCAGATGTCTCCCTTTCCCAGAACAATTCAGCAGGCCCATGCTCCCTAAAATCCCTACTCAGGAGAGAAAATTGTCCTCATTGTCACCATTTGCTAATTTAAAAAAATCACAAAATATGGAGGTGTTGGCAGCAAACAAGGTTTATTGATGATCTTTATAAGAATAGACTCAGCAAGGTTCCATAGCTCTTCTACCTGTTTATGAACTTAGTGAAAAGGAGATATGTGTGGAAGTTTTACTCTGGAAGAAATAACCTCAACATTCTCTATCAAAGAATAAATGGGTAAGAGGCCATGTGAAGAAGAGTTATGTGGAGGAGAACTCTCTAGCTACTCAAGATAGATGCATGATCAAGACTGGATTCATTGCTCATAGCACTTGAAGAACTTGGGGAAAGTGGAGATTCCTGGGAGAGGCATAGACAATTGATCAGGTTATTGTCAGGTCAGGTAAGTCTGAGGGAGACATAGGAGTCACCCAAAGACTCTGTTGCTTCTACTATTTGAAACTGGTATAAAGGCCTGCATTGTACTATGGGATGAAAAGAGGAGCAGTGAAGGTGCCCCTATGAGCCATTTCCCTTAAATCCCATTCAGTCAGTTACTTGTGCAGAGAGAAGTGTGAGGAAGAGAGACCAAGCCAGTGCAGGGTGTCCCTATAGTTGACTTCCTAAGCCCCAAAGTGGGGACATAGCTCCCTGAATTCCTCTGATCTTTGTACAATACTTGTGTGGTGGAACCTCTTTATTTAAATATATACCCATCATTGAGTGTCTGAGATTCACTGAAGTCCTGGAATGAGCAGCAGATCCCATTGATGTGCAGAAGGAAGACTGTTACTGCAGGGCCTGACTCAGTAGGGGATGGATCCTGAGGCTGGGGGTTCCAGTACTTAGTGGAGGTCACAGACACAGTATCATGTCATAGTGGAGGAGACTCGATTTATTTGCTCAATATCCCTGGAGCCATAGAGACCTACTTCTTCAGCCTCAGGATAGAAGGACAATTCCCAGAAACAGGTTGGAACTAGAAGGTGCAGAGGAAGGTGACCTTATTCTTAGGATTGGTCTAGTGGACTCAGAGACAGACCAGAAGCTTCCAGAACACATATGTCTCTGAGGCAGACCTAAAACCTGGATTTGGCATTAAGGGATGGCCAGCCTCCCATTATCTCAACCATCATTTCCCTGGAGGGAACCTGAACCATAAGAACTGATTTGTGCCATGGTGGGTAGGATCTGAGTGAGAAAATATTAGCCAAAGATCAAATTATTATTTTTAACTGAGAAAAATAGTGAGAGATTTTCATATCTACAAGTCCTGTACAACAGGTACCAGCTGAATGACTGACAACAGATTCACTGAAGTCCTAGTAGTTATGCCCTGAGCTAGATGTGAGCACATTGACCAGCAGCAGTTATCACATCAGACCAGGTACACACAGGGGATATTTTAGTTTGACTTTCTTGTGAGCCTAGAGTACTGTGTGTTATAGCCACCATCCCATATACTGCAGTAAAACTCAGCCTCATCCTCAGGCTATGGCCCAGAGATGTGCAGAACACCTGCATTGGATGAAGTATCTTTGGATCCAGAAAAGCAGTCAGACCCTAGAGCCATGGTGTTTTTCTAATTCTGAGCAGTAGTGCAGGAGATATCCGGGAGGGCTCCCTGGCTTCCGCTGGTACCAGTATATGTAGAATCCACTAGCACTAAAGCCACTCCTCATGGTACAGGTAAATCTGGCAGATGCTCCAGGGGATGCAGAGAACAAGGATAGCTGAGTCAACATAGGCTGGGAGAGTGAACCGGAAAACATAAAGACACATGGATGATGGGGACAGGGATCAGAGTTAAACTGGTTGGTTATCTGAGCCAGTTACTGACACAGTCTTGGGGTATGTCCCATTTCTCTGACAAATGTTCCTACCTCCGTAGAGAGAAACACAAGGGGAAGGAGTCCAGGCTATAATGTATACAGCTCACTAAGGCCCAAGAGCAGGGTCGGCTGGTCACTTTTATTTTGTCTTCACTCTCCTAAAATAGGAAGGACTGGTCATGAAAATTTTATTCTCTATTGGTGATCTCTGCTCCACTCTGAGCACCAGCTACAGTCTGAGCTTGATTCCTTAGTCAGTGGCGGCAGAGGGTGTAGACTCAGATTTTGATGCAGGAGAGACACTAGGAAGGAAGAAGCTGCTGGGACCTTTCATAGACCTGGGAGCAGGAGACTCTGGCCCAGAGAGACACAGATGTTGAGTCCCAACTAGCAAACACAGGCCAGTTTTCCAGCCTAGCAGTTAGAGGGATGACTCAATAGTGGGTACCTACTGTGGAGACTCTGGGAAGACCCACAGCACCTGCTGCTATACACTGTTCAAACATCAGTCTCAGTGGAAAACACATTGGCTGGATAACCTGGCACTGTCAGTTTGTAGATTTCCATGGGCAACACCCCACTGATTGATCACTCAGTAGCTGATGTTAGTAAATAACTTTGGCTACAGAGAAATTCCTAGACTCCTAGAGGCTCAAATGTATAGAATAAGATCTTTGTAACATATGAAGAGACTGCAGGGAGGTGAGAATGCAGAGGGCTCTGGAACCCAGAACTGAATAGCTCCTTCTATAGGGGCCAGGAAGTAGGGAACTGTGATCTGGGTCTGCATGAAGAGTGAGTTACAGAATCAGGATAAAGAGAGAATGCTGCATTCTTTTTTGTTGTTGTTGTTATTGTTGTTGTTCTACTTAGTTGTACATGACAGCAGAATGCATTTCAATTCAGTGAACACAAATGGGGTGCAACATTTCAATTCTCTGGTTGTACACATGTAGAGAAGCACCATTTGTGCAATCATACATGTACATAGGTTAATGAAGTCCACCTCATTCCACCATCTTTCCTATCCACATAACTCCTCTTCACTTTCCCATTTGCCCAACTCAAAGTTCCTCCATTCTTCCTAGGATGCTACATTCTTATTGAAGGTGCAATGTTCTCAGATGTATCAGTTTTTAAAATTATTCAGAGATATCAAACAGTGTGGGGTGCTGGACAATGGCAGACCACTCACAGTTCTGATGTCCTAGTTGTAGAATGATTATGTTGCCATTTCACCCTGTGCTTGTCCAGCTAGCTGCTTTCCTGACACAGAGGACTATGGATGGATAAGTGAGCCCAGCTCAAGCATGGGATCCTGAAAGATAAGTTAAATATCTACTCTCAAGGCACTTCCCCAAATAGCAAAGGGTCATTTCAAGGAGCAGATGAATGAATATCCCATTGACTGTGGCTGTGCCATTTCAACATGATTGAGACATGATCCTTTGAAAAAGGGTTTTGTTTGCTTGTGCATAAGAGCAATGAGATTTTTTTTTAAAATCTCATCTCACCAAAATAGCACAAAGACTAGAAACTCAACTGTCATTTAAACCACTAATCAAGCAAGTAAAGAAAAAAATCTGTCATTTTAGAATCATAATTTAAGTGCAGAAATACCTTCATTGTTTATATATATTTCAATTCAAAGTAAGAATTGGATTCAGTTTGAACAAGGAGCTGTTGTGTCAGTTGTTGTTGTACCAGTTTGAGAGCTATTGTATCAGTATGAGACCAACCTCACTTCATTCAACCAAAGTTTCACACTGTGGTCATTGCATTTTCAAAGTTTTCTCATTAATTAATTTTTCTATACAACTGTTTGCATGACAAAAGTAATCTGCACTTCTCTCTTTTGCATTGAATGTTTAAATCTTAAATTTGAGTAGTACACTTCAAGTTTTGGGAACATGTGGGAGTTTATAATAAAAGATTCAGAAACTGTGGAGCTTGGCTTCTGTGCTGGCCTCTGCAGCCCTGTATTCCTGGGAGAAAATGGAGCCAGAAACTTAAATGGAGGGGCAGCCCTAACCCCTCTAACCAAGTTCCTGTCGCTTCTGCTGCCAGGAACTTGCTTTCTTGCTGGACTTAGTGCGTTCAAGCGCCCAGTGGTCTGGGCTGCAAGTGGGATGGTTGTTGAGGCCCAAGTGCTCTGAGTGAAGAAAACTGGGGTGCCTTGAAGGACCCTCCGCACCCCCCCCCCAAGCAAAAAGCCCCGAGTGTTGAGCAGTTGTCACCAGTGATTGAAGGTGGACACCTGTGGTCACAGACGTGAGGCACATTTTATGAACTGATCCAGGCCAATGTGCAATGCCAACATGTCTGTGTCTACTGATGGTGCTGTAAGCACCTCACGGATTCCAGCTTCAGAACAAGAGACCCTGATTAGACCAAAGCCATTGCTTTTGAAGTTGTTAAAGTCTGTTGGTGCACAAAAAGACACTTACACTATGAAAGAGGTTATATTTTATCTTGGCCAGTATATTATGATTAAACTATTATATGATGAGAAGCAACAACATATTGTATATTGTGCAAATGATCTTCTAGGAGATTTGTTTGGAGTGCCAAGCTTCTCTGTGAAGGAGCACAGGAGAATATATACAATGATCTACAAAAATTTGGTGGTAGCCAATCAGCAGGAACCATCAGATTCCAGCACATTAGTGAGTGAGAACAGGTGTCACCTTGAAGGTGGGAGTGATCAGAAGGACCTTGTGCAAGAACTACAAGAAGAGAAGCCTTCATCTTCCTGTTTGGTTTCTAGACCATCTACCTCATCTAGAAGGAGAGCAATTAGTGAGACAGAAGAAAATTCAAATGAATTTTATGGTGAACGATGAAAGTGCCACAAATATGATAGTATTTCCCTTTCCTTTGATGAAAGCCTGGCTCTGTGTGTAATAAGGGAAATATATTGTGAAAAAAGCAGTAGCAGTGAATCAATAGAGACTCCATCAAATCTGGATATTGAAGATGGTGTGAGTGAAAATTCCAGTAATTGGTTGGATCAGGACTCAGTTTCAGATCAATTTAGTGTAGGATTTGAAGTTGAATCTCTTGATTCAGAGGAAATAGCCTTAGTGAAGAAGGACAAGAACTCTCAGATGAAGATGATGAGGTATATGGAGTTATTGTGTATCAGGCAGGGGAAAGTGATATGGATTCATTTGAAGAAGATCCTGAAATTTCCTTAGCTGACTATTGGAAGTGTACTTCATGCAATGAAATGAATCCTCCCTTTCCACCACATTGCAATAGATGTTGGAACCTTCATGAGAACTGGCTTGGATGTGCCTGATGGTTAAAAAAAAAAAAAAAAAAAAAAAAAAAAAAAAAACTATAGCAAATGATTCCAAAGAATCATGTTTTGAGGAAAATGATAAGATCACACAAGCCTCCCAGTCACAAGAAAGTGAGGACTATTCTCAGCCATCAACTTCAAATAGCATTATTTATAGCACTCAAGAAGATGTCAAAGAGTTTGAGAAGGAAGAAACACAAGACAAAGAAGAAAGTATGGAATCTAGTTTCCCCCTTAATGCCATTGAACCTTGTGTGATTTGCCAAGGTCAATCTAATGGTTGCATTGTTCATGGTAATACAGGACATCTTATGTCATGCTTCACATGTGCAAAGAAGCTGAAGAAAAGGAATAAGCCCTGTCCAGTGTGCAGACAACCAATTCAAATGATTGTGTTAACTTATTTCAACTAGCTGCCTTGTCATAAAAGTAGAATTATATATTTCTAGTTATAACCCTAAATATTTTGAGCTTATGGATTTTATTTTTATTTACATTTATAAGGGCAAGAAACCCAAACTAGCTTCCTCTAGATTTCTTTGTAATGGTAATTTACCTACCTTGGGAGGAAAAGTAGTTAGTATGTATTCCCTTTTAGGAAAGTTTCCCCTTCTGTTTATATTTTATATTTGGGTTTTATCCAATTTACATTGGATATATAGCTCATTCTTTACCCTCACCCATCATTTTAAATATTTTCAACTCTCTTAAGTGAGAAGTACCTAATTTTCTTTTCTTTTTTTTTAAATATAAGGCATTTAAATGTAACTTACTTAGTACTTTTCATGTAAGGAGAAAAATATGTATAAGAAACATAATATTTAAATTTTAGATACTCTGTGCTGGATGTGGTGATCCACACCTGTAATCCCAGTAACTGAGGCTGAGGCAGAAGGATTGCAAGTTCAAGGCCAGCCTCACCAACTTATTAAGATCCTGTTTCAAAATTAAAAATAAAAAGGGCTGGGGATATAGCTAGGTGGTTAAGTGCCCCTGGGTTCAGTCCCTGGTACCAAAAAATAATTTTAGATACTCTGAAAGTTTCTGATCTTTTTCATAAGTTCTTTCAAAGTTGATAGTTATATTTGGTGCTATGTAAATAAAAATGAACTCATTCTGCAGCCTCTGTTATATGTAGTAAGATGTAGATAGTAATGAGGTCAGTAAAATGTGGAGTTGTGAGAAAATTGTATTGTTTCCTATAAGCTGAAAAGTGATTCTAAGACACTTTGAAACACCTTTTTTGGACTAGGTTATGTGGTTCTTAATAGATTCCTAAGTTTCAGAATTTGGCTTAAGGCTTGTTTTAGAAACCAGTGAATTCAGAAGTTTGGTAAACAACTGTTTATTAAAACTAGTTGGAAAGGTTGTAACTTCTCTTTGAATCATCCAGAAATTGTGCATCACTTTTCTTCAAGAAAGACAGGGTCAGGGGCTGGGTGGGGTTGTGACTCAGTGGTAGAGCACTTGCCTAGTAGGTGGGAGGCCCTGGGTTCAATCCTCAGCACCACATAAAAATAAATAAATAAAATAAAGGTATTAAAAAAAAGACAGGGTCAGAACATTGGATTCTAAAATCTCTCAGTCTATGTAAATTAACTTCTTGATTATAATTAATCTTAAGCAAAAATAATCACCTTAACTTAAAGTCCTAGTATTTTTACCCCATGTGTGACAATTGTACATACTCAAAAGAGGACATTAAAAAAGCTGAATTGTAAATTTAGAATGGAACCAAAGGATAATTTTGCACAGCCAGCTACTAACAATACATTGTTTGTTTAAACTTCAAAAGCAAAAGCACCAGTACTTCCGGGACTTACCCATCTATATACATATATAAGTAGCAAACAAATGTCTAAAGGGATCAATATTTTAGCTTTAGGGCAGTTCTGAATCACAATAAAGCTTTATTAATTTGGAATTTATAAGACTAGGGAAGAATTAAGAATAATCCATCCTTTCTGAGGGGAGTCATAAATGACACACACTCATATGTATGCAGTGAATTCTATTTACTCAACATTCAGCATTGAGAGTGGAATCCTTTTATATGTACACTGATTACTAATGTCTCTAAATTTTTATGTTTAGTATACTCTTTATTGATTTACAAATAAACAATTTAGTAAATGTTTTTTTTGTTTTTTTTTTTTAAGATTCAGAAGGGTTTAAGCATTAGTTCCTTACAGTCTTTACTCTATCTGTGAATCTTCTATCCAGAGTGGGTACCAGAAGAGAGGAAAGACAACATTTCCCCTCTGGATTCTATTTCACTCTGCAAACTGATGGCTGAAAAGTTTGTCATTTCAGCTCCCTCATAACTTCAGTTTCTTGTTACTTTTGCATCATGCACCTCATCACATGACAATTTTAATCCTTAGGATTCCATTTCCCAGAATTCCATGGGCAAGGCCAGATCTGATCCTGTGCTGTGTCACTTGAGGGAGGGTAGGGCATGCACACACACACACGTGTGTGTGTGTGTGTGTGTGTGTAATATTTTATTTAGAGACAGGATCTCTCTAATTTACTTAGGACCTCTGTAAGTTGCTGGCTTGAACTCATGATCCTCCTGCCTCAGCCTCCTGAGCCTCTGGGATTACAGGTGTGTGCCAACACACCTGGCTAAGTGTTTACATTGTTTTTTTTTTTTTTTAAATTGGAGAAGGCTTTCTGAGTGAATATTGTAGTTTTTATTTTATTGTATTACTGTAGAAGTATTATAACATCAACAAAAGGGAAATCAGAGGGCAGCTTTGTGGGGGATTTGGCCTTACTTCCTCATCTATCTATGTCACTGTGAGAGGCACTGTTATATCAGATTGCATAGCAATAGTGAGTCTTTCCTATGACTGAAGTGCAGAGATGTGCAGAACATCTGCATTGACTGAGAATCTTTGGATCCAGAGAAGTGATCAAGGACTCCAGAGTCCTGTTTCTTATCTGACTCAGTAGTAGCACAGGAGCAACCAGGGAGGGCTCTCTGGCTCCTGCTGGTACCAGCATACTTTATAGCTGCCAATACTACTTCTCTGGGTGAAAGTAAGATTGACTGATGATCCATGAGAGGCTGAAATGGAGGGCAGCTGAGTCAGCACAGCATGGTAGAGGGAACTGCAAACAGAGATTTCTGCATTATGGCACATGGACCAGGGCAAAATTTCCCATGAATCAGAGCCAGAAGAGAGAGAGAGAGAGAGAGAGAGAGAGAGAGAGAGAGAGAGAGAGAGAGAGAGAAAAGGTTTTAAAGCTGCCTGACATCATTGAGGCCTCAACCTACCTGAAGAGTGAGAGAGGAGCAGGAGAAGGAGAAGAGTCCAGGCCATGGTGGAAAGAGAACCTAGGGCCCCACCATGGGGCTGGATCACCTTATGCCTCCTTTTCTTTCCCACTCTCTGCCAGTATAGGGGTTATTCATGCAAATATGCTTCCTTCATGATTTCCCCAGCCTCTCCTTGGGCCCTGGTGCTAGAGCTCAATTCATACTATATAGACTGAGAAGACGAGGGCTTGTTTTATTTCTTTATGGAATCCTGGGAGGAAACATCTTCTGAGATGAGACAAAAGTCCTTGCTTCAAGACTCAGGCCAGAAATAATGCGTTGGTGAGTCCTTATCAGTGAGCACAGGGCCCAGCCCAAGGCTAGGGCTCCTTTGAGTAGTGGTCCCAACTCAGCAGCTATGTGGGGACTACAGGACTCTCCCACAGTGCCCCTTCCTGGTCAGTGCCCCTTCCTAGTCAAATGGCATGAAGACAAAAGAACCCAGCTTTTTTTGTGGCTCAACTCAACAGGTCTCTCTAGATTTTTACATGAATAGTCTAATTTCAAGTCACTGAGATTCTGATATACTGTAAGATTGCTATAGATTCTCACTCCTGAGAGTCCCTGTCTATGGGTGGTACAAACAGATATATACTGACAATCTTGCTGAGCATGGTGGTGCCAAACTTTGATCCCTAGCAGGAAACCAGCAAGTTTGAAGCTAGCTTTAGCAACTAGAGAGAAATAAAATATCAAAATATCAAAGTATCAAAGTAAAACAAAGAAGCAAAATGTAGCTCAGTGATAGAGTGAGCCTGGTTTCAATATCCAGTACCAATAAATAAATAAATAAGTAAATACTTAAAAACTTAAAAATTTAGCACACCTGAAGACAATGCTATAGAGTCATATCTCTTCTTTGATATATGATTTAGAACATATCTGCATTGCTAGCATTATATCTGTTTTGAATTAACCTGTGTATTCTTATTCTCATATAAATTGTGTTTGGTCTTCCATACTTAAGCTAATTAGTTGTTTAATATTTGATGAAGTGAAGGAAGCACAATAGAATCAAATGTTTGTAGTTGCTGGATTCCTTGTGTAAAAATGAAGTCCAGATTGGTACATATGTGCTTTAACAATCATTTATTGCCTCTGTCAATCTCTTCACCCAGTGAAGAAGTATCTCTTCTGTGGATCCCAAGTTGATAAACTCTTCCTTCTTCTTTCACATTTTTTTTTCCACTAGAGATGTGGGATTGTGGGTTGAAGGACTGAAATTTAGAATTGTTTTGGTTACACAGTATATTTTGAACTCTTGCTTTAACATTCTATTGATGAATAAGTAGCTCTTAGTTAATTTAAATGTTCATTCATTCACCCTGCTCTACAGTGGATTTGCTTATGGTAGTCCTCTGTGCTCAGAGTTTGCCACACCATCCACCTAATATTGTGGCTTTTTTTTTTTTCTCAGTAGCTGAAGGCCCATCATATCTACTTTTCTCTGTATGTATCCATAGGATTCAGTCCATCCTACTTGTCACCTTCTCCAAGTCTAAAGTTCATGGTCTTCTCCTGTTTTATAGACCCAAAGTTCAAGTTTATAATTTAGTATCTTCTCTTGAATCAAGTCAGAATGCCAAATTCAAAATATCCTAGTTGTAACAATCATGAACTTTGCCTCATATCTACTTTTCATTATGGGATTCCAATGCAGGTGGATATTCATTATACAAACAGATTGAACATGTGCTTTGAGCTAGGTTGCATTCTGGACTCTGTATATACATCAGTGAAAATACAGGAGGAAACCCCCTGTCCTAAGGAGCTCAGTTCCTTATGCGAAAACTCTCAGTGAACAGAGACACACAGAAATATCCATTGGTGATACCACCCGACCATACTCACCCTGGATATCTGAATCCCACTCCTGACTGCTGAGAGCTACTCCCTACCTACTTCCTGTGCCTGAACCTGGTGCCTGTTGCAACTTGCATGGCCAAACCCAAGAAAATGGTGAGAGGGGATGGGGGATTAAAGAAAGCACACATACAGATATAGAGAAAATGCTGGGATTAGATGGAACACTGCACTCTGATGGAGAAACAGTGACACAGAGCTGGTCTACAGGTTTATTATATAGGGTCCCATAATCAGGAAGCTAGACTACAGAGGCATTGTTCTTGGTGCATTATAAAGTCACAGGGCTAGAAACATTCTTGTAGCTGTTTCACTGTTGCAATGCTTGAGGCTTTCTGTGGCACCCAGGAAGCCCATTGTTCAGTTTTTACTAAGCAGGCAGGCTTGAAATTTACAGCACTGACAAAACATTATCGTTATTTTGCTATTCTAAGAATCCTTTACCTGCTGGGAGCTGGCATCTGAGATCTAGGCCAAGATTAACTTAGGCTCTAAGTCAATGAGCTTGACATAGCTTCTGTGCTTTGTGCTGAACTTGACACAGCTTCTTTGCTTTACACAGAACCTGACACAGCTTCCATGCTTTGCACAGAGTCTTTTATGGTCAGGGCATCACCACAGCAAATTGGGCTATTTTGACCCATACTTTTTGTGCAGGAAGTTCCTAGCACTTGCTAGTGCACTATAGCCATGAGACAATCAAGGACTCCCATCACAATTTACCTGGGCCATGTGGAATCCTCTGGTGAATCTTGTGACCATTTTTTGTTGTTGTTCAATAAATATAAAATCATCGATTTTATTAATATTACAGCATAACATGAAGTATAATAAAGTTATCACATACAATGTTAACATCTAAATACAATGGAAACTATTAGAAAATATCATTAAATATATCACAAAGGCAAAAGCTAGGTAAGATTTGGCTAAACATGAGGAGTGTGCTTGTCTGTTCAGCAGTTCCTTCCAGTCTGGAGCACAGGAAGATATGCTACCCACATATCTGCTGTGCCATTCAGCCTGTTTCTTCCCTTGAATTTTAACTGGGTTAAGATGGAAAAGCCCAGCTCACAAAAACTGGTTGTTGTGAATGGTAGTAATAGCAGGATATTCTTTCTACTTAGCAAAGTAAAGTCTTTATTTTAATCCAAAATGCTGACAAACTTAGGGTCTCATAATCTTTCTTCAATGTATATGAAGAACTAAGCTTTAATAATTCATTCTCTTCTTCAGGTACTAAGTTTAACTCAACTATTGATTCAGGTGTTTTTTTTTTCTTTTTTTCTTGCTGATGCATATAGATTGAACTCAGGGGCATTGGACCACTGAGCCACATCCTCAGCCCTATTTTATATTTTATTTAGAGACAGGGTCTCAAGGAGTTGCTTAGTGCCTCACTTTGCTGAGGCTGGCTTTGAACTTGAGATCCTCCTGCCTTAGCCTCCAGAACTGCTGGGATTACAGGCATGTACCACTTCACCTGGCTGATTCAGGGTTTTGAAAAGCAAGTGGATCTTTTAGCCAACTATTTTCCCTTAATGTTTCTCTTTTGGAAAGAAATGGTTAAAAGTTTAAGATAGAGAAGTGAGATGCAACAATACTTCTAATTTCATTTCCTTCAAATTGTTTTCATTAATAATATTCTCTTCAATATGTTATAAAAACCTTGGGAACAGGTAGTAGCTAGGACAATTACTTTTAAGTCTTGCTTGCCGTAACAATGTCTTTCAGAATGCTTGGATATGTTGAACATGTAGGAAAATATCATTGTTTTCTCCTTGTAGTTTTAAACTCAGTTCATTAAAGATGCCAAAAATATCAGTTGAATATGACAATTTCATTACCCAAATATCTTCTTCAAATATATTTGCTAAATGAGATTTTTTTTTCAGTGAGAAAACTATGAATCTAATTTCCAAGTTCATATACCCTGGCTAGTATTTTTCTTGAGACAACCAATGAACTTTTGTATGATACACTAAATGGGTGTGATTCATTCCAATTTTTGAACAAAATGTTTCAAAACATTTTGAATGAGCTTTCTTTAATAAGATTTACAAACTTATTGCTTTTCTAATACTTCCATGAGATTCTGTGGAATTTCTGTGGATGCTAAAGCTTCATGATGTATAAAGGAATGATTCCACACAGCACCATTATTAGTAACTTCCAGCAACTTTTAAATTACTCTGCTGTGTTTTCCAGTTATGCTTACTGTTCTATTACTTGTAATTCCTTTACAGTTCTTACAGTTTAATTTATCTTGACCAACAATGCACTTTTCCAATTCTCTAACAATATCTAATTCACTTAAATGAGAGGTTAAATTTTAAAAAGCACACACACACACACACACACACACACACAGATACACAATTCCATAAAATCATCCTGCCTTGCATACCTGACATAAACTAAAAGTGCTGTGCAGCTTCCAATCAGTGCTTTCATCCAGCTGGATTGCAAAATCTATATCAGATCACAACTGAGTAAGAAGTGTTAAGTCTAAATGTTCTGCAATAGTACAAATTCAAGAGTATAGTTTTTACTTTATCAGTTGACTTACCATCAAATATTGTACTTGCCATAGCCAAACACTCTGGAAGTATAATTTTTTCAGCAGCTGTGTGAACCATTTTCTCTTTTGCTGCACGATATGCAACTAAATATGATGAGACTAAGTTTTTCTCACTAACAGCAGTAGGACAATTAAGAAATTATGTTGATAACTTTATGTCTTTTTTCTTTGAAAATATTCAAGAGGTTTATCAATAAGTTCAGTATGCTGAGTTTCAAAGTGTCTTTTTAATTTTGAAGGTTTTAAGTTAGGCTAGGGTTGTGGCTCAGTGGTAGAGCGCTTGCCTATGGGGCAAGGCCCTGGGTTCGATCCTCAGCACCACATAAAAATAAATAAATTATTTAAAGATATTGTATCCAACTACAACTAAAAAATAAGTATTAAAAAAGGTTGCAAACTTTCATTTGTAAGAATATTATTACAAATAACACACTGTGGCCTGTCAGTTTAAACAACTTTTCACATTTGATAAAATCATATTTTAAGTAATCTTCACGAACATGCCTTGTACTTTTTTTTTTTTTTTTTTTTTTTGAAATATGCCTCTAATGAAGTTGAATTTGGAAGATTGTAGTCAATATTTTTTGCTCAATGTTGTCAATGTTCACACTTTGAGATCCAGAACATATTTCTTTATATTTCATTCCATTATTTATCTTTCTTTTAATAAAGAAAGGATCCATTTTAACAGTAATTTATTCTAGTTTGATTAAAATGTTATAATTGCTAGTAACTCAAAAACAAAACAAAACAAAGCGAAAAAAAAAAAAAAAGGAAAAAAAATACATAGCTTAGATAGCGCTCTTCCAAAAAATGTACTCAAAATTTGCAAATGACTCTCAGATTTCACATCTAGTTGCAAGTCATGGTAATATAAAGGCAGACTGCACATTAACCTTGCCATTATGGACACCAAGTGACACCCATATGAAAGGATTGAAAGCCATTCCTTGGTGAATATACACTCTAGTCATCATATCACTTCTATCAAATACCTTTCTCATATATTGAAATGGACTTCAGTATTCCTAGAGATGTGCATAATTTAGGCAAAGGGCTACACAAAGCATTCTGGTACTTTATATTTTATTTTCTTTTAAAAACATTAAGTTACAGAATTGATTTCTGACTCATTAACAGGTAACACACATACTTTGAAAAACATTGATAAAAAGACATTTTGTGACTTTTATGTTAGTGGTTTGAGTATCTGCTTGATAACAAAAGAAACTACCTGATCTTCTGGATGTTGTTGACTTGTACAGGACCTTCTTGAAGTGGTAGGAACATGTCTTATATTTTCACTCCTGATACTTTTGATAGGAAGAGTTTTTGAGAATGCCAGTTACCATTAGATCTAGTGAGGATCCAATGAGGTTTCCATGGCTATCTCAACTATCATGTTGGAGTTTATGATAACATTTCATGGATCTTGCCTGGAATGCATTCTTGACCTCCAGCCACCAGACCCAGCTTGGCTCAGCACTGCTGGTTTCATGTTTTGCCTAAACAGTGGCAGCTTAGTGGGTCTCCTATTCACTCTGCTATGCTACTTTCCTCTAGTGACCATTTTTTTTCTAGCACATATTTATTTAATTTTTAAAAATTTATTCTTATATGTTATACACAACAACAGAATGCATTTCAATTCATATTATACCATATATTCAGCACAATTTTTCTTTTTTTTTTTTGAGTTCCTTTCCCTCCCCTCCCCGCTTTATTGTTCTCTGGTTCTTTTAGACAGAAAAATTCTTTGGTATATGTTTTTAATTTTTTTTCCCTTCCAAATTGCCCTACATTAGAATAAGACTTTTCCTAGACCTATTTTTTTCTTTAATTTTTTTAGTATTCTAATTTGTTATATATGACAGCAGAATGCATTACAATTGATATTACACACATAGAGCACAATTTTTTATATCCCTGGTTGTATACAAAGTATATTAACACCATTCATATCTTCATACATGTATATAGGGTAATGATGTCCATCTCATTCCACCAACTTTTCTACTCCCATGCCCCCTCCCTTCCCCTCCCTGCCCTTTGCCCTATCTAGAGTTCATCTAATCCTCCCATGCTCCCCATCCCAACCCCATTATGAATCAGCTTCCTTATATCAGAGAAAATATTTGGCATTTGGTTTTTTGGAATTGGCTTACTTCACTTAGCATTATATTCTTCAACTCCATCAATTCACCTGCAAATGCCATGATTTATTCTCTTTTATTTCTGAAGAATATTCTATTGTACATATATATCACATTTTTTTATCCATTCATCTACTGAAGGGCATCTAGGTTGGTTCCACAGGTTAGCTATTGTGAATTGTGCTCCTATAAACATTGATGTGGCTGTGCCCCTGGAGTATGCTGTTTTTAAGTCCTTTGGGTATAGACTGAGGAATGGGATAGCTGAGTCAAATGGTGGTTACATTCTCAGTTTTCCAAGGAATCTCCATATTGCTTTCCATATTGGTTGCAACAATTTGCAGTCTGACCAGCAATGTATGAGTGTACCTTTTTCCCCACATCCTCACCAACACTTATTGTTGTTTGTATTCTTAATAGCTGAGAGTGGTTTTGATTTGCGTTTCTCTAATTTCTACAGATGTTGGACATTTTTTCATATACTTGTTGATTGATTGTATATCATCTTCTGAGAAATGTCTGTTCAGTTCCCTGGCCAATTTATTGATTAGATTATTTGTTTTTTTGGTTAGCTTTTTGAGTTTTTTATATACCCTAGAGATTAGTGCTTTATCTGATGTGTGAGGGGTAAAAATTTGCTTCCAAGATGTAGGCTTTCTATTCACCTCAATGATTGTTTCTTTTTCTGAGAAGAAACTTTTTAGTTTGAATCCATCCCATTTTGGGATTCTTGATTTTAATTCTTGCACTATAGGACTCTTATTAAGGAAGTTGGGGCCTAATCTGACATGATGGAGATTTGGTCCTACATTTTCTTCTATTAGGTGCAGAGTCTCTGGTTTAATTCCTAAGTCTTTGATTCACTTTGAGTTTTGTGCATGTTGCATATGGATTTTCAGTTTTCCCAGCACCATTTGTTGAAGAGGCTATCTTTTCTCCAGTATGTTTTTGGTGTCTTCGTCTATATAAGATAACTGTAATTATGAGGGTTAGTCTCTGTGTCCTCTATTCTGTAGCATTGGTCTACCAGTCTATTTTGGTGACAGTACCATGCTGTTTTGTTAATATTGCTCTGTAGTATGGTTTAAGGCTGGTGTAGTGGTGCCACCTGCTTCACTCTTCTTGCTAAGGATTGCTTTAGGTATTCTGAGTCTCTTATTTTTCCCGATGAATTTCTTGCCTGCTTTTTCTATTTCTGTGAGGAATGTCATTGAAATTTTGATTGGAAGTGCATTAAATCTGTGTATTCATAACCATTTTTAACTCACCTATTTCATTTGTGTCACAGTGTGGTATTTTAATTTCTTGTGTCTGTGAACAGCATAGTATTCCTTCACAAGGCCTCAGGAGTAGAGTGAGTTCAGTCATCTCCATTCCCTGTGTGAAACTATTGTTTATTCTCTGAGTCCTCTATGCATGTGGGTGAGGTCTAAATGGATCTTTAGTGCACATATGATCCTGTGCGTTAGTGTTAATGAGTTGGGTCTCCAGGGGAATATTCAGAGTTATGCTTTGTGTCAGCAGATCATGGATGTTGAATTTGGATGAAGGTAACAGAAGAACTCAAGATTGCATGACCTAGGGATCTTGGGTCAGGTCATGGAAAATTCAATTTTAAAAACCCCACATTGTTTCTAAGAGTTTTCTTCCCTTACTGGCCCCCTTAGTGCCCATGAAGACCCAGGTCTCAGGCAATCTTTAAGATACCTCATCCTGTAGTCACATCTATCTCAATTTTTGCTTCTTAGCCTACCTCAGGTGAGGTAGAGCTCTTTGATGACTGTCGCCAACTCCAGGTGGCACTTGTGCCTTTCCCTCTCCACTTCACTCAGGGCCAACAATTGTCTCAAGAAATTAAACTGTGACTAAAGGATATGGGAATAAGTCCAAGGACATTTTCCCTAAGCTTTTGTCATCTAAAATCCCAGGCTTCAGCTAAGCAAAGGAACACAAAAGGAACTCAGACCAGATTGGCACCAGGACCCCTCCCACCACACTAATGGGTCACCTAACCCCAATACAATAAGTCCCTCTTCACATTACTACCCCACCCTAATGAATCAGCAAATCATCGAGACTCCAATATAATGAGCCCCAGGAATTGCCTTCCTGTTCCACCCTAAATAATCCTTATAAAACCCAGACCCTTCCTTGAGCCCTCTGCCATTTTCTGCCCCCCAAAATGAGCCATATCAGGGTTCCACCAATTGACTCCACTGCTAAATACTGAATACATAAAAGCCTGCTGATCTGAGGTGTGCTTCCTTCCCATCTCCCACCTTCAACATGTGTGCATCACTTGTCCTAACAGTGACCACTGTGGGGATCATTTGTGTGTGTGTGTTTGTGCGCGCGCACAAGCGCACACATGTGTCTGTAGATTGTACATTTAAGTATGTGTTATGGTTTGCAGGTGAGGTGTCCCACAGAATCTCATATGTGTGTGACAATGCAAGAATGTTTACAGCTTAAATGATCAGATCATGACATCTGTAAACTAATCAGTGGAACAATCTTCTTGAATGGATGAACTATGTGGTAACCAGGTAGACTGTGGTTGGAGGATGTCAGTCACTGGATATATGCCTTTGGGGTTTATATTTTGTTCCTGGCACATGGCTCTTTCTGTCTCTGCTTCCTGGCTGTCATGAACTGAGCAACTGTCCTCTGCCATACCCTTGTGCCATGATGTTCTGCCTTACCTCAGGCTCAGAGCAATGCAGTCAGCCAACCATAGGCTGAAACTCTGAAACCATGATCTAAAATAAACTTTGCCTCTAAGCAAACTAAAATAGTGTGTATTTATGTGTGTACCTGTTTTATATTTAAGTGTGTATGTGTGTGCCTGCATATGTGTAAATGTGCATCTGAGTGTGTTTATTCATACATGTATTTTTTCTGTGTATATAAGTATGTGCATGCATTGGTGTGTCTGTGTATATATACATGTGCTTTCCTTCTCTGAGGACATGTAATCTCAATCTGCCTGTTGGCCGATATTCAATATTTGAAAACAGTCATTATCTATGTTTGGTCCTGTCTTCAGTTTCTCACATTCTGAGGGCTAGAACTTGTTGCCAATCAGTGTATCATAATTGGATTATATATATAAATTGACACAATCTTGGCATAATTGATGTCAATTAACATACTCTTTATTTAGAATTTACTGAGTTTTATCTACAATGCTTTCCATGAACTATGTAAATATAAACTCTGAATAACATCTTTTAGTGTTTTGTAGATGTAATAGATTTTCTTATCATCACATTCGAAAAGATTTTCGTCATCATTTTCCATAAACATTTTTATGTCCCCTCTCCATAGGCTACTTTCTATAACTTTCATGTGTGTGTTGGTTCCCTTGATTGTGTCACACAGGTCACTCAGGATTGGCATCTTTTTCATATCTATTTTTATTCTTGGACAAGAAATATAATAGTCTGTCTTTATTTGGGGGTTCTTTCTTCTCTTTTAGTCTCTTTGGTGAGACATTCTTCCTATAATTTTTATTAAAATAATTTACAAACTTTTCTTTATTTCTTTTACAATATTTGAAATAACAGGCAATTAAAGTATTTGTCTAATAATCCCAAGGTCTATACTTCTTTAGGGATAGTTTCTATGAGTCATATTTGCATTGTTTTTTATTTTTTATTTATTTTTTATTTTTCCCTATGTATGGACAGTGTTTTCCTGATTCTTTACTGACTCATAATCTCCTTTTGAAAAATGGAAATTTTAATGTGATAAATCTTGAAAGCCGATTCGTTCCCTTAATGTTTGTTGTTTTTATTTTTGTCACTGTTGCTTTTGTTGTAGTTATTATTGTGGTTTTTTTTTTTGTAATTTTTTTAGTTGTCGATGGACCTTTATTTTATTTATATGGGGTGCTTTGTATTGAACCCAGTACTTCACACATATTAGGTAAGCACTCTACTGCCACAGTCTGGCTGGGCACAAATGCCGCAGTCTGGCTGGGCACACAATCACGAGCCACCACACAGCTTGTAGATTCAAACAGCAACTCTTTATTCCCGAACTCACACCAGCCGTCTACAATCACGTTCTGGGGAAATCCATGTTCTCTTCCCAAATCCACCTCACTGGGCTTCTATCTCCAAAATATATTGTCTGAATCCCGTGAGAACTCAAGGGGAACTCAGGCAGCAGGATACGCCCTATTCCCAGCAGGAATAATCTTAAACCTTAAACCTGGAACCTAAACTGGGAACGCCCTAAACACGATTATCTTAAAACCGGGAACACCCTAATCTGCCTAGGTCCTTGAGCAAGGTCACGTACATTCAATGTCACTGCAACATGGGGTACGCTGGCAAGGAAATTGTCATACCTACTTGGCTAATGGCTCCCAGCATCTCCCCCCTTCTGATTAATTAAACAACAAGCAATGTGGCTTAAGGACCGTGCCTGGTAGGTTGTCCAATTCAACATATGGTTCTTACCCGTCATGGGAAAAACTGACCTTTAGGCGTCAGCCTCCTGTCTTAGGTTGATACCACTGCAATTGAATCATACCCGTCACTGACTACCGGTCCAGCATAAGCCATACTTGTGGATAGGTCTATGCACCAGTGGGGGGGTGAGGTTCTTTGCCTCACCTCTGTTGGCCCCCAAATTTGGCCTTGGTGCCAGTGGGGGAGTGAGGTTAATGTGGCTTATGGACCGTGCCTGGTAGGTTGTCCAATTCAACATATGGTTCTTACCCGTCATCGGAAAACTGACCTTTAGGCGTCAGCCTCCTGTCTTAGGTTGATACCACTGCAATTGGATCATACCCGTCACTGACTACCGGTCCAGCATAAGCCATTGGCCCCCAAATTTTAGACCATCACTAGCAGAAGGGAGGAGGATACAGAAATGCCACGACACCAAGCCAATTGACGGCTCCTTGGGAAAAATTGCATCACTGGTGACACCATCAGCAAAGATATGCCAGCATTACCACAATTCGCTGCACCAAACGATAGTTACATAGTCCAGGCAAGTTCTGCAAGCAGTTCAAAGCAGAGGAATCTATCAATATGTCCATTTCCTCCCAAAGTAAGTTAACTCTTTGATTGAGCATTACTTGTTGAGTTCTTCACCAGCACTGAGATGGAGATAGGAATTCTGGCAATGATGCTAAAGAGACATTATCCTGAAAAGAATTATTAAATATAATGAAAAGGAAAGGTGAAAGTAAACAAACAGATCTGTTAACCTACTTTAAAAACAATCCTTAACAGCTTTTTACCTAATTTAAATTAGTAAACAAACAGATCTGTTAACCACCTTTAAAAACAATCCTTAACAGCTGTTTACATAATTTAAATTAAACCATTTAAATCACGTGAATAAAAAAATAATAATAATTCGGATCCATTTTTTCATGAGCGCTCCTCATATAAGAAATATGGACATACGCACATACAGACATACAACACAAAACACAAGAGTGTACACAAACGTACAACACATAAGAAAATAGTAAAGGCCTTGTAGCTTTACCTGGGTGAAATCTCCATTGCAATGTTTAAAAACTCCACAGTCAAAAAATAAAACTGATCAGAAAAACATTAACCTAGGTTTGTATGAGCTCAAAAAATAAAAATAGAACCTTATGATGTGGAAAAATGCAATAATAAAATAGCTATTGAAAAAAGCATCCTGGTTAATCACTGTCGCAGATGTAAGAATGGCCAAGCTGGAGCTCTGGATATCAGCTGTTATGGATTTGAGTCAAATCATCTTCTTTTCGATCTGTAGAAACTGTTTTAGTTAATCTCTCTGGAATCCAAATGGGCTGCTGTTCTCCCTGTGGAAAAACACAAACAAAACCCCGACTCCAGACAATCACTGGGTCAGGACCTTTCCATTGTCCTGTTAGAATATCTTTCCAAAGTACCTTAGGCTTATGTACATTTTTTGGATACATATGTCTTTCCGCAGCACTAAGTCCTTATGAATCCAAATTTAAAAAGTTTAGTGTAAAAAGCGTTATTTTAAGTTTATCTTTGGGGGATATATACCCCCTTCCAATTTCCTCTTTTTGCTTTAATAAGTATGTCTGTATCTAATAGTTGTCTTAGCTTTTTGCATTTTCTATCTGTAATACCTTACTTGATATTTTCAACCATTTTTTATCTTATTTCTATCTTCTAGTTTTTTTTTTTTTCTAAGGTTTGTATATTTACCCTTAGTTGCTTATTTTCCTCCTAGTTTTTTTTTTCTTCCTATTTTGTGGGTTTAAAACTTTTGTCTTCCTACATTTTTTTATCTTTCTACATCTTTTCTATCTTTTTTTGTTTTTAACTTTCTACACTTCTGTCTTTAAAGTTTTTCACTTTAAATTTTTAATCTTCTTTATCTAAATATCTTTTCTTATTATCTTCCCATTTTTTTAAAGTAATGCCTTTAAGATTAACTAGGCTTCGAATGATGCAATAAAGCAATCTTTTTTCTGCCATGAAGGTATCTCGACCACCTTCAATTTAACCTTTTAAAGCCTTTTAATTATCATCTATACTGTACTTTTAAATGTACTTTTTCACCACCTACAGCTTCACTCTTTTAAACAAGGCTTAGATTCTGTTTAAATCGCTTTAATGTTAGTTTACATGGCTGCCCTTCAACCAAAGGCTTTTTTTTTTAACTCCATTGAGAAGCTTTTTCTCAATCTGCCATGTACAAATACCTTTTTCTTCTTTATTCCTTTCTCAAGCTTTTAAAGTAAGTCTAGTTTCCTCAAAATCTTTTTAAATGGCATTTTACAACTTTTTACTTTACCACACAGAGATTATCTCATCTAGAAACATTTATTTTTCCTTTAACCTTTTATATTAAAATATATTTCCACATCTTGAATCTTTTTCTATCTCTTTTTTAACCGTTAACCCTTTTTATAAATTCACATTTTGAAACAACTCTTATAAAATTTCTGATTTAGACAAATTACTCCACTTTAATAAAATGAAAGACTTTCATGTTTTTTATGATACTATAATACTATAATTGAAACCCAACTGAAATTTTTTTTACTCTTTGTATATAAATTACACATGATAGAATCTTAACACTTAGTAACCTTGTTTTAGCAAAGACACAGACACAAAGCAATATTAAACCTTTTTCCATTTACCAATTTATGAAAACACACATAATGTTTAAATATATTACCTTATGGAACTTAATAAGTAAGAGTACTTGATTTTATATTTACTGGTTGATATTTTAACACTTTAGCTTTGTAAATTAATCAGATGTCTGTAAAAACCAAGATCTTAGACAAATGTAGTAAACAGAACTAGCCATCTCTTTCTTGTTGAAGAAAAATCCTTCTACAGGATACCATGATGGTCTCATTAATATACTTAATAACTCATCTTTAAAAAGCCATTTGCTACATTTTTGTATTTTATCAACATATGCCTTAACTGTTCTTGGTCTTACTGGGGTGCCTCCTTTCTCTAACAATTTCTCTTCCTCGGAAGCGAACAACTTCAAACCTTGAGTCAACCATTTTCCCCAGTTTGCCTGAGAAAGTTCTAGGAACAGGCAACTTGAAATAAAAATAAAATAAATCAAAACAATAACACATTGTTTTTTGAAATGTTCACCCATTCTTTCTCTCTTCCTCAAGGGTGAGAAATTTCACTTACCTCTAAGATTCAGAAGTTCCCCGCACGGGACGCCAAAATGCCGCAGTCTGGCTGGGCACACAATCACGAGCCACCACACAGCTTGTAGATTCAAACAGCAACTCTTTATTCCCGAACTCACACCAGCCGTCTACAATCACGTTCTGGGGGAATCCACGTTCTTTTCCCAAATCCACGTTCTCTGCCCAAATCCACCTCCACTGGGCTTCTATCTCCAAAATATACTGTCTAAATCCCGTGAGAACTCAAGGGGAACTCAGGCAGCAGGATACGCCCTATTCCCAGCAGGAATAATCTTAAACCTTAAACCTGGAACCTAAAATGGGAACGCCCTAAACACGATTATCTTAAAACCGGGAACACCCTAATCTGCCTAGGTCCTTGAGCAAGGTCACGTACATTCAATGTCACTGCAACATGGGTTTACGCTGGCAAGGAAATTGTCATACCTACTTGGCTAATGGCTCCCAGCACTCTACCACTGAACCCCACCCCAGCCCCATAGAAATTATTGTTGATGGTTTATTGTTTTGTGTTTTTTATGGACTATTTCTCTTTTTTTTTTAAACTGAAGATCCATTTTTATTGTAGCTTTATTCACAGTATCTAATAAAAGAAAAAAAAAATGAACTGCCAGCCAGGCAGGAAGGGAAATGCCTGTAATCCCAGAAACTTGGGAGTCTGAGGCAGGAGGATGGAATCTTCAAACCAGCCTCAGCAATAGAAGGCACTAAGCAACTCTTTCTAAACAAAATATAAAATAAGGCTGGGGATGTGGCTAAGTGGTGGAGTGTCCCTGAGCTGGATTCCTGGTGTGCACCCCCAAAATGAACTTCCTTTTAGATGAAAGTTATATCAGAAGATTCCTTCCATCTTCACAATATCCAACTACTCCCCTTAGATGCTACACACCTATAGTTCAACCTGATGTTTAGGAGGCAAGACTCAGATACTGATATTTTCTAAATAGGCCAAGAGACATTGATATCTGTGGGCACCTTATTTAAGACTGTTCTAAAACTAAGGACTGGACAAATATGGGAGGTTGGAAAGAGAACTCAACACAGAGTAAATTCTTCAAAGAGGAATCTTAACTCAGACACTGTGATATCTGAAAACAAATTTGGAGATAAAGTAAGATTCTCTGCTTCACTAATTTCTGGGTTATTGATTCAATCCAAACAAATATTGAAAAAGTATTAAGTCTACTGGTTAATATCTATGTAAAACAGGTTATTAAAAATGTACCAGGTTAGGGCTGTGGTTTTGGCTCAGTGGCAGAGCGCTTGCCTAGCATGTGTGAGCAACTAGGTTTGATCCTCAGCACCAGGTATCAATAAATAAAATAAAAGTCCAACTAAAAAAAAAAAAAAATTAAAAAGTACCACGTTATTCACATGGCTTTTGGTGTTCAGATGCACTATGTACTGTAGCTCTTGAGATTAAACTTCCCTGTAGTTTAAACCAAGTCCAATCCCACCTTTATTTTCCTCCACAGCAGGACAAAGATTTTTCTGGAATGTTTGGAATGCTTCTACAGGTCATTTTAATAAAGTGGTTTTACATATAGGGGGAAAAACTCAATTAAGGACCAATTAAATTAAAAAAAATCTTTAATTGAGACTGTGAGGATGTCCTTAGGCCTGAGCCTAAGCAACTCCATTTTAAAAACTCCAGTTTTAAACCTGCAGTCTCATCAGGCACACCCACAGAGCTCTCCAGTTTGGTCTCTGGTTTGACAAGTTACTTCCCCTTACCCTGATAAACAGAGTAAAATATCTGGCAGGCTGTACTTGCCTGATAAGAGGGAAAGACAAGAAGATCAGGGTAGAGAATACCAGACAAGATGTTTCTGACCCCAGGGTAAATGATGTCTTGGAGAAATCTTCTGGTAGCTGATAAAGATTGAAAAGAGGGGGGGGGGGTCAAAAGCCTCAAAATTTATTATAAATAATAGAGCTAATGAGCAGGGATTTAGCCAGCTGAAACAGGAATGCACTTGACCTGGAGAGGCTGATGAGAACCTGACAATCCTTGTCATTTTTCTCCTGATCCTCTGCATGATCCTCATGGCTCTCAAACTCTACTGCCTTCTCTGGACATTAGTGAGAGCCACAACTTTTCCATAGGCCCTCTTCTCAACTGGTTGTCCACTCCAAGCCAGGAAAATCTGCCTTTGTTTCAGATCTGATCACCAGGGTCTGAGTGAGTGTGCATCTGCTGGACTTAAAGCCTAAGGCTTGAGACTTTTGATCTCTGACATTTGAACTTAGCATAAAGAGGGAATATCTATCACTAGCCTGTCATGATTAAGTGTGTTTTGTAATGTTTTGAATTAATCTAGACTTGTTTGCAGTAAATTAATTAATTTAGAATTGTTAATTAATTCTAATTAATCTAGATTTTTTTCTGTGAATGGATTGTCTACTGCAGTGCCTAGAATTAAGGGTTGTTGTTTTCTTAATTAAGAACCTATAGAGAGGAGGGCGGGTAAAACTGGAACAGAAGTTCACTCCCTGCCACAGTCTGGCTGGGCACAAATGCCGCAGTCTGGCTGGGCACACAATCACGAGCCACCACACAGCTTGTAGATTCAAACAGCAACTCTTTATTCCCGAACTCACACCAGCCGTCTACAATCACGTTCTGGGGAAATCCACGTTCTCTGCCCAAATCCACGTTCTCTGCCCAAATCCACCTTCTCTGCCCAAATCCACTTCCACTGGGCTTCTATCTCCAAAGTATATACTGTCTGAATCCCGTGAGAACTCAAGGGGAACTCAGGCAGCAGGATACGCCCTATTCCCAGCAGGAATAAGGAATAATCTTAAACCTTAAACCTGGAACCTAAATTGGGAACGCCCTAAACAAGATTATCTTAAAACCGGGAACACCCTAATCTGCCTTGGTCCTTGAGCAAGGTCACTTACATTCAATGTCACTGCAACATGTCAGCAACATGGGGTACGCTGGCAAGGAAATTGTCATACCTACTTGGCTAATGGCTCCCAGCATCTCCCCCCTTCTGATTAATTAAACAACAAGCAATGTGGCTTAAGGACCGTGCCTGGTAGGTTGTCCAATTCAACATATGGTTCTTACCCGTCATGGGAAAAACTGACCTTTAGGCGTCAGCCTCCTGTCTTAGGTTGATACCACTGCAATTGAATCATACCCGTCACTGACTACCGGTCCAGCATACAGCCATACTTGTGGATAGGTCTATGCACCAGTGGGGGGGTGAGGTTCTTTGCCTCACCTCTGTTGGCCCCCAAATTTGGCCTTGGTGCCAGTGGGGGAGTGAGGTTAATGTGGCTTATGGACCGTGCCTGGTAGGTTGTCCAATTCAACATATGGTTCTTACCCGTCATCGGAAAACTGACCTTTAGGCGTCAGCCTCCTGTCTTAGGTTGATACCACTGCAATTGGATCATACCCGTCACTGACTACCGGTCCAGCATAAGCCATTGGCCCCCAAATTTTAGACCATCACTAGCAGAAGGGAGGAGGATACAGAAATGCCACAACACCAAGCCAATTGACGGATCCTTGGGAAAAATTGCTCCATTGCAATGTTTAAAAACTCCACAGTCAAAAAATAAAACTGATCAGAAAAACATTAACCTAGGTTTGTATGAGCTCAAAAAATAAAAATAGAACCTTATGATGTGGAAAAATGCAATAATAAAATAGCTATTGAAAAAAGCATCCTGGTTAATCACTGTCGCAGATGTAAGAATGGCCAAGCTGGAGTTCTGGATATCAGCTGTTATGGATTTGAGTCAAATCATCTTCTTTTCGATCTGTAGAAACTGTTTTAGTTAATCTCTCTGGAATCCAAATGGGCTGCTGTTCTCCCTGTGGAAAAACACAAACAGACCCCCGACTCCAGACAATCACTGGGTCAGGACCTTTCCATTGTCCTGTTAGAATATCTTTCCAAAGTACTTTAGGCTTATGTACATTTTTTGGATACATATGCCTTTCCGCAGCACTAAGTCCTGAAGAATCCAAATTTAAAAAGTTTAGAGTAAAAAGCGTTATTTTAAGTTTATCTTTGGGGGATATATACCCCCTTCCAATTCCCTCTTTTTGCTTTAATAAGTATGTTTTAATAGTTTGATGAGCTCTTTCAACTATGCCTTGTCCCTGTGGATTGTATGGGATTCCTGTTACATGAGTAATACCAAATGATGAGCAAAATTGTTTAAAAGAGGTAGAGGTATAGCCAGGACCATTATCGGTTTTTAACTGTTTAGGAACGCCCACAGTGGCAAAATTTTGTAAGCAATGAGCTATAACATCTTTAGTTTTTTCTCCGGCATGAAGGGAGCCCATCAAAAATCCAGAAGAAGTATCGACTGTAACATGTAAATATTTTAATTTTCCAAATTCTGGCAAGTGTGTGACGTCCATCTGCCAAATATGGTTAGGTATCAGTCCTCTAGGATTGACTCCAAGATTAACTTGTGGTAAAAATGTCACACAATTTTGACATTGTTTTATTATATGTCTGGCTTGTTCCTTAGTTATTTTAAAACGCTTTTGTAAAGTATTAGCATTAACATGAAACCTTTTATGAAAATTTGTAGCTTCTTCAAATGTAGAGAAAATATGTATGTCATGTGTAGTTTTATCTGCTAAATCATTGCCTAAACTAAGGGCTCCAGGCAATCCTGTATGTGCCCTAATATGTCCTATAAAGAATGGATCTTTTCTGTCCCAGATTAGACTTTGTATAGTGGAAAACAAAGAGAAAACAGTAGAAGAAGGGGAAATCCTACCAGCATCTTCAAGAGATACTATAGCATTAACTACATACTGACTATCAGAAAATAAATTAAATACAGAATCTTTAAACATCAAAAAAGCTTGTAAAACTGCATTAAGCTCTACCTTTTGAGCTGATTGTTTGGGTACTAAAAATGTAAAAGTTCGATCTGGGGTAACTATTGCTGCTGTACCATTATTTGACCCATCAGTGAATATATTTGGAGCATTCATGATAGGTGTTTTTCTTGTCATTTTAGGAAAAACTACAGGATGCTTAGACCAAAAAGACAACAAAGGATTAGATGGTAAATGATTATCAAATGAAACATTAGATTTACACATGATTATTGCCCAAGTATTTAACTCATTAGCTAACTCATCAATTTGATCCATAGTATATGGAGTAATAATTTTATTGGGAGAAATTCCAAACACTCCCTTCGCTGCTTTTATTCCTTTGAGTATTAATTGTCCTACAGCCTCAGGATACCTAGTAAGAATAGTGTTAGGAGAATAAGGTAAATGTATCCACAATAATGGACCTTCTTGCCAAAATACTCCTGTAGGAATATTTTTTGTTGGTAGTACAATAAATAATAAAGGCAAACTTATATCAATTCTATCCAAATGTATGTTTTCCATATATGTTTCAATAATTTTTAATGCCTTTCTTGCTTTAGGAGTTAACATGCGGGGTGAA
This sequence comes from Marmota monax, assembly GCF_021218885.2. Classification (NCBI taxonomy): domain Eukaryota; kingdom Metazoa; phylum Chordata; class Mammalia; order Rodentia; family Sciuridae; genus Marmota; species Marmota monax. The sequence continues at coordinate 147,433 of NW_026694289.1, read as the reverse complement.
TTTGGATCTGATGGACCTTTTAGAATATCAAATAAAGGTCCCAACTCTCCTGTTGGTATACCTAGATAAGGCCTTATCCAATTTATGTCTCCCAATAACTTTTGAAAGTCGTTAAGTGATTTGAGTTGATCTACTCGTATTTGAATTTTTGGTGGACGGACCATGGTTGAGGACAATAGAACTCCTAAATAATTAATTGGAAAATTTAATTGTACTTTATCTATTGCTATCTCTAGATTATAATTTTTTAATAAGTTTGTAAGTGTGGCATAACATTCCAGCAATATGTTTTTATCTTTATGTGCCAATAATACATCATCCATATAGTGAAATATTTGTAGTTCAGGATTTTGATTTCTAAGTGGCTGGATTGCTTTGTTAACATATATTTGACACATAGTTGGACTGTTAGCCATCCCTTGAGGGAGTACTTTCCATTCATATCTCTGATCAGGACCTTCATGATTTAATGCAGGGATAGTAAATGCAAAACGTGGACTATCCTCGGGATGAATTGGAATTGAAAAAAAACAATCTTTAATATCTATAGCTAAAACATGCCAGGTTTTTGGCAAAGCAGACAATTGAGGAATCCCTGATTGAGCAGGTCCCATAATAACCATCTCATTATTAATGGCTCTTAAATCTTGCAATAATCTCCATTTACCAGATTTCTTTTTGATGACAAAAATGGGAGTATTATGGGGAGATATGGAAGGTTGTATATGTCCTTCCGTTAATTGTTGTTTGACCAGATCATGGGCTACTTGTATCTTTTCTTTTGTCAGGGGCCACTGAGGAACCCACACTGGTCTTTCTGATTTCCAAGTAATTTTGATTGTCTCAGTGGCCCTTTCTGAAAATCCAACCCATGTCTGTCTGTTCCTTGATCTATTTGTACTGGTGCTGCTATACCTTGCCCTTGTTTTCCTAATCTTTTTTCTTTCCTAAAGCCTTGTCTAGCCCTAGTAGTGGGCGCATTAGGATTGATATTATTTGTTAACGTCAAACCTAATTGATCTAGGACATCTCGTCCCCATAAATTTATAGGAAGATGATCCAATACATATGGCTGTATAGTTCCTTCACATCCTTCAGGATCCTTCCAATCTGCCACAGTCTGGCTGGGCACAAATGCCGCAGTCTGGCTGGGCACACAATCACGAGCCACCACACAGCTTGTAGATTCAAACAGCAACTCTTTATTCCCGAACTCACACCAGCCGTCTACAATCACGTTCTGGGGAAATCCACGTTCTCTGCCCAAATCCACGTTCTCTGCCCAAATCCACCTTCTCTGCCCAAATCCACTTCCACTGGGCTTCTATCTCCAAAGTATATACTGTCTGAATCCCGTGAGAACTCAAGGGGAACTCAGGCAGCAGGATACGCCCTATTCCCAGCAGGAATAAGGAATAATCTTAAACCTTAAACCTGGAACCTAAATTGGGAACGCCCTAAACAAGATTATCTTAAAACCGGGAACACCCTAATCTGCCTTGGTCCTTGAGCAAGGTCACTTACATTCAATGTCACTGCAACATGTCAGCAACATGGGGTACGCTGGCAAGGAAATTGTCATACCTACTTGGCTAATGGCTCCCAGCAACTCCCTTCACTCTCTCCTGGAGTTTATCCATTGTCCTTGGTTGGTGAGCCTTCTGGGTCGTGCAGTGTGGCAGAGCCTGCAGAAAATGGAGCCTGGATCTGCGAGTTTCTGGGAACCTTCAGGGACACTTCAAATCTACAGAGTAGAAACTATCCTGCCTCAGATCCACACGGCCAGACACCATGCCTGAACAGCAACTGCTAGAGTGGAGCTACTGTGACTACTTCTGGGCTGATAAGAAGGATCCCCAAGGCAATGGCACGGTGGCTGGGTTCGAACTGTTGCTCCAAAAGCAACATTTTCTGGCTTTCAGGATGCTTAGTGTTCCCCTTTAGTGTTCTTTCAGCTCCTGGGTACCACAGAATCCTGGGGCTCCTGAGGTAGGACTTGAAGCATTGAAATGGATTCAAAGAATCGGACTATTTCTTTACCTTTGAATTTTCTGCATTTTTAGTGGCTGACATCTGTGTTCAATTATACTAGCAGCTATCTAAATATTAGATGGACATTTCCTTAAAAGCCTGGAAGGAATAAATTACTCAGTCTTCGCCAAAGGCTCTCTGTGTTTATTGGGGCACAACTTCAACACTCCATCAGTTTGTAGCTCTGCCTTGGCCTTCACTTCATTCTTGCACAGACATTAATTTCAGGTAGATAGGGGACTTTTTAAGATCTTCTTGCTTCCTGCCTGAGCACACACATAGCCCTGAGCATGCAAGTAGTATTCCAGATGTGCAAGAGTATGTCAGAGGTCATTAACAGCACCTATGGACTTCCACACTTTAGTTTTTCTTTTCATATATTTTGGAAAGACACTTATTTACTTCATTTTTATGTTGGCTCTATCATTTGCAAAGTTAATGGATCCCTGTGATGATTTTGACCAATGTAGTGAGGACAGAGCTGTTGAAATCAAACAAGCTCTGAGCCAACTAAGTCAGACTATAGCTAATAATGACTATTTTCCAAGAGCTGCCAGTCTTGTTTAAGGAGTAGGCATACATTCGTCATTGTTGTTCTTATTATTTTCAGCTAGTTTATTCCATCTCCAGGTTTGTAACTATATTTTTTCATGCATAAGCCAGTGCAATAAATTATTCCTGTCCCTTTCCTAATTCACAAAATTATTCCTACCAAATAATTTTTAGCATGGCACATTTCCCTCCAGCATACATTTATAGGCCTTTTCATGAATTTCCTACAATTTAATTATTTTTAAACAACACCATTCCATTAATTATATGAAGCATCCCCAGTTGAAGAACACTTATCTCTAAGACTGAAGCTGACTGGCACTATATCATAAGTCAGATTTCATTAGGACTTCAAGATGAAATGATTTTAATATGTATTCTGAAATTTATTACAGCCTTTCTTCTTAATATCTGCCCAGTCATACTCCAGCTTTAAATATATGGCCTTCAAGTGTAAATCTAAAGCAATAAAAGCATACTGAATATTCTCTCACACAAAATAGCTGAATAAAAAGCATGTGAAAACATCACATTTCGTACTCAAGATGTGAACGATAATTCTAATAATGCTGGATATTGGATATTAAACCTCTAATTAGGTTTCAAATGCTTGTAACAATGGCTTGAACATAACATTTCTCTATATTTGTTGAGATTTTAAACTGGAATAAAGCACATGGAGTATGCTGACTATTATAGGTAGATAATTTGTTTCTCTTTACATGGAGCTTTCCTGGTTTCAGCACAGAAAATCCCACCTAACAATCAACACTATAGTCATGAGGAGCTTAGTATAGGTTAGATATATTTTTAAATTTTGTGTCAATGATATAATAAAATTATTTTTGTTAAAATAAATTATAATTAACTAATGATATGAAGTTGTATTAAGATATATAATCATTGACTATATATCTTCAACAAAGGTTTTTTTTTTTGTTGTTGTTTTCTTTTTCCTGAAAGGTGAAAGGCTGGTTTAAAAATTCTTCAGTCACAAAGCAGACTTGTACCTGTCAATTAGAAACTGACAGACAGACACTAGATGTACTTGACAGATTAAACACTATACCCAGAAACAGTAGTTATTAAGCTTCTCAGTAATTTCTTGTGTGTGTGTGTGTTTTGCTAGTTTTGCTGAATCAATAGTTTGCACAATGCATGTGCTATATTCTGTAGGTCAAAAACAACCAAAAACTGTATAAGTTTGGCAGATGACCATTTTTCTAGTTAAGAGCAAGAGAAACCACAATTTCTGATAAAACAGAGGATTGGGATCACTCTATAAAATGCAAAATTGATGGTTCACAATCACAAATAGCCCAAACTCTTGCAGAATGGAAGGAAGAAGCATGAAACAGGGAAATAAATTAGTCAGTGCTAGTTAATTTAATAAAATTAAAAAAAAAAAAACAAGCCAAAGTTGGTACAAATTGTCCTATTATTATTATCAATGTATTCAATATGATTTAGATTTCCCCATTCTGACACATATATTTACTAGTAAGTATATTAGATTAAGGTCAAATTTAATCTGGATATACATCTGTTATTAAAGTCTGAGGGAAGAATGATCATACTTAGTACTGAAAGGCAAAGAATAAGATGGGCCACAATGGGAATGATGTGTCTATTGTTCAAGGGATTTAACCAGAGATAGTTCAAATAAAAGGACTATTTGATGTCATGACTACTTGTTGACTTCCTCTCCATATGCATTCCCTGTGCCATTCTATGCCTAGGATGAAATAGAATCAATGCCATACAAGTGACCACAATATTTGGCATCATTGATATAATCTTCAAAGCACATTACTATCATTTTGAAAAAGGCCATTCCTGTAAGCAATAAATTGGATCCTGTATGATGTTATCTACTATCTGTTCCAGCTCTAACTGTTCAGTAACTTCCTGTAATCCACTTTTAAGATTTTTTCCCAGCTCTTTATTGGGTATTTCACATCTTAAATGACAGGAAAAAAGAGTTGAAGGATCTCAGAAAGTTAAGTTCTACTTTGGGCAAATTAGAGTTGGTCAGTATTATGATTAAATAGCCAAAGTCCTAACCACTGTGAAATGATTATCATTTAACCCCTTCATAGAGGACCACTCTCAAAGTCACAAGAAGTTCTGCAAAATACTGGGTCTGAATTCCTTCCTCTTCATTCTTTTTTTTTTTTTTAAACTGGATACCAGATGATGTTAGCAGCTTTACAAAGTCTTGGGCATGTCCTCCACCAAATTAAATTTAAAATTAAACTGTCAGACTAAAGTTCCTGGAGGGCATTCTCTTTGTTCACTCATAAATGTCAGTCTTAGCTCAATTATCTTTAACAAGATAATACACTGCAATAGCTGGTAGTGATAGTCGGCATTACTCTTGGAGTCTTCAATAGGCCTGGAAACTCAGTATCTTTGACAACATAAGTATATTTTCAAATTCTTTTCTCATCTCTTCATCCAGCTTATGAGCCTAAACTTTATAAATTCTTTTACTGTGATCTACAGCTGCTGCTGGCATAGTGAGGGCACCAGGAAATCTAGATATCAAGCACCAAGATATTACATTTCATTGAACATTTGTTTCAAAAAAGATTTTATCCTTTATTTGTCCAATTGCCTCTGTGAACTCATGCTCTTCCTCCTCCTCCTCATCATAAAGGAAGCACCCAGTGACTGCAGCTGGTGACTCAGATTGTCCTGCAACCAGCAACTGGGAAAGGGAAGCCAGAGCTGTACCTCACACCATGCTGCACCATAGCTCTTCACCATAATTATGTGTCAGGGACTAGAAGGAAATTCTCCTTCAAAGAATAGCCTGACAGCCCCCTGGGAGACATCCTGCAGCTACCTATCTCCCTGGAACATCCTGCGGTTATCAGGATCATCAGACATCTTTATCAGGATCATCAGACATCTTGCAGCTGGCAGTTTTACCACCCACATCCAGCAATTGCTGATTAGAGAGCTTCCCCATCCCCAGCATATAAATACCCCTGTGTGAACAATAAAAGTTTGCAGCTTCATCAGAATTCCTGTCTTGCTGTCATCCTTCTGTGTCTCTTGTCCCTTCATTCCTGCCCATCTAGGTTCGCTGCCCACGTTGATGTGTCCTGCCGGTCGGGACAATTATGCTTCTTGATGAGAGCATATTGGTGGAAAATAGGGTTAGCTAGATGGAAATAATTGGAAAATTCATGCCTTCTACTATCAGTTACATATAATGTATTATCTTTTTCTAAAATAACTTCAAGTTTTAGAGTCAGGTGTAATGGATCTAGAACTGTACATAGGAAAGCAATGATGTTTGCCCAGAGAAACCCATTAGGGGCTCCTTTCTATGCATTTCAGAGTCACCTTCCTCGTGGAATTCAAACTCAGATAGTAGAGGTCATTATCGTGGGAAAAATCTAAGTAAAAAAAAAATCTGAAGACAGCCGACTGGAAATTTGAGCAGAAAGGTAATGAATATGGACTGACCAGCCTGAAAGGATAGACAGAGCTTCCAAGAATGAGCCATTTGGAGATCAGACTGATTTCTGGGGTCAGCCTAGATGCAGCCCCTTCTTGTCTCTCTTACAGGATGGAGAAGCTGTCCTTTGTGCTATCCATGGATAGAGGAATGACATATTGCACTAAGTCCAAGTGGATGCTAACATTTTCAGTCAAAGAAGCCACATCTGAGCCATGGAGAGGTGATGAGAAAAAGGGCTACATTTTGGTGTCATGAGTCTGTGGCCCTGGATGGAACAGAGAAGCCAGAAACAGAAGTGTCCAGGACAGTCTAAACCTAGAAGGAAGGAATTGTGTGTGTGTGTGTATGTATGTGTGTGTGTTTGTGTTTGGGTACCTGGGATTGAACTCAAGGCACTCAAACACTGAGCCATATCCCCAGACCTATTTTGTGTTTTATTTAGAGACAGGTTCTCATTGAGTTGCTTAGTGCCTTGCTTTTCCTGAGGCTGGCTTTGAACTCATGATCCTCCTCAGCCTCCAGAGCCGCTGGGATTACAAGCAAGAGCCACCATGCCTGGCCATGTGTATGTGTTTGATAGATAAAAATGGAGACAGGGAATGAATGAAAATGGCTATGTTCCATCAGTAAGTCATTTCTACCCTCTGAGGAAAAGTATGAGTCCTAGTGGCACCTGTCCTTCTCATAATGCTGTACACTCTGAGATCTGGCTCTCATTGCAAATCAGACTCAGTGATGATTCTTGGAAAGATCCTCTAGGCTTCTGGAACCTGCAGCTAAAGATGACCCAGTGTCTTGTAGCCTGCTTCCATTGGAGTAGGGTTTATTGTAAGTGTAGAAGAGAGTTTTATACCCTGATAGCCATGTGCTACAAATTCCCCTTGGAGAACACATCCTGTGGAGTGTTATATTCCTACCCCCCCAATTCCACAACCATAACCTACCATGGTCTTGAAGTCCCCATGTGTCTTTGGGATTAGGAGAGATCCTTTACCTTTATTTTGCAAGATATTTAAAAAATGGACCTCAGAGACCTCAGCAAAAATGATTGTGGTGGCTGGGATTCTGTCTCAGGTGGTCTTAATTCTGGAACTGAAGGAAAATAATGGCCTAGATGAAAGATGCTTCCCACCTTCTTCTGTTGATTAGTTCTAGACTCACCTTGTGTAGGGCCTCATTGCACACAGAAAAAGAAAAAATGAGAAAAGTAAGAAAAAAGGGAAAAATAAAAAGAAAAAAAATCAACAGCCTCTACATGTAAATAGGTACTCAATACTTCAATGGAGATATCCCTTTTAGGAAATTATTTGATTATATTGTCATATTAAGAGACTGATAACAATAGAGGGAACAGAAATTCAAGGATGTAGTAAGCATAATAACAAGATTATGAAGGTTTCAATGGTGGCCTGAGTTCTGGTGACTCTCCTGTGTAGACAAGGACCTTGGAGAATGGAAACTGAAATAGAAACATTTCATGTGTCTCTAAAACCTAATGGGGAGATTGGTAAGGACCCGACACTGCCAGAGAGAGGCCTGATGGAAGAAAAAGCAGAAAAGAAATAGGCAGGGAGGGTCTGAGGGATGGCATCCATGAAAACCCATAAAGTTGTGTAAACTGGACATGTGGGCTGGTTCAGAGAGCAGAGAATGTATGACCAGGGTAAGGGTCACTATGTCAGGTTTGAATGTGACACCAGTAAGACAAGGTCATAGTTTATGTAAGATGCTGATGAAACTGCTTTGTGTATGAACATGTGTATACTCATCTGCATTTCTGATTGCTGATTGTATAGTATCCTTGTTTCTTTACTGCAGAAACTATGGGAATATTCCCTTAGGCTCTATGTTCTCATTCATCTGTGCCTTCCTGAGATGTCTGATTGTGTGTCCAATTGTATTATCTATGTTTTTCTGTCTCCTCTTCATGAACATATCCTGTTGCACAAGAGTCTACACTACATTCACCTCCACAGAAGCTTGACACTGAAAAGGCAAAGGATAAATATCTGGGCACCCATTGGTTTTTGTATCATTTCCTCATTATTTGAAACAACGTGAGAAATGCTTTCACTTCCATGAAGTGTAGCACAATAATAATCAGCCTCATCCTCTGGCTGCAGCTCAGAGATGAGCAAAATCCCTGCAATGGTTGAGGCATCTTTGGATCCAGAGAAGCGGTTAGGGACCCCAGATCCCTTATCCTTAATTGAGTCTGAGTAGTAACCGAGAAGATAGTGGCGAGGGTTCTCAAGTTTCTGCTGATACCAGCTTATCAGATAGTTATCAACCCCAAAGCCACTGCTCAGGGAGCAGGTGAGTCCGGCAGATGCTCCAGGAGTTGCAGAGAGGGAGGGCTGCTGAGTCAGCAAAGGCTGGGAGAGAACCTGAAAAAAAAAATATATATATATATATATACATGGGTGCTGGGGCAGAGACCACCTTGAAGTTGTTGGGAGCCTGAAGTAAAAGGATGAAGCTCTAACAGAGAAGCTGATTGAAGACTATGATGCATGTCCCTACCTGAGCAGTGAAATAGCAGAAGCAGGAGGAGAGGAGTCCTGGCCATGATGGACACAGATCCCTAAACCTCAAAGTGGAGCTGGGGAGCCCCAGTTCTCCTTTTCTTTTTTGTCCTCTGGAGAGGAGGGGCTGTTCATGCAAATGTGTTTCCATCATGACTTCCCCAGCTCTCCTTGAGCCTTGGTGCTAGAGCTCAGCTCACACTGCAGACTCAGGAGGATGCCCCTTGGGGAACCCTGGGAGGAAGCACCTGCTGAAAAAATGCCAAAGCCCTTACTTAGAGGCTCTGCTAGAATTTCCATCTGTGAGCACAGCAGGCTGCACTGAGACCAGGGCTCCTTTGGGTAAATAGTCCTCACTGAGCAGCTGTGTAGGGACTAGAGGGCAGTTCCACAGTGTCCCCTGCAGCTCCCTTTGGCCCAGAGATTTGAGAGCTCAGTTGGTTTCTTCAGTTCACCAGGTCACTGCCCTTATGCACACAAATATGGACTAAGTTGTGGATAATTTTCTACCAATTCGTTGAGTATAAATGCTGTATTTTGCCACTTCAAGAAGTTGTGCCTGTCTTTAGGAGGTGTAAACATATAATTAAGTGACAATAGAAAGTGTAAGCAACTCATTGAAGATGTAAAAATGATACCCTTTTATTGAAATGTAATTTAGAATAAGCACACATACTTGTTGCTTCACCTATTCTGAATCAATGGTTGGATTCCGACTACTATAATATAACCTGAAATGTGCTTTGGCCTATATTTTAGCTAATAAAATAATTTTAATAATTTACAAACTGAAAGAAGTATAAGGGAATGAAAAGGTTATAGCTGCTGGGTTCTTCCCATGCCAAACTGTACAGAATGAATTCCAGACCAGTGCATACCCTTTCTGCCAATTATTTTCTTCCTTTATGTACTTCAATCAGTACAGATACAGCTCTTCTATTAACAACAAGCTCAAAATTCCTTCATTCTTTATGCACAAGTTCTCCCACCAGAATCATCTGTGGGATTCTGGGTTGAGTTCTTGAATGTTGTAGTTTTGGGGGGGTCACATGTTGGATTTTGGCCTTTGAATACGACATTTTGTAAATGAATACCTCACTGGCTCTTAGTTAATATAAATGTTGCTAGATATTTATAAAAATCACCCTGCTCTGCAATGCATTTGCTCATGGAGTTCATCTTCTGTGTTCAGAATTTTTACCACCATCCACCTGCTCCTGTGGTTTCTTTACTCAGGACTTGAGAATGATCATGTGCTTCTGTACTGTCTTCACAAAAACCAATCCATCCTACATCCTCACTCAAGTCCATGGTTCTCACCTTTTCCTTAGACCTAACGTCAAATTTCTCATTTGACATGCCCTCTTGAATCAATTTAGAACCTCAAATTTAAATGTCTAGAGATCAACCTCAATCATGATCTCTGCTTTAGTTCTATGTTTCTCTCTGGCTGTCCTTTTCTGGTTAATTCACAAGGTCAATCTGGACATTCATGTGGTTTTTCCATTTTGTCAGGCTGTGGTCTGGGCTCCATATGTACAGAAGTGTCAAAACAAAACAAAATTTCTGTTCTGAACGAACGCAGTTCCTAGTGGAGAAGATATAGTGAGCAGCGTGTCACAGTGAATTATTCTCATGTGGCTGACACCACCCTGACCATGCTCACCCCTAGCATCTAGAGCTCACTTCTGACTGCTGAGGGCCCTTTGCCTCTCAGAGGACATTAGCACTGAACATTTCTACTGTAACCTCTCATCATTGTGTACCTCCCAGTGCCCTGATCACCTGAGTCTATGTAGAGTTCCTTGGTAATTTTTCTCCACCTCTTTTCTTCTTTCTCTTTTCTTCTTATATACACGGTATTCAGTGGGACATTTTACATTCATGCTATGAGAAAAGCATTTTCTGCCTAAATAAACTCCTGTAGATTCTTTTCTATATCAAGATAAAATAAATATATATTTTCATATTCAAAATCTCTGAGCTTCTTCCCAGCCATCCTATCCCGACTCCTCCTCCTATACCCTGAACACAACCACAAGTAGATTCTATTTGCAAATAGGATTCTTATTTCTGGACTGTAGGGTCTCTTTGTTTCCGAGTCCTTCTGCTCCTTCTGCCCTACTCCACTATCTTCACTTATGACTAGGCTCCAGATCATCTACTAGAAAAATCCTTACCACCATGAATTGGATAAACATTTGCTTTCATGGTATAACATATAAGGAAATTTCGAAACCCCAAATTTTAACCACTTTTGCCAATATTTCCATAAGTAAAATTTAAACAGAGAAATTTATAGCAGAGGATAAGGATACAATTCCACCCATTCTTTTCATATTTGATTGGCTGTAAAAATTAAATCTTGATGTAACTATTGCATATTTTATCATCATTTTCTTTATTTAATATTCTAACTTTGAATGAGAAGAGTATCACTTTGATTATAATCATTTATCCAGAATCAACAATTAATACAGATTCTAATGCATTTAAATACAACATTGACTTTAATCATGAACAACTCTTGAGAAGTGTCTCACCAGAGATCCTGAAGGACTGTTTCATAAGGTAGTTTAACTTGAAAATTTTGTTAAGAAGTTATTTCTTCTTCAGGTAAGTGGTTTAAACATCACATTCAACCTCCCTGGGTTATACTAGATAATAAAGTTCATGATCTAAAATTGACTTTCCAGCTCAAAACTCTACATTTTTGCCATTATCCTGATAAAATTTTATTGCCTTATGGATTTCTATAAGTCCTGATTTTTGGGGTAAAACTAAGAGACAATGAAAACATTAAATTTAACATATGACTCTATGTCTGGGCACAAATTAACATATAAATATTCTCTAATACCTGGCCTCTTCTTATAGGGACAAAGAAGGCCAGATGTTAGAAAATTCTACCATAAAAGCAACACTAAGGGGCCTCTCCTTGCCATCTTTCCCATCTTCATTCCATCCTGGTGGAACTTCCCAGGCCTGGGACCATGACGGCAATTCAGAGCAAGAGTCATGTCCTGTCATGTGTAGCCAAATGTTCTTTAATGAGAGAGAGAGAGAGAGAGAGAGAGAGAGAGAGAGAGAGAGAGAGAGAGAGAGAGGTGTGTGCATGAAGAGTTAACATTGTGGAAGGAAAAGTCTGGCTTTTATCCTGGCCCCTGATGGGTAACTTCCTCATCTTAGGAATTTCCTCAGGGACCACAGCTGACTTTATACTCAGGAGCTAATTCATGTTCTGTCCCCAGATAGGTTAAGAAAGGAGAATGACCATATTAGAAAGACCAAGTAGATGACTACACATTTGGAGCTTTGAGTGTATTCTGTCAGAAGAATCTCCTCATCTTCATGGAGTTGAAGGGGCTGGATATTGAGTTTACTTCAACAGAATTATGTTGATGTGTTTAAGGCATAAAGACCCATCAACTACTCTGAATTCTCATTTGCTGAGTGATCATCTGTGCTGGGTAATCCTTTAAAAAAATACTATCAGCAGAGTGAGGCATCTTCAGCAAAATGATGCTTCAAGTTTATAAACTCCCTGAAGTGTCCCTCTCTGTCTCTTTAACTGACTTGATATGACTTGCATTATTTATAAAAAGATTTTAATCTTCAAAAGAATAGAGCTTTAATTTTGTTCTATAACTAATTGTTATAAATCTTCAGACCTGAGATGTTCATGCAAAGTCAGTATTAACCTGTGAGATCTTCCCTTGATCCAGGTAGTTAGCAAAATAAACCCACCACAGTGATTATACCTGAACTGTATGAATAGCAATGGGGCAACTCCCAAAGCTGCCTCAAGCTACAGAGCACTCTCAGAATCCCCTTCCTGAGGGTTGCATCAGTTCTTTCTGTTTTTACCTCTGTCTCTATCTAACAAGAACAAATACCCTGAGAGATATGTTCACATGTAAGTGGTGGAAGGTGGCAAAGTGGGTGAAGCCCAGGTGGACCCTCTGTGCACATGCTACCCCATTTGTCGGGGTTAAGATCTGGAATTTCAAGGGAAATATTCTATCCAATCACTGTGTGGAATATTCACAATTGTTGAATGTGGATGAAAGTAACAAGAAGATGGTGACAAAAGGACCATATGATGTACACATCTGTAAACAGACTTTACAGATAAAATAAAATTACACCAGTAGACTCATGACTGGGAACAAATACACATCTGAATACAAACTCAATATTTCAAATACTGCTGAGATCATATTTGTATAAGGGGATATTTAATATGAAATAAATTTATAAAATATCTTGGAAGGTAGAAATTATTAATCAGGGTCAGGAGGCTTCTTCTGTTCTGTGAGTCAGGACACTGGGAAGTGAAGTATAACAGGGCCCATCAGCCTGGTGGTTTTTGTCTTACTTCCCCTCTGCCTGAGTCACTGTGCCATAGTCTGCCCCACAGTAGTAGACATTCTCATCCTCTTCCTGGATGTTCTGGATGGTCAGGTACCGATCCAGGCCAGAGCCTGAGCCTGAGAAGCGATCAGGAATCCCATCCCCCTTGGATCCCACGATGCCACTAGTGCCCCCTCGCATCACAAACCGGGGGCTCTTCCCTGGGCTTTGCTGGTACCAGGCCACCCAGTAACTACTGTAGCCACTGCTCAGGGTGCAGGTGAGTTTGGCTGTTTGTCCCAGGGAGGCAGATGCAGAGGGTGGCTGAGTCAGCACAAGTTGGGAGAGGGAACCTGTAAACACAGATACATCACCGTGGAATTCAGGGCCAGGGTGCATGTGTTTGGGGATTTGAGCCCATGAGGATAGACTCAGGATAGGGGTCTGCCATGGGGCACAGAGGTCTGTCCCTACCTGGGCAGTGAGCACGCATGATAAGAAGGAGAAGCTTCCCAACCATGTTGAACTTTGTTTCCTGAGTTTCAGAGCTGTTGTGGGCTGTGCTCAGCCTTTCTTATCCCTCCCCACTGGACTTAAGGTGGAGCAGCTCATGCAAATGTGCCTCCACCCACTGCCCCTCACTGTCTGTACTTCTGGCTTGGAATGATGCAAGACAGAGTCTGGAGTATGAAGATACTTTTATTTGCCTGATGGGCAGAACCTGGGAAGAAGCAGGTGCTGGGGCTACCAGAAGAACACAGTTGCTTGAGCTCACATTAATGACAGAAGGTTCACCTCCTCTGTCCACCCCTCTTCAGATATGAGTTCCTCTGGGGACATCTCCATAGGTGAGCATATTTTATGCGCCCCCAGAAAGTGTTCCATGATGTCCCCTGAAGATTACATATAAAACTTTATTCTCCTTTAATTCCTGAGTCTCCGATTTTACCTTTTCATTTGAATCCTAGAAATATCGATGGAGATTTTTGTGTGTCAAGCACTGTGCCCAGATCAATATTACTATTGTATGCAGACTCTTTATGCTTTAGGGGCCTATTGTTTCCAAGGAAAACTCAACAGGAATCAATAAGCAAATATAAAAGTGCCATGAAACAGAAGAGTGGAGCTGGACATTCTTACTGCTTGGGGTTATAGAGGAAAATCTACTCAGAGGGATGTAATTAATCTTTTGTTCATATTCTATAATAATGTCCATTTTCCAGGGTGGAAGTTGGCTGAGCTTGGTAAGACACTTGCCCAAAGCCACATCATCACCCCAAGTTCCAGAGTTTAGATGACTCTGACCAAATGGATTATATTTACCCATAAATCTGGGCCATTTGGCTAAGGGAAAAATTGGTGGACATCTATAATTATGAATGATTATAAATTAGAATGAACCAACACAAATTACTTATCTTACATTTGCAAAGGTCAGTGGATCTCATGGGTGACAAGGATCTCAGTGGACTAACCTCAGCATGTTGGCAAGGCTGTGCTATTTTCTGTAGTTATCAGGGGAGAAACAATCTTCTTGCTTTTTTCTCCTAGGGGTCACCTACATTCCTTGGCTGATGGCCACCTCCTCCATTTCAAAATCAGAGACAATGAACGGAGACCTTCTCATATACACCACTTTGACTTGTTCTTCTAATTTTCTTTTCCTCTTTTAAGGACTCTCATGATCCCATTGTCTTCAGGTAGATTATAGGATTATATCCTAATCTTAATGTGAGCTAAGTAGCAACATTAATTCTGTGTATAACTTATTATTACTTTATCGTACATCCTAACATATTCATAGACTCCAGGGATTAGGCTGTGAACATCTTTGGGGTCTGTAATCTGCCAACCACATTGCACTTGGCAAGGGAACTTTTAACCATTTCTGCACACTTATTGAAAACATAATAAGACATCACCAAAAAAGGCACAAGCTGCCGCAGTCCGGCTGCAGCAAAATAACCAGGGGGTGACGAGGAACTTGTGTAGATCGATACAGCAGGAGTGGGAGCCGTTTATTGTAGGACCGGAGGGGTATATATACATTCCACACAGCTTATCTTCATTAACATAAACTAGATACAGCAGTCAACCAATAAGGAATCTCCACACTTAATGGCTCGCTGGCGCTACTTCACAAACCACTCTCTCTGGCAAAATGCCAGGTGCCATCTTGACTTGTTTACAGGCTCTAACAACAAGCAATTGAAGTTTGGAGTTTGTTGTGCATTTTCATTATACATGTATGATTCTTTATAGCTCATTGGGTAATTAAAAATGATATATAGTTATAGTATGATTTTATTATAATGTATACCAGAAAGCTTCTAATAATGTCCTGTAAACATACATCATAAATTTTGTTATTCTGCTTTTGTGAGTTTTTAGCACCAAATATAACACAGAGTGTAGGTTCTTTTTTTTTTTTTTTTTGGCTGCTCACTTCCCTGTGGTTTAATAGCATTGACTGAATCTTAAAGATACCATGTACTACTCCTTGGGATGAATGGTCCTAATTGAATAGTTGTTTGGACAGTTCTACAGCGCCCTCTGGTGTTCCCAGAGCACATACCTCCTTTTAGTCCGGGGATCTGAGAGTCCAACTTGTTTTTGCAGCTCTGCAGGTCACTGAGTCTATTCACACATGGATGGTTTGAGTTGTAGACTGCAACACACTCTCTGAAATTACTGTCATTTAATTTACATAGTGCTGCATATACATACATAGATGTCAATTAAAAATGTTAGTGATCTTAAGGAAGATTCTATAAAACTTGTACCTTCATTACAATTTATAAATACACATGCTTTTTAAGTGTTCACCTAATGTGAATTAATAAGTCCAACAATTCTCATATAAATTTATTCATGTTTGGATCTTTGGTATTTATCCAATTTAGTTATTTCAATATTTGATAAAGTGAAGGAAGTACTATGTATAAAGTGAATGGGATATATGGTTTGCAGCTGCCATGGCATGTTGTATAAGAATCCAGTCCAGATTGGAACGTATTTTCTCTAGAAATCACTTATTTCCTTCCTTTCTCCACTAGACCCAGTATAGAATGCCTGTTCTGTGGACACTGAGCTCACAAGAACACAGTTGCTTGATCTCACATTAGTGACAAACCTCTCAATCATTTTTTCATGACTTTTCCCACTGAAATCCTTTGTGGGATTGTGGATTTAGGGGTTAAATATTAGAGTTTTTTGGTTCAAATGTTATATTCAGCTCTGAATATAACATTTTGTTGATGAATAGCTCATTATCTCTTATTTAATTGAAATGTTTTAGATGTTCATATAACTCACCCTGCTCTGCAGTACATTTGCTTATGGGGACTCTACCGCCATCCACCTACTCCTGTAGTTTCTTTGCAGAGCACCTGGAGCCACAGCACATTCTTCCTTCTGGCTCCACATTCACCCATTTGATCCAGCCAACCCTCAGGGATCAAGTCCATGTTCCTTTCCTATTCTCTACAACCTGAAGTAATGTTTCTTATTTAACATGTCCCCTCCCTCCCTCTTCACTTTTCTTCCCTCTTTCCCTCCATCCCTTCCTTGCTTTCTTCCCTCCTCATTTCCATCCTTCCTTCTTTCCTTCCTTTCTTCTTTTCTCCCTTCCTTTCTTTTTCTTAGGTCTGGAGGATAGAACCCAGGGTCTCCCATGCTAGAGAAGTGCTCTGTCACTGAGCTGCATCACCAGCCATGTAATATTTCCTCTTGAATCAACACAGAACCCCAATACAACATGTACAAGCCACAGCAATCATGGTTATTGCTTCAGATCTTTTTTTTTTTTTTTTTTTCCCTTAGATATCTACTCAGGCGAACTTGCATACTCATTCTACAAACACATGTTGAATTTGTACTCTCTGCCATACTGGGTTCTGGGCTCTGTAAATACAGCAGTGACAAAACTGAAAAAAAAAATAAGTCCTGTTTTCAATGAGTTTAGTTTCTAGAGGGGTAACAGAGTGAAGAGAGCCACAGGAAAATGTTCTCACATGACTGAATCCAAATTGAACATGCTCACCCTTGGCAGCTAGAGCTCACTCCTGACTGCTGAAAGCCCCTTCCTTCCTTCAGGAGATGGACAATGAACATCCTCCCACTTTGTCCATGGCTTTCCCTCAGCCTCCTCCCCTCCCTGTCTCTGAAGGCAGGTGCCCAACACTGCTCTCTTGCAGTCTCTCCTTGTTTCTTGTCACAAGTTGTCTGTCATGAGGATGTATAAACAGACAATTAAGTGACAATATAAAGTGTTAGCAACTTATTGAAGATGATGTAAAATGATATCCATTTATTGATAAATAATTTAGAAGAAGTACACATACTTGGTTCTTCACCTATTCGGAATCAATAGTTGGATTCCCACTACTAAAATGTAAAATGATGTGTACCTTGAAGTATATTTTAATATAGTTTAATTATAATATAATAAAATCGTATTATAATATAATATAATTATATTATATTATATTATATTATAATGTATCATATCATATAATATGTAATCATAATTATAATATATTTATATTATATAATCATAATTATATAATTATATAGTATTATTATAATATATAATGCATCATAATTATATAATTATATAATATAATTATAATATAGTATAATTATGATAACATAATATAATATAATTATGTAATTATAATTATATAATATATAGTATAATTATAATATAATATAATTAAACTATATTAAATAGTTTAATTTATTAATCAATCAATTTTGTTTTATTTATTTATTTTTATTGATTTTTTATATATGATAACAGAATGCATTAAAATTCATATTAGACATATGGAGCACAAATTTTTCATGTCTCTGGTTGTATACAAAGTATATTCACACCAATTCATGTCTTCATACATGTACTTTGGATAATGATGTTCATCACATTCCACTATCATTTCTAACCTTCCGCTCCCACCCCCTGCCCTATCTAGAGTTTGTCTATTCCTTCCATAGTCCCCCTACCTGGCCCACTATGATCAGTCTCCTTATATCAGAGAAAACATTCAGCATTTGTTTTTTTGGGATTGGCTAACTTCACTTAGCATTATCTTCTCTAGCTCCATCCATTTACCTGCAAATGCCATGATTTTATTCTCTTTTATTGCTGAGTAATATTCCATTGTGTGTATATGCCACATTTTTTTATCCATTCATCTATTGAAGGGCATCTAGGTTGGTTCCACAGTTCAGCTATTGTGAATTGTGTTGTTATAAACATTGATGTGGCTGTGTCCCTGTGGTATGCTGTTTTTAAGTCCTTTGAGTATAGACCAAGGAGAGAGATAGCTGGGTCAAATGATGGTTCCATTTCCAATTTTCCAAGAAATATCCATACTGCTTTCCATATTGGATGCACCAATTTGCAGTCCCACCAGCAGTGTATGAGTGTACCTTTTTTCCTCCATTCTCTCCAACACTTATTGTTGTTTGTCTTCATAATAGCTGCCATTCTGACATCAGTAGTTTTGATTTGCATCTCTCTAATTGCTAGAAATGATAAACATTTTTTCATATATTTGTTGACTGATGGTATATCCTTTTCTGAGAAGTGTCTGTTCGGGTCCTTGGCCCATTTATGGTTTTTTTGGTGTTTAGCTCTTTGAGTTCTTTATATACCCTAGAGATTAGTGCTCTATCTGATGTGTGAGGGGTAAAAATTTGCTCCCAAGATGTAGGTTCACTATTCACCTCACAGATTGTTTTTTTTTTTTCTTTTCTTTTTTTTTATTTTTTAGTTGTAGTTGGACACAATACTTTATTTAATATATTTATTTTTTATGTGGTGCTGAGGATCAAACCCAGGGCCTCACACGTGCTAGGTGAGCACTCTACTGCTGAGCCACAACACTTGCCCCCACAGATTGTTTTGCTGAGACAAAACTTTTTAGTTTGAATTCATCCCATTTATTGATTCTTTTGTTTTCAGAAGACAAAGCAGATTTATTATATCTCTCTGATTCCAAAAGTCTAGGAGAAGTTCTGAGCAAAGCAGCTCATCTGGTTCCCATGGCCCAAGGGCAGGCCAGGGCGCTGAGAAGGGGTAATCAAGCAGGGGCCAACCCTTTGCTTCTCAGAATCCTTTGCCCAATTCCTCAAGGGTCAGTTCTGAGGAAGGCCTGGGAAGGCAGAAGGGTTTCTTCTGCCCCTTGGGCTTTTGCTAGGAATGGGGAAATGGTTGCTTTGGGGAAGGAAGCCTTGAATCCACAGCCTTTATTTCAGTAACTACCATTTAATTTTTTCCTTGGCAGACTGGAGAACCTGGGTCACACTCTGTTCATTTAGGCTGCTGTCATCTGCCCTAAAATTCACTTTCAGAATCACTTGCTGAGGGTCACTCTCCAGAATCACACCGCCATCTACAATCTCACCCAGCACCAAGAAGGCTCCATCCATGTTCTCCAGCAACCAGCGCTTCTCCACATTCTCATTCTCATGGGATGAGCCCACCACATACAGGAAGAGGTCAATGCTGCTCTTGTAGGTGATGGTCATGCCCCTGGAAAAATGCGATCTCACTCTTAGTCCTACTGGTCTTGTTGAAGACATTTTTCTCAAAAACCATCTGCTCCTTCATGGATGGGAATGTGTCATCATATTACTTGGCCAGCAGCTGTCACCCATCATTATCTAGGATGAAAACAGCCTTGATGGTGTAGAGGGAAGGTTCCTGTAACTGCAGCCCTGAGGGCTCCCCAGCTCTGGTTGGCTGTGTCGCGCACCCGGCCTGGGAAGCCCCAGCCCTCTTCCCCGGGTGCGTATGTGGCCAGGCCTCAGGCCACTGCCCCTATTTATTGATTCTTGATTTTAATTCTTGCACTATAGGAGTCTTATTTAGGAAGTTGGGGCCTAACCCCACATGATGGAGATTAGGGCTTACTTTTTCTTCTATTCCACACAAGGCCTCTGGTTTAATTCCTGGGTCCTTGATACACTTTGAGTTGAGTTTTGTGCATGGTGAGAGATAGGAGTTAAATTTCATTTGATGGATTTCTAGTTTTTCCAGCACAATTTATTGAAGAGGTTACCTTTTCTTCAATGTATATTTTTGGCACCCTTGTCTAATATAAGATAACTGTAGTATGTGGGTTAGTCTCTGCATCTCTATTCTATACCATTGGTCTACCAGTCTATTTTGGTGCCAATACCATTCTGTTTTTGTTACTATTGCTCTGTACTGTAGTTTAAGGTCTGGTATAGTGATGCCACCTGCTTCACTCTTCCTGCTAAGGATTGCTTTAGCTATTCTGGGTCTCTTATTTTTCCAGATGTCTTTTCTATTTCTATGAGGAATACCATTAGGGTTTTGATCAGAATGGCATTAAATCTGAAAAGTGCTTTTGATAGTATGGGCATTTTTATAATATTAATTCTGCCTATCCAAGAGCAGGTAGATCTTTTCCATCTTCTAAGGTCTTCTTTGATTTCTTTCTTTAGGGTTCTGTAGTTTTCATTGTATAGACCTTTCATCTCTCTCATTGATTCCTAAATCTTTTATTTATTTTTTTGAGGCTATTGTAAATGTTTTCCTCATTTACCTTTCAAAGGATTTGTAACTGATATACAAAAATGCCTCTGATTTATTGTTGTCGATTTTATATTCTGTTCTTTGCTGAATTTATTTACTAATTCTAGAAGTTTTCTGGTGGAACGTTTGGGTCTTCTAGTTATAGAAACATATCATCAGCAAATAGTGCAATTTAAGTTCTTTTTTTACCTATATGTATTCCTTTAATTTCTTTGGTCTGTCTAATTGCTCTGGCTAGTGTTTCAAGAACTATGTTAAATAGAAGTGGTAAAAGAGGGCATTCCTGTCTTGTTCCAGTTTTTAGAGGGAATGCCTTCAATTTTTCTCCATTTAGAATGATGTTGGACTGGGGCTTAGCATAGATAGCCTTTAAAATGTTGAGATATGTTCCTGGCATCCCTAATTTTTCTAGTGTTTTGAACATAAAGGGGTGTTGGATTTTTTCAAATGCTTTTTCTGAGTCTATTGAGATGGTCATATGATTCTTATCTTTGAATTGACATGATGAAGTACATTTATTGATTTCTGTATGTTGAACCAACCTTGTATCCCTGGGTTGAACCCTACTTGATAATGGTGTACTATCTTTTTGATATGTTTTTGTATTCGATTTGTAAGAATTTTATTGAGAATTTTTGAATCTATGTTCATTAGAGATATTGGTCTGAAGTTTTCTTTCTTTGATTTGTTTTTGCCTGGTTTTGAAATCAAGGTGATATTGGCCTCATAGAATGAGTTTGGAAGTGCTGCCTCTTTTTCTATTTTCTGAAATCAATTGAAGAGTAATGTATTAGTTCTTTTTTAAAGATCTTGTAGAACTCGGCTGTGTAACCATCTAGTCCTTGGCTTTTCTTGGTTGGTAGTCTTCTGATGGTGTCTTCTATTTCATCACTTGATATTGGTCTGTTTAAATTGTGTACCTCATCCTGATTCAATGTGAGCAAATTATATGATCCTAGAAATTTGTCAATGCCTTCAATTTTCTATTTTATTGAAGTATAAGTTTTCAATAATTTCTAATTATCCTCTGTACTCTTGTAGTGCTTGTTGTGATGTTACCTTTTTCATCACATATATTAGTAATTTGAGTTTTCTTTCTCTTTCTCTCTGTTAGCATATCTAAGAGTCTGTCAATTTTATTTATTTTTTCAAAGAACTAACTTTTTAAAAGTTTTGTCAATTTTTTCAATTATTTCTTTTGCTTCAATTTCATTGATTTCAGCTCTAATTTTAATTATTTCCTGCCTCCTACTGCTTTTGGGGTTTATTTATTCCTCTTTTTCTAGGGCTTTGAGATATAATATTAGGTCATTTATTTGTTGACTTTTTCTTCTTTAAAGGAAGGAACGCCATGCAATGAACTTTCCTCTGAGTACTGCTTTCATAGTGTCCCAGAGATTTTGATAAGTTGTATCTATGTTCTCATTTACCTCTAAAAATTTTTAAATCCCTTCCTTGAT
Organism: Marmota monax; assembly: GCF_021218885.2. Classification (NCBI taxonomy): domain Eukaryota; kingdom Metazoa; phylum Chordata; class Mammalia; order Rodentia; family Sciuridae; genus Marmota; species Marmota monax. The sequence continues at coordinate 125,473 of NW_026694289.1, read as the reverse complement.
GTGTTTTGTGACCCATTGTTCATTCAATAGCATATTGTTTAGTCTCCAGGTGTTGGAGTAATTTTTATTTTTTATTTTGTCATTGATTTCTAATTTCATTTGATTATGATCTGATAAAATGCAGGGTAGTATCTCTACTTTCTTGTATTTGCTAAGAGTTGCTTTGTGGCATATTGTATGGTCTATTTTAGAGAAGGATCCATTTGCTGCTGAGAAGAAAGTGTATTTGCTTGATGAAGGATGAAATATTCTATACATGTCAGTTAAGTCTAAGTTATTGATTGTGTTATTGAGATCTATAGTTTCTTTATTCAACTTTACTTGGAAGATCTATCCAGTGGTGAGAGAATGTGTTAAAGTCACCCCAGATTATTTTGTTGTGGTCAATTTGGCTCTTGAACTTGAGAAGAATTTGGTTGATGACATAGCTGCTCCATTTTGGGGGACAAATATATTTATGATTGTTATGTTTTGTTGGTGTATGGTTCCCTTGAGCAGTATGAAATGTCCTTCTTTATCTCTTTTAATTAACTTTGGCTTTAAGTCTACTTTATTTGATATGAGAATGGAAACCCCTGATTGCTTCTGCAGTCCATGTGAATGGTATGATTTTTCCCAGTCTCACCTTCAGTCTGTGTATGTCTTTTTCTATCAGATGAGTCTCCTGGAGGCAGCAAATTTTTTAAATCCAATCTGCTAGTCCATGTCTTTTGATTGATGAGTTTAAGCCATTAACATTTAGGGTTTTTATCAAGACATGGTTTGTATTCCCAAGTATATTTGTTTATTTTTGTTATTTAATTTGACTTGTTTTTTCTTTGATTAGTTTTTTCCTTTGGTGCAATACCTCTCTATGCTGATTTTCATTATTGTTTTTTTTGTTTCTTTTTCATGAAATATTTTGTCAAGGATGTTTTGTAGTGCTGGTTTTCTAGCTCTAATTCTTTTAACTTTTGTCTATCATGGAGAGTTTTTATTTCATCATCAAATTTAAAGCTTATTTTTTCTGGATTCAAGATTGTTGGTTGGCATTCATTTCTTTCAGAGCTTGATATAGGTCATTCCAGGATCTTCTAGCTTTTAGGGTTTGTGTTGAAAATCTGCAGTTATCCTCCTTGGTTTCCCCCTTTATGTAATCTGATTCCTTTCTCTCCTTATTCTGTATGTTAGCATTTTCATTATAATGTGCCTTGGTGTGGACCTGTTGTGATTTTGTACATTCGGTGTCCTGTAGGCTTCTTGAATTTGGTTTTCCAATTCATTCTTTTTTAAAAAAATTTTTTTGATATTATTTCATTGAATAGATTGTTCATTCCTTTGTTTTGGACCTCTATGCCTTCCTCTATCCCAATAACTCTTAAATTTGGTCTTTTTATGCTATCCCATATTTCTTGAATGTTCTGCTCAAGGTTTCTTACCATTTTCATTGTGTGGTCTACATTCTTTTCAAGATTATATATTTTGTCTTCATTGTCTGAGGTCCTGTCTTCCAAGTGATCCAATCTGTTGGTGATGCTTTCTTTTGAGCTTTTATTGTTTCTTTCATTTCAAGAATTTCTGTTTTTTTTTTTTTTTTTTTTTTGTTTGTTTTTTTAGAATCTCTATCTCTCTGTTGAGGTGATCTTTTGCTTCCTGTATTTGCTCTCTTATATCTTCCTTCAGTTCACAGAACATTTTAATCATGTACATCTTGAAGTCTTTGTCTGTCATTTCTTCTGGTATTGTTGTCATGGATTCTAATAATGTGGTACCTTGATTTGTTGGGGGCATTTTCTTCCCTTGTCTTTTCATGTCCCTTCTAGCTCTGTGGGTCCAGGGTGTTATTGTTTTTACCCTATAGGTTTGTAGTGCTCCTTTAGGTTCCAAAACCTCTTGTTTGTGGGGAAGAACAATGTTAACAGATCCCAAAATAAACAATATACCATGTATAAAGAATTCATTGCTATTAAGATGCTTACAGTTTGGTCACAAGTACAGAAATGTTGGATTTGATTATCATTTATAATATAATCAGTAGTTTTGTAAAACTGTTTACAGTTTCTGATGGTGGACAATGAACTGAGGGTGAGTTGTAGGATGATATGTTGAGGATATAGGTTATGAAGATATAGAAGTTAATATATCTTAGGAAGAGTGAAAGAGAAATTTATGGAGAGAATTAGTAGAAAGAGAAGAGACAAGAAGTAGTTTTGGGTAGATAAGTACGTGGGAAAATAGTGGAGTACATAAAACAAACACTGTTGTATAAATATCAAACACATTTAGAAAAATAAAGGATGTTAAATTAGTAAAGATAGGAGGGAAAAAGAAAACTAAAAGAGGAAAATAAAGCCATATATACCATGCTTATATTATATTATTCAAATGTCCCAATTCTCAAAATCCCAATTTATGCAAAGTTCTTTGTTTCACATATGTTGGGGATGTGAGGCCAGGAGAATAGAGGGAGAGAAGAAAAAAGAAAAAAAAATCTTAAAGAAACCAGGATTTTTGCTAGTTTTAAAGATCTGTATCTTTTCTGCTTCCCTTCTCATCCAATAGGTGGGGTTGTCTGATGTTAGCTGGTATCTCTGCTCTCAGGACAATGAAGGTAACCTGGAAGTGAAGAATGGCACCCAAAAGTCCCTGCAGGGAGACTGCACCTCAAGGGTCTCTTTTGGGTCTGTTCGTATGACTTGAGCACCTGGTCTTATCTCTCTATCTTGCCTGAAGATTTCCCAGTTCCTGGTCTCTCTGTTAGTCTCCAAACTTTTGCCCTGTTTCCCTCTCCCTTAGCAGTTCCCAATTGAGGGACCTCTTTCTCTGGGGCTCCCGTGGGTGTTGCCCTGGTTGCACTGCACATCAGTTCCACTGAGAGGTGTTTTGTGTCAGGAAGCTCCTGTGCTGGGATTCTGCTGCTGGGGAGAGGGGGGAGTTGGAAACCAGGTGCCTGGCCAGCTGGAGTTCCAATCTGGGAGCTGCCCCCACCAAATATGGAGAAGAAGGTAAGCCAAGATGAAGGTGGTCCACTTGCAGGTCTGGGGTTTCAGGTGAAGTGGGGGAAGCTGGGAAATGGCACTGTGCTGAGGGTAGGTAGCAGCTGAGTGACCTGTGTTGGAGTGGAGCAATGTCTGGGAGTTCTGCAGCAGTGCTAATAGGTGATCTTGCTAAGGCACTTGTAAGCTCTGCGTTGGCTAAAACTTCAGGAGTTGGCTGCCAGGAGCTGGGAGTCCTACTGGAATGCTGAGGCCCAGAGCCCTTCATGGGGGCACAGCGCTGGTGATTTCTTCTTGAGAGCAGCTGTATAGGGGTCCTGTATCACTTTCAAACATGCAGAGGACAGGTGTGATCTGGGTCATGGAGCGACACAGAATGCTGCCTCCCTCTGGCCCACCATCTTGGATTTTGAGGTCTAAATAGTTTAATTCAATATTATAGTTTTAGTATTTCATAAACTGACTGAAGCACAAGAGAATAGGAGGGTTATAATTACTATGCCCTTCCCATGTCATATTATACAGAATGAATTCCAGTCCAGCACAAACTTTTCTGGCCATCAATTATTTCCTTCCTTTAAGAATTTCATTTACTGTAGAAGCAGCTCTTCATTTGCAACAAGCCCCAAATTCCTTCTTTTGGCATGCAAATGTTCTCACATCAGAATCATTTGTGGGATTGTGCCTTGAGGTCTTGATGTTGCAGTTTTGGGAAGTTCCATGATAGATTTTGACCTCTGGATCTGACATTTTGTTAATGAACATCCCACCAGATCCTAGTTAATATAAATGTTGCTAGATATTCATACAACTCACTCTGCTCTGTAATGCATTTGTACATGGACTTCATCTTCTGTGCTCAGAATTTTTACCACCATCCACCTGCTTCTATGGTTTCTTTACTCAGGACCTGGAGAACAATCTTGCGCTTCTATACTATCTTCACAAAATCCATGTTCATATACTTCAACTTCCCCTCACTCAAGGCCATTTTCCTTACCTCTTGCTTAACCTAACGTCAGATTTCTCATTTAACCCTTTGTCCTGAATCAATTTAGTTCCTTAACTTTAAATGTCTGAAGATGAGCATCAATTATGATCTTTTCCAAAGTCCTCTTTTCTCTCTGGGTTTTCTCCTCTGGTGAATTTAAAAGATCAGCCTGGATACTGATGCATGTTTTGCTTTCTGTCAGGCTGCATTCTGGGGTCTGTATATACAGAAGTGCCAAAGCAAAACAAAATTTCTGTTCTGAACAAACATAGTTCCTAGTAGAGAAACACACAGTGAGCAGAGTCCCAATGATTTGTCCTCATGCCGCTCATACCACCAGACCACGCTCACCCTGAGTATCTGGAGCCCACTTCTGACTGCTGACGGACCTTTTTTCTCCCACAGCACATCAGCACTCATCTCCAGATACTGTCCATAAGCTTTCCTCATGAGTACCTCCCTGTCCTGCTCTAGGTGCACTGCCCACCCGAGTCATGCAGAGACCCTGGCTAGTGTTATCTACTTTCTTTCTTCTTTATCTTCTCTCTCTCTTTTTAAAATTACATACAGATTATTCAGAAGGATATTTTCTTTACATGTGTATGATAAAAGCATTTTTCTACCTAAATAAACTCCTATAGATTCTTTTCTACATCAAGATAAAATAAACATTAATTTCCCTTTTAAAATCTCATTGCTTTTCTTCCCAGCACTCTACCTCAACTCCTCCTCCTATACCCTGAACACAACCACTAGTAGATTCTATTTGCAAAGAGGATTCTTATTCCTGGACCACAGGGTCATGTTGTCTCTGAGTCCTTCTGGTCCTTCTGCCCTTATTTCACTATCTTTACTTATGACCAAGCTCCTCATCATCTACTAGAGAAGTCTTTACCACCATGAGTTGAGTGGACTTTTGCTTTTATGATAATACTATATGAGGAAATTTCTAAACCTAAAAATTTAACTAGTGTTTTCAATATTTCCCTAACTAAAATTTAAACATAGAAATTCACAGCAAAAATATGGGGATGATTCCACCTATTCTTTTTATATTCAATTGAGTGTAAAAATTTACACTTGATGTGACTATTGTATATTTTATCATATTCTTTGACTATTTAATATTCTAACATTGAAAGAGAAGAGTATTACTTTGATTATGATCAGTTACCAGAATAAACAATATTTTAATGTATTTGAATACAACATTCACTTATATCATGAACAATGTTGAGAAATGTCTCACCAGAGATCCTGAAGGACTATTTATTAGGAGAGATTAACTTAAAAATTTTGATAGGGAAAGTTAGTTCTTCTCCGGAAAATGAATTAAACATCACAGTCAACCTCCTTAGGTTATACCCGATAGCAAAGCGTAGAGTGAAAAATTGATGTTCTAGTTGAAAACTCCAGATTTTTCCATTAACCAGATAAAATTTATTGTCTTATGAATTTCTATAAGAACTCATTTCTTTGTGTAGGAATAAAAGATTATGAGAAAATTAAATTTAACATATGTCTCTATGTCTGAGTACAAATGAACACATGCATATTTGCTCACTCCTGGTCTCCTCTGAGCAGTGACAGAGGGACATCTCCTTGCCATCTTTCCATCTTCTTTCCATGCTGGTGAATCTTCCCAGACCTGGGATCATGACAGCCATTTGGAGCAAGGGTCATGTCCTGTCATGTGTAGCCAAATGTGCTTTAATTAGAGAGAGAGTATGTGTGCATGAAGAGTGAACATTTTGGAAGTTGAAGTCTAGCCTTTGTCCTGGCCTCTGGTGGGTAACCTGCTCATCTTAGAAATTTCCTCAGGGACCACAGCTGACTTTATGCTCAGGAAGTGATTCATGGTCTGTCCCCAGATAGGTTGAGAAAGGAGAATGACCATACTAGAAAGACCAAATAGATGACTACACATTTGGAGCTTTGAGTGCATTATATCAAAACAATCTCCTCATCTTCATGGAGTTGAGTTTACTCCAACAGAATTATGTTGATATGTTTAAGGAATAAAGACCTCCAAAATACTCTGGATTCTCATTTCCTGAGTGATCATATGTTTTGGTTAATACAATCTAAAACTATCAGCAGAGCAAGGCATCCTGAGTATAAAGATGCTTCAAATCTATGAACTTCTTAAAGGGCGTTCACTGTCTCCTTAACTGACTTGATATGATTTATTTATAAAATGACTGTAATCTTCTTTTTTTTAAAAGAGAGAGAGAGAGAGAGAGAGAGAGAATTTTTTAATATTTATTTTTTTTAGTTTTCGGCAGACACAACATCTTCGTTTGTATGTAGTGCTGAGGATCGAACCCGGGCCGCATGCATGCCAGGCGAACACACTACCGCTTGAGCCACATCCCCAGCCCAACTGTAATCTTATAAAGTAGAGAACTTTCATTTTTTTTTCTGTGACAAAGTAGTATGAATCTGCAAACCTGAGGTGTTCATGGGAACTCCTAAAGTTGAGGTGAATTGACACTAAGTGTAGTTTGTCTGGAACCCCTGAGCGTGACGACTGGTGTCTCAAGCAAAGTCAGTATTAACCTGTGCGATCTGCCCTGGATCTGGGTAATTAGTAACATAAACACGTCACAGAATGATTTTACCTGCATGTGAATAACTTTACTGTATGGATAGAAAAGGGGCAAATCTCAAAGGTACCTCAGTTACAGGGCAGGCTCAAATCCACATCCTGGGTGTTGCACAGGTTCTCTCTGTTTCTGGCACTCTGTTTCTCTCTGATAGTCACAAACAAACTCCCTGAGATCTTTGTGTACATGTCAGTGTTGGAATGTGGCAAGGTGGGTAAAGCCCAGGAGGACCATGCATGCATGTGTTATCCCATGTTGGGGGGGTCTATACCTAAAGGACTTAAAAACAGCATACTATAGGGACACAGCCACATCAATGATTATAGCAGCACAATTCACAATAGCTAAACTGTGGAACCAACCTAAATGCCTTTCAGTAGATTAAAAAAATTAAAATTAAAAAATGTGGCTTATATACACAATGGAATATTACTCAGCAATAAAAGAGAATAAAATCATGGCATTCGCAGGTGAAATGATACAGTTGGAGAAGATAATTCTAAGTGAAGTTGGCCAATCCACAAAAAACAAACGGTGAATGTTTTCTCTGATACAAGGTGACTGACTCATAGTTGGGTAGGGAGAGGTAGCATGGGAGGAATTGGAGAACTCTAGATAGGACAGAGGGGTGGGAGGGAAAGTGAGGGAGCAGGGGGTTAGCAATGATGGAGGAATGTGATGGACATCATTATCCAAAGTACATGTATAAAGACATGGATTGGTATGAACTTATATACTTTATATACAAATAGAGATATGAAAAATAATTCTATATGTGTAATAAGAATTGTGATGCATTCTGCTGTCATGTATTTAAAAAATAAAACCAATTAAAAAAAGTTTTGAACCAAAATAAATAAATAAATACAAAGATCTGGAATTTAAAGGGAAATATTCAAATCCCATCACTGTGTGGAATGTTCCTCATTGCTGAATATGGACAAAAGTAACACAAAATAGTGACAAAAGGGCTGTATAATGTATACATCTGAAAAAGCTTAACAATCTCCAAAATAAATTTTTGTCAGTGGACTCATGATTGAGAAGAAACACACATGTCCAAATATACTCAATATTTCAAACACTGCTAAAACCATATTTGTATGTGGGTAATAATTAATGTGAATTAAATTCATAAAATATCTGGGAAGAAAGAAATTATTAATTAGGGTCAGGAGGCTCCTTCTGACCTTTGAGTGAGGACACTTGGAAGTGCATTGTAATAGGCCCCATCAGTCTGGTGGTTTTTGTCTTATTTCCCCTCTGCCTGTGTCACTGTGATTACACGAAGCTGCTCCCACTGCCATGGCCTGCCCCACAGTAGTAGACATTCTCATCATCTTCCTGGATGTTCTGGATGGTCAGGTACCGATCCAGGCCAGAGCCTGAGCCTGAGAAGCGATCAGGAATCCCATCCCCCTTGGATCCAACAATGCCACTAGTGCCCACTTGCATCACAAACCTGAGGCTCTTTCCTGGGCTTTGCTGGAACCAAGCCACATAGTAATTACTGTAGCCACTGCTCAGGGTGCAGGTGAGTTTGGCTGTTTGTCCCAGGGAGGCAGATGCAGAGGGTGGCTGAGTCAGCACAGGCTGGGAGAAGGACCCTGTAAAAATAGACACATCATGGTGGAAGTCAGAGACAGGGTGAATGTGTTTGTGGATCTGAGCCCATGAGGATAGACTCAGGATAAGGGTCTGCCATATGGCACATAGGTCTGTTCCTACCTGGGCATCATAAGGAGGAGAAGAGTCCCAACCATGTTGGACAGTTTCCTGAGTTCCAGAGCTGGTGTGGGCTGCCCCCAGCCTTTCTTATCCCTCCCCACTGGCCTCAAGGTGGAGCAGCTCATGCAAATGTGCCTCCACCCACTGCCCCTCACTGGCTGCTCTTCTTCTGTGCCTGGAATCATGGAAGACAAAGTGTGGAGGGTGGTGATGCTTTTATTTGCCTGATGGGCAGAACCTGGGAGGAAGCAGGTGCTGGGGTCTGCAGAAGAGCACAGTTGCTGAGCTCACCTTAGTGCCACAAGGTTCACTCCTCTGCCCACCCCTGTTCAGATGAAGTTTAGACTTCTCTTAGGTAGTGACTCTGCCTTTTAACCTTTTCATTTGAGTCTTAGAAATACTGGTGCAGATATTTCTGTGTCAAGTACTGTGCTCAGATCAATCTCACTACTAAAGTGATACTGATGGGTGTTTTTTTTTTCTACCCAAAATTCACCAGGAATCGATAATCAAATATGAAAAGTGCCATGAAAAAGAAGCATGGAGCTGAGCATTCTCAGTGTTTGGTATCATTTAGGAAAGTCAACTCAGCAGATCATAATAAATGCTTCTTTCATGTCCTCTCATTATGTTCATATTTCCAGGATGTAAGTTCACTGAGTTGGTTAAGTCACTTGACCTAAGACCAACCCAGCACTCCAAGTTAGAGTTTTACATAAACCTGATCAAATGAATGACTTTTCTCATAAATACTGGTCCTTTGGACTAAGGGAATATTTGGGGATATATATATATATATATATATATATATATATATATATATATATATATATATATATTTGAAATGACTACAAGTTAGGAAGCATGAACCAACCAAAATTAATTATCTTACATTTGCAGAGGTCAGTAGATTGACAGGGATCTCACTGGGCTAACTTCAGGGTTGTGACAGGGTTGTGCTACTTTCTGGAGGCTCCAGGCAAAAAAAAATGTCTTCTTTCCAAAACAGTTTTCCAAAAGCTGTCTTCTTTTCCAAACTCTAGGGTCACCCACATTCTTTAGCTGGTGTCCACTGCTTCGATCTTCAAAGCCAGAAATAACTTATAATGTACCACACTATTTGCTTCATCTTTATCTTCCACTCTTAAGGACCCTCATGATCCCACTGTCTTCAGGTAAATTCCAGGATTATCTGCTGACCCTAATGTGATCTGATTAGTAATATTAATTTCATGACTAAATTATTATCACTTTATCATACATCCTCTCATATTCATAGAATCCAGAGATTAGTGTATCACAACCCTGTGGCCCATTATCAGCTAACCACACTTCTCTTGCCATGGGAACTTGTAACCATTTATGCATACTCATTGAAAATATAATAAGGAATCACCTCAAATCACAAGCATATGAAGCTGGGGTTTGTTGTGCTTTTGCATTGCACATATATGATTTTCATAGAACATTGGATAATTTATAATTATATATGATTTATACTATGATTTCATTATTATGTAAATCAGAAACCCACTAAAAATGTCCTGTGAACATACATCATGCATTAGATATTCTGGTTTGTGACTTTTTAGCAGGATTATCTCTGTAATAGTAGTAGGTAATCCTACTTTTTAGTAGGATTATCTCTCTTTTCTCTGTGGGCTAATAACACTGAGTGAATCTTAGAGCTTTTGTGTCATGCACTACGTAACAATCAGCTTATCCTCAGGTTGCAGCTCAGAGATGTGCAGAACACATGTAATTTTCCAGGCATCTGTGTTCCAGGCATGTGCCTGGGGACCCCAAAACCCTGACACTTTTCAGGAGCCTGAGTATCATAGAATCATTGTATGTAGGATCTGGTGACATTAAAGCTGCTATTCCAGGAGTAGGTGAGTCTGACAGGTGATTCAGGAGTTGCAGAGATGGAGTGCAGGTGACTCATTACAAACTTGAAAGGGAACCTGCAAACACAGATAGGAGTAGGGGATGAGGTAAGGGGAGGAAAAAATTCCTCATCATTCTGAGACTGAGAGGTTGATTTCAACTAAGAATTGAGACTTGGTAAAGACTGATGTCAACCAGAGCAAGAATTAGGAAGTATAGGAAGAGGACTCCAGTTCATAGTGGGCACGGTTCTTGACTGTCACATTGGGGCTGGGCTGCTGCAGATGGCCTTTAATTTTTCACCCTTTGCTAGAGGAGGGCTATTCATGCAACTCTTTCTCCATCATGGTTGCCCCAGCTTCTCTCTGAGCCCTGGTCCTGGAGTGTAGCAAACAGTGCAGAGTAAGAAAGAATGAAGTTGCTTTCCTCCTGGGAGAACCCTGGCAGAATGCACCTGATGAGATGAGAGAAAAGCCTCTACTCCAGGAACTCAGTCAAGCCAGACAGAACACAGCTGCTGAGACCTTATCATGGAACAGAGGATCCACCAGCAAGATTAAGGCTCCTTTGAGTGAATGGTCCTAACTGAACAGTTGTGTGAGGCAACAAGGCAGTCCTACAGCATCCTCTGGTGGTGACAGAACACATAAGAACCCTATTGAAATACAGAAGATAATTAGAAACTATTTTGAAAATTCATTCTCCAATAAAATAGAAAATGTCAAAGACATGGACAAATTTCTAGAGACATATAATCTACCCAAACTGAATCAGGAGGACATATACAATTTAAATAGATCAATTTCAAGCAATGAACCGTGGACCAACCAATAAAATCTCAGAACATATGGATTCTCACCTGAATTCTTCAAGGCCTTCAAAATAGATTTAACACCAGTATTCCTCAAACAATTCCATTAAGTGGAAAAAGAGGGCACTCTTCCAAACTTATTCTGTGAGGCTAGTATCACCCTGATACCAGCACCAGACAAAGATACAACACAGAAATACCAATATCATTGATGAATGTAGATGCAAAAGTTTTCAAAAAAATTCTGGCAAATCACATACTAAAATAAATAAATAAATAAAAAGATTGTGTACCATGATCAAATGGGGTTCACCACAGGGATGCAATTTTGGTTCAACCTAAAGAAATCACTGAATAAATTCAATAGACTTAAAAGACAAGAATCATATGTACATATCAATAGATGTAGAAAAAGCATGAAAAAATACAGCACCTCTTCATGTTCAAAACACCAGAAAAAGTAGGGAGAGTAGAAACATACTTCAACATGGTAAAACCTATTTATATTATTCCAAGGACAACATCATTCTAAATGGGAAATATTACAAGAATTCCCCCTAAAAACTAGAACAAGGCAATGATGCCCTCTATCATCATTTCTATTCAGCATATTCCTGGAAACTGTAGCTAGAGCATTTAGGCAGATGAAAGAAATTAAAGGGATACAAATAGAAAAACAACAACTCAAGCTATCACTATTTGCCAATTCATGATTCTATATTTATAAGATCCACGAAGTTCCACCAGTTAACAAATAAATTCAGCAAAGTAGCAGGATATAAAATCAACACCCATAAATCAAACGTGTTCCTATACATCAGTGATGAATCCACTGAAAGAGAAATTAGGAAAACTACCTCATTCATAATAGCCTTAAGAAAAATCAAATACTTGGGGATCAATCTAAAGAAAGAGATGAAAGGCTTCTATAATGAAAACACTAAATAAATGGAAGACAACCTTAGAGGCTGGAAAAATCTCCCATAGGCATAATTAAATATTTTCAAAATGGCCACACTCTCAAAAGAGTCATACAGATTTTGTGCAATTCCTATGAAATTCCCAATGACAATCTTCAAAGAACTACAAAGAGCAATCATGAAATTCATTGGAACAGTAAGAGACCCAGAACAGCCAAAGCAATCCTTAGCAAGAAGAGTGAAGCAAGTAACATCTCTATACCAGACCTTAAACTATGCTACAGAGCCATAGTAACAAAAATAGCATGGGGCCGGGGATGTAACTCAGTTGGTGGAGTGCTAGACTTGCATGCACAAGGCCCTGGGTTTAATTCCCAGCACTAACAAAAACAAAACAAAACAAAGAACAACAACAAAAACAACAACAAACCAGCATGGTATTGGCACCAAAACAGACATGTGGACCCATGGTACAGAATAGAGGACATAGAATCAAGCCCACATGAATACAGTTATCTCATACTAGACAAATCACCAAAAATATTCATTAGAGAAAAGATACCCTCCACAACAAATGGTGCTGGGAAAAGTAGAAATTCTTATGTAACAAAGTGAAATTCAACTTCTATCTCTCACCCTGCAAAAAAACTCAACTCAAATTGGACTACAGACTTAAGCACTAGAACAGAGACTCTGCACCTAATAGAAAAAAAGTAGGCCCAAATCTTCATCATGTCAGCTAATACCTGACTTCCTTAGCAATATTTTTAAAGCACAAGAAATAAAATAAAGAATCAATAAATGGGATGGTTTCAAACTAAAAAGGTTTTTTTTTTTTTTTCAGCAAAAGAAACAATGAATGATGTGAAGAGAGAGCCAAAAGAGCCAAAAGGATGGGAGAAAATCTTTACCACAAGCAGAACAGATGGAGCATTAATCTCCATGATATATAAAGAACTCAAAAAATTTAATTCCAAAACAACAACAACAACAACAACAAATAACTCAATGGATAAATGGAATGAACAGACAATTCACTGAAGAAGAAATACAATTGATCAAAAAATATATGAAAAAAATGTTCAACATCTCTAGCAATCAGAGAAATACAAATCAAAACTACTCTGCAATTTCATCTTACTCCAGTCAGAAGAGCAATTATCAAAAATTCAAGAAACATTAAGTGCTGGTGAGGATTTGTGGAAAAAGGTATACTGATTAATTGCTGGTGGGATTGTAAAATGGTGCAGCCACTTTGGAAAGCAGTCTGAGATTCTTTAGAAAACCTGGAATGGAACCACCATTTGATCCAACTATCCCACTCTTCAGTTGATACAGAAACCACTTAAAATCAGCATACTACAGTGGTGCAGACACCTCAAAGTTTATAGCTAAACTGTGGAACCAACCCAGATGCCCTTCAACAGAGGAATGGATAAAGAAACTGTGGTATATATACACGATGGAATATTATTCAACCTTAAAGAAAAATGAAATCATGGCATTTACAGGTAAATGGATGGAATTAGATAATATCATGCTAAGCAAAGTAAGCCAATTCTAAAAACCAAAGGCCAAATGTTTTCTCTGATAAATGGATACTGATCCATAATGGGGGTGGGGGAGGGAAGAGTGGAGGAACTTTGAATTGGGCACAGGGAAGGAAGAGAAGGGGAGGGGGAGGTGAAATGGGGAAAATGTTAGATGGATATGGACATTATTACCCTAGATACAGGTATAATTTAAAGAATGGTGTGACTCTACATCATGTACAACCAGAGAAATGAAAAGTCATGCTCCATTTGTGTAAAAAATAAAATTAAATAATAAAAAAGAATCAATGGAAGGGATGAATTCAAACTAAAAAGCTTCAGCAAAGGAAGCAATAACCTGAAGAGAGAGCCTACAAAATAGGAGAAAATCTTTACACAGGCACCTCAGATGCAGTATTAATCTACAGGATATATAAAGAACTCAAAAACTCCACATCAAAAGAGAAACAAATACAAAAAAGCCCCCCAATCCAACAACAACCTAAATCACCCAATCAATAAATGGTCTAAGGATCTATAAAAATATTGTAATAATTTCTTATGTGTTTTTTGTTAGTTTTGTGATTCAACAGGTTTCACAATGCATGTAGTATATTCTGTAAGTCAAAAAGAAACACATACTTGGGGCTGGGGATGTGGCTCAAGCGGTAGCCCGCTCGCCTGGCGTGCTGGCGGCCGGGGTTCAATCCTCAGCACCACATACAAACAAAGATGTTGTGTCTGTCGAAAGCTGAAAAATAAATATTGAAATTCTCTCTCTCTCTCTCTCTCTCTCTCTCTCTCTCTTTTAAAAAAAAGAAACACATACTGTATAAATTTGGCAGATGGTCATTTTGCTAGCTAAGAGCAAGAAAAAACACAATTTCTGATAAAACAGAGTACTGGGTAATTAAAGTGCAAAATTGGTGGTCCACAATCTTAAATAGCTAAAATTCCTGCTGAATAGAAGGGAGAGACATGAAACTGGGAAATAAATTAAAGTCAGTGCTAGTTAATTTAGGAAAGGAAGGGGGAACCCAAGATCAAGAAGGTATCAAATTGTCCAATTATTATTATTATCAAAGTATTCAATATGATGTAGCTTTAGCTATTCTGTCACACATGTTTACTAGCATGTATATTAGAATAAGTTCAAATTTAATCTGGATATACTTCTCTTATTAAGGTCTGAGAAAAGAATGATCATACTAAGTAATGGAAGTCCAAAAACAAGAGGATGAAAATGTTGCCAAAACTTTTAATTTTTTTTAGCTATAGATTCTTTTTTATTGATTTAAAAAATAAATGACAGTGGAGTGCATTACAATTCTTATTACATGTATTCATATCTCTGGTTGCATATAAAGTATGATGACATCAATTTGTGTTTTCATACATGTACTTTGGATGATGATGTCTATCACATTTCTCCATCATTGCTAATCCCCTGCTCCCTCTCTTTCCCTCCCACCTATCTGCCCTATCTAGAATGAATTCAAAACTTTTAATTTTTTATAACACATTTGTCTAGGCATCATTAAATATAAACTCTAAAACAAGGATAGTGTATTGAATACCAACAATAACAACAAACAGAGCTTGTTAAAACAGAAATAAAAATACCCTATTTGTGGTGGAAAAGTGAAAGGCAATTTTATTATGGCTAAATGTTGGGACATTAGCCATCAATAGTTTTACAAATGTTTTCTTTTTAAATGAATTGATTAGAGACATATATCTGATTTATTAGGTGTTAAATTGCAGTGAAGCACATGGACTATATTAAACTATTATGGGGCAGATAGCTTGTCCTTTTTTATCTGGGGTTTTCCTGGTTTCAGCACAGAACATCCAAGAAATCCTTTGGTTGTGAGCCACCCAAGGTAGAGAATCATTGAAAGTAAATGTTTCAATAGAGATCAATACAATTTTATTATGTTGGAAAATATTGTATAGATATAAGATGGTAGATATTTTTATTAAAAATACAAATTAAAAATAACCAATGACACAAAATTGTATTAGAAATTACATCCAATTACACATAGAGATACACATGTTAAGACACATGAAATAACTTATAGTAAAAACAAATTATAAATGCAGATAACTAGTGGTCTGGAGGTAGGCAGGTATCACGGTCAGAATTTTGGAAACAATTGAGACAAAAAAATTACTAGAGCCTGAGGGAAGATGGCCGCTGCGTACGGGGGTTGCTGAAGTGCTGAGCGTGGTGCTCAAAGCAGCGGCTTTAATAGAGATTTCGCACAGTCTGTTAAAGCTCCTTTCACCATTAATCTGTAGTGGACCACTTTGCCAAGGAGCAGGAAGAACAAAGAAATCGAAAAAGAGACGCTTGGCTGCTCAGAGCCGCGGGCGCTTTGCTCCCATCTGCTTCCTCTTTCGCTTCGCTCCGGGCGGAGAAGCTGAATGTGCAATCAGCAGTTGATTGTAAGTACCCGAGGCAAAGAAAGCTCAGTGCGCCCCGCCTTTTTTTTTTTTTTTTGAATATTTTTTATACAGGGAGAGTTTGTGGATTGGGATTGCTGGCGGGGCTGTGGTTTCTGTGCTGAAAATCCACTCCGCGGGAGCCGCCATTTGCTTTCTGCTTGCTGTCTTGATGGCTCCGTATACACTGTCCGGCAGCCGCACCTAGAGGTTGCAGCTGGGCTGCGTGCCGAGCCCTGTCCTCCGAAGGCTGGACTGCAGCCTCGAGCGTCTCTGTGGCCTGTTCGCCGCTGCACCTTCGGGCAGAGCCTGCTCTGGGGTCGTTCTGCACCCCCCTGCCAGGGGACCCGTGCTCCGGAGGAGGGGGACGGAGAGCCGCGGCGGCAGCCGCTTGGGCCCCTGGGGCCTGGCACCGGGCTGAAGAGCTGCGGAGGCCAGGGCGGCTCTGCTACGGGCGCAGACAAGCGCGGACGCTCGTCAGCGCGGCCCAGAGTTTCATTTCTAGAAATCTGGACTGGAAACAGAAGCAGCAGTTTGTATAATCCCAAGAACTTGCTTATACCAGGAAGCTGTAAGGGCAACATGAATATTACTGAGGAGATGTAACATGGTGGCAGGCGCAGAGAGATCAAGTCTCTGACATCTTCAACTGTGAGGGCATAGGGAGCCGTAAACTGTCTAAATGCTGTTTGCTCAGGATCACTAGGCAATGCTGAGCTGACGTGGATCTGGGGTGTACAGGCTGGGCCCCTCAGAACACACACACAGAGCCCGAATCGGAGGCAATTAAGCTCCGGTTCGCCTGCTTCATGTGACTCAGCACTAACGATCCCACTGAAATAATTGGCCGGCCCTTAGGAACTTACAGAGGTAAAAGCCAACCGAGCCTTCATAGGCAGTGGCCACAGGACTGAAACGGGGATTGGGAGAGACAGTCAGGACCCACCCGTTGCATTGGTCATCCGGCAAAGGGAACAAATGGTCACCATTTGCATGGGATATCACCATGGCAGAGAAATGGCGTCATGGGCGGAGGAGATAACTGCAGTGAAACCAGCGCGACAGGTGTGTAATCCCCTAGCCATCTCTCTCCACACAGCAGGGGAAACCTTAAGGGCCACTCCCAGCTCTCCTGTGAACGCAATAACCAGACTGAAGGAACCAGGAGTGGCGCAGGACTCGCGGCGCGGAACTCCCGGCTACCGCTCCCACCAGTGCTGACAACTGAGGTCTCTTGCACCAGCTACCGGGGGCGTGGCTACAGGAGGGCAAGCAAATTCGCTGGGGGATCTCAGCCCCAAGCTCTACAAACTTAGGGTCTGAGGGAGGCAAACAGGGAGAGTGAGCCCAGGTGTTCATGAAAACAGGGCTCCCAGGAGCAGCAGACCTGGCGTGTAGACAGTATTGTGGTGAGCGCCACAGGTGAGCACGGCCTGGCTTGAGGAAACACAAGACAAGGCCCTAGACACTCAGGATTGGAGACCCGCCCAGTCTAGGAGAAAGAGCTGCTGCACAGTGAATGGTTCCCACCTATTGACAGGAGAAGCTTGGCCCAGTGGGCACAGCTCCACCTACTGGAAGAGAAGTTAATAGAACTCTAGGACTGCATTTATTATTATTATTATTATCTTTTTTTTTTCTTTTTCTTTTTTTTTTCTTTCTTCTTTTTCTTTCATTTTCAATTTTTATTTGTTGTTGTTCTTTAATTTTTTTTCAATGTTTCTATTTTTCTAATTTTTTTTTATTTTATTATTATTATTTTTTTTAATTTTAGTTTTCATTTTTTATTATCACTATTATTTTTGTTAAAATTTTTTTTTCCGTCTTTTCTTTCTTTATTATCTAATCTTTGTTATTCTTGTTTCTTTTGTCTTTTCATTTCTTTTCAATCTTCTTATTCCCCCTTCCTTGAATTCTACCTGCCTACTCTCATTCTCTTTAGTGACTTCTTCCCTTCCCTTCTAATATCTTTCCTCTCAAGCATCAAATAAATCTATAAGAGTAAACAGTAACTCAGCAGTCAAACAGAACAAGAAGTAACATGAGCAGCATAAAAAAGCAAGGAAGAAAAGGAGTACAAACAATGAAGGACAGCCTAAATATTCAGGAGGACCTAGAGTCAGCAGAAAAATGGTCATATAAAGAACTCAAGGAATACCTTAGACAGATGGAATGGAACCTTAAAGAAGATACGAGACAGCAAATCCAAACAGTGAAAGAACACTTTGAAAATGAATTACATAGACAGATAAAAGAAGAAGTTAAGCATCTTTATCAGGAGATTGAGATTATAAAAAAAAACCAAACAATAATTCTAGAAATGAAGGAAACGATAAACCAAATTAAAAACTCAATTGAGAGTATCACTAACAGAGTGGAGCAAGTAGAAGCCAGAACATCAGATAATGAAGACAAAATATATCATCTTGAAAAGAGCCTAGCCAACTCAGAAAGGCTGGTTAAAAACCACGAGAAAAACATCCAAGAGATATGGGATAACATAAAGAAACCAAACCTACGAGTCATCGGGATAGAAGAAGGTACAGAGATTCAAACCAAGGGAATGAGTAACCTGCTGAAAGAAATAATTACAGAAAACTTTCCAGAAATAAAAAAGGAAACGGATATACAAATTGTAGATGCATACAGGACACCGAGCACACAAAATCACAGTAGACCAACGCCAAGACACATTGTTATGAAGATATCCAATATACAGAACAAAGAGAAAATACTAAAAGCTACAAGAGAAAGGAGGCAGATTACATTCAGGGGTAAACCAATAAGGTTAACAACGGATTTTTCATCACAGACGCTGAAAGCGAGAAGATCCTGGAACAACGTATTTCAAACACTGAAAGACAATGGATGCCAACCAAGAATTCTGTATCCAGCAAAATTAAGCTTCAGGTACGATAACGAAATAAAAATCTTTCATGATAAACAAAAGCTAAAAGAATTTGCAGCCAGAAAACCAGCATTGCAAAGCATCTTGAGCAAAACACTACACGAGGAAGAAATGAAAAACAATAACCAAAACCATCAGTGGGAAGTGCCTCTATAAAGACAGAGGGCGGGGGGAAAGCTAACCATGGAGAAACAAACTAAATTAAAAAAAAAAAAAAAGAAGATAAATAATCAAACATGGCTGGAAGTACAAACCATATATCAATAGTAACTCTAAACATTAATGGCTTAAACTCTCCAATAAAGCGACATAGGCTGGTAACATGGATTAAAAAAACAAATCCAACAATATGCTGCCTCCAGGAGACACATCTGATTGGAAAAGACATACACAGGCTGAAGGTGAAAGGTTGGGAAAAAATATACCATGCACACGGTCCTCGTAAGCAAGCAGGGGTGGCCATCCTCATATCGAATAAAATTGACTTCAAGACTAAATTAATCAAAAGGGATAAGGAAGGACATTATATACTGTTAAAAGGAACCATTTACCAACAAGACATAACAATTATCAATATTTATGCACCAAATAATGGTGCTGCGACGTTCATAAAACAAATTCTCCTCAAGTTCAAGAATCAAATAGACCACAACACAATAATTATGGGTGACTTCAACACACCTCTCTCACAATTGGACAGATCCTCCAAACAAAAGCTGAATAAAGAAACTATAGAACTCAATATCACAATCAACAACCTAGACTTAACTGACATATATAGAATATATCAACCATCATCAAGTGGATATACTTTTTTCTCATCAGCACATGGATCCTCCTCAAAAATAGACCATATATTATGCCATAGGGCAACCCTCAGTAAATATACAGGGGTGGAGATAATACCATGCATTTTATCTGATCATAATGGAATGAAACTGGAAATCAATGATAAAAGACGGAAGGAAAAATCCTACATCACATGGAAAATGAACAATATGTTACTGAATGATCAATGGGTTACAGAAGACATAAAGGAAGAAATCAAAAAATTCTTAGAGATAAATGAAAATACAGACACAACATATCGGAATCTATGGGACACAATGAAAGCAGTTTTAAGAGGGAAATTCATCGCTTGGAGGTCATTCCTCAAAAAAAGGAAAAACCAACAAATAAATGAGCTCACACTTCATCTCAAAGCCCTAGAAAAGGAAGAGCAAAACAACAGCAAATGTAGCAGAAGGCAAGAAATAATTAAAATCAGAGCGGAAATCAATGAAATTGAAACAAAAGAAACTATTGAAAAAATTAACAAAACTAAAAGTTGGTTCTTTGAAAAAATAAATAAGATCGACAGACCCTTAGCCATGCTAACGAAGAGAAGAAGAGAGAGAACTCAAATCACTAACATACGGGATGAAAAAGGCAATATCACAACAGACACTACAGAAATACAGAAGACAATTAGAAATTATTTTGAAAACCTATATTCCAATAAAATAGAAGATAGTGAAGACATTGATAAATTCCTTAAGTCATATGATTTGCCCAGACTGAGTCAGGAGGATACTCACAACTTAAACAGACCAATAACAATAGATGAAATAGAAGAAGCAATCAAAAGACTTCCAACCAAGAAAAGCCCAGGACCGGATGGGTATACAGCGGAGTTTTACAAAACCTTTAAGGAAGAATTAATACCAATATTTTTCAAGTTATTTCAGGAAATAGAAAAAGAAGGAGCTCTGCCAAATTCATTCTATGAGGCCAACATCACCCTGATTCCGAAACCAGACAAAGACACCTCAAAGAAAGAAAACTACAGACCAATATCTCTGATGAACATAGATGCAAAAATCCTCAATAAAATTCTGGCGAACCAGATACAAAGGCACATCAAAAAAATTGTGCACCATGATCAAGTTGGATTCATCCCTGGGATGCAAGGATGGTTCAATATACGGAAATCAATAAATGTTATTCACCACATCAATAGACTTAAAAATAAGAACCATATGATCATCTCAATAGACGCAGAAAAAGCATTCGACAAAGTACAGCATCCCTTTATGTTCAAAACATTAGAAAAACTAGGGATAACAGGAACTTACCTCGACATTGTAAAAGCTATCTATGCTAAGCCTCAGGCTAGCATCATTCTCAATGGAGAAAAATTGAAGGCATTCCCCCTAAAATCTGGAACAAGACAGGGATGCCCTCTATCACCACTTCTATTCAATATAGTTCTCGAAACACTGGCCAGAGCAATTAGACAGATGAAAGAAATTAAAGGCATAAAAATAGGAAAGGAAGAACTTAAATTATCACTATTTGCAGATGACATGATTCTATACCTAGAAGACCCAAAAGGGTCTACAAAAAAACTACTAGAACTAATAAATGAATTCAGCAAAGTGGCAGGATATAAAATCAGCACGCATAAATCAAAGGCATTTCTGTATATCAGCGACAAAACTTCTGAAATGGAAATGAGGAAAAACACTCCATTCACAATATCCTCAAAAAAAATAAAATACTTGGGAATCAACCTAACAAGAGAGGTGAAAGATTTATATAATGAAAACTACAAAACCCTAAAAAGAGAAGTAGAAGAAGATCTTAGAAGATGGAAAAATATACCCTGTTCATGGATAGGCAGAACTAACATCATCAAAATGGCGATATTACCAAAAGTTCTCTATAGGTTTAATGCAATGCCAATCAAAATCCCAACGGCATTTCTTGTAGAAATGGATAAAGCAATCATGAAATTCATATGGAAAAATAAAAGACCCAGAATAGCAAAAGC
This sequence comes from Marmota monax, assembly GCF_021218885.2. Classification (NCBI taxonomy): domain Eukaryota; kingdom Metazoa; phylum Chordata; class Mammalia; order Rodentia; family Sciuridae; genus Marmota; species Marmota monax. The sequence continues at coordinate 103,855 of NW_026694289.1, read as the reverse complement.
AATTCTAAGCAGGAAGTGTGAATCAGGCGGTATAGCGATACCAGACTTAAAACTATATTACAGAGCAATAGTAACAAAAACAGCATGGTACTGGTACCAAAACAGGAGGGTGGACCAATGGTACAGAATAGAGGACACAGAGACTAATCCACAAAGCTACAACTATCTTATATTTGATAAAGGAGCTAAAAGCATGCAATGGAGGGAGGATAGCATCTTCAACAAATGGTGCTGGGAAAACTGGAAATCCATATGCAACAAAATGAAACTGAATCCCCTCCTCTCGCCATGCACAAAAGTTAACTCAAAGTGGATCAAGGAGCTAGATATCAAATCAGAGACTCTGCGTCTGATAGAAGAAAAAGTTGGCTCCGATCTACATATTGTAGGGTCGGGCTCCAAATTCCTTAATAGGACACCCATAGCACAAAAGTTGATAACAAAAATCAACAAATGGGACTTACTTAAACTGAAAAGTTTTCTCTCAGCAAGAGAAACAATAAAAGAGGTAAATAGGGAGCCTACATCATGGGAACAAATTTTTACTCCTCACACTTCAGATAGAGCCCTAATATCCAGAGTATACAAAGAACTCAAAAAATTAAACAATAAGAAAACAAATAACCCAATCAACAAATGGGCCAAAGACCTGAACAGACACTTCTCAGAGGAGGACATACAATCAATCAACAAGTACATGAAAAAATGCTCACCATCTCTAGCAGTCAGAGAAATGCAAATCAAAACCACCCTAAGATACCATCTCACTCCAGTAAGATTGGCAGCCATTATGAAGTCAAACAACAACAAGTGCTGGAGAGGATGTGGGGAAAAGGGTACTCTTGTACATTGCTGGTGGGACTGCAAACTGGTGCGGCCAATCTGGAAAACAGTATGGAGACTCCTGGGAAAGCTGGGAATGGAACCACCATTTGACCCAGCTATTGCCCTTCTTGGACTTTTCCCTGAAGACCTTAAAAGAGCGTACTACAGGGATACTGCTACATCGATGTTCATAGCAGCACAATTCACAATTGCTAGACTGTGGAACCAACCCAGATGCCCTTCAATAGATGAATGGATAAAAAAAATGTGGCATTTATACACCATGGAGTATTACGCAGCACTAAAAAATGACAAAATCATAGAATTTGCAGGGAAATGGATGGCACTAGAGCAGATTATGCTTAGTGAAGCTAGCCAATCCCTAAAAAACAAATACCAAATGTCTTCTTTGATATAATGAGAGCAACTAAGAACAGAGCAGGGAGGAAGAGCAGGAAGAAAAGATTAACATTAAACAGATACATGAGGTGGGATGGAAAGGGAGAGAAAAGGGAAATTGCATGGTAATGGAGGGAGACCCTCATTGTTATACAAAATTACATATAAGAGGTTGTGAGGGGAATGGGAAAATAAACAAGGAGAGATATGAATTACAGTGGATGGGGTAGAGAGAGAAGATGGGAGGGGAGGGAGGGGGGATGGTAGAGGATAGGAAAGGTAGCAGAATACAACAGTTACTAATAGGGCATTATGTAAAAATGTGGATGTGTAACCGATGTGATTCTGCAATCTGTATTTGGGGTAAAATTGGGAGTTCATAACCAACTTGAATCTAATGTATGAAATATGATATGTGAAGAGCTTTATAATGTTTTGAACAACCAATAAAAAAAAATTAAAAAAAAAATTACTAGATGCACTTAAATCCTGAAATGTATATATGTTTATAAGCCAGAAACTTCCATAAAAATATATTGTAGGATCCAGAAATGGTGGTTCACACCTGTAATCCCTGTGGCTCAGGAGGCTGAGGCAGGAGGATTAAGAATTCAAAGCCAGCCTCAGCAAAAGCGAGGCACTGAGCAAGTCAGTGAGACCCTGTCTCTAAATAAAATACAAAATAGAGCCAAGGATATAGCTCAGTGGTTGAGTGCCCCTGAGTTCAATCCTCAGTGCAAACAACAACAACAAAAATATATTGTAGGGATGTGGATATATCTTAGTCGGGAGTACTTACCTTCCATGCACAAGGCCCTGGGTTCAATCCTCAGCAGTGCGTGCACATGTGCACACACACACACACACACATAAAAACAACCACCATCACAAAAAAACCTGTAATATCCACATTTCCTAGATTTGAGAAAATATAATGTGCTTTATTGAAATAATGTAATGAAAGCTAAACTTTATTTGCACAGTGAATGAGGGTAATTTTTTTGTTGTTGTTCCGGGATGGCAAAACAGAACATGAGACATTTTCCTAAGAAAACAAAAATGTTTGGTCAGCCTTTTCAGCTGATCCAGATTTTACACTTTTCTGTAAATCTGGAAAGAATTGGTCTCTAGTTCCTGGAAAATCTCCTCCTAAGTCAGGAATATGATTTTGTCCACTTTGGACTCAAGGTGGAGTAAGAATCATTGGTGGGTCTTTACTTCACTTTCCTCCCATTTAGCTGGTTGGAGAGCTGAGACAGGGCTCATTTGTCCTTAGTCCCAGGGGTCATTCATAGTCTCAGGCTTGACCAAGGGTTGGTTTATATCATAGTTCCTCATGTGACTGTCCCTGTGTGATACACCACTTGACACCAGCCAGCAGTGGTACTCAGCCTTGTCCTCAGCCAACTGCAGACAACTGGTGTACTCTGCTTCAAACCTTGAAATCTCTGACTTGGCATTGATTTTTCATTGAGGTGGACTTAGTTTCGGCCACACTGGTCTCAGAGTGAGTAGCCTATGGAAAACTGTGAGAGAGGGTCAGAATCAGAAACAGCAGGGTGACAGAACCCTGCAGTGGCTCTTGTGAGTAAAGGGTAATGATGGTTACAGGAACTTGTCACAGCAGTGAGGACATTGTGTATCTCCATTCCAAGAGAGTGATCAGTTTCCCAACTGTCTCCCTTGCATCCTCCTCTCACAAATACCTTGCAAAAACATCTGTTGTGGAACCCTTATATAATAGTCCACTCAATGGAGATATATTTTGGCCATATTTACACCAATTGAAGCTGCATAATCTTGGCCATTCTACTCTGTGTCAGTATAATCCTGATTACTAACCTGAATTCAGTGACATGTCCATAGAGGCTAATCTCTTGGTCATGTATGTTTTCCACTGCATGTGCTCAGTGTCATTCCCTTCCTAAAGTCAAGAAAATGTTACACTTTTGTATAAGTCTGGTCAGGGTGGCAGAATGAAAGGTGAGGGGTTCAAGGTGATCTTAACCATACTCCCTGGAAGTATAGCAGACATACAGAAATTACATTTTTTGGGGGCAAACAAAGTCTTAAGCACACTTTAAGGAACCAAATATTATACTCTACCACTGAACAGGACTTGGATATGAGGAAACAGTGATACAATCTGCACACATTCTAGGTGAAGAGGCTTTGTCAACATATCCACTTCCAACCTGAACACCTTTATGGTGGTTCACCCCATCAATGTTTCTAACCACCAATTATTAGAAATGACTTCAATTTTCTGAGACCAGATTAAGAATGATTTGTGATTTATGATACAAATGATCCTGCCTGTTGAATTTACACAACTATCCCAGGCTAGTGCTTCTAATGGGCGGATTATAAAGCTTTTCCAGTGTGCTTTTCTCCACAGTTTGGCATCAGACCCAGAGGGAAAAAGTAGCATGCACAAAACCTATTTTCACAGATGGTGGGCATACAGAGTGTTTTAGTAAACTTTTCATTACTGTGACAAAATACATGGCCAGAACAACTTAAAGGAGAAAAATTGACTTGGGCTTACGGTTTGAGAGGTCTCAGTCCATGATCATCTGACTCCATTATTCTGGACCTGAGGTGAGGTAGAATATCATGGTAGAAATGTGTGGTGTGGAGGAAAGCTGCACATCTCATGATGTGCAGAAAGCAGAAAGACAGATTGTGTGCATAAAGAGCCAGGAACAAGGCAGAAGTGAATTATTTCCTCCAGCCACACCTCATCTCTCCCTGTTACCACTCAGTAGTCCTTTCAAATTATCAATCTAAAATTGGGTGTCATCATTTTTATAATATCATTATCTAATGTAACCACTGAAAATTCCTACATTGTCTGACATGTAAACATTTGAGGAGACACTTCTATAGCCTCATTCAGGACACTTCCAGCTTAGAGCTCTGTATTCTTTTAAGTTCTTCAAGCATCTGTCCCGGGTGTCTCAAATCCACAAGGTAGTAGGGGATAGTCTGACCTCTATGAATGTCCCTTGAATACATTTTACTAGGTTTTAGAATGAAAGGAACCTCTATGTGGGGTGGAGTAGCACTTAGACCTCCTGATGTTTATTCCAGAAATATATTTTTTTTATCTTAGTTGCTTCAGTCTTAACCCATTTTGTGCCCCTGAGTATATATAGCAGGAAAGATCTCAGCCTAGTTCTTGACATCTGTGCATTCTTCCTTAGATGTATCATTGTTTCCTTTGAAGATGGAGCATGTGCCATATGGTGGGACATAACCACTGGGAACTTCACCTGAAACAAGAATGGGAAGGACATACTAAGTTGAAGTCACTCCTTTAACTTACTGAACTCATTGATTCTCAGAGTGCTGATTTGGAGACTCCACAGACAGAATACAGTGAAATTCTTTCTCAGGCATGTTTCCAAGAAGTTCCCACTTCTTGGAAGACAGAATGCCACACCTTCCCCACCTGTCACATCAGTGAGTACCCTGAAGGTGCAGCAATTATTGTCAGCAGATGAATCTGACAACATTCTTTCCCAATGTTACTTGTCATTGACTGAGTTGGGAGATTTGCTGGAGGTAGAAGAGTACTGGCCACAGATGAAATGAAAGGGTCAGGAGAAAAGATATAGGAGGAATAGGAAGTACTTTTTTACTAATTTTTATTTTGCATTTCATTATTAATGTAAATTTATTTTATAAAATTTAATAAAATTATCAGTATTTCAAAATTATCAGTATTGGTGAAATAGATTAGAGTATAGATAATATAAGACACAGGTACGGCTGAACATCCCAGTACTGATAATTGAAAGACATACTGAGCCCTGGGTTAGGCCTTGCCCTGAGGGAAGTGGAGAAGGAACCCCAGGATGTGACAGGCAGGGAGTCAATGTTAGGTGTCTGAATTTCTCTACTGTTCTTACGTCTGGAAAGTGGTGGGGCCTTTAGGAGTATTTATATTCATGGTTTTGCTGTTTTACCTCTATTGCGTCTACTCAATTTAGATTGATGTCAATGGATGAGAGCTAGTGTGGCTTGTTATGGGGGGATGCAGGGAACAGTCTATGGAAAAGGCACATCTCAAATAAAGCTTAGAATAAGATGTCTCCAATAATCATTAAATCTATTAACCAATTATCTTCTATCTCCCCTCTACCCATCCCCATGTAACCAGTGGATTAAAAAACTGGACATGGCAGAAGAACACAAGATTTCAGGAGCCTATCACCATGGGGGAAGAAGCAGAGAGGTACCTTGGGAGATGCTGCTTGACCAGGTGAGAGCTTCCTTTGGAGTATGATTTTTATTCCTCTAGTTCAAAAAGTTCTGTGATGAATTTCAACATCATCTCAAGCAACAAGTAGGGCAGGGTGATTCATGGGATTAACTTGGTAAACTTATTGAGTTTAGAGAACATGAGACATAATATAATCAGTAGATGGGTTTCTCCTGTATGTGGGATTTAAGGAGCTTCTCTAAGGTGTGTGATTCTGAAAAAGATGACCCCCTTCTGCCATAAGGGAGGACTGTGTCATAGGAGATGGCATATCCTTTGGAAGACATGAATGTTGGGTTTCTACCCCACTAAATTTGTAAGAAATAAGGGTAATCTTTGTATACTCAAATATCTAAAATGGTTTGGCAGAATATATCAAAACTATTCTCCTCTACAATATCATTAAAGTGGTCTTTTATAATTTCAAACATAACTTTGAAATTTCTTTTTTTCATATTTTATTGGTGCATTATAGCTGTGCACAATGGAGGGATTTGTTGTTCCATATTCATACATGCACACAATATAATAGTCTACTTGAAGCAATATCATTCCTCAGCATTTCCCCTTTCCCTTTCACCTTCCTCCTTCTTCTCTTGGTCCTATTCTTCTACTCTAGTGATCTCCCTTTGATTCTCATGAGATTCCCTACCTTTGAATTTCTTTTAGTTGAATTTTTGGAGAGAAGAATTCAGATAATTCACGTGAAGAGTAGCGTTGACTTCAAGAGGCATGAGCCTTGTCCCCTAACAGTTCTGCCCTGCAGATTCTTGTCCTGTGACATGCAGTCAACCCGCCAATCCAAACCTGTACTTCAGGGCCCTCAGCACACTGTGGGGTCCTGTGGAGTCTCTATGGGGAGCATTCACTGAAAGCACAGGAGACAGGGTTTCAGCTCAATGATTCAGGTTTTACAGGGAGGATGAATTTTGGTAAATTAGCTTAAGATTGAGGAAAAAAGTTGCATTGGCTGAAGTACATGTACAGGTACACTTACCTGAAAATTTACATTCCATATTAAATTTTGGAAGCTACCTCTGTAGCTTCTATCATTTCTGTGCATTTTAGGTCACATTCCTTTGGATCTTCTTTTTTTCTCATTTTAGAACATTTTATACTTTTCTAAAAATGTGGTGAGAAGAACATATAATGTTACATTGTTTCAATGATATTTATCCTACATTTCACTTTATATAATCCATTGCTATCTTTATATACATATAATCATAACTGTGTATTGTATCACCATAATACCAAACTATTCTCTTAGCATCAAAATGCTGCTAAGCTGAAATCAGGGTGTGTTTGTGTTTTTTTTTTTTTTTGGTGTGTGTACATGTATGTATCTATAATTTTTGCCACTTCTATCCATAATTGTGCAACACATGACAGAGTTATGCACTGACTTTCAAGAATACATCTTTATGATTAAATATGTATTAAAACATTTTGGAGCCTTGAACAATAATTTGATGGCATTTTCTGGAGCAATTGAAAAGAGGTATGCTAAGCCCACATTAGCTCAATGCAGCATCATTGTCAGAAGATGAGAGGTGTTAGGACCAAGAGTGAGTCTGAGTTAGGGTGTTTGTGTCTCACTTCCCCACCTGCACGTGTCACTGTGGAAATGGTTGCTGAACCACAGAACACAGTAATAGGTGGCCTCATCCTCAGTCTGGGCCCCTGTGATGGTGAGGGCAGCCTTGTCTCCAAGCAGGGAACCTGAGAATCGGGCAGGGACTCCTGGAACCCGATTACTGGTGCCACCTATTACACCCTGAGGTACCTGGTAGGGCTTCTGTTGGACCCAGCCTGCATAGTTACTGGTGGTGACGGCCCCAGTACTGGAGCCACAAGTGAGTGTGACTGTCCCTCCTGGAGTTGTGGTCAGTGAAGTTTCCTGAGTCACCACAGCCTGGGAAGTGGAGCCTGAATACAGAGAGACCCAATGATCAGGAGAGGATTTGTGGCATGAAGATTTAGTGTTGCCTTCCTCACCCCAATTATAGCCCTGAAAGTTCCCCCTGACCTGTGCAGTGAGCCAGAAGTGTGAGCAGGAGAGGAGCCCACGTCATGGTGCAGATAGGCCAGGGCTGAGCTTTTCAAGTCTGTTCATCACACGGGCAGCTCCACAGCTTTTATTATGACTCTTAACACCTGTTTGGTGGGGAAGAAGGTGGGACTCTCATTCAAATGAGCTCCTCTCCAAGGGCAACTCAGCCAATTCACAGCTACTGAGGTTTCATGCACCAGTGACCACTGTTCAGGTTCATGGCCTGGAGACCAATGTTCTAGCTGCCGTTTTTTTGTTTTTTATTTTAGAGCTTGAGAAGCAGTGCCCTCGTATTTTCTAGAGGGCTTCAACCATGGACTCTAAACTCCATCAGGTCTTTCCCTATTTGTAACGAGAAGCCTGGTCTACATTGCTTCAATGTAAAGGAGTGAATGAGAAAAGCATTACAAAGTGACAGTGGATTATTAAATTAAACGTGGGGAAGTAATTTGTACTTCGTTTATGTCTTCACCAAACTTGTTACTTCACAAAAGAAGCTATGTCAGTGACCATTGGAGAGGTGTTTGGGAGAAAACACCTATTGCTTCTAGACCAAGGTCCTTGCTCAGGATACCTTGCCTGGCCAGAGAAGACACAGCTGGTGAGTTCTAATCAGTGAGTAGGGGACTCAGCCCTCAGGCCAAGGATCCCTTTAACTGAGCAGTGTTTACTGAGCAGCTGGCAGTGTAGGAACCACAGAGTAGTCCCACAGCTCCCCCTGCTGGTCACAGTGCATACAGTAATCCTGGCCTAGAGACCTGACAGCCTAGTTAGCTGGTTTCTGCTACTCATCAGGTCACTGGCTCTATCCACGCATTCCTAGTTTGATTCCTAAATGCAGTGATTCTCATATTTTGTATGTGATTACTGTAGTTTCTCACTACCGGAGGAGTCTTCTCTACCATGGGAGTGTTTTCATGGTGCATTATGGCAACCAAATTCTTCCCTGCCTGGTGCTTGGCCCTGATAGCAGTTACACTGTCAGATGTGGACCAGGGAGGCTGTGTGCTTTTCCATGGGAAGAAATGACTGCTCTAATATTGTTCATGAACTCGTAAGCAACAGTACAAGGTCCAGTACATTGATTACTTGATATCTCTTAAATCCTTTGAGAATATGCACAGCTTTCCCCTGTGTCTTCATTATCTGAAGGCGTGTGATCTCAATCATTTAATAAATAACTTTATTTATTTTTATGACATTGACAGTACATTATCCAATCTGACTCACATTTATTGCTTGTCTTTTTGCTTATTCCTGTTCACATACATTTTTCTAGAATTAGTTGAATCCCTCCCTAAGTGTAATTCAATTTCTTGTTTGCATGGTCTTAACCTTACCTGCATGTTTTGAATGAATAAAGACAATTGTTTTCATGACCAACTGACGCATGACATTATTTGTTTTGAACCTCATGTTGTATGTACATTTGGTTTAAGTGAGAATTATTTCAGTAATTTAGAGAATTAAAAGAAAGAAGAAAATGTTCAAAAATGTAGGGCTAAAATTTTTATTGCCACTTCATTGGAACTTAAACTCTATCTCACAAATGGCCAACTAAGTCTATGTGAGAAAGCCCTTCAAAACATTCTGAATGTCAAATGTGGGAAGCTTTCCTGGTTAAAAATGTTCCATTATGAGATCCTATATTATTTCCAGGGGGTGTTAGCATTCTCTAGATTTGCCTATCATTCCACTGGGAGAGGACAACCAGCATCAGATTAGCAGGTTATCAAGCATTTCCTCCTGTTAATTTTGACAAGACTTTGGCCTTTGTGGGACTTGTGGCTTAATATATGATCTATCCTGGAAAATAACCCAAGTTCATGTGAGAAGAATGTACCTAGGTTCATGTGGTTAAGGTAGGGTCAAAGATGAGAAAACTGTCATATTAAGTAGAACACTGCCCATACACTGGAGCAGGATCAGCAGTTTCCCAGCTGTTTGACTTGTGTCCCACCTGGCTGAATCAATCTTGAGACCCATCCACTGGAGAACAAGTGGTAACTTAAGCTGAATTGTCCACTCACTGGAAAACACATTTTGGCAATCTATACTAGAGTTGAAGGTGCATAATTTTAGAAAATTTATGTTGTACAAGGCTGGATAATCCATGATGTTAAGTAACAAATAACCACAAATCAGTTAATTAAAACCACCAGACTAAATTTATGCTCTCAGGCTTGTCTGCAACAGGTGATGGGTAATTATTTTAGAGTGCATGTTTTCATTCCTTTATGAAGACAATAAAAGGCCATTGTTGGGATAATTCTCATTGAGGTGGTAGGAAGACAGACAAAGATTACAAGGATAGATATGGCTACTACTCCTGTTGTCCAGGAGTAGCACAGGCCACTGATTACATTATGGGCCAATGCAGGGTAGTAAAGGAAGGCCAACTTCAAGGAGATGCAGAATTCTATCTGCTGGAGAAAAGCACCTTGATATTGGGAAACAGTGACACAACCTGTGCACTGGCATGGTGCTGAGGAATGTATCAATTTTGAAGTTGACACTTTGAAGTCTGCCCACCACGGCAACGGCAACGTTTGCAAGCACAAATAATTGGAAACAACTGCAATGCCCACAGTCGAGTTTTAGAATGAATGGGTTCTTTGCATATTCTTATCTAGTGAACTCCCCATTGAGTTCACACCGACACTCTTAGGTTGCTTTTTGAAGCATGACTTAAAGCTGGCTCTCTTCCCTGTAGCTCACAGCAGCGGCAAGGTGAAAACATCCACCTGACCTTATCCCACAGTTGATGGCTGTTCAAGGGACCTCCCAGTGTTGCCAGTTCTTGCCTCTCTCAAGCAACACCCTAATGAGAGTCCCCTTTCTTTTCATATTTATCAGGCATCTATCCTATACTTCCAGTTTGCATCCAGGGGATGAGTTCTACTACTATGAGTGTCTTGAATGTTCTTTGCAAACATTGGGAGAAGCTCCTGCCCAGCAGGGGATGACATGACACTCAGAGCACCTGATATTTCTCCCCAAAATGTATTTTCTGTCATGGGTGCTTCAGTCTGTTTCATGCCATTGGGTAGATAACAAGGGGCATTTCTCAGCTGCAGATCTTGGCATTTTTTGCAATCCAATTAACGTGTCCAGTAGGTCTTTTTGGAAAATGGAATGTTTGTCACATGGTGGATTATAACTACAGGGAACCTCAGCTGTTATGCCATGTGGAGGGACAAATTAATTAAAGCCACTCTTTAATTACCCAACCCATTTAATCTCAGAACTGACTTGGAGAGTCTAGAGATAAGACAATCTACAAATGGTTCCCATAGAGAAAGCATTGCTGCAGACCTGGGCACAACTTGGAACTCTATCCTGCCTCCACCTGTCCTTGCACTGAGTCTCTTTCTACTTTAAACTGTTTCTGTCCACACACATGGCTGCCCCTATTCTCTCCAGGATGCTGCTCATGTCAGATTGGCTCTGTGAAAGTGCTGGAGTTAAAGGAGTCCTTACATGTGGAAGAAAAAAGTGCCACAGAGAGGGTTCAGAAGGTGGGACATTTTTTATTAAATCTAACTTAGCCTACTATTACTTATTAAATATTATTTAAAATTTTAAAAAGTTGCAAATAGTGCTGAGCGTACTTCAGATATCAAAGAAACAGTGCCAAGAGATCTCCGTACTTTTAAGAACCCAAGAAAATATATTAATTTATTTTATATTAGAAGTAAATTGATCCAGGCAAGATTACAGATAGGTTACACCTATTCTGATGGGGTGTTTAAATAAAATTTGAATACATATACATTATAAGAGAAGGGTCCTACAGGCAGAAGTGCTCAGGGACATCAACGTTGAAGATGTAACCTTTGTAGGATCACATGCAGGTTAACACAGTGTGTCAAGGTCTCTAAAGGAGTCCTCAGAGTGAAAGAAGCCATTAAGACATGAAGTAACATATACTGTATGATTCTGTTTAAAATAATAGGAAATAAAAACTTATCCAAATTTACTTTCGGTGGATAAGTAGTTACCTAGGATTGTACCATTGGCCTGGGTGTAGGGAGGATTCCCAGGGGAAATGAGAAGGATTTGGAGTTCAGTGATGGGTTTGGTAACATGATTTGATGAGGTTTTCAAATGTGTGTAAATATCTTAAAACATAGGAAATGGGGCACTTAAAATATTTGTGGTTTATTGTATGTCTATTATCCTTCAATAAGAATTACATGAAAGGTTGGGATAAAAATTTCAGAGATTCCCAGTGAGGACTAATTACAGAAGGACACAGTTCTGAATCTCCTGGATACAGAAAAATTGACAATGGTGGAATACAGAAATCTCCTCAGAGTGATGTCTGAGATAGCCATGGCTGGACCAGTCGCCTCAGCCACCTAACTTCATTGCTAAGGAATTCTGTGTCCTGAGCTCACGGATATCAGGACTTATTTTCTTGGAAACCCTTTAATAATGGCTGCTGTGAGTGATTATCATGAAAGAACAAGAGGAGGCACCTCATCCTAGGAATTGTCCATGGATGTGCCCAGGCCCATGGTGGCAAAATCCTCATAGGAAGCCTGAGTGGGAGCTGATATGTGTTCACCTTCTGGCTGATGAGGAATATTCTTGTCTTACTTCCCTGCAGATTTGGAGATCTGTGGGAGCATTGGGACTGACATAGATAATCAGCTGTCATGTGGGAGCCCAGTAATGGTCAGAAAGGCTGAGTTGTCAGACTTGAATCCAAACAAATGGTCAGGAATTCATGAGGGTGAAATGTAATCACCATAGATTAGAAGTTTGGGGCTGTTCATGGGAGCTGTTTGGACCAGGGCAAATCATAGCCATGAATGTTAGTGCTGCTTCTAGTGCAGGAGATGGTGACCCTCTATCCTGGTGCCAAGAATGAGCACTGGACCCTGGAAGTGGGAGAGACCAAAAAAGGTTGATTCTGGGTCTACAAATAAGAGGAGAAATCCTAGTCCCATGGTTTTTACAGATCCTTACCCTGCCCTGTATGTTGTCATCCCTACAACAAGTGAGGAGGGTGAGAAGAGGTGACCAGGCTGTGGTAGAGGTCATCTCTGAGTCCTGTCTTCTGTGCCTCACAGCTGAGCAGAGCTTTCCCCAATATCTCGCTTGCTGGCTCCATATGTGAGAAGAGGAATGGTTTATGCTTGCACCCAAGTCTCCACACAAGACCCCACTTTTCTGATCTTCAAATAGTGCTCAACTCCAAATGAGCCTGATATGTTATAATTTTGAGATCAACCATTCCAAAGAGGGGTCTAACGAAAAAATATGATTTATATTCCAGAGTGCTAGTTAGGGGGAATGTTTAAAATTGAGAGAGGAATTAAAAATTTGCACCAAAATGAACACTCAGTATATAGGACAACAGAAATAAAAATTTTAGATAAAAATATGTGTGAGTGTATTTGTGTGTATATAGGTCTATATACACACATATACCTTTGTGTATATCTTCACATGTGTATTTATTATATATATTTGTACATCTACATATATACATATACTAACATATAATGATATAAATACTAAAGTATGTCTATATATATTTTTACATGTTGTGTAGTTTTATATGTAAGTGAGATTGATGCACCACATAGCAGTTCTACTTTTATTTATTTACGTTCTATCTATATTGTTTTCCAAAATAGCTGTACTAATTGAAATGAATACCAATACTGTACAAGCGTAATTTTTCCACATCTCACCAATATATATTTCTACCATTACACAAATTCCAATCCATACCAGACATGAATCAATTCATAAGATAAGTCACCTAAAAGTTACTAAGTTAAAGTTACTGTTTTAATATTGATATTTTGTTTACATAAACAATGTTTTTTTTCAAAAAAATTTTTGTTTTATTGTATTATAGCTAATCATAATAGTAGGATTCACTTTGAAATATTCTAAATGCATATAAACATAATTGGCTCCATTCTAATCCCTCATACTTTCTCTTTCCTCCCCTTCTTCATTCCCCTGATTCTTTCCCTCTAGTGTATTCCTCCCTCAATTTATTTATTGTTTCTTAATTGGTGCATTATAGTTATACATAAAAGTGGAATTAATTACAATATATTCATACATGCACATAAAATGATTTGGTTAATTTTATTCTTTAGTTCTTCTCCTTCTCCAGTACAGCAAGTAGAGGAGACCAGAGAGAAGCCACTTTGGTGGTTCTTGGGATATTCTCCTTGACCTAGGTAAGAACTTTATCACACTGTTCTTTCTGTCTCTGAAGGACCATGTTATGTATGCTGCCCAACCTTGGATACACTGTCAATTATTCCCACAGTAATTCAATAACAAAGTGTATGAGAATACAGCACAGAGAGCCCAAGGATTTTATTGGGGAGGATGACATATGACTTATTACCTCTTTCCTCATTAAAAATGTTAAACAACTTCCAGATACCTGTCAAATATACTATTTTTGAGCCAATTCCTTCCCATCAATCAAGGGGAATTTCAGCAAAAGAACATAGATTCTATGTGCTACCGTGCAGAAGAATATTTGAATATTTGGTAAAAATGAGATTGCCCTATACTTTTCATACATAATACTGTTCCTATTGGTTGGTTGTCATTATTTTTCTAATATTATAAACAAGTTGGTTTTGTGTGATGTTTTAAGTATTTGAAGTACTTTCTTGCATTTTTGATAGGTCACTTATGATGCCACATGACTCAGACATGTATTTAGATATGTTAGAAACCTAGACACATGACTGGCGGAGGCCTCACAGTTTGATGAAGGACACTGAGAATGGGGAAAAATGGGATGGCCCATCACTTGTGTCTAAATGCCAGCAGGAAGAGGCAGTGAAAGTGTGACCATAAGTATCCTTTAATTTGTCCCCAAAGATAAATATGTGTCCTCCCAAGGGTTTGGGTCAAGCACAAGTTGTTTCTGGTCCTTATTGATCACTAGTCTGCTAAATACATGATCCAGTACTTACAGGATCAGATATATCAGCCTAACCTGGACTTTGAGTTTGCTCTTTCTGTGTTCCTGGAGTCATCAATTCAGGATCATAATCACCCAGGTTCAAAGATTAAAATTTCTCCAAAGCATCTGTAGGTTAATAGGTGAGAATAATCCTTCACAGGTTACATTAAGACTTTAACTTCTTGTTGTTTTGAGGTCTTTTGTGAGGCTCCCCCAGCCCCTATGGTACAGGCCCTGGAATTTGATGCTGTGTTTTTAGAATATTAGGAATAATATTAGAAAAAAGTGTCTTTATAATATTAGGAAAATGTCTCCTCCTCACTTGTTTCCCACCCTGAATTTTAATTTGTTATTCATAGTTACCCTGGCAGTACATTACGGTATTGTGAATCTCACTCTGATATACTTAATGTGCATTAATCTATTTTTATAATTGTTCTGTATACATAGATTGATATATGAAAGGATCCCCCTCTTGTGGAGGTCTTTTGCTATACTTGGATTAGTGGTTTCCATGGCTTATTCTTCTGCATACTGTAAGTCCTGATTCTGTTTATTTCATAAATGCTCTACAGAATGACACTGAAGAAAAACAGAATTTTCTGAAAATATGTATGTAGTATTTATGTTATCTGTATTAATATGGACTAAGACCATATGCTTCATCCCCTAAATGACTGAGTTTTGTCAAATGTCATCCCAAACAGAGAAACATGTTTGAAAAACATTAATGCTCCTAAATTATTCAGATTTTCACCACTGTGACCAAAATACCTGATAAGAACAATATAGAGGAAGAAAAATTGATTTTGAGCTCAAGGTTTTACAAGTTTCTTTTCCTGGTTGGCCAATTCCATTGTTGGGTTTGAGGTGAGGAAAAAAATCACCTCAAAGGTGATTTGAGGGTGGTGAAAGAAAGCTGCTCAAGTCACGGTGACTGGGAAGTGTAGAGATGAAGTGAGATACAAGGGACAGATTATAAACTCTGTTAGGATGGCCTTAGGCCTGAGCCTAAGCAACTCCATTTTAAAAACTCCAGTTTGAAACATGCAGTTTCACCAGGTACACCCACAGAGCCTTCCAGTGTAGCATCAAACAAGTTACTTCTCCTCACCCTGATAAACAGAGTGAAGCACCTGGCAGGCTGTCCTCTCCTGATAAGAAGGAAAAGAAAGGCAAGAAGATCAGGGTGGAGACCAACAGACCAGATGTTTCTGACCCCAGGGTAAATGATGTCACTGAGAAGTCTGGTGGTAGCTGATAAGGATTGAAAGGGGGGTCACCCCCCCACACAAAATTTAGTATAAATAATAGAGCAAATGAACAGGGATTTAGCCAGTCGAAACAAGGATACACTCTAGTCAGAGAGCCTGATGAGAACCTGACATCCCATCATTTGTCATCATTTCCTGATCCTCTGGGTGATCTGCATGAACTGCTCTCAAACTCTACTGCCTCGACTGGACCCTGGTGAGACCCGCAAGTTCTCCCTAAGACCCTCTCCTAAACCGATCACCCATTCCACATCAGGAAAAGCCTGCCTTGGTTCCAGACCTGGTCACCACAATCTAAGTGAGTGTGCATTTGCTGGACATAAAGCCTAAGGCTTAAAACTTGTGAACTTAGCATGCAGAGGAATTGTCTGTCATTAGCCTATCATGATTAAGTGTGTTTTGCAGTGCTTAGAATTAATCTAGAATTGTTTACTGTGAATTGATTATGTCTATTGCAGTGCCTAGCGTTAAGAATTGTCATCTTCTTGATGAAGAACATACAGAGTGAAACTGTATTGAGTAATTTGAGCGAATAAAGCATTGAAAGGGGAAGAAGCATGTGGACATTCTTTATTTCTCCCGACTGCGTATGTCGCAATTTTGCCCCCTCGCAACAAACCCTAAATATGTGCTTATAGTGATGTGCTTCTTCCAGTCACATCTTACCTGACCTGCATGCAGTTAACACTGAAAAATCCATTTAAATTATTAATCTATCACATGATTAATTTGCCAACTAGCTCCCATATCTAACCATTTCACCTCTGAACATTGTCTCACATGAGCTTTTTTTTTTTTAAACACTGAGATGAAACCGGAGAACATGAGCATGTGATGGTTTGGAGAACTATCTCCTTCACAGGGAAGTTTTATTCTTTATCTGAAAGTTTAGAATATTTTTGGGAGTGTAACCTTAGAAGAAATGTAGAAACTCATACCTACTAGGGATTCAGGGGACAGGCAATTCTAGGCAAACCTTAGACAAGAAGAGGGGATATACGAAGATCAGGCCTAAGGCGCCTGGATCACTGGGTTTCACATATTGAATTCTTTCTTTTCAACACCACCCCCAGGTTATCCAGATCCATCATATGTGGGCAGCACCGTTTGCTTCTGGAAACAAATGGATTGTTAAGAAAATGAGGTTTTTATTTTGTTTTGTAGCAGAGATTAAACTCAGGATCACTCAACATCTGAGCCACATCCCCAGCCCTATTTTGTATTTTATTTAGAGACAGGGTGTCACTGAGTTGCTTAGTGCCTCACCATTGCTGAGGCTGGCTTTGAACTCGAAATCCTACAGCCTAGCCTCCCAAGCCACTGGGATTACAGGTGTGTGCCATGGCTTCTGGCATAAGAAAATGAGTTACTTTTGTTAATCAAAATTCAGCTTTAGTAGCAGGAGTACTCCAGAAAGCATCATCAGAATTTGGTCAGAGCAGGCCTGGGAGGAATGGGTCAGACATGAAAAACAAGAAATGATTTTATTTCTTATCTCCCCATGAGCAAGAGCTGCTTGTGATGTGAAGGTTATAGCCAGGTGTGTGTCAGTGATAATCAACCCTGTGCTCAGGGTGGACACCACAGGTGTATATGGAGGCCTGATTAGCAAACCCAGAGATAGAAAATCAGACTGGGACACCTGTAAGTTGATCTTTGCCATGCTAGGTCACAATGTTCCTTGGAGCCCTTAAAAATCCACTTAGGTTTCCAGTTGCTATAGTAACCCCCACTCACTCTCCTGCTCCTTGTCCAGAAGTTCACTTTTATATCTGGGTTTTGTCAAGTGTTTTAGGAGAGGAGGTAATTGAAGCAATAATTAGGAGTTTTGTGCTCAGTTATATCATTCTGGTCAACCTCTATCAATTGACTTGTTGGAAAACTCAGAGTGAAAGAGGGATGAAGGGCACAGTCATTGCAAGGTTAAGAAGGCCAACAATAAAAACTTTTAAGGTCCTGAATGATGTCAGCTGTAAGAAAGTCACATACATGGGGGACCTACTTCATTCAACATTCTGGGAGAGGCGTAAACATTTTCTCAGCAATGGTGCAGCCTTCTCTTCATTATTCACATTGCACAAGGAGGTTTACTGTCCTCATCCCCCAACCTCTTCCTTGCCTAACTCCTCTTTGACATCACATTCAAAGGTACCGGAACCCAAAAATGAGCTAGGTCATCTCAGCTGTGTGCTTGGTATTCCTTCCAGATCTGTGTCTTCAGACAGTTTTTCATATTTAGTGCTTCATCCTCAGGTCAGAGTAAGCAGGGTGCTGCCCTAAGCAGAGATAACTTGAGAGGAAAAGAGGCATATCTGCTCTGACCCCTCAAACAGCAGAGTCTATGCTGTAGAGAACTGTCCACTTTCTGTGGTGGCCCTGGGATCTGATGAAATCAAGACAAGGCCAATGTGTTTCAGGAAAAAAGAGTGGTGATCTCCATAGTCTTTCATTGTTAGCAACTGAGTTTCTGGGCATCCTTCTGATTACAAGAGAGATTTTTTGTTGTTTCCTTTTTAGTTATCTGAGAATTAAGGAACATTGAATGAGAAATTACAAGGAGTGATGCTGTTAATGTGAAGCTGCCTGCAAATGTATTTAGTGAAGGTGCAAGCTATGTTACAATTGAAGAAAAGCCATAGTCCAGGACACTGAGCAGGCTGGGTTTTTGTCCAATATCCCCCTCAACCTGTGTCACAGTGTGAATACCACTGTGTCATATCTGACAGTAATCATCAGCCTCATCTCCTGCCTGCAGGCCAGAGATTAGGAGAAGCTCTACACTTGAAGATATATCTTTGGATCCAGCAAAGTGGCTGGGTACTCCAGAGCCCTGGTCTTTATCTGAGTCTCCATGGTACTACAGAAGAAACCTAGGAGGGCTTCCTGTTTATACCAACTTATTACATAGTCTCCAACACTGAATCCACTGCTAAGGGTACAGGTGAGTCTTCCTGGAGATGCAGAGATGGAAGGCAGCTGAGTCACCACTGGCAAGGTAAGAGAACCTGAAAACACAGAAAGTCAAGGATGATGTGACGCTGACAAGGGAAGGTTTTCACAAAAGTATGAGTAAAAGAGACAGAAGTAGGCTTTGAAACTGCCCAATAGCTCTGAGGCTTGCCTCTACCTGTACAGTGAGAATGGAGCAAGAGAAAGAGGTGTCCAGGAAAAAGTGGGCACAGAGCCTGGGTCACTTCAGTTGTGCTGGGCTATCTCAGGCCTCCTTTTGTTTTCCTCACCTTCTTCAGAGGAGGGGCTATTCATGCAAATATATTTCCATTATAACTGCTGAGCCCCTCCTTGAGCTCTGGTGCTTGAGGTCTGCTCGAATTGCAGATTGAACAGAATGAAGGTTTATTTCCCCCTTGGGGGGGGGGACCCAAGGAGGAAACATCTGCTAAGATGAGATAAATGTCCCTCATTAGGGGACTGTGCCAAATCACAGTGGGCACAAGCTACTGATTCCTCTAGAGTAGGTATAACACCAACCCCCAAACCTGGACTCCTTTGAGTAAGTGATCCTTCAAGAGCTTTGCATAAATTCATTAGAGTCCTATTTTGCTCCCAGATGGTCAGAGGACACACACCTCCCCATGGCCCAGAGACATTAAAGCCCAGATCTTTGTGCACTTCATGAGATCATTGTCTTTGTTCACACATCCATGATCTGATACTTAAAAATGCTCTGATTTTGAGGTCTTTTGATTTGTTACTAAATACATCATTCTCACTAGGCAGGTAGAAAAGTGCATATAAATTCCAAAACAAGGTGGTAGCTTTTCTATAAAAACATTATTATTTTTACTAGCTTTTCTCACAAGGATCTCAACAAGAGTTGACCCTGGGCTTTTCCTGACTGCTTTAATTTTACTACAGAAATACCAAGTGCTCCATCTTTACGGAGGTTGTCTCTGACATTTTCCTCGTCATGACCATCTTGTTCTTCTCACCCTTTGGGCTCTATTCTTGGATATGTTTTACACAGATCACTAGAGCATTCATAAAGATCAATCATTTTCCATTGGTCTGAGGGCATTATCTTGTGCTAATGAATTTCTTGTATCATAGAAGGGTCATGTTGTATATTGTGTCTAGTTTCCTGTTCTTTGAAATGGGAGGATACCTGTTACCTCTCATTCCATTGTGGCTGAAAGCAATGGAATTCTTTAATTTTCAGAACTTTTATCTCAGATTGTGTGTCTCAACTCTACTCATTCCCAAAATCCCACAAAATTGAACAAATTCTTCACATGTACTCAATCTCTTACTTTACTCACTGAAAATTCTAATCTACCACAGTTTTGATCTTTTCTCTAGACTTAACAGTGATCCTGTGCTTGTCTGAGGTATTGATTTTAATAATTCTATATGGAATAAACACCTGCAGTGGTGAAAACAAAACTTACAACTCTGCATAATTGCATGATCTGTAATTTTTACTTACGAATTTTAATTTTAATTTTGTCGTTGGCATAATATTTCTCAGGAGAAAATGTTTGGTACCATCCAGAATTAAAATTTCTGAGATTTTATTTTAGAAATATTTAAATCTTAATTGAAAATCTGCTACACTTCGGATCTTTCATCACTGGAACAAAAAACGGTGAAGCCCCCAAACCCATACAGCTTCTCTTGGTACCCTGATACTGAGGATCAAAGGCAATCCTTTCACAGGCAGTCATCATTTATTCAACTCCTGCATTTCTCGGCCAAGGACAAATGATGAAGAAGACTGACATCTCCAAGCTACACAGACAATTTTCTCTAAAGTGTAACAGATTCCATGCAGTGCTCCAGAAAAACAATAGCACCACATTCATGGTGGCAGGCTTTAGAGCACAGAGGTTAGAGGACAGTGGCCTGCAGAAGACTGAAAGGATGCATAAATAGTGAGAAGGATTAAAGAGATTACATTTAATCTTGAATTAATGTCCCCATCAAACTTATGGGACCTGGATTCTTCTGACTCTCAATGTAATCCATCACCACGTGTTCAGTGAAAATCCCAAGTAACTATCCCACTACAGAATATAACAGCACATCAAGTTCAAGATTTCAAAAGCCATATTCAGGGGAGTTAATTGTACATTTTGGGTGCCATCTGCAAATGGGAAAACTTCAATGTCATCTGGTGTTGGCATCCTTCAGACTGTATTCATACATTTATAGGAATGTCCTAAGAAGTCTTTGTAGTTCCTCTACCCTCTCATGAGAGGCAGAAGTAGGCTGTATCAGGGCAGCTAGGTGGACTTGAGTGGTATACACCAGGATATGTTTCACTAGATGGTCTATCCTTCAACAAAGTAAGTGGACAACAAACCATGATAGGATGGATGATAGGGAGGAAGAATCTACAGATGTTCAGAGGAGATACATGGCCAAGACTGGAATCAGTGTTCATGCTCCTGAAGAATTTAGAAAAAAATGAGATTACTACATTCTGTGTTCTGTGAGATTGTGTCCTCTCAGACTACATACGTTGAAGTCTAATTCTCCAAGGTGATGGAATCAGCAGTGGGGCCCTTTGTGAGGTGGAGCTTCCTGATGCTGTGGGCCTCTGTGTTCACTGGCAGTTCACAATCTCATCTCATTGTGGAAGAATTCTTTGCAGAGCATCATTGGAGCCACAGAGACTACTCTACTTGAGACTCAGAATGAAAGGACATTTTTATAGGGAAAACTTGGAACTAGAAGATACAGGGGAAGGTGACCTCATGCTTGAAGCTGTTTGTTTAAGCTGGGCTTGGGAACTATGGACTCAGTTGACAAACCTGAAGTGCTCAGATCACATATTTATGTCCTTGATTCAGGCCTTGACACTGAGCTGGCCACAGGGGATCAGTAATTTTCTTCCCTATCTAACATCTCTCTATAGGAATACTAAGACCTGGGAACTGATTTAGGCCATAGTAGACATGATCAGGATGAGAATGCCTTAGCAAAGGACTAAACTAACATTTTAATGAAAAAAAGATGATTTCATATCCATAAATCCAAGGAAAAGTTGTAGCTGTATCTCCAACTCAGGGTGCAGGTGAGTTTGCACTATAGAGATAGATGAAGAGGGTGGCTGAGTCAGCACAGGCTGCAAGAGGGACTCTAAACTCAGACCCTCATTGGGGCTATAGATAGAAGGCAGAAGAAAATGCTTGGATTCTGACTGCAGAAATACATGAGCCACCTCCTGTGGGTAGACTTTTTCCCAGGCAGTGCAGCAATGAGTGTACCATGCAGGAAGAATGCAGGGAAACTGTTTACTCACATCTTTCTGGGCCTAACACACTGTTTAAGTCTTAGGTTTGCTTTTGTATATTTGACATTAATAGCCTGAACTTTAGATTGGTGTCCAGAGATAATCAAAAGCCCTGCATTTAATGAGTGGTCTTTAGGTCCAAAGGAATGGTTGGAAACTCTAAGCCCTTTCATGATTCTGAGCAGTAATACAAGATAAATAGGGGAGAACTCCCTGGTTTCTTCTGGTGCTTGCAAATTCTGAAGTCTCCTATAATCAGGTTTAGGTGAGTTTAAAGTGTCCTCCAGGAGATGCATAAAGGGATGGTGGCTTAGCCAGCACAGGTTGGGGTAGGGAACCTGCAAACAACAAATAGTCTTGGTGGGGGAGCAAGCAGGACAAAGTTGGAACTTCTAGTGGATACAAACCAGAGGCTGTGGACTCAGGCTGGAGAGTGGGGTGTTGATCATGTAAGCCTGTTATTCATGGAGAAATGAAGAGAAGAGCAAGAGGGGTAGAGGAATGCAGGCCATGATGGACACTGTCTTCCTTAGTGTAGCCTAAACTTATCCAATTCAAATTTCTCTTATAATATCCACTGGCCCCAGAGAGAAGGGGTTATTAGTGCTAAAGGGGTCATATCCATTACCTGACTCTGTACTATCACATACATTTATTCAGCACCTGGACCTGGTGGATGGGGGAGTTGGACAGGCAGAACTGGGAGAAGTCTGCTAATGGAACTGTAACGGCCCCTCTCTGAATAAATAAAACCCAATTTTCTTTTAAATTTTATAGTAATTGGTGGGGAGTCAGTTTTCTCATGTTGAGAGTAGGAAAAAAACCATAAAAATGAAGGTAAAATAAGTTAGGGTTGCCTTCATTTATTGTTCATGTAATAATAGTAATATTTATAGTCATGTGTCTCTGAAAGGCAGCAGAGGTCCATACCTGCCACATCCTCAAGGGAAGAGTTTGCCCAACCATCTTTAAATTCCTTATTCTGAAAAAGTCTTTTTTTTTTTTAAATAGGAGTTTTTTTTAATATTTATTTTTTAGTTTTCGGCGGACACAACATCTCCGTTCGTATGTGGTGCTGAGAATCGAACCTGGGCCGCACGCATGCCAAGTCGAGCGTGCTACCGCTTGAGCCACATCCCCAGCCCCTGAAAAAATCTTTATTTCACATACCCTGCGACCTATATATATTTTTGTGATGGAAGGCAAGTGGCATTCAGGTGCAACAGCTGTGTAAATGTGACCACGTGGGTCAGGATTAAGGTCTTGGGTGCCTAGAATTCTGACATTTGTGGCAGTTCGTCTTCGTTGATGGAGTATGAAGGTAAAAGAGCATGTGATTTTGTGACTGTGCCATGAGTGCTCCTTTAAATGTTTCTCTAGCCTGGAATTTAAATGCCCACGAGATGAGTAGGGACAATCATGTATGTTTAGATACAAACTTTCATGTTTTCTGAGAAACAAAGGAAACACAAGGATATTTGCTATGGGTGAAAACCTGGTAGAATATAAAAGAGACATACCATTCTCTTACATATATGGGGAATTACAAAAAATTCCTGGGGGATTGATAACTCTCAAGGTAGGGTAAAAGGTCTTCCTCTAAAGTGAGTGAGGATTATGGGAGGGAAGCAAGCACAGGGGAGATCAGTTAGAGTTCCCGATGTCACTGTCATCTGCCTATATCACTGTTGGCTATATGGAGCCAAACCCATTGCCAAGGAATTCCTCAAAGTCTTGGTCAGAATGGGAAACATAGTAAGCATAGTAAAAAGTATATAAATACCAAATAAATATAATATAATATGTATATTATATATAGCATACATAATATAAAAATATATAAATATAAAAATATAGTAAATATGGTAAATATAAAAACTGAGACCAGAAGAATATTTGCAATTGTCCTCTTATTGAAACAACCAGAGAAGCAGAAAATTAAAGGCAGCATGTTTATTTCTCTTCCCCCAAGGATTAGTCTCCAAGTTTGAATCTTACCACCTAAAAAGAAAAGATGGACCCAAGTTGTCCCACCATCCCTTTTGCTTTCCATAGTGAGTCACCTGAACAGAGAGTGAGGAGGGTGAGAAGGAGATGGGTCCAGACCATGGTGGAAATGCTCCAGGATCTGCTTCCCCCACACACAGCTGAGTAGAACTGCCCACAGTCTCTTATTTTGTCACTCATGTGAGGACAGAAATGAAAACTTTTATGCAAATCATCACCCTCCCCTGATACTTCTTAGCCTGAGTGTGGTCTAAGCTGAGTATAGAGTAGTGCCTCTCCTGAGATCCCAGAGGACAGAGCTGCTGAAACTAATGAGCACAGAGCAAAGGGCACAGTACAGAACATCAGGGCCTGGCTTTCCAGCTGAGAACTCCCACAGTCCATCAGGTGCCAGGGTTTATTCACCCAGGGTGAATGTTCTGGAGTTTCCCAGAGATATCCTGGAAACCAGCATTGCCCTGCCTTATGAGTACCCACAGAGGGATAGAGTGTTATATCACCTAGGTACTCCTTATTATGCTGCTTGGGTGCTCATTATATTTCAAAGTCCTGGCTTCCTCAGAAGACATCTAAGAAGAATGACATCAAACTGTCCTTTGACTGTTCCGATTATTGTGTGATTGGAGTGACAGGTGAGTGAACCTCAGAAGGAACATATCTTGCTGTCAGGTAAAACAGCAGGGGCCATTAAGAACCCCTCCATGACTTCTGCATGAGCCAAATGGAATCTGTTGTCTCCCTCTCTCATTACATACCTCCCCCCACTATGGCAGGCCAATCTCCTTAGCCCATTTCACTGTACCATAGTCATCCTAGATGGACAGTGTTCATGAATAAAAACACAAAGAAGGCTCCTCAAGAAAATTCCTTTCTTATTATAGACAGAAACTCCTGCTGATCCTATTCTCTCCCACCTAGGGAGGTGATGGAAGGCAAACGCTTGCCAAGAGGCATCCCATAGCCATAGCCTCAGGGTAAAATGCAGGACCCATGGTCATAGCCAGCGCCTCAGGGTAGAATCCAGGGCCTGTGGTCTCCCTCATCAGATGGGTCATGCACATCAGGGTGGAGTAACACTTGCAGAAGTGCAGAAGGGCTGGTGTTGTAAAGAGAGAAAATGATTTCCCAGAATTTTCCTAGTCTGTCTGAGCTCTGTGTCAGAGTGTCATATTATTTTTGACTAGTCATCAGATCTTCCATAGCTTTTACAATTCTCTGGAGAATCAGCCACCTCAATGGACTAAGACAGTAGGAAAGGAGCAGAAGGCAGTCAAGGCTAATTTAGGATGGGTCAACCTGAGACTCTGGAGTCCCCTCCAAGTGTTTTGTTTTACAGTATTTTTTGATGTCAGGATAAAGGCCACACTGTACTAGGGCATGGAAAGTTAGACAGTGAAGGTGTTCCTGATGAGCCATTTCCATAAATCCTTCAGCATATACATGTGTAGAGAAAGGGTGAGGAGTTGAAGCCAGACCAGGACAGAGTGTCCCCTGAGT
Source organism: Marmota monax (assembly GCF_021218885.2). Taxonomy (NCBI): domain Eukaryota; kingdom Metazoa; phylum Chordata; class Mammalia; order Rodentia; family Sciuridae; genus Marmota; species Marmota monax. The sequence continues at coordinate 78,325 of NW_026694289.1, read as the reverse complement.
CAACTTCCTGAAATTCCAGAGTATGGACATAGCTACAGCATCTCTGATTCTCTCTCCACTCTTTTGTTGAAAGTGATTCTTATGTGAGTATGTCAATAATTCCTGAGTGTCTCCAGCTACATTGAAGTACCAGTATGAGCAGCAGATATTTTAAAGTACAGAGATTTTTGTAGGGCCTGACTGAGTGGGGTGAAAGACTGATGCTGCAGGTCACTGTGCTCAATGAGAGATCACAGCCACAGTCACAATGCATCATGGAGGAGTTTCTGTTAGCTCAGCATCCCTGATTCCATAGAGAACCACTTCTCTGATTCTCCAGCAGAAAATGTGTCCCCAGAGAGTATGTTAATTACATTTACATTTCTAGTTATTTCCACATAACTAGAAATAAAGGAAGAGATAAGGAAAAAAGGTATATTCTAGCCTACAGATTCATAGACTTCAGTCCATATCACTTGAGTCTGCAGTGGCATATGATATCATGGTAGAATGCATAGTGGAGGAGTTCTGTTTACTTCATGGCAGCTCTGAAGCAAAGAAAGAGAGGAGATATGCCAAATTTCTAACATCTGTTCTAGGGAACAGCCCAAATAGGATCTAATTTTCTTGGAAAGGCCTCACATCATAAATATTTCACCACCTCCAAGAGCACCTCTTGCTGCAGACCAAGCCTTTAACAATTGGGTTTTTTGGAGGAATTTTTCAGATTCAAATGACTAGCTGGAACTAGCACATGAAGATAAGGCAACCTCACTCATATAACTGATAAGTGGGGCTAGATTTGAAGCAGACTGAACCTGTGACTGATGAGGTGCTTTCAGACCATATAAGTCTCTGTGTTGGGCCTAGATGCTGTATTAGACACAGCTGGAAGAAAACAGCCCAAAGAAGTGATTTTTACCATTGAAAAAAAAGTCAAGGTAAGGAGGAGTTATTTGTAATATATAATATTAAGATTTACTCTAAGGAAAAAGATTTGCACATTTATAATTAGTAGAAACTCTATTGGATGCCCCCTAAAATGTTAAGAAGTCACCACCTAGTTTAGACTTAGTCTCAAAGAATGTACCTATGAGAGCACAAGTCAGGGAGAAAAAAAGGGGAGTTTTTAATCTCACTTCCTCCTTGGTCTGGAGCTCTGTGCAAGTGCCACTGTTAGTATGAAGCATTAGACAATAATAATCAACCTCATCCTATTGCTGAAGGCCTAAGATGAGTAAAAATCCTGCATTGGCTGAAGCATCTTTAGATCCAGAGAAGTGGCTGGGAACTCCAGAACCCTGGTTCTTATCAGAGTCTTAGTGGTATCTTAGCAGAAACTGGGACGGGTTCTCTGGCTTCTGCTGGTACCAGCATATAAGATTGCCAGTAACAACATAATCACTGCTTAGGGTGCAGGAGAATCTGACAGTTGCTCCAGAAGATGCAGAGATGGAGGGCAGCTGAGTCAGCACAGGCTGGGAGAGGGAACCTGTGAACACAGAGAGTCATGGGTAAGCAGTCAAGGAAAAATTTAGAGCTGCTGATAGAGTCTAGCTAGAGGACAGGTTTAGGCCAAGGACCTGGTCCTAGATATGTGAGAATTGTCCCTACCTGAGAAGTGACACAATAGCAGGAGAAGAAGAGGGCCCTTGGCCATGATGAATACAACCCTTCTGGAGTACAGATCTGGTGTGGACTGCTCTAGGCCTCTCTTATCCCTTCCCTGCTGACTTAGAGAAGGTAACGATTATGCAAATACGTTTCCACATACAGCCTCTTTATGTACCACTTATTCAGTGTTTGTAGACATGGAGGTGTAGCATCTAGCATCTTCAGAGGGGGTGATGGAGCAACACAGAACACAAATTCGGATTCCACCCTGAGTGACACCAGTCCACTTTCCTCTGTCACCTTCACCTGAATTTGGGATCTTTGGGGATTTCTCCATCTTTGAGCACACTGTATGTTTCCGTAGAAACCATTTTCTGTCCCCTTCTCTGTCCTATTTTTCTTTTTCATGCATGTTTCCATTAAGACTCCATTCAGGGGCTGGGGCTGTAGTTTAGTGGTAGAGCACCTACCTTGCATGTGTGAGGTACTGGTCCTCAACATCACATAAAAATGAATAAATAAAGATATTGTATAAAAAAACAAAGAAAGACTCCGTGCCTATTGACAGTGTTTGTGTGTTCAGCACTGGGCTCAGCTCCCTATCATTAATAGAAATAGTATCTCTGTTCTTGAGGGGTTTGCTGTTTCAAATGAAAAGCCCACACGGAATGAATAACACAGTGAATGTACAATTTTCCATAAAAGAGAAGGGCAGTCATAGACATGTCACTACCATGGATATTTAAAAGAAAATTCTTAGAGAATGAACTTTTGTTCACATACTATTAAAATGTTCATTTTGTTAAGAGAAAACAGACGGTGTAGGAGGCTCAGTTATTTTGAACTATTATAAAAATATGCTGTATTATGTATTATTAAAAAGAGAATTACGCATCTCACAATCTGGAACCTGGGAAACCCAAGGTTGGTAGACTCTGTGTCAGGCAAGGGCCTACTCTATAGATAGCCATCTACAGAAGGTGTGGAGGATGTCTGCAGGGCTTCTTTCATAAGGTCTCTAATCCATGCACTCCTCACCTGATCACTCCCTATGGCTCCTTGTCTGAATGCCTTCATTTTGGAAATTAGGATTCCATTCTATGAATTTTAGGGAGACATATACATTAGTCCACTTAGGTAGAAGTAAAGCCATGACCAACAGATATAAGGGAATGAGGACAAAAAGTCCTGGCCAGGCTGGCCAAGGAATGACACCAGGACTTCCTGGGTCAGGCCAGGCTGTGTTCAGAACCCGAATGAAGAAAAGAATAAAAAAAGACATAGGCAGGGTAAGTGTGAGGTCCCATCTACAAACAAGTCACCAAGAAAAAGGGAGTCCTCTTACTTATTATGTGATCAGGTTCCCAGACTGTGAGGATCCAGGTATCTGTATGAAGAAGGAGGAAAACAAAAAGATCAGAGTCCAGACCATAGTGGGATACTCATTGGGCCCCATTTCTGCAGTCTCTCCATGTGTTCAGAGAACACTAATCACTTTTATCCTTTTCCCAAGCAAAGAAGAGTGAGGTGAACTTCCTGCAAATCTATTGTTTTAGTTCACAGTTTGAATCCTTCTTGTACCCTAAGACTGACCCTTCTTTTGGATGTTGCTCCTGTGAGAGGTTAAATGGTAAGAAGTTTGTGGCCTGGTACTCTACAGTGTCTCCTAGGGAATATAAGGCAGAGGAAATAAGTTTGGGCATAAGATTTCTGTTTGTGCAGTTGAGAACACACCCACCAGATCCTGCAGGTGCTCTGCTACAGTACCCTCTGCTGTCTGAGTCAGGGATTCCTCCAGGTTGGCGCTAAGATGCCTGGTGCCTCCAGAGAGAAATTTGTCATCTTCACAGCCTTGTCCACAGACATCACCATTGAAGGACCCTAAATGGGCCTTATCTCTACTTCATCTCTTCTTCACCTTCATTTGCATACCTCAGTCCTTAGTTCAAAGTTATTCCATGTCAGCATGGAAATTTCCAGAATAAAATTCCATCATTTGATATGAGCATAGGGCTGGGGATTAAGATACTCTTCTGTTGTACAGTCTGTCCTGCATCCAGCATAGATAGAGGACACTGTGGCACTAAAGGGGGCTGTCCATAGATCATTGATATCACTGTCCCTTTGTTCCTCTGACCCCTAGGTTTCAAGATGGACTTTGTTGCCTGATTCACTGCTTTTGTCTTTATTTACTTTTATGAAATATATGTTCAAGGACACCACAAAACATGAAGCTGACATGGAGATGCAAAATTATTGAAAGTACAACTTTGAGTGCTCTAGTGAGCTTTGCTTTCTGAGGTTCCTTAGGAAACTCCTTATCCTCCTTTGGGTGGAGTCCAGAACAGTGGCTAGAAGTTGTGGAGTGAGATGGAATCAGGAGGTTCAGAGAGGGGGAGGAAGGAGAAAGAGGGAAACAGAAAGAAACAGTGGAACTCATTTGAAGGGGTATATATGGAATGGGGATGACTGAATGGCACAGTGACAGGACAGTCCTCACTCTGTAACAAACCAGGAGTGCACTTGTGAGAGCTCCAGTGAGAGAACAGATTTTAGATTCATAAACTTTCAGACATTTAGGGGAAGAAATTCAAGTTTACAAGATGAGTTTTTGTAGTTCTCTGGCAAAAGGCATTTTTTTCTTAGTTACAAAAGATCATCATAGAGAGTTTGGAGTTCTTGCTGACTCAGTTTACCTGTCTTACCTCCCCAGATCTCTCTATCAATATTTCCCAGATTAGAGTTTTCTGAGCATGTGAAGAATTATTAATGTCACACATTTCTCATGCCCTATGGTGAAAATTTTGAGGTAAGACACATCATTAGAGGAAGAATGGTATATGCTGTTCACTCAGACATCAGCCTCTTGAGTGGGTCTACTCCCAGATTTAATTGAATCAACTAGAACTTTCCATACCACCTGGCTGACTGGAATTGTATGTGTATATCTCATGATTTATGAGGCCACTGAGATGTATCAAGGATAAACAGTCAATGCCATGTGGCAATTATACATTTTATAATGAAATTTACTTATATTTATTGTATAAATATCATGTATTTATGAGACAACTAGATAAAGATATTGCCTTTCCTAACATGTAAGCACAAGTGAACATCTCATTTAGTAGTTACTCATCGAGTACCTTTTATACTTTTGTATCATGAATTTTAGGTGAAATGAGGAAATCATATTTGTGGCCAGAAAAGTTCAGTGAAGATTAATTAGAAATGGTATATGGAGTACTAATGACTGCACTTGGCTCAAGGATGACTCAGTAAGACACAGGCCACATTCTGAGTAGACCAATAAGCAATATTTGCCAACAGAACCACAAATAGTTTGTACTGGTGATCTCAATAAAGATTTTATTTTATCATGAACACTGGTAAAACCCCAAATCAATCTCAATGAGATGTGACATCTTACACATAGTAAGAGCATTAGGCTTTGTAACACTGCCAGTCCTTTCTCTGTCTTCTACCTCAAGCACCACAAGATCAAGACCAGGTAGCTAGAGGACATGAAAATCTAAGTTGTGGGGATACAGTGGCTTTACTGTCTTCTCACAAATGGCAGGAGATACTAATCCTCATATTTTATTGATTGAATTAGGATTTTCCTGATAGTGTGAGGGTTGAATAAGAACCTCAAGAGTGCCTGCAGAAATGCTTTAAATTGTGTTCACCTGTCTTTCAGAAGGGCTCTTCCCTCTATCACAGCTGCATCTATATGATGGCGTCTACCAGCTCCAATCCCTCAAGCAAGAGTGCTCTGAGAGTCTATTTTAGTCAGCTTTTAAATGATTATGACTAAAAGACCTCACCAGAAAAATATAGAGGAGGAATGTTTATTTTGGCTCACAGTTTCAGAGGTCTTGGTTTATATATATTCAACTCCATAGATTTGAACCAAAAGTGAGGCAGAACATCATGGTGGAAAGCTGATGAACCCAGCCTAATTCCATCTTAAGATTGGGAGCCATCTCATCACAAAGTTATGAAAAGTTCATTTCTCTTTTACTGTAAAGTAGTAGGAGTTCTATTTACCTGACCATATTTTGATATTTACACTTGTTTGGAATTTCCTCTTGTGCTTTGAACTTACCCATGCCTAACTCTCCCTGAAAGATAACAATCCTCCCTGAAACTTCAGTGGCACCTCATAAATTCTGATGTTGGAATCTGAATTTACTCCCTACCTTGAAATATTAAACCACATAGCTCATTAATCTGCTATCTGCTCTTGTATTATGTTTGCCAGAACCCTGTTAGCTGTAAGGATCCTCTTGGGGAACTTGCCTTTTTAATTTTTTGTTATAATATGCCCTCTTTCTTTAGGTCAGGGCTGTCCTCTGTCTCTGCATTTGGGTGAGGCAGTTGCTGGTCAGCACTCTTGTGTACAAAATACAAGCTTGCTTTAATTTGATTTAAAATTGGGGCGGTGGTCTTTTCTTTGTGTCATGGTTTCAACAAAGCAATGGTAGAGGAAAAAGCAGCTCAGTACATGGCAACAGGAAGCAAATACAGCTTTACTTACCAGGGACAAAACATAAACCCCCAAAGCACACCCCTCACACAGGAAATTTCTTCTTCTGGCCACTCTATACCTGCCTACAATTACCACCCAGTTAATCCATATAAACAAAATTAATGCACTAATTAATTAAGGTGCCAATAACCCAATCATTTTACCTCTGAGAATTCTTTCATTGTCTTAAACATGAGCTTTTGAGGGACACCTCATAATAGAGTCCCACTAGGCTTGAGGGAGGTCTAAAAAGACTGAGGCAGATGGGGCATATGCTCTACCAAGAACATGTACTATTGAGCAAAAGCATATTATTACCAGACATTTTTTCCCAGTGCTTTGTGTCTCAAAGTAAGAGTTGTTCCTGAGAGTGAATGAATGAAATCACTCAGTATGTGTGCCATTCTAACAGATGAGTGAACAGAAATGATCACTTGACACATATCTTGTCCATTCAGATTCCAGTAACAACTCAATTTACTTAAAAATCATTTTCTTTATCATTTGAAATTGGATTAGCAAAGACTGCAAGTTCATTAGCCATATTTTTCACTAGTAATTAATCAGTACTGAAGAAATATATGATATCTTTTTTCTTTTTTGGTACCAGAAATTGAAGTAAGGGGCTCTCAACCACTGAGCCACATCTGCAGGCCTACTTTGTATTTTATTTAGAAACAGGGTCTCACTGAGTTGCTTAGTGCCTCACTGTTGCTGAGGCTGTTTTTTAATTTGTTTTAATTAGTTACACATGACATTATAGTGATCTTGACATAATCATACATTTGAATCAGATGGGATATAATTTCTCATTTTTCTGAGTGTACAGGTTGCTGAATCACATTGGTCATGTGGTCACGTATATACAACAGCAATAATAATGTCTATTTTATTCTGCTGTCCTTCTATTCCCCCCTTCCCCTCCCCTCCCCTCCCATCACTTCTCTCTACTCTAGATCCTCCTGTCTCAGCCTCCCAGGATGCTGGGATTTACAGGCATGCTCCACTGCATCTGGCTAATATGTGATATCTTAGAATCATATTTTTTTAGGCAATACCACTTTGTCTTTTACATTTTTTATCTTATTTTAAATTTGAACTTTATAGTTATGCATGGATGTTGGGTTCATTTTGACAAACTCATATATGCATGAAATTGAATTTCAGTTCACTATCCCCCTCCTTCCCTCCCCTCCCTTGTTCTCCTTCCTCTACTCTACCAGTCTTCCTTTTGCTCATCTATTTATTTATATTTTATTGGTTCTTTTTACCTATACATAAAGGTTAAATTTCCTGTGGAATGTTAATTTTGCACATAATATGTTTTTTTAAGTATTCATTCCACATTGCCTGCCCTTTCCCACCTCTCCACTCTGCCTCTGGGTCTCCTTCATCCTCACTGCTGTTCTTTCCTATATATAAATTCTTCCCCCCAACTTTCCTTTATTTAACTCTAGCTTTTACTGTGAATAATCTATGATATGTTTCAAAATCATCTCACATTTAATTGAGTTTAGAACTGCAACAAGTCCACTTCACCTTTTGAATATAGCTCTGAGGCTTATTTCTTAAATAAGCAAGTTTTCATATTCCTCTTCTTTCTCTCCTCCTTCCTAACCTGTAGTTGGAGAACAAAATTATCTTGGGTTATCTGTGGTCCATAGTAAGGAGATGTCTTCCAGAAGATCTAGGAATTGAATATCTCCCAAATACACAAGTGAATCCTAACACACTGTTGAACGCACAACACAAAGAAAATGCCACTGACTTCAATTTTAATTAAAGCAAGCTTATATTGTGTACACAAGAGAGCTAGCTGGCCAGTGGCTGTCTCACCAAAGCCAGGCTGGAGAACAGCCCAGCTCTCAGGAAAGAAAAGGTTTATATAGCACAGAAAGTTACAAAGGGGCATGTCTTGGCAACTTACAACTAACAGGGTTCTGACTAACATGCTACAAGGGCAGATAGCAGATAAAAGTTCTACATGTTGTGATGTTTCAAGGTAGTGGGTAAATTTAGATACCAACATCAGAATTTTTGTGACACCACTAAGGTTTCAGAGAGGGTTGTTTTCTGGTTAGGAGGAGCCAGAATTTATGAGGTGCCACTAAGATTTTAGAGGGAGTTGTTATCTGCTAGTGGAGAGCCAGGCATGGGTGAGTTCAGAGAACAGGCAGGGATGCCAAACAAGTTTAGAAATATCAGTATTTTATAGTAAAACCAAAATAAGCTTTTCATGACTTTGTGCCAAGATGGCTCCCAAACTTCAGATGGAATTAGGCTGGGATTCATCAACATGATCCATCCATCCTGGAACCCCCTATCAAAGCACATCTGGAATGTGGCTTTTGAATAGCTCCTTTGAAAGTACTCTGTCTTCCCTGATGGGCATAATCACTCCTCTGGAACAGGACTCTCCTGTGTTTTTTCTTTGATAGCAAAGAAATAAAACAACTTTTTCCTTGATCTCAAAACTGTGTCCTCATTATTAAACTGTCAAATTAATGTTGGCATTGGGGACAAGGACTGAGTTTCAGTTATAGTACTACAGTATCAATGTTCACCACAGTGATGTATTTTACATTATAATTGAATTTTCCATGAGAGTAAACTGTTTTTTCGCCTGTATATGCCATAATTTAATGTTAAAACTCATTAAATACAAAGCAATATCATGTTTTTATAACAAGTATTGTTAGGACAAATGACACACACATTATGAAGGCAAAGAGAGATGGGAAGATGAGAGATGGGAAGCAAAACCTTTCTCTATTCAGTATTTTGTAGTGGAGTCATTTGGTGGAAATCTGGAGTGGCTCAGTTTCAGGGCACAAAATGGAAGTGGGCTAGAGCAAGAGTCTGGTTGTCTAAGCTTAGTTTAGTGTGGGACAGGAATAAAATCACTGGAGTTCATTTTATTTGGATCCTGCTGCTGATTCATTAGAGTGGGACAGGAATATGAGTAGGGAAATTCATGGGGCTTATTGTATGGGGTCAGTTGACCCATCAGGGTGGGATTTCAGGTGCCAGTCAGGTTGGAGTTATTTTTCTTTGCTGTGGCTGAGGCCTGGGATTTTAAATGACAAAAGCTTAGAAAAAATGTCCTGGGACTTATTTTTCATGTTCTTCCTGTATAAATGTGTAATAAGAGATTTATATGCATGTGAACTTTATAATTTGTATTTTTTTAGTCCATATGCAAAACCACACTGGAAGAATCATGAGAGTTGAACAATAACCTTCTCATAACTTTGGACCCTATTTGGCTATCTAAACTAAAAGATGATAAAACCCAGTTATTTTCACCATCACAGTTTCAGTTGCTTTTTATCTTTACAACCCATATCCACACTCAAACTAAATGAAAATTCTTGGAGTTACAATTTCAGAAGTCTTAGTCAAGGTCTGGCTCTGTTCTTCTCTGAGCTTACAGGAGCTCCTAGGTGGAAGACACTGGGTATGCTCACTTGTCCAACAGACATGATACTGAGTTGTATGGTGCCATTGGGACATTACTCTATTTCACATTCAAGTATAATTTAGCAGCATGAATTCTTTCAGATTATTTCAATAGTGTAACATGTTGCCTTGATAATTTCTTTGGTTGTTTTGTTTTAGATTTAACACTTCATGCTTTGGAGAATAACTGGGAATATTTTTCTGATCATTTTTCCTTTTTAATAATAGCAGTATAGATATTTCCCACCCCTTGTTTTCTTTTTACTTCTGGGAATTAACCCATGGGTACTTTTCTTCTCAGTTATATTACCACTTGTATACTTTATTTTCTTTTTAGTTATTACTTTGAGAAAGGATTTTGCTAGTTTGCCCAGGAAGGCCTCAAAATTGTGATCCTCCTGCTGGACCCCAGTGATATGCAAAAGGGCCAACCCCAAGGCCAGAGTTCCTTTGAGTGAATGGTCCTGAGAACCTATGTAAACACCATAGGGCACTCCAAGTGTTACCTGCTGGTTACAGGTAGTAAATCTTACCATGTCCCAGAATCATAGACACCCAACTGTCCACAGATTCCCAGGTCAGTCTCTATCTACACATCCATGGTCTGATTCTTTTTTTTTTTTTTTTTTTTGGTCTGATTCTTAAATGCTTTTGTTATGTTGCCTTTTGGTGTTTCCCTGAATGCTTCAATCCCAGAATGAACCTTAAACTAAGGAAGGTGTTAGTTCTCTCACAAGAGGTTGTACAAGTATTATATCATTTCATTGGTACATTATTTAACACATTCATATATTGTTCTCCTATAATCAATGTTCATTAAACAAATATCTTCTAACTACTGTCACCTGAATGTAATTTTGTTTCAATTTCCCATATTTTCTATGTTGTAATCAATTTTTTTGTTAAAGTGAAGAAGCAGGCATGATAAATCCATGTTAAGTTCTGCAGTTGTGGGGCTCCCTGTGTGCCATATTGTATTAAAGTCCAACCTGGCACAGACATCCTCAGACACTCATAAATCAGCCTTCAACATCCATTCTCAATGCAGATATGCCTCTCTTTGAGTCAATTAAAACTAAGATAAGTGAGGAGAATGTAGATTTTCCATGGGCTCACAGCTCAAATAGTGAAAATTTTCTTGGCAGAGGGCATTTTGGAAGAATTCCAAATCTGTTACTAGGTTGATTCTCAAAATTACAGAGATGGAGATAGAAAATATTAAAAAATGATTTACAATTCTCACAGAGACTTAAAATTTGTAAAGCCTTCCAGAATTTTGAATATTTTCGTCAATTTCTACACATCTGAGGACTTTACTCATGTTTTTATTGATATATGGTGGATCAGGTATTCTGAGTTTATCCTCCCAGCATTCCAAACTTGTTTCTGGAGTTGCCATATTTAAAAATCTATGAGAAAGTAGAATCTTGACATTCAACATCAGAGCTGTTATGATGACATTAATGTCTATGCCTTTTAAATCCTTCTAATGAAGAATATTTTATATCAGTTGTCATCTTCATTGTGGTGGTGATTGTTTCTCCTCCTAGTTTCTTACCCCCCAAATCCAAGCACTGAATATCTTAGGAAACCTTCAAAAACAACTAAATTGTTTAAAATATTTCTATTCCTACCCAAAATTTTCGTAATCTTATCTCTAATTAGGTAGAGTGTGAATTCTAGCATGTTGTTAGACAACCAAAAAATTTTAAGTCAGAGTTATCTTCTAAAGTTGATCCTTTAAATCATCCTTAGTGTGGCACAGTGGTAAGTGCATAGACTCCTGGGGTTTGAATCTAGAAAGGAGAAGGTCATGGTACCTTCATAGAAAAAGTGCACCAGTATGGGGAAGGGATCTGTCATAATATTTTCCTATTACTGTTGATCTCTGCACTTTATAGGAGTCTCAACAGATGAACTGCTTCCCAGGGAACACTAAGCAAGAATAATAATGCATGATGGTCTCCTCTTATAAATTTTTAATCAGCATTTCAGATTCTTTTGGACACCAGAAACTTTTTGTAAACCATGTGGCAGACTTTCTAGTAGAATAAAAAAGAGTTTCTTTCCCACTTCTCCATTTACCTGAGTCTCTGGTTTACACAAATGTTACCTGCTGTAGTCTGGCTGGGCAAAATAACTGGGAGGTGGCAAGCAACTTGAAGGTTGAAGCCGGAACTGCTTTATTGTGAAACAGCAGAGGTATATATACCTAACTGATTACACACAGCTTGATTTAATTAGCATCATCCAGATACAGCAATCAGCCAATAAGGAATCCCCACCATCTTAATGGCTCAGTGGCGTTGCCTCAGAAACCACTCCTCTTGGCAAACTGCCAGGCGCCATCTTTACTTGATCGAGGCCCACAACATCTCCCCCCTTTTGTTTTATTAAACAGCAAGTATGTGGTTTAGGGACCGTGCCTGTTTTAGGTTGTCCAATACTACACATGGTCCTTACCCGTCATTGGATGATCTGACCTCAAATTATCAGCCTCCTGGCTTAGGTTGGTACCATTGTAATTGGGTCTTACCCATCTTTGACTACCAGCCCAATATATTTAGCCATACTTGTGGATCTGTGTAATCTCTACAAACACCATAAACAACCTGCCACAAGCAGAAGGAGGAGAATACAAAATGCCACGATACCAAGCCATTGACAGCTCCAAGTGAGAAGCCTTTAGAAAAATTGTACCACCAATGACACCGTCAGCAAAGATACCTTGGTAAAATTAAGAGTTACAATTTGTTGTCTCAATAGATTAGTAAAATTTTGAAAGTTTACATTCCATGTGCCATTAAGCATGGCTCCTAATTGTCCAGAAAAATCTGCTGCTTGAGAAATATTATCATAATGCATAGAAGTGATACACAGTCCAGGTAAGTTCTGTAAGCAGCTTATTTTTCTTTTCTTATCACCTGAACAGTTTTCCGACCATAATGATAATAACTGTAAGCTGATGCAGCTGTGGTGAAAGCTGTAAAATACCAAAGCATCTGAAGGTAAATGCTATCACCATAATTGAAAACTGGAGTTCAGCTGTTATGGATTTGAGATATTGCTAAACCTGTATTTATAAAGCTCAGAAGGCTTGAGAATGGCGGGTTGCCCCCCTCCCCCTCCTATTTTTGTATAGAGCAGGGCCAATCCTGAAGTGGACCCTGGGGGGAATTTCCCTTGGAGGCTCTTTTCCACCCTCTCGAGGAAGGTAGCAAGATCCTTGGTAGCCCTCTGAGTCCCCGCTGGCTCCTTGCTAGCAAATTTTTATGCTCCCATTTAAAGCTAAAATGTTCAAATTTTTCATTTCATCATTTTGCCAATTTGAAGGAATCTGTTTTCCTCAGGCGGCGCTGGAAGGCCATTCTCTCTCCCTATCACCTTCCCCTGGCAACCTCAGACAGCCCTGGGGAGTGTCCCGGACTCCAACTGCCACTGGGCCACCGGGCTCGCTGCAGTGGCATCCTGCTCCCCAGGCGAGGGGTGGGGAAGAGCCGGTGGCATCAGCCTCACGCACCCTCCTGTGAAGCAGCCTTTTGTTGTAACTCCTTCCCTGATAGTCCTTCCTCTTCTGAACTTCAATGTATGCCCTAACTGTTCTTGGTTTTACTGGGGTGCCTCCTTCCTTTAGCAATTTACTTAGCACCCTTTCAGTTTGATTTTTACTAACTTCTGAACCCATATTTCCATAACAAAGACAACACAACACACTAAGATAAAATGAAACAAAAACACACTGTATCAATTTTTTCCATTTTCTTGAAATGGCCATCCATCCTCTTGTCCTATCTGTTCCCCAGGGGTGAGCAGCTTTCCTCCTGTCCTATCTATTTCTAGGGACAGGCAGTTTTCCTCCCATCCTACCTATTTCTAGGGACGGGCAGCTTTCCTCCCGTCCTATCTATTTCTAGGATGGGCAGCTTACCTTGTCACTTACCCCTGAGTGTCCCGGAGTTCCCCATATGGGCCACCATTTGCCACAGTCCAGCTGGGCAAAATAACCGGGAGGTGACAAGCAACTTGAAGGTTGAAGTCAGAACTGCTTTATTGTGAAACAGTAGAGGTATATATACCTAACTGATTACACACAGCTTGACTTAATTAGCATCATCCAGATACAGCAATCAGCAAATAAGGAATCCCCACCATCTTAATGGCTCAGTGGCGTTACCTCACAAACCACTCCTCCTGGCAAACTGCCAGGCGCCATCTTGACTTGATGGAGGCCCACAACAGTTACCAATGTTAGGAGGTACACTATGGATATAGTCAGATTCAGCCTCATTTTGGATGTTGGAGATACTTAAGTATTCATCAAGCCCTGAGGTAAAGCTGAGGAACAATCAGAGATTCCCTTCCCTTTGACATGGTTTCCATCACTCTTACATGACATATAATGGGGCTTTCCTTGGCTGTTGCTGGTACCAACAAATGTAGTAATTGTTTTTCTGACTACTGAGGTTATTGGTGAGATTGGCTGAAAGAGAGAGGCAGATGCAGAGGGTTACTGAGTCAGTCTGAGCTGGGAAAGGGACCCTGAAAATGAAACCACTGGTTATTTATGGTGAGTTCTGCTCCCTTGTATGTTGAAGTACAACATTAGAGAAGCACACCCAGGCAAGAATATAAAGCAAGGTTTAATTAAGAAGGAGTAACATAAAATTCTCCTGAAAAGGAGAAGGGGGCCATAGCTGGTATCCTCCTATCCCAAAAAACAAGTTTTGCCTCTTAATATGTCCTAGACTTCCTTTGTTCTCCTCCTCTCTTTCCCTCATCTCCCTCCTTCCTTCATATTAGGCCCAGGAGATGCTTGGTGGAATGGCCAAATGGTAAGAAGCCAATGGTGGAGGGTGGCAGATGGAGCGGCCCAGGACACATTAATTAACATCTTTATAAATTCCTATAGGGATGGGAAATTTCTGGGATAGTTTTCCATAGCAACAGGATGGAGCAGGGGCAGGTTAGAGTGGAGGAAGAGCTCTGAAGGAATTAACATTTCAATTTCTCCCTTCTCTATATCTGACCCTTGCCTATCTGCCTGCCTAATCTTGGCTTCAAATACAGAAGTGTATATATTTTCAAAAAAGCACCCAAAGAAAATATATTTATGGCATGAGTTTGGAAAGCAGTACAGGTCATCTAGGGATCAGGATACAGGGTTGGGGATATAGCTCAGTTAGTAGAGTGCTTGTCTCACATGCCCAAAGCATTGGGTTCCATCATCAGCACCACAAAAATAAATAAATAATTAAATAAACAAACAAATAAATAAATAAAATAAAAGAATGCTGAAGACCATGTGGATCTGTGCAATATAGGAGGAAGTGAAGGAAGAGAGGACTGGGGTCCAGGCTGTGGTATAGATGCCCAAGAGTTCTGCTGAAGCAGACATGTCCCAGTTCCCTTAATCACCTTCACATCCCAGAGGAAAAAAGAAGATCCATTCATTCAAATTTGTGTCCCTTACATAGGCCAACAAACCTTCCCTGGATGGCTGTCCATTCTGGGAAGAGTGTGCCTGGGCTGAGACTATCTAGTTGCCTAAGAGGCAGTCCTTGCCTGTGCAATAGTGAGCTGTGAGCAGTGACCAGAGGGCAGGTATTAAGGTTCTCAAATTAGAGCCCCCAACCTGTCGGTATTGCCCAGATTCAGGTCCATCATATCTGTGTCCAGGTGACAGGAGATCCTGACAGCCTCCCACAAATCCTTCAGCACTGCTTGACCTCTAATTACAGATAGAATGAGGACCATCCCCAGGGCAATCTTCCTATCTCATCTAAGTTTTTAATTTTCTACTTTCTCCTCAAACCATGGAAAAAGGAAACATATTTCAACCCATTTTCTATAGCATTCTCAGGGGAAGAAGTGTCTTATACACAAGCTCTACATGAAATGAAAAATACATAAGCTGAGAATAAAAAACTCAGACAGATCTGCTCTAAATCTACTTCCCTTGTGAAATAAGAGTTCTTCCTAACTGATTCCTCCCAAAATTGGTGAATATGGGCCTAATGGATTAATCTTTGGGACTTTGAAATTGTATAGTGTGTGATTCACTGGATTCATTAGAAACAAGGGAAACAGGAGATATAATATAAAGTTACTACTGGGTTTGAAAAAGAAAGCATGGTGTCTGTGACTTTTTATTAGGGTTCAAGAAAGATCAGAGGATGGATTTTCAAGGAAAAATATCAAAAACAGTGCATGACTTTTCTGATAGAAAGATTTTTTATATTGCTATAGTATCATTTTCTCCTATACTTATCACCATCTTATGAATATCCCCACTTTTAACAGTGATCAAAAATAAATGCCAATGGATACATCTCTTGGAAGATAATGCACTGCTTGTTCATGAAAATTTGCTGTGGGTGTACACAGCTGCTTAGAGTCATGGCAGAAGGCCCATGGGGGGTGGATTTCTTGCCCTGATTGTGCTGATTTCACACCAAAGGTGTGAAAATATCTCAAAATCTGTCAAAAGTTTTACTTATGTGTGTTTTATTATCAGCCAAATGTTCCATGTTAAAAAATGTGTATGAAACTAAGCTAAAACATGAATCAAAGATATATACAATAGGCCCAAAGATGTACACAATAGAAGATGACACAGCTTTAGAATTCCAGGAAACAGGGAACAATGGATGATGGAGTCACGGAATTCCCCATCAGAGGTCAAGTCTGAGATGTCCAGGGTTGCACTGGTTGCCTCATCACCTGAAATTCAGGGCAAGAGACCATAGATCCTGCTCAGATGTTCAAGCTAAAGAGGATCAGGATTTTCTTTTTATGCAGAGTCCTTTTCCTAGGAACAGGCTGCTGGGGATGATTCTGAAGATAGAGGAGAAGATGCTTCTTAACTCAAAGTGGTGCCAGTAGATTCATTGGGCCCCCAATAGTGGTAACAGAAGCCACTGGCCAGGCCTGAGCAGAGGTATTGAGCATTTGCCCTTCTGAGAGATGGTAAAGGCATTCTTGTCTAACTGTCCCATGAGCCTGGAGCACTGAGATTGCTGTCATAGGACTGATAATATAGCCTTCTCCACAGGCTGGATCCCAGTGATGGTCAGCAAGGCTGAGTTTCCTAACTAGGAGACAGAGCAGCAATCAGAAACCCCTGAATGTGGATTGCTATGATCACAGATGAGGAGTTTGGGGACTGTTTCTGAAAGCTACAGATACCAGTGCCCATAATCTTCCTTCTGAAACCTTGGCCATTTTATAATATTTGGTGTGTGTTGCTTGGTCTAGAGAGTTCAAATATTCTGGTTTCACATTTAGAGATAAAATTAAAGTAAGGGATAATTAAAATAAACTCTTTGTGTCTAACCAGAGATCCTGAAGGACTATTTCCTAAGAGAGTTTAAACTTAAAAATTTTGATAAGGAAATTTAGTACTTTTTAGGTAAATGATTTAAACACCATAAACTGCATCAGATAGTAAACTACATATTCAGAAATTGACTTTCTAGCTTCAAACTCCAAATTTTTGATATTATCCAGATAACATTTATTGAATTATGGATTTCTATAAGACCTCAATTCTTAGTGTAGGAATAAAATATTATGAGGATATTAATTTGAAAATATGTCTTTATTTCTGAGCACAAATGAACACAAGCATGTTTATTAATTCCTGCTCTTCTCTGAGCAGGGACAAAGAAGGCCATGTGTTACAGAATGCTACCTTAAAACAAAACCTGAAATGTCTCTCCTTGCCATCCTTCCCATCTTTATTCAATCCTGGTGAAAATTCCTAGACTTTGGACCATGTCATCCATTCAGAGCAAGGGTCATGTTTTGTCATGTGTAGCCAAATGTGCTTTAATTAGAGAGAGAGTGTGTGTTCACGAAGAATTAACATTATGGAAGGAGAAGTCTGGCTTTGTCCTGGCCCATGGTGGGTGACCTCCTCATCTTGGGAATTTCCTCAGGGACTCCATATGAGTGTTTGCTCAAGAGCTGATTCATGATCTATTCCCAGATAGTTTAAGAAAGGAGAATGACTATACTAGAAAGACCAAGTAGATGACTACAAATTTGGAGCTTTGAGTGCATTCTATCAGAAAAATCTCCTCTTCTTCATGGAGTTGAGGGGGCTGGATATTGATTGAGTTTACTTCAAAAGAATTATGTTGATGTGTTTAAGGAAAAAAAAGACCAATAACTAGTCTGGATTCTCATTTCCTGAGTGATGATCTGTGCTGGGTAATCCTTTAAAACTATCAGCAGAGCAAGGCATCCTGAGTATAAGGATGCTTCAAATCTATGAACTCCCTGAAATGGACTTCTCTGACTCTTTAACTGATTTGACATGATTTGAATTCTTTATAGTAAAATTGTAATCTTCTAAAGAGTAGAGCTTTCATTTTATTCTCTAACTAATTGTCATGAATTTGCAAGCCTGAGGTGTTCATAGGAACTTCTCAGGTCGAGGTGAATTGATACTAAGTGTATTTTGTCTGGAACACCTGAATATGACTGGTGTCTCAAGCAAAGTTGATATTAACCTGTGAGATCTGCCCTAGATCCAGGTAATTATCAGCATAAACATGCTGCAGAGTGATTTTCCTGCACATGAATAAGTTCACTGTATGCATAGCAAAGGAGCAACTCCCAAAGGTGCCTCATTTACATACAGGCTCAAATCCTCATCCTGGGTGCTTTAGCAGTTCTCTCTGTTTCTAGCACTGTCTCTCTCTCTCTCTGACAGTCAGGAACAAACTCCCTGAGATCTCTGTGTATATGTCAGTGTACAAATGTGGCAAAATGTGTGAAGCCCAGGAGGACCATGTGCATGTGCTACTCTATGTCAGTGTCAAGATCTGGAATTTCAAAGGATATATTCAAATCCCATTATTGTGTGGAATACTCCTAATTGCTGAATATGGAAAAAAGTAGCACAAGATGGTGACAAAAGGATGTACACATTTGTAGACAGCTTTACAGTATCTAAAATAAAATTCCATCAGCAGATTCATGACTGGGAACAAACACCTATGTCCAAATACACTCATTATTTCAAAGACTGCTAAGAGTATATTTGTATATAAGGGATATTTAATGTGAATTAAATTCATAAAATAACTGGGGAAGTAGAAATTATTAATCAGGGTCAGGAGGCTCCTTCTGACCTGAGCGTCAGGACACTGGGAAATGAAGTGTAACAGGGACCATCAGCCTGGTGGTTTTTGTCTTGCTTCCCCTCTGCCTGTGTCACTGTGAGTAACACGTAGCTGCTCCGACTTCCATGGTTTGTCCCACAGTAGTAGACATTGTCATCCTCTTCCTGGATGTTCTGGTTGGTCAGGTACTGATCCAGGCCAGAGCCTGAGACTGAGAAGTGACCAGAAATCCCCATCCCCCTTGGATCCCACAATGCCACTACTGCCCACTGGCATCACAAAATGGGGGCTCTTCCCTGGGATTTGCTGGTACCAGTCCACCTCATAATTATTGTAGCCACTGCTCAGGGTGCAGGTGAGTTTGGTATTTTGTCCCAGAGAGGCAGATGCAGAGGGTGGCTGAGTCAGCACAAGTTGGGAGAGGGATCCTGTAAACAAAGACACATCACAGTAGAAGTCAGGGCCAGGGTGCATATATTTGGGGATCTGAACCAGTGAGAATAGACTATGGATAGGCATCTGCCATGGGACACAGAGGTGTGTCCCTACCTGGGCAGTGAGTGAGCATCATAAGGAGGAGAAGAGTCCCGACCATGTTGAACAGTTTCCTGAGTTCCAGAGCTGGTGTGGGCTGCCCCCAGCATTTCTTATCCCTCCTCACTGGCCTCAAGGTGGAGCAGCTCATGCAAATATGCCTCCACCCACTGACCCTCACTGGCTGCACTTCTTCTGAGCCTAGAATCATGCAAGTCAAAGTGTGGAGGGTGGTGATGCCTAATGGGCAGAACCTGGGAAGAAGCAGGTGCTGAGGCTTTGCAGAAGAACACAGTTGCTGAGTTCACCTTAGTGACACAGGGTTCAGTTCCTCTGCCCACCCCTGTTCAGAGGTGGAGTTCTCTGGGGACATCTCAATTTGTGAACATACTTCAACGGTTCCCAAAAAGTGTTCCATGATGTCTCCTGAAAATTACTTGTAGAAGTTTAGACTTCTCTTGGGTATGGACTCAACCTTTTTATGTTTTCATTTGAGTCCTAGAAATACTGATGAAGATATTTCTGTGTCAGGTACTTTGCTCAGATGAATATCACTACTGCATGAGGTATTTATTTTTTCTGCCAAAAATTCACTAGGAATCAATAATCAAATAATTAAAGTGTCATGAAAAAGAAGCATGGAGCTTAACATTCTCGCTGCTTGGGATCATTTGGGAAAATCAACTCAGATGGTCATAATTAATATTTCTTTCATATATTCTCATTATGTCCATCTTTCCAGGATGTGAGTTGGCTGAATTGAGTAAGTCACTTTCCCAAATACAGACCCAGCACCCTAAGTTAGAGTTCACATAAATCTGATCAAATGAATGACTTTTATAATAAATACTGGTCCATTGGGCTAAGTGGAAATTTTGTGATATATATGTATAATTGAAATGACTACAAGTTAGGAGGCATGAACCAACACAAATTACTTATCTTTCATTTGCAAAGGTCAGTAGAGTGACAAGGATCTCATTGAGCTAACTTCAGGATGGTGTCATGGCTGTGCTATCTTCTGGAGGTTCCAGGGGAAAAATCATCTTCTTTCATTTTCCAAATTCTAGGGTCACCAGCATTCCTTGGCTGGTTGTCATTACCTCCATATTCAAAGAAAGAAATCCTGAATGGATGGATACCTTCTTATAACACACCACATAGTTGCTTCATTTTTCTCTTCCACTCTTAAGGACCCTCACGATCCCACTGTCTCCAGGTAAATTCCAGGATTATCTTCTGACCCTAATGTGAACTGATTAGTAACATTAATTCCATGATTATTTTATTATCACTTTATCATTCATCCTAGCATGTTCATAGAATTCTGGGTTTAGTGTGTATACAACTTTGTGGTCCATTATCAGCTAGCCACACTGCTCTTGTCTAAGGAACTTGTAACCATTTATGCATATTCATTGAAAATATAATAAGGCATCACCCAAAAGTAAGCAAGCATGTCAAGTTGGGGTTTGTTGTGCTTTTATATTACACATATATGATCTTTATAGAACATTGTGTAATTTCTAATTATATATTATTTATACTATGATTTAATTATTATGTACATTGGAAAGCCACTAAGATTGTCCTGAGAACAAACATCATGAATTTGACATTCTGGTTTGTATCTTTTTAGCATCATGGATAACACAGAGTAGGGCTATCTCTCTTTTCTGTGTGGGCTAATGGTGCTGAGTAAATCTTAGAACTATCATGCCATGCACTACATAATAATCAGCATATCCTCAGTTTCAGAGATGTGCAGAACACATGTGTAGTTGTTCAGGCATCCGTGTTCCAGGAAGTGCCTGGGGACCCTACAACCCTGAAACTTTCCATGAAGCTGAGTAGCATAGTACCATTGTATGTAGGATTTGATGACACTGAAACTGCTATTCCAGGAGTAGGTGAGTCTGGCAGGTGATTCAGGAGATGCAGAGATGGAGTGCAGTTGACTGAATACGACCTTGAAAGGGAACCTGCAAACACAGATAGGAGTAGGGGATGAGGTAAGGGGGAGGAGAAAAAATTCTCATTATTCTGAAACTGAGAGGTTGATTTCAACTAAGAATTGAGACTTGACAAAGACTGATGTTAACCAGAGCAGTAATGAGGAGGTGCAGATGGACTCTAGTTTATAGTGGACATGTCCTTGATTGTCACATTGGGGCTGGGCTGTTGTAGGTGACATTTAATTTTTCACATTCTGCTAGAGAAGGGCTGTTTATGCAACTCTGTTTCCATCATGGTTGCCCCAGCTCTCTCTGAGCCATGGTGATGGAGGGCAGCACACAGTGAAGAGTAAGAAAGAATGAAATTTCTTTCCTCCTGGAGGAACCCTGGCAGGAAGTACCTGGTGAGATGAGAGAAAAGCCTCTGCTCCAGGGGCTTAGTTAAGAAAGACAGAACACAGCTGTTGAGTCCCCATCAGTAAACAGAGAGTCCACCAGCAAATTTAAGGCTCCTTTGTGTGAATGGTCCTAACTGAACAGTTGTGTGGGGCAACAAGTCGTACAACACTCTCTGGTGGTGACAGAACACATAAGAACACTACTGAAATACAGAAGATACTTAAAAACTGTTTGAAAATTCATACTCCAATAAAATAGAAAATCTCGAAGACAAATTTCTTGAGACATATAATCTGTCCAAAGTGAATCAGGAGGACATACACAATTTAAATAGATTGATTTTATGCAATGAATTAGAAGATGCCATTAAGAGGTTACCAAACAATAAAAGCCCAGAACACATGGATTCTCACCTGAGTTCTTCAAGGACTCCAAAAAAAGATTTAACACCAGTACTCCTCAAACAATTTCATTAAGTAGAAAAGGAGGGAACCCTTCCAAACTCATTCTGTGAGGCTAGTATCATTCTGATACCAACATGAGACAAAGACACAACAAGGAAAGACCAATATAACTGATGAAAATAGATCAAAAGTTCTTAATAAAATTCTGGCAAATCACATACTAAAACAAATTAAAAAGATAGTGTACCATGATAAATTGGTGTTCACCTTAGAGATGTTATTTTGGTTCAACTTATAGAAATCAGTAAATAAATTCAATAACCTTAAGACAAGAATCATATGATCATCTCAATAGATGTAGAAAAAGCACTTGAAAAAATACAGCACTTTTCATGTGCAAAACACGAGAAAAGTAGGAATAGTAGAGACATATTTCAACATGGTAAAACCTATTTAGCTAAAACAAGAACAACATCATTCTAAATGGGATATACTGAAAGAATCCCCCATAAAAAGTAGAACAAGACAAGGATGTGAAGGTCATGGATTTTACATTTAGAAGACCCAAAAAATTCCACCAGAAAAAATTCTAGAATTAACAAATGTATGTATTTAGCAAAGTAGCAGGGTATAAATATCAACACCCATAATTCAAATGCTTTCCTACACATCAGTGATGAATTCACTGAAAGAGAAATTTAAAAACTACCCCATTCATAATAGCCTTAATAATATACTTGGGGATCAATCTAAAGAAATAGATGAAATATCTCTATAATAAAAACACTAAAGGAATTGAAGACAACCTTAGAAGATGGAAAAATCTCCCATTAGCATAATTATATATTGTCGTACTGGCCATACTATCAAAAAGGTTATACAGATTTTGTGCAATTCCTATGAAAATCCCAATGACATTCTTCAAAGAACTACAAAGAGCAATTACAAAATTTATTTGGAATAATAGGAGACCCAGAATAGCCAAAGTAATCCTAAGCAAGAAGAGTGAAGCAGAAGGCAACACAATACCAGACCTTAAAGTATACTACAGAGCCATAGCAACAACAGTGGCATGGGTCTGGGGATGTAGCTTAGTTGGTGGAGTGCTTGCCTTGAATGCACATGGCCCTAGATTCAATCCCCAGCACTACCAAAACCAAACCAAAACAACAACAACAACAACAACAAAACCCAGCATGGTATTGGCACCAAAACAGACATGTCGACCCATGGTACAGAATAGAGGACACAGAATGAAACCCACATAAATACAGTTATCTCATACTAGACAAAATACCAAAAATATTCATTGGAGAAAAGATATCCTCCACAACAAATGGTGCTGGGCAAAGTAGAAATCCTTATTTCAACTCAAATTGGATTACAGACATAGGTATTAGAACAGAGACCCTGCACTTAATAGAAGAAAAAGTAGTCCCAAATCTTCATCATGTCACTAATAACTGTCTTCCTTAACAATATTTCTAAAGCACAAGAAAGAAAGTCAAGAATCAATAAATGGGATGGATTCAAACTAAACAGATTTTTTTGCAGCAAAAGAAACAATGAATGATGTGAAGAGAGAGCCAAAAGAGCCAAAAGGATGGGAGAAAATCTTTACCACATGCAGAACCGATGGAGCATTAATCTCCATGATATGTAAAGAACTAAAAAAAATTAACACCAAACAAACAAACAAACGAATAAATAAATAAATAAACCAAATAACTCAGTCCATAAATGGAATGAGCAAACACCTTTACTGAAGAAGAAATACAATCGATCAACAAATATATGAAAAAATGTTCAACATATCTAGCAATTAGAGAAATGCAAGTCAAAAGTACTCAGGGATTTCATCTCACTCCAATCAGAAGAGCAATTATCAAAAATTCAAGTGCTGGTGAAGAAGTGGGAAAAAAGACACTGATTCATTGCTGTTGGGATTGTAAAATGGTGCAGCCACTTTGGAAAACACTCTGAGATTCCTTAGAAAACCTAGAAGAAATCCACCACTTAATCAACCTCTCCCACTCCTCAGTTGATATACAAACAAATTAAAATCAGTATACTATAGTAGTGAAGTCACCTCAATGTTTATAGCACCTCAATTCACAATAGCTAAACTGTGGAAACAACCCAGATGCCCTTCGATAGATGAGTGGATAAAGAAACTATAGTATATATACACAATGGAATATTACTCAAGCTTAAAGAAGAATGAAATCATGACATTTACAGGTCAATGGATGGAACTAGAGAATATCATGCTAAGCGAAGTAAGCCGATTCCAAAAAACCAAAGGCCAAATATTTTCTCTAATAAATGGATGCTGATCCATAATGGGGGAGACAGGAGGAAAGATTGGAGGAACTTTGAATTTGGCAGAGGGAAGGGAGGATAAGGGAGGGGTAGTAGGGACGGGGAAGATGTTGGACTTTATGGACATTATTTCCCTTGGTACAGGTATAATTGTAAGAATAGTGTAACTGTACATCATGTACAATCACAGAAATAAAAAGTCATGCACCACTTGTGTAAAAAATTAAATTAAATTTTAAAAAAATCAATGAAAAGGATGAATTCAAACTAAACAGCTTCAGCAAAGGAAACAGTAACACAAAGAGACAGCCTACAGAATAGGAGAAAATCTTCACTACAGGCACCTCAGATGCAGCATTAATCTACAGGATATATAAAGAACTCAAAAAATTCCACATCAAAAAATAACTAAATAAAAGACAAAAACCCCAAATCCCAAAACCCAACAACAACAACCTAAATTACCCAATCAATAAATAGGCTAAGGATCTGTAGTAATTTCTTACCACAGTTAAAATACTGTAGTAATTTCTTATTTTTTTTAGTTTTGTGATTCAATAGGTTTTACAATGCATGTGCTATATTCTGTAGGTCAAAAAGAAATGCATACTATATAAATTTGACAGATGGTCATTTTGTTAGCTAAGATCAAGATAAAACAAAATTTCTGAAAATACAAAGGACTGGGGCCACTAAAGTGCAAAATTGATGGTCCACAATCTTAAATAGCTAAAACTCCTGCGGAATAGAAGGGAGAGACATGAAACTGGGAAATAAATTACAGTCAGTGCTAGTTAATTTAAGAAAGGGGGAAAAAATCCCAAACTCAAGTAGGTCTCAAATTGTCCAATTATTATTATTATTTTCAAAGTATTCCATGTAACATAGCTTTAGCCATTTTGTCACACATGCTTGCTAGCATGTATATTAGAATAAATTCAAATTTAATCTGGATATACTTCTGTTATTAAGGTCTGAGAAAGGAATGATCATACTAAGTAATCAAAGTCCAAAAACAAGGTGGGCCAAAATGCCGGCAGTGAGGCGAGAATGTGTATATTGTTCAAGGGATTCAAGCAGAGATAAAACCTATATACAAGCATATGTGTAGCTCAAGTAAAATAAAAAGACTATTTCTTGTCATGACTGCTTGTTGGCTTCCTCTTCCTATGCATTCCCTATGCCACTCTGTACTAGGATGAACTAGAATCATGGCCACAGAAATGACCATAATATTTGACATCATTGACATGATCTTCAAGGAACATTTCTCTCCTTTTGAATAAGGCCATTGCTGAAAACAACAAATTTGATCTTGCCTGATGCTATGTCCTATTTTTTATCTCTAGCTGTTCAGTAACTCGTTGTAATCCACTGTTAAGATTTTTTCAGCTCTTCTTGAGGTATTCACATCATAAATGGCAGGAGAAGAACAATCGAAAGACTCTCAAAGAAGTCAAGTTCTTCTTTGGGCAAATTATAATTGGTTGGGATTTTGATTAAATTGCCAAAGTCCTAACCACTGAGAAATGATTATCATTTGACTCCTTCATAGAGGAACAGTCTGAAAGTCACAAGAAGTTCTGCAAAGTACTGGGTCTGTATTCTTTCCTCCTTGTGTTTTTTCAACTGGATACCAGATAATGTTAGCAGCTGTGCAGATTTTGGTGCATACATGTCCTCCATCAAATTAAATGTAAAATGAAACTCAGAGTGAATGCTTTCCTGGAAAGCATTCTCCTTGTTCATTCATAAATTCAGTCCTAGCTCAATTATCAAGTTCATATGATGCTGTAATAGTTGGTATTGATGTTTGGCATTATATCTGAAAGCTTCAATGGGTCTTGTACGCACACCTGAAATCTTGGTTTCCACAGCAACATAATTACATTTTTGAATAATGGTGAATCTTCTCATCTCTTCACCCAGTTACAAGCCTAAACTTCTCAAATTCTTCGGTTCTGATCTACAGTTGCTGCTGGCACTGTGAGGGCACCAGGGAATCAATTTAAACCTTATTTGTTTATTTGTTTCTCTAAGCTCAGGCTACTCCTCCTCCTTACCACAGAGGCAGCACCCAATGACTCCAGCAGGTTCCCCATAGACACTCTGTTCAGTAACTGCGGAAAGGGAGCCAGAGCTTGGCCTCCCCATGCTGCACCACAGCTTTTCACCATAATTATGCTTGTGGATGAGAGAATATTGGTGGAAAATATGATTGGCAAGTTGGAAAAGTAATGGAAAACTCATGTTTGCTACTGTATAGTTCCATGTAATATATTATCTTTTTCTAAAAGAACTTTAAGTTTTTGTGTCAGATATAATGGATCTAGACATATATATAGAAAAGCAATGATAGGTGTCCAGGGAAATTCAGGAAGGCCTTCTTTCTATGAAGTTCAGAATCATCTTCTTTATGAAATTCAGAACTCAGATAATAGAGGTCATTACATAGTGGGAAAAAAACCTGCGTTTAACATCAAATCTGAAGATAGCTGACTACAAATATGAGTGGAAAGAATATGGTCTGACCACCTTGATAGGACAGAGAGACCTTCCAGGACTGAGCCATTTTGGGGTCAGACTAATATCTGGGGTAGGCTCAGATGCAGCCCCTTTTCCTCTTTCTTGCCACTGCAGGATGGAGAAGATGTCCTTTGTGCCACCAGTGAATGGAAGAATAATGTATCATCACACTAAGGCCAAGCGGATCCTGAGATTTCTTTCAAATGAGCCACATCTGAATAAAGGCTACATGATGGTGTTATGGAGCTGTGGGCCTGGATAGGACAGAGAAGCCAGAACCCAAAGTGTCCAGGATAGTCTAAACCTAGAAGAAAGTGTGTGTGTGTGTGTGTGTGTGTGTGTGTGTGTGTGTGTGTGTTTGTGAGAAAGAAACAGAGACAGAGAATGAATAAATATGTATGTGTTCCCTCAGGAAGTCAATTTCACACTCTGAGTAAGAACATGAGTTCCAGTGGCCCCTGTCCTTCTCATGACTTTGCTCACTCTGTAATCTGGCTGTCCTTGCAAACAGTCCCTGGAGATGATGCTCTGTAAAATTCTCCAGGCTTCTGGAGTCGGCAGCTAAAGATGACCCAGAGTTTTGAAGCCTGTTTCCTTTGAAACAGGGTTTATGTTAAGTGTATACCAGATCTTTGAACCAAGATAGCCATGTGCTATAAATTCGACTTAGAGAACACACCTTGTGGAGTGAGGGATGACTGCCCTCATCCTAAGTGCAGGTGTGCGATATAGGCACAAAACCTAGAGGTGCAGAATCCTCAGGACTTAGAAGCTCAGGACAGGGTTTCAACACAGATTCTTTATATTTCTGTACCCTGCCTGAAATTTAAAAACTATGACCTACTGTGGCCCTGGAGTCCCCAGATGTATCTTGGGGATTAATAGGGATTTTAAAATTTTGTTTGGAAGATATCTAATGCATGAAACCACAGAGACCTCAGCAAAATGATTGCAGTGGCTGGGGTTCTGTTCTGGGTGGTCTTAGTAAACAGAGATTTGGGGGATGGAGAAGAATAATGGCCTAGATGAGAGACACTTCCCACCTTCCCCTGTTGATAGGTTTAAGACTCATCTTGTGTAGGCCATTAGTGCATACAGAGGGAGAAAACAGAAAAAGTACAAAAAGGGATAAAGATTAAAAGAAGAAAAAAATCAATAGCCTCTACATGTAGGGACTCAATAGCTGAATGGAAGTACCATTTGTAGGAAAGAATTTAATTATATGTCCATATTAAAGAGAATATTGAGGTTAGAGGGAAGAGAAATTCAGGGATGTGACAAGCATTGGAATAAGATTGTGAAGGTTTCCAAGGTTGTCTGAGCCTTGGTGACCCTCCTCTCTAGAGATGGACATTGGAGAATGAAAACTGCACAAGAAATACTTTATGTGTCTCTAGTACTTAGTGGGAAAATTGGTGTAGACCTGACACTGCCAGAGAGAGGCCTGATGGAGGAAAGAGCAGAGGAGAGAAAGGAGGAGGGTCTGACATCAGTGAGAGTTCAATGAGGTGTGTCCACTGGACCGGTGGACTGGGTCAGACAGTGGAGAATGTATGAATAAGGTAAGGGTCACTGCATAAGTCTTGGATAGAATACTAGTAAGACAAGGTTCTTACTTTATGGAATATGCTGATGAAACTACTTTATGAATGAACATGTCGGTACTGATTTGTGTTTTTAGTTGCTGACTGTAGTCTCTAATCTTGTTTCTTCACTGCAGAGACTATAGTGATATGCCTTTAGGCTCTGTTTGCTCATTCATTTGGTCCTTCCTGAGATGTCCTGTTGTGTGTGAGGTTACAGGTATAACCTGTGTGTTTCTATCTGCTGTTCTTGGACGTTTCCTGCTACAGAGGAATCTACACTACTGGCATCTCCACAGAAGCTCCTCACTGAAGAGAGACAGGGCAAAGGTCTGGGGACACATGGGTTTTTGTATCATTTCCTCATAATCTGAAAGACTGTGAGAAATGATAGCTCCTTCTGCTGCCATGAGCTGTAGCACTATAATAATCAGCCCCATTCTCTGGCTGTAGCCCAAGGATGAGCAAATTACCTGCATTGGGTTTTGTGTTTTTGTATCCAGAGAAGCAGCTGGGGAACCCAGGTCCCTAATTCTTAACTGAGTCTGAGTAGTAGCTGGGAAGATACTGGGGAGAGTTCTCAGGTTTCTGCTGGTACTAGGTATTCCAATAGTCTTCAACAATGAAGTCAATGCTGAGGGAGCAGGTGAGTCTGGCAGATGCTCTTGGAGTTCAGTTGGGAAGAGGGGCTGCTGAGTCAGGACAGGCAGTGAGAGAGAACCTGGCAACAAAGAAAAACATTGGTGCTAGTGCAGGGCACAGATTTAAGTTGTTTGGAGTCTGAAACAGACAGATGGAATAACAGATAATCTGATTGAGGACTATGAAACATGTCCCTATCTGAGCAGTGAAAAGGCATCAACAGGAGAAGAGGAGTCCACGCCATGATGGACACAGACCCCTGAGTTCTACAGTGGAACTGGTGAGCCCCAATTTTTCTTTTCTTTTCCACCCTCTGGAGAGGAAGAGCTGTTCATGCAAATGTGTTCCCATCATGACTTCTACAGCCTCACCATGTGCCATGGTGCTAGAATTCAGCTCACATTGTAGACTCAGGAAGATGCCCCTTGGAGGAACCCTGGGAAAAATCACCTGCTAAAATTGTGCCAAGGCCCTTATTCAGGGACTCTGCCAGAATTTCCATCTGTGAGGGCTCCTTTGAGTAAATTGTCCTTACTGAGCAGCTGTATAGAGACAACCAGTACTACTAAAATGTACCCTGCAGGTCACAAGACATACAGCTTCCCTTGACCCAGAGACTTCAGAGCCTAGCTGGTTTCTACAGTTCAGCAGGTCTGTACACACAAGTGTGGTCTGAGTCCTAGATAATTTGCTACCAATTCATTCATTGAGTGTAAATACTGTATTTTGCCACTTCAAAAAGTTATGTCTTTCATGAGGATACTTAAACATACAATTAAGTGACAATATAAAGTGTTAGCAACTTATTGAAGATGTTGTAAAAATAATATCAATTTATTGATAAATAATTTAGAAGAAGTACACATACTTGATTCTTTACCTACTCAGAATCAACAGTTGGATTCCCACTAATAAAATGTAAAATGATGTGTACTTTGAGGTATATTTTAATAGTTTAATTATATTGCAATTATAATTATATTTATAATTCAACTATTGTAAATAGTTTAATTTAATAGAATAGTTTTAGTATTTTATAAACTGACAGAAGCACAAGAGAACAGAAGCGTTATAGTTGCTGTGCTCTTCTCATGCCATATTGTACAGAATGAAATCCAGTCCAGCACATTCCTTTTCTGGCCATCAATAATTTCCTTCCTTTAAGCACTTCATTTACTGCAGAAGCAGCTCTTCATTTGCAACAAGCCCCAAATTCCTTCATTCTGTATGCAAAAGTTCTCACCCCAGAATAATTTGTTGTAGTGTGGATTGAGGTCTTGAATGGTACAGTTTTGAGTCCCATGATGGATTTGACCTCTGGATTTTTACATTTTGTTAATGAATATTTCACCAGCTCTTATTTAATATAGATATTGCTAGAAAGTCATACAATTCATCCTACTCTGCAATGCATTTGCCCATGGACTCCATCTTCTGTGCCCAGAATTTTTACCAACTCCTTTTGTGATTTATTTACTCAGGAACTGGAGAGTGATCATGTGCTTCTGTACTGTCTTCCCCCAAACCCACGCAATACAGTTCATCCTATTGTTCAACTTTCCCTCACTAAAGGCCATGTTCCTTACCTCTTGCTAAACCTAAGGTCAAATTTCTCATTTGACACTTTGTCCTGAATCAATTTAGTCCCTCAACTGTAAATGTCTAGAAATGAACATCAATCCTGATCTTTGCCTAAGTCCTCCTGTTTTCTCTGGGTTTCCTCCTCTGGAGAATTCAAAAGTTCAATCTGAGGACACAGATAGAAACCCACATAAATCTGGTTATCTCATACTAGACAAGGGTGCCAAAATCATTCACTGGAGAAAAGATAGCCTATTCAACAGATGGTGCTGACAAAACTGGAAATCCATATGTAGCAAAATGAAATTAAACCTCTATGTCTCACCCTGCACAAAAATCCACTCAAAGTGGATCAAAGACTTAGGCGTTAGAATAGAGACCCTGCACTTACTAGAAGAAAAAAATAGGCTCAAATCATCACCATATAAGCCTAGGACATGACTTCCTTAACAAAACTCCTAAAGCTCAAGAAGGAAAATCAAGAATCAGTAAATGTAATGGATTCAAATTCAAAAGTTTCTTCTCAGCAAATGGAACAATTAATAATGTGAGGAGAGAGCCTACAGACTGGGAGAAAATCTTTACGACCTGCACTTCTAATAAAGCATTAATCTCTAAGATATATAAAGTGCTCAAAAAACTTAACACCAAAAACAAACAAAACAAAACAAAAAACCAAATAACCCAATCAATAAATGGGCTGAGGAACTGAACAGACACTTCACAGAAGAAATACAATTAATCAACAAATATATGAAAAAATGTTCATGTCTCTAGCAAATAAAGAAATGCGAATCAAAGCTACTAAAAAATTTCAGCTCACTCTTGTCAGAATTGTAATCATAAAGAATATAGGCAACAATAAATGTTGGTGAGGTTGCGGGGAAAAAGGTATCCTCATACATTGCTGGTGGGAATGCAAATTGGTGCAACCACTATGGAAAGCAGTAGTATGAAGATTCCTCAGAAAACTGGGAATGGAACCACCATTTGACTCAGCTATCCCACTCCTTGGTTTATACCCAAAGGACTTAAATCAACATACTCTGGTGACACAGCCACATCAATGTTTATAGCAGCTCAATTCACAATAGCTAGACTATGGAACCAACCTAGGTATTCCTCAATAGATGAATGGATAAATAAAATGTTGATAATATTCAATAGATGAATGGATAAATAAAATGGTACATATACTCAATGGAATATTACTCCGCTTTAAAGAAGAGTGAAATTATGGCATTTGCCAGTAAATATTTGGAGTTGGAGATTATCATGCTAAGCGAAATAAGCCAATCCCACAAAACCAATGGTCAAATATTTTCTGTAATATGCAGATGCTAATTCACAATAAGGTTGGGGGGCAGTATGGAAGAATAATGTTCCCTTAGATCAGGTAGAGGAAAGTGATGGGAGGGGAGGGGATAGGATGTGGGGATAGGAAATATAGTAGAAGGAAACAGACATTATTACTGTATGTGACTACATGGCCAATATGATTCTGAACATGTACACTCAGAAAAATGAAATTATATCTTATCTATGTATGACATATCAGCATGCGTAAATACATTATACTGTCATGTATAACTAATTAAAAGAAAAAAAACTAAAAAAAGATGAATCTAGATATTCATGCAGTTTTGCTTATTTTCAGGCTGTGTTCTGGGGTCTGTATACACAGAAGTGCCAAAACAAAACAAAATTCTGTTCTAGTTCCTAGTGGAGAAACACATAGTGAGCAGAGTACTGGTGATTTGTCCTCATGTGGCTGATACCACCTGACCATGCTCACCCTGAGCATCTAGAGCCCACTTCTGACTGCTGAGGGCCCCTTTTCTCCCACAGGACATCAGCACAGAACATCTCCACATTCTGTCTATAAGCTTTCCTCACTGTGTACCTCCCTGTACTGTCCAGGTGTACTGCTCACCTGAGTCATGCAGACACACTGGCTAGCTGTTCTCTACTTTCTTTCTTCTTTATCTTCTCTCTCTCTCTCTCTTTAAAATTACATACAGAGTATTCAGAAGGATATTTCCTTACTATGATTATGATAAAAGCATTTTTCTACCTAAATAATCTCCTGTAGATCCATTTCTACATCAAGATAAAATAAACATTAATTTCCCATTTAAAATATCATTGAGCTTCTTCCCAGCCACCCTACCTCAACTCCTCCTCCTACACTCTGAACATAACCACTAATAGATTCATTTTGCAAAGAGGATTCTTGTTCCTGGAACACAGGGTCATGTTGTCTCTGAATCCTTCTGGTCCTTCTGTCCCTACCTCACTATCTTTACTGATGACCAAGTTCCACATTTTCTACTAGAGAAGTCTTTACCACCATGAGTTGGGTGGACTTTTGCTTTCCTGATAATACTTTATGAGGAAATTTCTAAACCTAAAGCTTTAACTAGTTTTTTCAATATTTCCATAACTAAAATTTAAACACAGAAATTCACAGCAAAATATGGGGAGGACTCCATCTATTTTTTTCATATTCAATTGAGTGTAAAAATTTACATTTCATGTGACTATTGCATATTTTATCATATTCTTTATCTATTTTGTTAAGGTCTGTAAACAAGTCAGAATGGCGCCTGGCATTTTGCCAGGGGGAGTGGTTTGTGAGGTGGTGCCAGCGAGCCATTAAGTGTGGAGATTCCTTATTGGTTTATTGGTTGACTGCTGTATCTAGTTTATGTTAATTAAAATAAGCTGTGTGGAATGTATGTAATATGCTCCGGTCCTACAATAAATGGCTCCCATTCCTGCTGTATCAATCTACACAAGTTCCTCGTCTCTCCTCGGTTATTTTGCTGCAGCTGGACTGCGGCACTATTTAATATTCTAACATTGAAAGAGAAGAATAGTACTTTGATTGTGATCAGTTGCCAGAATAAACAATATAGATTTTAATGTATTTGAATACAACATTCACTTATATCATGAGCAACATTGATAAATGTCTCACCAGAGATCCTGAAGGACTATTTATTAAGAGAGATTAACTCAGAAATTTTGATAGGGAAAGTTAGTTCTTCTCAGGTAAATTAATCAAACATCACAGTCAACCTCCTTGGGTTATACCAGATAGCAAAGTACATAATCAAAAATTGACTTTCTAGCTGAAAACTCCAGATTTTTGCCATTAACCAGATAAAATTTATTGTCTTATGAGTGTCTATAAGACCTCATTTCTTTGTATAGAAACATATGATTCTATGTCTGAGTACAAATGAACACATGAATATTTGCTCACTCCTGGTCTCCTCTGAGCAGTGACAGAGGGGCCTCTCCTTGCCATCTTGCCATATTCTTTTCATGCTTGTGAATCTTCCCAGACCTGGGATCATAACAGCCATTTATAGCAAGGGTTATGTGTTGTCATGTGTACCAAATGTGCTTAAATTAGAGAGAGGGTGTGTGTGCATGAAGAGTGAACATTATGGAAGTTGAAGTCTGGCCTTTGTCCTGGCCCCTAGTGGGTTATCCACATCCTGGGTGTTGCACAGGTTCTCTCTGTTTCTGGCACTGTGTTTCTCTATGATAGTCACAAACAAACTCCCTGAGATCTCTGTGTCAGTTTTGGAAGGTTGTAAGGTGGGTGAAGCCTAGGAGGACCATGCATGCAAGTGTTACCCCATGTTGGGGTGGGTCTATACTCAAAGGACTTAAAAGAGCATACTACAGGGACACAGCCACATCAATGTTTATAGCACCACAATTCACAATAGTTAAACTGTGGAACCAACCTAAATTCCCTTCAGTAGATTAAAAAATTTTAAAAAATTAAAAAAAATTAAAATTAAAAAATGTGGCATATATACACAATGGAATATTACTCAGCAATAAAAGCAAATAAAATCATGGCATTTGCAGGTAAATGGACACAGTTGGAGAAGATAATTCTAAGTGAAGTTAGGCAATCCCCCCAAAACCAAATGGTGAATGTTTTCTCTGATACAAGGTGACTGACTCGTAGTTGGGTAGGGAGAAGGAGCATGGGAGGAATTGGAGAACTTTAGATAGGACAGAGGGGTGGGAGAGAAAGGGAGGGAGCAGGGAGTTAGCAATGATGGAGGAATGTAATGGACATCATTATCCAAAGTACATGTATGAAGACATGGATTGGTATGAACTTATATACTTTATATACAAACAGCAATATGAAAAATTGTTCTATATGTGTAATAAGAATTGTGATGCATTCTGCTGTCATGTATTTAAAAAAATTTTGAACCAAAATAAATAAATAAATACAAAGATCTGGAATTTAAAGGTAAATATTCAAATCCCATCACTGTGTAGAATATTCCTTATTGCTGACTATGGACAAAAGTAACACAAAATAGTGACAAAAGGGTCGTATGATGTATACATCTGAATAAAGCTTTACAATCTCCAAAATAAATTTTCATCAGCAGACTCATGATTGAGAAGAATCACACATGTCCAAATACACTCAATATTTCAAACACTACTAAAAACATATTTGTATGTGGGGAATAATTAATGTGAATTAAATTTATAAAATATCTGGGAAGGTAGAAATTATTAATCAGGGTCAGGAGGCTCCTTCTGACCTGTGAGTCAGGACACTGGGAAGTGAAGTATAACAGGGCCCATCAGCCTGGTGGTTTTTGTCTTTCTTCCCCTCTGCCTGTGTCACTGTGAGTTACATGAAGCTGCTCCCACTGCCATGGTCTGCCCCACAGTGGTAGACATTCTCATCCTCTTCCTGAATGTTCTGGATGGTCAGGTACCGATCCAGGCCAGAGCCTGAGCCTGAGAAGCGATCAGAAATCCCATCCCCCTTGGATCCAAGAATGCCACTAGTGCCCACTACCATCACAAACTGGAGGCTCTTTCCTGGGCTTTGCTGGAACCAAGCCACATAGTGATTACTGTAGCCACTGCTCAGGGTGCAGGTGAGTTTGGCTGTTTGTCCCAGGGAGGCAGATACAGAGGGTGGCTGAGTCAGCACAGGTTGAGAGAGGGACCCTGTAAATACAGACACATCATAGTGGAAGAAAGAGAAAGGGTGCATGTGTTTGGGGGATCTGAGCCAGTAAAGATAGACTCAGGACAGGGGTCTGCCATGGGGCACAGAAGTGTGTCCCTACCTGGGCAGTGAGTGAGCATAATAAGGAGAAGAAGAGTCCAGACCATGTTGGACAGTTTCCTGAGTCCAGAGCTGGTGTGGGCTGCCCCCAGCCTTTCTTATCCTTCCCACTGGCCTCAAGGTGGAGCAGCTCATGCAAATGTCCCTCCACCCACTGACCCTCACTTGCTGCTCTTCTTCTGGGCCTGAAATGATGCAAGACAAAGTGTGGAGGGTGGTGATACTTTTATTTGCCTGATGGGCAGAACCTGGGAGGAAGCAGTTTCTGGCACGCTGCAGAAGAGCACAGTTGCTAAGCCCACCTTAGTGACACAGGATTCACTCCTCTGCCCACCCCTGTTCAGATGAAGTTTAAAATTCTCTTGGGTAGTGACTCTGCCTTTTTACCTTTTCATTTGAATCTCAGAAATACTGGTGCAGATATTTCTGCGTCAAGTACTGTGCTCAGATCAGTCTCACTACTAAAGTGATACTGATGTGGTAATTTGGGTGTTTGTTTTTTCCACCCAAAATTTACCAGGAATCAATCATTGAATATGAAAAGTGCCATGAAAAAGAACATGGAGCTGGGCATTCTCACTGTTTGATATCATTTAGGAAACCCAACTCAGAGGATCATAATAAATGTTTCTTTCATGTCCTCTCATTATGTCCATATTTCCAGGATGTATGTTGGCTTGAATTGGTTAAGTCACTTGACCTAAGACCAACCCCAATACCTCAAGTTAGAGTTTACATAAACCTGATCAAATGAATGACTTTTCTCCAAATACTGGTCCACTGGGCTATGGGGGGAAAATTGGGGATATATATCTATAATTGAAATGACTACAGGATAAGAGGCATGAACCAACAAAAATTATTTACATTTGCAGAGGTCAGTAGAGTGACTGGGATCTCACTGGGCTAACTTCAGGGTGGTGCCAGGGTTGTGCTACTTTCTGGAGGCTCCAGGGGAAAATCTGTCTTCTTTGATTTTCCAAATTCTAGGGTCACCCACATTTCTTGGCTAGTAGTCACTGCCGCCATCTTCAAAGCCAGAAATCCTGAATGGATACCTTCTCATAACATACCACACTAGTTGCTTCATCTTTCTCTTCCACTCCTAAGGACTCTCATGATCCCACTGACTCCAGGTAAATTCCAGGATTATCTGCTGACTCTAATGTGAGATGATTAGTAACTTTAATTCCATGACTGATTCATTATTACTTTATCATACTTCCTTGCATATTCATAGAATTCAGAGTTTAGTGTGTGGACAACTTTGTGGTCCATTATCAGCAAACCACACTGTTCTTGCCATGGGAACTTGGAACCACTTATACATACTCATTGAAAATATAACAAGGCATCACCTGAAAGTCACAAGCATATCAAGTTGGGGTTGGTTGTACTTTTACATTGCACACATATGATCTTCATAGAACCTTGGGTATTTTACAATTATATATGATTTATACTATGATTTCATTATTATGTATATCAGAAACCCACTGAAAATGTCCACTGAACATACATCATGCATTTGATATTCTAGTTTGTGACTTTTTAGCACCATGTATAACACAGAGTAGGGTTATCTCTCTTTTCTTTGTGGGATAATAACACTGAGTGAATCTTAGAGCTGTCATGTCATGCACTGCATAATAATCAGCTTATCCTCAGGTTGCAGCTCAGAGATGTTCAGAACACTTGTACTTTTTCAGGCATCTGTGTTCCAGGCAAGTTCCTGGGGACCCCAGAACCCTGATACTTTTCATGAGGCTGAGTAGCATGGTACCATTGTATGTAGGATCTGCTGACACTAAAGCTGCTAATCCTGGAATAGGTGAGTCTGGCAGGTGATTCAGGAGATGCAGAGATGGAGTGCAGTTGACTCAATACAACATTGAAAGGGAAACTGCAAACAGATAGGAGTAGGGGATAAGGTAAGGGGGAGGAGAAAAATTTCTCATTATTCTGTGACTGAGTGGTTGATTTCAACTAAGAATTGAGACTTGGTAAAGACTGATGTCAACCAGAGCAGTAATGAGGAGGTGCAGGAGGACTCCAGTTTAGAGTGGACACAGTTCTTGAGTGTCACATTGGGGCTGGGCTGCTGGCCTTTAATTGTTTACCCTCTGCTATAGGAGGGCTATTCATGCAATTCTTTCTCCATCACAGTTGCCCACAGTTGCTCTCTGAGCCCTGGTTGCTGGAGTGCAGCACACAATGCAGAGTGAGAAAGAAAGAAGTTGCTTTCTGCCTTGCAGAACCCTGGCAGAAAGCACCCGATGAGGTGAGAGAAAAGCCTCTGCTCCAGGTACTCAGTCAAGCCAGACAGTACAGAGCTGCTGGGTCCTTATCAGGGAACACAGCATCCACCAACAAGATTAAGTTTCCTTTGAGTGAATAGTGCTAACTGAACAGTTGTGTGGGGCAACAAGGCAGTCCCACAGCACCCTCTGGTGGTGACAGAGCACATAAGTTCATCACTGAAATACAGAAGATAATAAGAAACTATTTTAAAAATTCATACTCCAATAAAATAGAAAATCTCAAAGACATCGAAAAATTTCTTGAGAGGTAATATCTACCCAAAGTGAATCAGGAGGACATACACAATTTAAATAGATCAATTTCAAGCAATGAATTAGAAGATGCCATTAATAGCCTACCATCCAATAAAACCCCAGAACACATGGATTCTCACCTGAGTTCCTCAAGGCCCCCAAAGAAGATTTAACACCAGTACTCCTCAAATAATTCCATTAAATAGAAAAGAAGGGAACCCTTCTAAACTCATTCTGTGAGGCTAGTATCACCCTGATACCAACATGAGACAAAGACACAACAAGGAAATACCAATATCACTGATGAATATAGATCAAAAGTTCTTAATAAAATTTTGGCAAATCACATACTAAAACAAATTAAAGAGATAGTGTACATTGATCAAGTGGAGTTCACCACAGGGATGCAATTTTGGTTCAACAACCTACAGAAATCAGTAAATAAGTTCAATAGATTTAAAGACAAGAATCATATGATCATCTCAATAGATGCAGAAAAAGCAGGACAAAGTACAGCAACTCTTCAAGTTCAAAACATGAGAAAAACTAGCAATAGTAGAAACATACTTCAACATGGTAAAACCTATTTATATTATTCCAAGGACAACATCATTCTAAATGGGAAATACTGAAAGAATCCCCACTAAAAACTAGAACAAGGCAATGATGCCCTCTATCATCACTTCTATTCAGCATATTCCTGGAAACTGTAGCCAGAGCATTTAGGCTGATGAAAGAAATTAAAGGGATACAAATAGGAAAAGAACAACTCAACCTATCACTATTTGCCAAAGTCATGATTCTATATTTAGAAGATCCACAAAATTCCACCAGTTAACAAATAAATTCAGCAAAGTAGCAGGATATAAATTCAACACCCATAAATCAAACTTATTCCTATACATCAGTGATGAATCTGCTGAAATAGAAATTAGGAAAACTATCCATTCATAATAGCCTTAGAAAATCAAATACTTGGGGATTAATCTAAAGAAAGAGGTGAAAGACTTCTATAATGAAAACACTAAATAATTCGACCTTAGAAGCTGGAGAAATTTCCCATAGTCATAATTAAATATTTTCAAACTGGCCATACTATCAAAATGGTCATACAGATGTTGTGCAATTCCTATGAAAGTCCCATTGACATTCTTCAAAGAACTACAAAGAGCAATCATGAAATTCATTGGAACAATAAGAGACCCAGAATAGCCAAAGCAATCCTTAGCAAGAAGAGTGAAGCAGAAGGCAACACAATACGAGACCTTAAACTATAATACAGAGCCATAGTAAGAAAAATGGCATGGGGGCTGGGGAATGTAGTGTAGTTGTTGGAGTGCTTGACTTGCATCCACAAGGCCCTGTGTTTAATACCCAGCACAACCAAAAACAATATGAAACAAAACAAAACAAAAACAAAACAACAAAAACAACAAACCATCACAGTATTGGCATCAAAACAGATATGTAGACCCATGGTACAGAAAGAAGACACAGAATTAAGCCCACATGAATACAGTTATCTCATACTAGACAAATCACCAAATGTATTCATTGGAGAAAAGACATCCTCCACAACAAATGGTGTTGGGCATAGTAGAAATTCTTATGAACCAAAGTGAAACTAAACCTCTAAATCTCACCCTGCAAAAAAACTGAACTCAAATTGGATTACAGACTTTCACAGTAGAACAGAGATTCTGCACCCAATAGAAGAAAAAGTAGGCCCAAATATTCATCACGTCAGCTAATAACTGAATTCCTTAGCAATATTTCTAAGCACAAGAAATAAAATCAAGAATGAATAAATGGGATAGATTCAACCTAAAAAAGTTTCTTTTTTTTCTTTTTTTGCAGTAAAAGAAACAATGAATGTTGTGAAGAGAGAACCAAAAGAGCCAAAAGGATGGGAGAAAATTTTTACTACATGCAGAACAGATGGAGCACTAATCTCCATGATATATAAAGAACTCAAAAAATTTAACACCAAAACAACAACAACAACAACAAATAACTCAGTGGATAAATGGAATGAGCAGACATTTCACTAAAGAAGAAATACAATTGATCAACAAATATATGAAAAAATGTTCAACATCTATAGCAGTTGGAGAAATACAAATCAAA
Source organism: Marmota monax (assembly GCF_021218885.2). Lineage (NCBI taxonomy): Eukaryota > Metazoa > Chordata > Mammalia > Rodentia > Sciuridae > Marmota > Marmota monax. Next base: position 37,855 of record NW_026694289.1, on the reverse strand, counting down.
ACTACTCTGTGATTTTATCTCACTGTAGTCAGAATAGCAATTATCAAAAATTCAAGCAACAATAAGGGCTGGTAAAGATTTGCAGAAAATGGTATACTGATTAATTGGTGGTGGGATTGTAAATGGTGCAGCCACTTTGAAAAGCAGTCTGAGATTCCTTAGAAAACTTGGAATGGAACCACAATTTGATCCAGCTATCCCATTCAGTTGATACACAAACCACTTAAAATCAGCATACTACAGGGTGCAGCCACCTCAATGTTTATAGCTAAAGTGTGGAACCACCCCAGATGCCCTTCAATAGAGGAATGGATAAAGAAAAATAAATACTAAAAAATTCCCTCTCTCGCCCTCTTCTCTTCTCTCTGTCTTAAGAAAAAGTAACTGTGGTATATATACATGATGGAATACAAAGAAAAATGAAATCATGGCATTTACAGGTAAATGGATGGAATTAGATAATATCATGCTAAGCAAAATAAGCCAATTCTAAAAATCAAAGGCCAAATGTTTTCTATGATAAATGGATGCTGATCCATAATGGGGGTGGGGGAGGGAAGAATGGAGGAACTTTGAACTGGGCACAGGGAAGGGAGAGAAGGGGACGGGGAGGTGAAATGGGGAAGATTTTGGATGGATATGGCATTATTACCCTAGGTACAGGTATAATTTAAAGAATGGTGTGACTCTACATCATGTGCAACCAGAGAAATGAAAAGTCATGCTCCATTTGTATAAAAAATAAAATTAAATAATAAAAAAGAATCAATGGAAGGGATGAATTCAAACTAAAAAGCTTCAGCAAAGGAAACAATAACCTGAAGAGAGAGCCTACAAAATAGGAGAAAATCTTTACACAGGCACCTCAGATGTAGTATTAATCTACAGGATATATAAAGAACTCAAAAACTCCACATCAAAACAGAAACAAAAACAAAAAAGCCCCCAAAATCCAACCACAACCTAAATCACCCAACCAATAAATGGTCTAAGGATCTACAAAACATTGTAATAATTTCTTGTGTGTTTTTTTGTTAGTTTTGTGATTCAACAGGTTTCACAATGCATGTACTATATTCTGTAGGTCAAAAAGAAACACATACTGTATAAATTTGGCAGATGGTCATTTTGCTACCTAAGAGCAAGAAAAAAACACAATTTCTGATAAAACAGAGTATTGGGTAACTAAAGTGCAAAATTGATGGTCCACAATCTTAAATAGCTAAAAGTCCTTCTGAATAGAAGGGAGAGACATGAAACTGGGAAATAAATTAAAGTCAGTGCTAGTTAATTTAGGAAAGGAATGGGAACCCATGATTAAGAAGTATCAAATTGTCCAATTATTATTATTATCAAAGTATTCAATATGATGTAGCTTTAGCTATTTTGGCATACATGTTTATTAGCATGTATATTAGAATAAGTTCAAATTTAATCTGGATATACTCCTATTATTAAGGTCTGAGAAAAGAATGATCATACTAAGTAATGAAAGTCCAAAAACAAGAGGATGAAAATGTTGCCAAAACTTTTATTTTTTTTTAGCTATAGATTCTTTTTTTATTGATTTTAAAAAATAAATTACAGTGGAGTGCACTGTAATTCTTATTACATGTATTCATATCTCTGGTTGCATATAAAATATGTTGACACCAATTCATGTCTTCATACATGTACTTTGGATAATGATGTCTATCACATTTCTCCATCATTGCTAATCCTCTGCCCCTTTCCTTTCCCTCCCACCTCTCTGCCCTATCTAGAATGAATTCAAAATTTTTAATTTTTTAAAACACATTTGTCTAGACATCATTAAATATAAACTGTAAAACAAGGAAAGTGTATTGAATACCAACAATAACAACAAACAGAGCTTGTTAAAACAGAAATAAAATACACTACTTTGTGGTGGAAAAGTAAAAGACAATTTTATTATTGCTAAATGTTGGACATTAGCCATCAAGTTAGTTTTACAAATGTTTTATTTTTAAAATGAATTGAATAGAGCCATTCTATACCTGAGTTATTAGGTGTTAAATTGCAGTGAAGCACATGGACTATATTAAACTATTATAGGACAGATAGCTTGTCCTTGTTTATCTGGGGTTTTCCTGGTTTCAGCACAGTACATCCAAGAAATCCTTTGGTTGTGAGCCACCCAAGGTAGAGAATCATCGAAAGTAAATGTTTCAATAGAGATCAGTACAATTTTATTATGTCGGAAAATATTGTATAGATATGAGATGGTAGATATTTTTATTAATAATACAAATTAAAAATAACCAATGACGCAAAATTGTATTAGAAATTACACCCAAGTCCTACACATAGAGATACACATGTTAAGACACATGAAATAACTTATAGTAATATGTAAATGCAGGTAATTAGTGGTCTGGAGGTAAGCAGGTATCATGGTCAGAATTGTGGAAACAATTGAGAGAAAAAAATTATTAGATGCACTTAAATCCTGAAATGTATATATGTTTATAAGCCACAAACTTCCATAAAAGCATATTGTAGGATCCAGGCATGATGGTTCACACCTGTAATCCCTGTGGCTCAGGAGGCTGAGGCAGGAGGATTAAGAGTTCAAAGCCAGCCTCAGCAAAAGCAAGGCACTGAGCAACTCAGTGAGACCCTGTCTCTAAATAAAATACAAAATAGAGCTGCGGATGTAGCTCGGTGGTTGAGTGTACCTGAGTTCAATCCCCAGTAGAAACAACAACAACAAATATATTGTAGAGCTGTAGATATATGCTTACCTTTCATGCACAAGGCCCTGGGTTCAATCCTCAGCAGTGTGCGCGGGTGCGCGTGCGCGCACACACACACACACACATAAAAACAACAACGACAACAACAAAAAAACCTGTAATATCCACATTTCCTAGATTTGAGAAAATATAATGTCCTTTATTAAAATAATGTAATGAAAGCTAAACTTTATTTACACAGTGAATGAGGGTACTTTTGTTGTTGTTGTTGTTCCTAGATGGCAAAACAGAACATGAGACATTTTCCTAAGAAAACAAAAATGTTTGATCGCCTTTTCAGCTGATCCAGATTTTACACTTTTCTGTAAATCTGGAAAGAATTGGTCTCTAGTTCCTGGAAAATCTCCTCCTAAGTCAGGAATATGATTTTGTCCACTTTGGACACAAGGTGGAGTAAGAATCATTGGTGGGTCTTTCCTTCACTTTCCTCATTTAGCTGGTTGGAGAGCTGAGACAGGGCTCATTTGTCTTTAGTCCCAGGGGTCATTCATAGTCTCAGGCTTGGCCAAGTGTTGGTTTATATCATATTCCTTATGTGACTGTCCCTGTGTGGTACACCACTTGACACCAGCCAGCAGTGGTACTCAGCCTTGTCCTCAGCCAACTGCAGACAACTGGGGGACTCTGCTTCAAACCCTGAAATCTCTAACTTGATATTGATTTTTATTGAGATGGACTTAGTTTTGGCCACACTGGTCTCAGAGTGAGTAGCCTATGGAAAACTGTGGGAGAGGGTCAGAATCAGGGTGACAGAACCCTGCAGTGGCTCATGTGAGTAAAGGGTGATGATGGTTACAGGAACTTTTCACAGCCGTGAGGACATTGTGTATCTCCATTCCAAGAGAGTGATCAATTTCCCAGCTGTCTCCCTTGCATTCTCCTCTCACAAATAATCTTGCAAAAACATCTGTTGTGGAACAACTTGGACCCCTTATCTAATGGTCCACTCAATGGAGATATATTTTGGCCATATTTACACCAATTGAAGCTGCATAGTCTTGGCAATTCTACTCTGTGGCAGTATAATCCTGATTATTAAACTGAATTCAATGACTTAAGTCCATAGAGGCTAATCTCTTGGTCATGTATGTTTTTCACTCCATGTGTGGGCAATCACTCTGCATGTGCTCAGTGTCATTCACTTCCTAAAGTCAAGAAAATGTTACACTTTTGTATAAGTCTGGTCAGGGTGGCAGAATGAAAGGTGAGGGGTTCAAGGTGATCTTAACCATACTCCCTGGAAGTATAGCAGGCATCCAGAAATTACATTTCATTGGGCAAACAAAGTCTTAAGCACACTTTAAGGAACCAAATATTATATTCTACCACTGAACAGGACTTGGATATGAGGAAACAGTGATACAATCTGCACACATTCCAGGTGAAGAGGCCTTTGTCAACATATCCACATCTAACCTGAACACCTTTATGATGGTTCACCCCATCAATGTTCCTAATCACCAATCATTGGAAATGACTTCAATTTTCAGAGACCAGATTAAGAATGGTTTGTGATTTATGATACAAATTATCCTGCCTGTTGAATTTACACAACCATTCCAGACTAGTGGCTCTAATGGGAAGATTATAAAGCTTTTCCAGTGTGCTTTTCTCCACAGTTTGGCATCAGATCCAGAGGGAAAAAGTAGCATGCACAAAACCTATTTTCACAGGTGGTGGGCATACAGAATGTTTTAGTAAACTTTTCATTACTATGACAAAATACATGGCCAGAACAACTTAAAGGAGAAATATTTATCTGGGCTTATGGTTTGAGAGGTCTCAGTCCATGATCATTTGACTCCATTGTTCTGGGCCTGAGGTGAGGTAGAACATCATGGTAGAAATGTGTGGTGTGGAGGAAAGCTGCACATCTCATGATGTGCAGAAAGCAGAAAGACAGATTGTGTGCATAAAAAGCCAGGAACAAGGCAGAAGTGAATTATTTCCTCCAGCCACACCTCATCTCTCCCTGTTACCACTAGGTAGTCCTTTCAAATTATCAAGTCCAAAATTGGGTGTCATCAGTTTTATAATATCATTATCTAATCAGGTCACCACTGAAAATTCCTACATTGTCTGACATGTAAACATTTGAGGATACACTTCTATAGCCTCATTCAGGAGACTTCCTGCTTAGAGCTCTGTATTCTTTTATGTTCTTCAAGTATCTGTCCAGAGTGTCTCAAATCCACATGGTAATAGGGGATAGTCTGATCTCTATGAATGTCCCTTGAATACAATTTACTAGGTTTTAGAATGAAAGGAACCTCTATGTGGGGTGGAGTAGCACTTAGAACTCCTGATGTGTATTCCAAAAATATTTTTTTTTTTATCTTAGCTGCTTTAGCCTTAACCCATTTTGTGCCCCTGAGTATATATAACAGGAAAGATGTCAGCCTAGTTCTTCACATCTGTGCATTCTTTTTTTTTCAATTTTTATATTGGATTTATTGAGGTATAATTTTTTTTTAATTTTTTATTGGTTGTTCAAAACATTACAAAGCTCATGATATATCATCTTTCATACATTTGACTCAATTGGGTTATGAACTCCCATTTTTACCCCAAATACAAATTGCAGAATCACATCGGTTACACACTCACATTTTTACATAATGGCATATTAGTGACTGTTGTATTCTGCTACTTTTCCTATCCCCTACTATCCACCCTCCCCTCCCCTCCCATCTTCACTCTCTACCTCATCTGCTGTTGTTCAATTCTCTCCCTTGTTCCCCCCCACTTTCCCCTCACAACCTCTTATATGTAATTTTGTGTAACATTGAGGGTCTCCTACCATTTCCATATGCTTTCCCTTCTCTCTCCCTTTCTCTCCCCCCACTCGTCTTTGTTTAATGTTAATCTTTTCCTCATGCTCTTCCTCCCTGTTCTGTTCTTAGTTGTTCTCTTTATATCAAAGAAGACATTTGGCATTTGTTTTTTAAGGATTGGCTAGCTTCGCTTAGCATAATCTGCTCTGATGCCATCCATTTCTGTCGCGACCCCTTGCCCGCAAGGAATACGCAACTCGAGAATCTTCTTTCAACAGTTTATTCAGGTCCCTGGATATTTCTTCTTCTCCCTCTCGGATGCCCCTCCCAGCCTTAATAAAGCATCCCAAGCCCCAATGCAAAGCTGCCGCGTGGAGCTTTCTCACAGGGTGGTGAAAAATCATGTGCCAACTCTCCCAGATAAGGAGTTGTTTGTCACAGACCACAGCGGAGCCAGCGTCATCTTGTAATGGCGACCATAATCTGCAGAAACGGCAGAAGCGGCTCACCACAGTTCCCCCTTTTCTGTTTTCTTAAAACAATACAGGCGAGAGTAGAGGTCCTATCCCACTGTGCAGAAGTGGCTGCATAGTATGGCTCAGTCCCAAGGAGGGCCCTTCCCCAGACCTGAGGCCATATCAGCCGACGCCTTTTTTCGTGGGGCGGGGCGTGAACGCGTCTAACCCGCATGCAATAGGACATGCTCTCCTTGAGGTCCTCTTCAAGGATCACTCAAGTGCAGTGCCTTGCCTCGCATCCTGTATCGTGATGATGGTGGACGAAGGGGGATAGCTGAGGCTGAACTGTGGCTGTTTATAATGACAAACAAGTTGACAGCACCCTGAAAGAAAGGCACGAACTTCAAGGCGATAGAAAAGCACTAGTGTGGAAACCCATCTGCGTGCAATGGCAGTAAGACCGGCAGAGTGCAAGGGCTTTCCAACACTAAGAGAATAACAAGGAAAGTCATGTCGATCCCAGTGCAATGTTATAATAACTTGGGGTGTAACGACCATGACAAAGGTTTACTGCTTAAGATGCGCAAGCCAGACTTGAGGCGAGTTGCCATTTTCTAAAGCTGCAAGAGCTTGTATGATCATAGCCTTTTCTTGTGCATGGCGAGTTTTAAGGCGACAGAGAAGCCACAAACAAAGTACAACACTGAAGCAACACATTGCACCAAAAATGCCTACCCCCACCCACTCTTTGAAGAAGGAAAAAGCAGAAGATATCCAATCGGTGAATTGACCCAAAGTCACTGGTTCGACACGGGTACTATTCAAAACAGCAATCTGAGTTAGTTGAGACTGGATCAAGTTTTCTGCTGCCATGGACCAGGTTCCGGATAGATACTCTCCGATGATGCGGGAGGCATTTCTGGAATCATTAAATCTGACAGAGGTTATACATAAATGTGCACGTTGGTCAACACAACCCAAAAGCACCAAGTCGGCCAATTCTTCTACCTGAGCTTGGAGTAAATCTATTCTTTGGTTGGCAGCTAAAATCCCTGACAAAATATGTTGATTAATTGAATTTTGGGACTCAAGTATGGTAGAAGTTTGTTGAACAACTTGATTAATGGTGGCAGCAGTTTGTACTTGACTGGCCATGGCCACTCCGGCCGTAACCGCTGCAGCAGCAGACACTGCCACAGCTGTCACTATAGCTGCCGTAATTCCAAAATCCCTGCGGACTCTAAGTAGCTCAACAATGGGGAATTTATCTGGGTCCGCAGTGACTGGGATTGGGACAAAAGTTGGAATTTTCATAACCACTGCTACAGTCCAAGAACCATTCCAACACTCAGATAAGAGACAGGTAACACTAGAACAATCCAGCATCCCTGACGAGGTGTCATTAGTCAAAAGGAGCAAGAATGGGGATTGGACGCAGACCATCGCAGGGGGCAATGTGGCATTATATAGCAAAGAGTTGAACGAAACAGATGTAAGTCTATTACCCCGTTCACTCTCGCGAACAGTACCAGAAACATTAGCCAGCCAGCTTTTGACTCCCAGCAATTGAGCCAATGCAGAAATATCAGCTGAAGCCCCCTTCTCATTGAAAATCAGCCATTGAAACCAGGACCAACCTACTCCTGTAGAGGAGTTGGCACTATGGTTAAAGTTATAAACATACCTCTTAAGAGAGGGGGAAAAAGAGAAACCCTTAGCAACTTGAAGTCTCTCCCAAGAATGATCCTGACAAGGCGTAAATGTTGGGGGGAAACCAAGATTAGGGGTACAGTAAGGAGAGGCCTTAAAATGAGTGGCATTGTAAGTACTATTAGAAGAAGGAGGCACTGGGATTAGTACCTTGGAGATCATAGCCAAGGTAGTTATGTTAAAAGCAGAGCTATTTACAGGGGTCCCTGAACCTAATTGCTTCCCTGAAACTACTTGGCTCAGTACGGCATTAATAATACTCCCTGAGACCTGATTGGACCGCAATGGATCCTCCCAGTTAGTCAAATTTTTGGTCTTAAGGCTGATGCAATTAGCGTTTCCAAGGCTGAAACAAAAAACTCCTGTGAGATTAACCTGAGATTGATTAAAAATGCTCTCCACGTCCCCTCTAGGAGAGGCACAGGGAGCAGACATCTCACATGAGGTAGAGAAAAGAGTGGGGAGGACACTAGAACTACCATGAACCGGCATCGGCATTGGCCAAGCCCGTGCCACTGCCCACCACTGCATTGGTGTCATCTGTGCCATCGGCACCAGCACCAGAACCAGAGCACGTAGCAGAGTGAAGATCCTCATCACAGGGTTGCTGTGGTATCTCTTGTTGTTGGTCGGTTGATGTCAAGACTCTTCTTGTCAGACGTTCAGGGACCCACAACGGCTCCGTGCGATCCTGGGGAAAAACACATACAGATCCTCGTGCCCATGTCAGCACGGGGTCGGGGCCGTTCCATTGGCCCGTAAGAACATCCTTCCACTTAACATAGCCAATCACAGAGGGCTGAGGGGACACATGTCTATCGGCCACAGAGCGACCATGAATATCCAAATTTAAAAAATTAATGGTAAAGAGAGCTAAGGACAGGCGTTCTTTAGGAGTGTGTTCAGCTCCTATTCCCCCTTTTTGTTTTTGTAAAGTTTCCTTTAAGGTGCGATGAGCACGCTCAACAATGCCTTGTCCTTGAGGATTGTAAGGCAGACCATGAGTAAGCTGCACTCCCATGGTAGAACAAAAGGATGTAAATTGTTTGCCAGTATAAGCAGGTCCATTATCAGTCTTAAGGGATGCAGGAGCACCCCATGCTGCCCATGCTTCTAGGCAATGAGTAATAACATTACGTGCCTTCTCTCCCGACAAAGCAGAGGCATGAATAACTCCAGAGCACGTATCAACAGAAACATGTACATACTTGAGGTTACCAAAGTCAGGTATGTGCGTCACATCCATTTGCCAGACAACCAATGGCTTCAATCCCCGTGGGTTCACTCCATAAGTAGGGGGATGAAGAAATGTGACACAATGGGGACATTGTAATACTATCTGACGAGCATCCGCTCTTGAAATGGAAAAACGCCTGCACAGCGTTAAAGCATTAACATGGAAATTCTGGTGAAATAATTTAGCCCCCTCTAAGGAGGAAGCCAAGCATATCAACTGGTCTCTAGTGGCTGAGTCTGCACAGGCATTACCCTGTGATAATGGACCAGGAAGAGAGGTGTGAGCCCGTATGTGCATTGGATAAAAAGGAGCAGTGCGGCTACAGATAAGTTGTTGAAGCTGATTAAAGTAAGCAGATACATTATGGGCATTACTAATAGCTCCCACGGCCTCCAGGACTTTGAGTGCTTGTACCACATAAATGGAGTCCGAGATAAGATTAAAAGGAAAAGAACATTGTTTAAAAACCTCAATAACAATTTGCAGTTCAACCCATTGTGGATTACCAGGAGCAAATTGATGCTGAACAGGGGGAGAATCATTAATTACATAAGCTCCCATTCCAGACTTGGAACCATCAGTGAAAATATTAACAGCCCCCGGAATTGGGTTGGGTGAAGTTACCTTAGGGAAAATGATGGGATGTTCTTTAACAAAATGGAGTAATGGATGGGAAGGGTAATGATTATCAATATCCCCTTGAAATGAGCAACATAGAATAGCCCAGTTGTCTAGAGTAGCACACAAAACATTAAGCTGAGCCTTAGTATAGGGTATAATAAGAGAAGAAGGTGATTGTCCGAAAAATTGAATGCTTTGGTGGATCCCTTTAAGTGCTAACGCTGCAACAGCATCAGGATAGTATTCTAAAGATTTTCCTGGGGATATATGTGGGTGGATCCATAGTAAAGGCCCATCTTGCCACAGTACTCCAGTAGGCTGCCGCATAGTGGCAAGCACACATAACTGGAAAGGTTTATCACTGCGGAGCCTGCATAGAGTAGCATGTTGTATAGCTTCTTCTACTGTTATAAGGGCTGCCCTGGCCTCTTTGGTGAGGCTACGAGGAGAAGCAAGATCTGGATCACCCTTAAGGGTAGCATACAAAGGCTGGAGCACACCATTAGGAATATGTAAATATCCCCTTATCCAATTAATATCTCCCAGCAGTTTTTGAAAATCATTCAGAGTTTGGAGATCCTGAGTTCTTATGGTGATTTTTTGTGGTTTCAATTTGTCATGCCCAATGATTGCTCCCAAATACTCAATAGAATTCCCCGTTTGAACCTTTTCAGGTGCGATATGTAGCCCATATTGAGCTAACAGCTTTACTAAGTCTCTATAGGCCTCATTAACTATCTGCTCTAACTTAGCGGCCAATAACACATCATCCATATAATGAATGATCTTGATGGAGGAATACTTATGTCTGAGAGGTGCGAGTGCCTTCCCCACATACATCTGGCACATCGTGGGACTATTAGCCATTCCCTGCGGCAACACTACCCACTCAAACCTAAGATCTGGCTCCTCGTGGTTACACGAGGGAAGGGTGAAAGCAAAACGTTGTGAGTCTTTAGGATGCAAAGGAATAGAAAAGAAACAGTCTTTAATGTCAATAGCAATAATATGCCAGCCCTGAGGAATAGAGGAGAGCAGAGGCAGCCCTCTTTGAATGGGCCCCATAAGTTGCATTTGAGCATTAACTGCTCGTAAATCATGCAGTAGGCGCCACTTTCCTGATTTTTTCCTAATAACAAATATGGGAGTATTCCATGGAGAAGTGGAAGGTTGGATGTGACCCAAGTCCAGTTGTTCTTTGATTAAATTATGGGCTGCTGCCAATTTAACCGAGGGAAGAGGCCACTGAGGCACCCAAACAGGCTCCTCGGTGAGCCATGTTATGGGTATTTGAGCCCCAGTGGCCCCTAGGAAAAACCCAGACCAAATCTGTTAAGCTTTTGATGACCTTGCACAGGATGCCTACGCCCCTGTAGATGTTTTCCTAGTCCTAGACCTGGCCTATACCCCATATTTTGCATAATCTGTTGAGACGCCGGGGAATAGTCATTACTAAGAGTGAACCCCATGTCTTTCATCAGATCACGACCCCATAAAGAGATAGGTAAATCAAGTACATAAGGCTGAAAAGTGCCATTGTGTCCTTCTGGGTCCTTCCAAGATAGATGTCTACAGCTAATTTGAGGGGCTTGGGCATATCCCAAGCCTCTCAGTGATTGATCTGAGAGCTGCACCGGCCACCCCTTTGACCAGTCCTTTTGTGCAATTATACTACGATCTGCTCCAGTATCGAGCAATCCCAAAATTGATTTGCCTTCTATGGTTAAGTTTAAAGTAGGACGGTCATTCATATCTAAGGACAAATAAACAGAATTCCCTCCAGTAACTCCAATCTCATCACTTGTCCTTGAAAAGGAATCAGCAGAAAAGCGGGTATGCAGGCTGGGTAGAAGTAACAATTGGGCAATCCGATCTCCTGGGGAAATAGATACAATGCCCCTTGGAGCTTCCACCATAACTTTTATTGTCCCTACAGTATCAGGGCTAATAACTCCAGGAAAGACATGAAGACCTTGCAAAGTAGAAGATGCACGTCCAATTAGCAAACCTACAGTGCCAGGCGGTAAAGGCCCTTTGAACTCAGTTTCCACCAATTGGACTCCCATCTTAGGTGTTAATACGAGTCTGGAGGTGGAACAGAGGTCCAATCCCGCGGCACCTGTAGTGGCTCTCCGCGTCTCATGGGATGGCGTAGAGATGGCCATGTCTCGGGTTTGGGTGTGACATTCTCCATTGCCCCATATATTTGTGGGCCCTGGGGTCGGGGGCCCCTTCGGCCGTTTTTTGGCCCAGCTGAAATAGGCTGTCCATGGATGTCCCTCATTGATCTACACTCTTTTGCCCAATGCTTCCCTTTTTTACATTTTGGACACAGCCCTGGTTGACGAAAGCCATTGGAAGGGCCACCGTGAGGGGGTCCAGTAAAATTATCTTTTTTAGGACATTCACGTCTGAAATGACCGGGCTGACCACAATGGAAGCATGTTCCGGCACCAGGATTGCCCCCTTTTGTCACCCGAAGGACAGCAGCTGCAAGACCTGCATTAGTTAAAGGTCCTCCAATCTCTCTACACACTTTCATCCATGCTTCTATGCCCTTATTTTTATAAGGAGTGATTGCCGCTTTACATTCCTTGGTGCATTGTTCAAAGACCAATTGCTTGATAAGGGGCATGGCTCTATCAGGATCCCCAAAAATCTTTCCAGCAGCATCCACCATCCTTGCTACAAAATCTGAAAAAGGTTCTGTAGGGCCTTGTAGAATCTTGGTCAAATTGCCAGACACCTCTCCTCTATTTGGAAGCGACTTCCATGCCCGAATACAAATATTGTTAATTTGATCATATGCCTCAAGAGGAAATCCTGTCTGTTGATTTGCAAATCTACCCTGTCCCAAGAGCATATCCTTGTCCCAATGGGGGCGTCCCGCTGCATGGTTTTGGGCGGCCTGCTCTATTGCGCCCTCTAGCACGAATGCTCTCCAGTCCAAATATTTACCCGGGGAAACGCAAGCCCGAACAAGGCTAGCCCAATCAGAGGGAGTCATACAGTATCTAGACAGATTTTCCACCTGAGTCAGCGTGAAGGCGGCATCCACCCCATAAGTGCGTACAGACTCCGCCAGGGTCTTCACAATTTTAAAATCTAAGGGTTCATGGACTCTTCCCCTGTTGTCATCCTGAAAAACTGGATAAGCAAGACCCATCTCAGCGTGAACAGCCCTCCATGTTTGGGCATGGAAAGCTCTTCCCGAAACGCCCCCGCCATCCGGCGGTGGATCCGGGGAATCGCTTTTCTTGAGCCCTTGCTTATCTGTGTTCCCTTCTCCTACAGCTAAACTCCCTAGCTGACGAGACAGCCTCTCGAGCTCTTCCTCCTCATCCTCCTCCTCCTCTGACCCACTTTCGCATGGGGGTGTACGCAGCGTACTGAGATCTGGATACAACCGTTTCCCCCCCCGTCTCATGCTCTGCACACTCCCATCCTCCCGAGTCACTTCACTTTCTGCCATCTCCGATTTTTCCTCATGCAATCGCTCTAAAACCTCCTGTCCTTTAGTAAGTGCTTCCTGACATCTATCATCTGTAAGGCAACTACGGACCATTTTCCAAAGGGGTATCACCCCACCCTCTAATATGCCCTGCTCAGAAGCAAAGTCAAGATCTTTGCCTAATTTATCCCAACTAGGCACAGTAAGGCTGCCCGAAAATGCAAACCACGGTGCAGCGATATCTATCTTCTGTAAAAATCTCTGTAAAGTACTATGTTTCACTTCCAGTCCCTTGGAACGTAACAGGCCATCTAGGGCCAGGAGAAGCGGACTTGAAGATGCGGCACCCATGACGCAACAACAAAGAAAGCACAAAAAAAAGAAAGCGAAAGTAGGAGCGAAAGTACACAGTGCAGCTGCAATAAAATATAAGGCTCTCTCTTTCATTACAGAGGAGCTGTCCCGCTTTGGTCGCGGATCCCACTTACTAGGGACTAACCCCGCTTTGATCGCGGATCCCACTTATTGGGACTAACCCCGCTTTGGTCGCGGATCCCACTTACCTGGGACTAACCGGTGCACCACCCCTGACTGTTGAAAGTTCTGGTTCCCGGGTCTCGGCGCCACTTGTCGCGACCCCTTGCCCGCAAGGAATACGCAACTCGAGAATCTTCTTTCAACAGTTTATTCAGGTCCCTGGATATTTCTTCTTCTCCCTCTCGGATGCCCCTCCCAGCCTTAATAAAGCATCCCAAGCCCCAATGCAAAGCTGCCGCGTGGAGCTTTCTCACAGGGTGGTGAAAAATCATGTGCCAACTCTCCCAGATAAGGAGTTGTTTGTCACAGACCACAGCGGAGCCAGCGTCATCTTGTAATGGCGACCATAATCTGCAGAAACGGCAGAAGCGGCTCACCACACATTTCCCTGCAAATTCTATGATTTTGTCATTTTTTAGTGTTGCGTAATACTCCATTGTGTATAGATGCCACATTTTTTTTTTATCCATTCATCTATTGATGGGCATCTAGGTTGGTTCCACAGTCTAGCTATTGTGAATTGTGCCGCTATGATCATTGATGTGGCAGTATCCCTATAGTGAGCTCTTTTAAGATCCTCAGGGAATAGTCCGAGAAGGGCGATAGCTGGGTCAAATGGTGGATCCATTCCCAGCTTTCCCAGGTGTGCATCCTTACTTAGATGTATCATTGTTTCCTTTGAAGATGGAGCATGTGCCACATGTTGGGACATAACTCCTGGGAACTTCACCTGAAACAAGATTGGGAAGGACATATCAAGTTGAAGTCACTCATTTAACTTATTGAACTCACTGATTCTCAGAGTGCTGATTTGGAGACTCCACAGGCCGAATAAAGTGAAATGCTTTCTCAGGCATGATTCCAAGAAGTTCCCATAGTTCCACAGGAAGAGACGGAATGCCACACCTTCCCCATCTATCACAGCAGTGAGTACCCTGCAGGGGTAGCAATTATTGTCAGCAGATGAATCCGACAACATTCTCTCCCAATGTTTCTTGTCATTGACTGAGTTGGGAGATTTGCTGGAGGTAGAAGAGTACTGGCCACAGATGGAAAAAAAAAGGGTCAGGAGGAATAGGAAGTACTTTTTAACTAGTTTTTATTTTGCATCTCATTATTAATGTAAATTTATTTTATAAAATTTAATAAAATTATCAGTACTGGTTAAATAGACTAGGGTATATGATAATATGATAATATAAGACACAGGTATGGCTGAGCATCCCAGTACTGCTAATTGAAACACATACTAAACCCTGGGTTCGGCCTTGCCCTGAGAGAAGTAGATAAGGGGCCCCAGGATGTGGTGGGCAGGGAGTCAATGTTAGGTGTCTGAATTTCTCTAACCTTCTTATGTCTGGAAAGTGGTGGGGCCTTTAGGAGTATTTATTTTCATAGTTTTGCTGTTTTACCTCTATTGAGTCTACTGAATTTAGATTGATGTCAATGAGAACTAGTGTGGCTTGTTATGGGGGAATGCAGGCAACAGTCTATGGAGAAGGCACATGTCACATAAAGCTTAGAATAAGATTCCTCCCAATAATCATTAAATCTATTAATCAATTATCTTCTATCTTCCCTCTACCCAACCTCATGTAACCAGTGGATTAAAAAACTGGACATGGCAGAAGAATACAAGGTTTCAGGAGCCTATCACTATGGGGGAAGAAGCAGAGAGGTACCTTGGGGGATGCTGCTTGACTGGGTGAGAGCTTCCTTTGGGGTATTATTTTTATTTCTCTAGTTCAAAAAGATCTGTGATGCATCTCAACATCATCTCAAGCAACAAGTAGGGCAGGGTGATTCATTGGATTAACTTGGTAAACTTATCAGGTTTAGAGAACATGAGGCATAATATAATCAGTAGGTGGGTTTCTCCTGTACATGGAATTTAAGGAGTTTCTCTAGAGTGCGTTATTCTGAAAAAGATGACCCCCTTCTGTCGTAAGGTAGGACTGGGTCATACGGGATGGCATACCCTTTGGAAGACATGAATGTTGGGTTTCTACTCCACTAAATTTGTAAGAAATAAGGGTAATCTTTGTATGCTCAAATATCTAAAATGGTTTGGCAGAATATATCAAAACTATTCTCCTCTAAAATATCTTTAAAGTGTCTCTTATAATTTCAAATATAATTTTGAAATTTCTTTTTTTCCATATTTTTATTGGTGCATTATAGCTGTGCACAATGGCTGGATTTGTTGTTCCATATTCATACACACACACAATATAATGATATACTTTGAGCAATATCATTCCTCAGCATTTCCCCTTTCCCTTTCACCTCCCTCCTTCTTCTTTTGGTCCTATTCTTCTACTCTAGTGATCTCCCTTTGATTCTCACGAGATCCCCTACCTTTGAATTTCTTTTAGTGGAATTTTTGGAGAGAAGAATACAGATAATTCACATGGATAATAGGGTTGACTTGAAGAGGTATGAGTCTTGTCCCCTAACAGCCCTCTCCTGCAGACTTTTGTCCTGTGACATGCAAGTCAACCTGCAATTCCAAATCTGTACTTTAGAGCCCTCAGCACACACTGCAGGGTCCTGTGGAGTCTTCTGGGGAGCATTCACTGAAAGCACAGGCACCGGGGTTTCAGCCCAATGACTCAGGTTTCACAGGGAGGATGAGTTTTGGTAAATTAGCTTAAGATTGAGACAAGAAGCTGCATTGGCTGAAGTACATGTACAGGTAAACTTACCTGAAAATTTACATTCCATATTAAATTTTGAAATCTACCTCTGTTCCTTCCTTTGGATCATTTCTGTGCATTTTAGATTACTTTCCTTTGGATGTTTTTTTTTGGTCCGTTTTAGATCATTTTATACTTTTTCTAAAAATGTGATGAGAAGAACATGTAATGTTACCTTGTTTCAATGATATTTATCCTACATTTCACTTATATAATCCACTGCTATCTTTATACACATATCGTCATAACTGTGCATTGTATCACTGTAATACCAAACTTTTCTCTTGGAAACAAAATGCTGCTAAGCTGAAATCAGGGTGTGTGTGTGTGTGTGTGTGTGTGTACATGTATGTGCCTGTAATTTTTGCCACTTCTATCTATAATTGTGCAACATATGACAGAGTTAGGCACTGACTTTCAAGAATACATCTTTATGATTAAATATGTATTAAAACATTTTGGAGCCTTGAACAATAATTTGATGGCCTTTTCTGGAGCAATTGAGAAGAGGTGTACTCAGCCCACACTAGGTCAATGCAGAATCATTGTCAGAAGAAGAGAGGTGTTAGGACCAAGAGTGAGTCTGAGTCAGACTGTATGAGTCACTGTGTAAATGGTTGCTGAACCACAGAGCACAGTAATAAGTGGCCTCATCCTCAGTCTGGGCCCTTGTGATGGTGAGGGCATCCTTGTCTCCAAGCAGGGAGCCTGAGAAACGGGCAGGGACTCCAGGAACCCGATTAGTGGTGTCACCTATTACACCCTGTGGTACCTGGTAAGGCTTCTGTTGAATCCATTTTGCATAGTTACTGGTGGTGACAGCCCCAGTATTGGAGCCACAGGTGAGTGTGACTGTCCCTTCTGGAGTTGTGGTAAGTGAGGTTTCCTGAGTCACCACAGCCTGGGAAGTGGAGGCTAAATACAGAGAGACCCAATGATCAGGAGAGGATTTGTGGCATGAAGGTTGCCTTCCTCACCCCCAATTCCAGCCCAGAAAGTTCCCCCTGACCTGTGCAGTGAGCCAGAAGTATCAGCAGGAGAGGAGTCCAGGTCATGGTTCAGACAGGCCAGGGCTGAGCTTATCAAGTCTGTTCACTTCACAGGCAGCTCCACAGCTTTTATTATAACTCTTGACACCTGTTTGGTGGGGGATAGGGTGGAACTCATTTAAATGAGCTCCTCTCCAAGGGAAACTCAGCAAGTTCACAGCTACTGAGGTTTCATACACCAGTGACCATTGTCCAGGTCCAGGGCCTGGAGGCCAATGTTCCAGGTTCCAGCTGCCATTTTATTTATTTATTTTTAATAGAATGACCAACAGTGCCCTGGTATTTTCTAGAGGGCTTCAGCAATGGACTCTATACTACAGCAGGTCTTTCCCTGATCTACATTGACTTCAATGGAAAGGAATGAATGAGAAAAGCATTACAAAATGACAATGGATTACTAAATTAAACATGGGGAAGTGATTTGTACTTCATTTATGTCTTCACCAAATTCGTAACTTCACAAAAGAAGATGTCAGTGGTTATTGGAGAGGCAGTTGGGAGAAAACACCTATTGCTTCAAGACCAAGGTCCTTGCTCAGGGAACCTTGCCAGGCCAGAGAAGACACAGCTGGTGAGTTCTAACCAGTGAGCAAGGGGCTCAGCTCTCAGGCCAGGGATCCCTTCAACTGAACAGTGTTTACTGAGCAGCTGGCAGTGTAGGAACCACAGAGTAGTCCTGCAGCTCCCCCTGCTGGTCACAGTGCATACACTAAGTCTGGGCTACAGACTTGACAGCTTAGCTAGCTGGTTTGGCTTCTGCTACTCATCAGGTCACTGGCTCTATCCACATATTCCTAGTCTGATTCCTAAATATAGTGATTCTCATATTTTGTATGTGGTTACTCTAGTTTCTCACTATCATAGGAGTGTTCTCTTCCATGGGGGTGTTTTCATGGTGCATTATGCCAACATGAACCTCTAACTAAGTCCTTCCCTGCCTGGTGCTTGTCCCTGAGAGTTACACTGTCAGAAGTGGACCAGGGAGGCTGTATGTTGTGGATTTTCCTCATGGGAGGAAGCAACTGCTGTAATATTGTTCATGGACCAGTAAGCAATGGTACGTGATCCAGTACATTGATTATATGCTCAGGCACAGCATGGGACCCAGTGATAGGAGTCAGGACAGGGGAGTCCAGAGATGGAGCATGGGAGGGTGCAGGCTGTCCTGGACCTGGATGCAGAGGTGGCTGCACCCCTCTGGTGTTGTGAGAGCTGTAGCACACCACGCTGCGGTTTCCCCTGCTCAGCACAAGCGAGTGGACGTTAGGGCCTGTGGTCAGCAACTGGAGACAAGCTCATTCCCTCTATGGAGGGGCTCCAGGTCAGCGGCACCTGCCCCCAGGCCCTGCTGCCACAGGACGCTGCCCGCACGTTAAAGGCTGCGGTTCCGTGGGGGCTCCTCACTGGGCTTTTACCTCATTGCCCTGCTGACCGGTGGGTAGGTGGGCACACTGGCCACACGGTGTCTGCAGGGTCGGTCTGAGCCTTGGGCCTTTCCCTTCGTTGTACGGCCACTGACCAAGGAGTGCCAGGGGCTGCACGGGGAGCCTTGCTGGCCTCGCTGGGCTTCGCAGGCTGCCTTGAGCTGAGACCCCTGCAGCCCACCACGCCTGGCTGTCCGGGTGCTGTTGACCAGCCGGTGGGGAGCTGTGCGTGTTCTGGGCCTGAGCCCTGCTGTGCCCGCACCGCAGTGTCCTCCCACCCGCGGTTTGTCTTTTGAGTCTCTTTCTGGTGCATTTGGAGAAGAGAATTTGTTTAGCATAAATCTTAAGTTCTCTGAGAATATGCACAACTTTTCCTGTTGTCTTCATTGTCTGAAGGCATGTAATCTCAATCATTTAAAAAATAACTGTTTATTTATTTTTATGACATTGCCAGTATATTACCAATCTGACTCACATTTATTGTTTGTCTCTTCTTTGTTTTTTCCTGTTCACATACATTTTTCTAGCATTAGTTGAAATCCTTCCTTAAGTGTAATGCAATTTCATGTTTGCATGGTCTTAACCTTACCTGCGTGTTTTGAATGAATAAAGACAATTGTTTTCATGACCACCTGATGCATGAAGTTATCTATTTTGAACCTCATGTTGTATGTACATTTGGTTTAAGTGAGAATTATTTCAGTACTTTAGAGAATTAAAAAAAGAAAACGTTCAAAGATGTAGGGATAAAATTTTTATTGCCACTTCATTGTATCTTAAACTCTGTCTTAAGAACGGCCAACTAAGTCTATGTGAGAAAGCCCTTCAAAACATTCTGAATGTCAAAATTGGGAAGCTTTCCCAGTAAAAATGTTCCATTGTGAGATCCTATATTATTTTCAGTAAGTGTTAGCATTCTCTAGCATTGCCTATCATTCCACTGGGAGAGGACATCTAGCTTCAGATTAGAGTTAGGAAGCATTTCCTCCTGTTAAGTTTGACAGGACTTTGGCCTTTGTAGGACTTGTGGCTTAATATATGAGGTATCCTGGAAAATAACCCATGTTCATTTGAGGAGAATGTACCTAGGTTCATGTGGATAAGGTAGAGTCAAAGATGTGAGAATTCTCATATCAAGGAGAACACTGCCCATTCACTGGAGCAGGATCAGCAGTTTCCCAGCTGTCTGACTTGTGTCCCACCTATCTGAATCAATCCTGAGACCCATCCACTGAAGAACAAGTGGGAACTTAAACTGAATTGTCCACTCATTGGAAAACACATTTTGGCAATCTATACTAGAGTTGAAGGTGCATAATTTTAGAAAATTTATGTTGTACAAGGCTGGATAATCCATGATGTTAAGTAACAAATAACCACAAATCAGTTAATTAATACCACTAGGCAAAATTTATGCTCTCAGGTTTGTCTGCTTCAGGTGATGGGTAATCATTTCAGAGTGCATGTTTTCATTCCTTTATGAAGACCATAAAGGAGCATTGTTGGGATAATTCTCATTGAGGTGGTAGGAAGTCAGAAAAAGATTACAAGGCAAAATATAGCTCTACTCCTGTTTTCCAGGAGTGGCACAGGCCAGTGATTACATTATGGGCCAATGCAGGGTAGTAAAGAAGACCTTCAAGGAGATGTAGAATTCTATCTGCAGGTGAAAAGCACCCTGATATTGGGAAACAATGACACAATCTGTGCACTGTCCTGGTGCTGAGGAATGTTTACACAGACACTCTCAGGTTGCTCTTTGAAGCAGGACTTAAAGCAGGGTCTCTTCCCTGTAGTTCACACCAGAGACCTTGTCCCACAGTGGATGGCTGTTCAAGGGACCTCCCAGTGTAGCTAGTTCCTTCCTAACTCAGGCCATACCCTATTTAGAGTCCCCCTTCTTTTAATATTTATCAGGCATCTATACTATACTTCCAGTTTGCATCCAGGGGATGAGTTCTATTGCTCTGAATGTCTTGAGTGATCTTTGTAAACACCGGGGGGGAAGCTCCTGCCCAGCAGGGGATGACAACACTCAGAGCACCTGATATTTCTTCCCAAAATGTATTTTCTGTCATGGGTGCTTCAGTCTTAGTCTGTTTCATGCCACTGGGTAGATAACAAGGGACGTTTCTCAACTGCAGATCTTGGCCTTTTTTTGCCATCCTATTTACATGGGCTGTAGGTCTTCTTGGAAAACAGAATGTCTGTCACATGGTGGATTATAACTACAGGGAACATCAGCTGTTATGCCATGTGGAGGGACACATTAATTAAAGCCACTGTTTAATTACCCCACCCATTTAATCTCAGAACTGATTTGGAGAGGCTACAGATAAGATAATATACAAATAGTTCCCATGGAGAAAGTATAGCTGCAGACTTGGGCATAACTTAGAAGTCTAACCTGTCCCCACCTGTCCCTGCACTGAGTCCCCTTCTGCTTTCAATTGTTGCTGTCCACACACATGGCTGCCCCTATTCTCTCCAGGATGTTGCTCATGTCAGAGGGGCTCTGTGAAAGTGCTGGAGATAGAGGAGTCCTTCCATGTGGAAGAAAAAATTTCACAGAGAGGATGCAGGAGGTGGGGCAGTTTTTATCAAATTGAACTTCGCAGACTATTACTTATTTAATATTATTTAAAAATTTAACAAGATGCAAGCAGTGCTGAGCATACTTCAGAGGTAAAAGAAACAGTGCCCAGAGATCTCTGTACTTTTAGGAACCCAAGAAAATATATTAATTTATTGAATGTCAGAAATAACATGAATGTGATCCAGGTAAGATTACAGATAGGTTACATCTATTCAGATGGGTTCATCAAATAAAATTTTAATACACATACATTATAGGAGAAGGGCCCTCCAGGCAGAAGTGCTCAGGGACTGCAGATTTGAAGATGTGTCCTTTGTAGGATCACATACAGATCAACAAGGTGTGTCAAGGTTTCTAAAGGAGTCTCCAGAGTGAAAGAAACCATTAAGATACGAAGTAACATAAACTGTATGATTCTGTTTAAAATCATAAAATAAAAGCTGATCCATTGTTATTTACGGTGGATAAGTGGTTACCTAGGATTCTGCCATTGGCCTGGGTGGAGGGAGGATTCCTAGGGGAAATAAGGAGGATTTCAGGTTAAGTGATGGATTCAGTGACCTGCTTTAGTGAGGTTTTCAAATGTATGTAAATATCTCAAAACATAGGAAATGGAGCACTTAAAATATTTGTGGTTTACTGTATGTCTATTACACTTCAATAAGAATTACATGAAAAGTGT
Source organism: Marmota monax (assembly GCF_021218885.2). Taxonomy (NCBI): domain Eukaryota; kingdom Metazoa; phylum Chordata; class Mammalia; order Rodentia; family Sciuridae; genus Marmota; species Marmota monax. Next base: position 15,843 of record NW_026694289.1, on the reverse strand, counting down.
AGGATAAAAATTTCAGAGATTCCCAGTGAGGACTAATGACAGAAGGACACAGTTCTGAATCTCCTGGATACAGGAAAAGTGAGGATTGTAGAGATGCAGAAATCTCCTCAGAGTGATGTCTGAGATAGCCACAACTGGACCAGTCACCTCAGCCACCGAACTTCATTGCTGAGCAATTCTGTGTCCCATGTTGATGGAGATCAGAACTTGTTTTCTTGGAGACCCTTTAATAATGGCTGCTGTGAGTGATTATCATGAAAGAATAAGAGGAGGCTCCTCATCCTAGGAATTGCCAATGGATGTGCCCAGGTCCATGGTGGCAAAAGCCTCATAGAAAGCCTGAGTAGGAGCTGGTATGTGTTCTCCTTCTGGCTGATGAGAAATGGTTCTTGTTTTACTTCCCTGTTGACCTGGAGCTCATTGGGAGCATTGAGACTGCTGTCATAGAACTGACAGAGATAATCAGCTGTCATGTGGGAGCCCAGTAAGGGTCAGAGAGTCTGAGTTGCCAGTCTTAAAGGGTGAGGATATGAGGGAACCAACCTGTGGTGTAGGTCATCTCTGAGTTCTGTGTTCTGTGCCTCACAGCTGAGCAGAACTTTCCCCAAATGCCTCGCTTGCTGACTCCATACTATGAGAAGAGGAATGTTCTATGCATGCACCCAAGTCTCCACATGAGACCCCCAACTTTCTGATCTTCAAACAATGCTTAACCCCAAATGAACCTAATGTGTTATAATTATTGGGATCAACCATTCCAAATAAGAGTCTAAGGAAAAAATATTATTTATATTCCAGAGTGCTTGCTATGAAGTATATTTAAAATTGAGAGAGGGATTTGAAATTTGCACTAAAATGAACACTCAGTATATTGGAAAAGAGAAATAAAAACTTTAGGTAAAGATGTGTGTGTGTGTGTGTGTGTGCATTTATATGTATGCATTAGTGTATATGTATGTATATACACATATATATCTTTATATATATCTTCATTTGTATATTTATTATATATATTTGTACACCTACATATATATACATATCCAAATATATAATGATATACATACTAAAGTATATCTCTCTATATATTTTTTTATATGCTGTGTATTTTTATATGTAATTGGGATTGATGCACCACATAGTGGTTCTATTTTTATTTTTCTAAGTAGTATCTATACTGTTTTCCAGAATAGTTGTACTCATTGAAATGAGTACCAATACTGTACAAATGTCATTTTTTTACATCTCATCAATATATATTTCTACCATTACACAAATTCCAATCCATACCAGACATGAATCACACTCATAAGGTAAGTCACCTAAAAGGTGCTAAAATTTAAGTTATTGGTTTAAGTATTGATATCTTGTTTATATAAACAATATTTTTTTCAATTCTTTTATACCTTTTGTTTTTATTAGTATACTATAGTTAACCATAATAATGGAATTCAATTTGACCTATTCTAAATGCATATAAACATAATTGGCTCCATTTCAATCCCTACTACTTACTCTTTCCTCCCCTTCTCCATTCCCATGATTATTTCCCTCTAGTGTACTCCTCCCTCAATTTAGTTATTGTTTTTAATTGGTGAATTATAGTTGTACATAAAAGTGGAATTAATTTTGATATATTAATACATGCACATAGAATGATTTGGTTAATTTTATTCTGTATTTCCTCTCCTTCCCCAGTACAGCAAGGAGAGAACACCAGAGAGATTGTCTCTGGCGGTTCTTGGGATGTTCTTCTTGACGTAGGTAAGAACTTTGTTGTACTGCTATTTCTATCTCTGAAGGACCATGTTAATGCATGCTTCCCAACCTGGGATGCACTGTCAATTATTCCCACAGTAATTCAATAACAAAGTGTATGAGAAAATAGCACAGAGAGCTGAAGGCTTTTATTGGGGAGGATGACATATGACTTATTTCCTGTTTCTATCTACATTTCTTAAAAATGTTAAATAACATCCAGATACCTGTCAAATGTTCTATTTTTGACCCAATTTCTCCCTGATAGTCAAGGGGAATTTCAGCAAAAGAACATGTATTCTATGTGCTAATGTGCAGAAGAATATTTGAATATATGGTGAAAATGAGATTGCCCTATACTTTTTATATATAATACTGTTCCTATTGGTTGGTTGTCATTATTTTTCTAGTATTATGAACAAGTTTGTTTTTTGTGCTGTTTTAAGTATTTGAAATACTTTCTTGCATTTTTGGTAGGACACTTATGATGCCACATGACTCGGACATGTATTTAGACACCTTACAAACCTAGACACATGACTCGTGGAGGCATCAAAGTTTGATGAACGACACTGAGAATGGGGAAAAATGGGATGACCCATCACTTGTGTCTAAATGTCAGCAGGAAGTGGCAGTGAAAGGGTGAGCATATATATCCTTTAATTTATCCCCAAAGAACCTGCATCTCCAATGATTAAAAGATGAATATGTGTCCTCCCAAGTGTTTGGGCAGGCATTAGTTGTTCCTGGTCCTTACTGATCTCTAGTCTGCTAAATAAATTGTGTATTGTGCAGTACTTATAGGATCAGCTATTTCAGCATAACCTGGCCTTTGAGTTTGTTCTTACTGTGTTCCTGGAATCATCAATATAGGATCATAACCACCCAAGTTCAAAGATTAAAATTTCCCCAAAGCATCTCTAGGTTAGTAGGTGAGAATATTTCTCCACAGGTTACATTAAGAATTTAACTTCTGGGCTGGGGATGTGGCTCAAGCAGTAACACACTCACATGGCATGAGCAGGGTGCTGGGTTTGATCCTCAGCACCACATGCAAATAAAAAAATAAAAGATGCTCTGTCCACCGAAAACTAAGAAATAAATGTTAAAGATTTCTCTCTCTCTCTCTCTCTCAAAAAAAAAAAAAAAAAAGAATTTAACTTCTTGCTGTTTTGAAGGTCTTCTGTTAGGCTCCCCCAGCCCCTAAGGTATAGGCCATGGAATTTGATGTCTGTGTTTTTAGAACATTAGGAATAATATTAGGAAAATTGTCTTTATAATATTAAGAAAATGTGTCCTCCTCACTTGTTTCCCACTCTGGATTTTGTTTTTCATAGTTACCCTGGCAATACATTACACTATTGTGAATCTCATTCAGATATGCTTAATGTGTATTAATCTATTTTTATAAATGTTCTGTGTACATATATTGATATATGAAAGGATCCCCCAATTGTGAGGTCTTTTGCTGTACTTGGATTAGTGGTCTCCATGGTTTATTCTTCTCTGTGTTGTAAGTCCCGATTCTGGCTATTTCATAAATGCTCTACAGAGTGACACTGAAGAAAAACAGAATTTTCTGGAAAAAATATATATATTATATACACTATTTATGTTATCTGTAATAATATGGATGAAGACCATATGCTACATCCTCCAAATGACTGAATTTTGTCAAATGTCATCCCAAACAGAGAAATATGGGTGATAAACAGTTAAGCCTTCTGTGTTACTCAGATTATCACCACTGTGACCAAAATACCCAGTAAGACCATTATAGAGGAGGAAAAATTGATTTTGAACTCATGGTTTTAGAAGTCTCTTTTCATGGTTGGCCAATTCCATTGTTTGACTTGAGGTGAGGAAAAACATCATGGCAGAAGGGCATGGTGAAGGAAAGCTGCTCAAGTCATGGTGGCTGGGAAGTGTAGAGAGGAAACGAGGTACCAGGGACAAATTATAAACCCTAAAGATGTGCTTCCAGTGATCTACTTCTTCCAGTAACACCACACCTGACCTGCATACAGTTACCACTGATAAATCCATTTAAATTATTAATCTATAACTTTATTAATTTGCCAACTAGCTCTCATATATAAACATTTCACCTCTGAAAATTGCTTCACATGAGCTTTTGGGACTCGCCTCATATCTAAACACTGAGATGAAACCGGAGAACATGAGCATTTGATAGTTTGGAGAACCATCTCCTTCACAGGGAAGTTTTATCCTTTATCTAAAAGTTTAGAATATTTTTGAGAGTGTAACCTTAGAAGAAATGCAGAAACTCATATCTACTAAGGATATGTGGGTAGCACCTTTTGCTTCTGGAAACAAATGGATTATTAAGAAAATAAGGTTTTTGTTTTGTTTTGTTTTGTAGCAGAGATTGAACTCAGGAACACTCGATCCCTGAGCCACATCCCCAGCCCTATTTTGTATTTTATTTAGAGACAGGGTCTCACTGAGTTAGTTGCTTAGTGCCTCATCATTGCTGAGGCTGGCTTTGAACTCTCAATCCTTCTGCCTCAGCCTCCCAAGCCACTGGGATTACAGGTGTGCACTGTAGCTTCCAGAATAAGAAAATGAGGGTTTTTTTTTTTTTTTTGTTAAATCCAAATTCTGCTTTAGTAGCAGAAGTACTCCAGAAAGATTCATTAGAAGGTGATATTGATCACAGCAGGCCTGTGAGGAATGGGTCAGACATGAAAAGCGAGAAGTGATTTTATTTCTCACCTCCCCATGAGCAAGAGCTGTTTGTGATGTGAAGGTTATAACCAGGTAGGTGTCAGTGATAAACACTGTGCTCAGGATGGGCCCCACAGGTGGTAAAGGAGGCCTTATTGGCAAACCTAGAGATGGAAAATCAGACTGGGATACCTGTAAGTTGACCATTGCCATGCTAGGTCATAATGTTCCTTTAGCCCTTAAAAACCCACTTAGGTTTACAGTTGCCCTGGTAACCCCCACTCACTCTGCTGCTCCTTGTCCAGAAGTTCACTTTGATATCTGGATTTTGTCAAGAGTTTTAGGTGAGAATTTAATTGAAACAGTAATGAGGAATTTTCTGCCCACTTATATAGCTCAGGTCAACCCATATCAATTGACTTGTTGGAAAACTCAGAGAGAAAGAGGGATGAAGGGCCCAGTCTTTGCAGGGCCAAGAAGGCCAACAATAAGAACTTTTAGGGTCCTGAATGATGTCATCCATAAGAAAATCACATACATGGAACCTACTTCACTCAACATCCTGGGAGAGGCGTAAACATTTTCTCAGCAATGGTGTAGCCTTCCCTTCATTATTCACATTGCACAAGGAGGTTTGCTGTCCTCAGCCCCCAACCTCTTCCTTGCCTACCTGCTCTTTGACATCACATTCAAAGCTAATGAAACCCAACAATGAGTTAGGTCAGCTCAGCTCTGTGCTTGGTATTCTTTCTCAATCTGTGTCTTTAGACACTTTTTTTCATATTTAGTGCTTCATCCTCAGGACAGAGTAAGCAGGGTGCTGCCCTAAGCAGAGATGATTTGAGAGGAAAAGAGGCATATCTGCTCTGACCCTTCAAACAGCACAATCTATTCTGTAGAGAACTGTTGACCTTCTGTGGTGGCCACTGGGATCTGATGAAATCAAGACAAGGCCAAGTTGTTTCAGGAAAAATGATTGGTGAGCTCCACAGTCTTTCATTGTTAGCAACTGAGTTTCTGGGCATCCTTCTGATTACAAGAGAAATTTTTTTGTTGTTTCCTTTTTAGTTATCTGAGAGTTAAGGAACATTGAATGGGAAATTAGAAGGAGTGATGCTTTTAATGTGAAGCTGCCTGAAAATGTATTTAGTGAAGGTGCAAGCTATGTTACAATTGAAGAAAAGCCATAGTCTAGGTCACTGAGCAGGCTGGGTTTTTGTTCAATATCCCCCTCAGTGTCACTGTGTGAATACCACTGTGTCATATCTGACAGTAATACTTAGCCTTATCTTCTGCATGCAGGCCAGGGATTAGGAGAAGCTCTGCACTTGATGATATAATCTTTTGATCCAGTGAAGTGGCTGGGCACTCCAGAGCCCTGTCCTTATCTGAGTCTGTATGGTAGTACAGAAGAAACCTAGGAGGGTTTCCTGTTTATACCACCTTATTACATAGTCCCCAATACTGAAGCCACTGCTAAGGGTGCAGGTGAGTCTCCCAGAAGTTCCTGGAAATGCAGAGATGGAAGGCAGCTGAGTCACCACTGGCAAGGTGAGAGAACCTGAAAACACAAAGCCAAAGATGATGTGACACTGACAAGGGAAGGAATTCACAAAAGTATGAGAAGAAAGAGACAAAAGCAGGTTTTGAGACTGCCCAATATCTCTGAGGCTTGTCTCTACCTGTACAGTAAGAAAGAGATGTCCAGGAAAAAGTGGGCACAGACCCTGGGTTCCTTCAGTGGTGCTGGGCTGCCTCAGGCCTCCTTTTCTTTTCCCCATCTTCTTCAGGGGAGGGGCTGTTCATGCAAATATATTTCCATTATAACTGATGAGCCCCTCCTTGAGCTCTGGTGCTTGAGGTCTGCTCATACTGCAGACTGAACAAGGATGAAGGTTTCTTTTCCCCCTTGACAGGACTCTGGAAGGAGACACCTGCTGAGATGAGACAAATGTCCCTCATGTGGGGACTCTGCCAAATTACAGTGGGTACAAGCTACTGATTCCTCTATAGTAGGTATATCACCAACCCCCAAGCCATTATTCCTTTGAGTAAGTGATCCTTCAAGAGATTTGCATAAATTCATTAGAATCCTATTATGCTCCCAGTTGGTCAGAGGACACACACCTCCCCATGGCCCAGAGACATAAGAGCCCAGCTCTTTGTGCACTTCATGAGGTTATTGACTTTGTTCACACATCCATGATCTGATACTTAAAAATGCTCTGATTTTGAGGTCCTTTGATTTGTTACTATAATACATCATTCTCACTAGGCAGGTAGAAAAATGTGTATAAATTCTCAAACAAGGTGGTAGCTTTTCTACAATCACATTATTATTTCTACTAGATTTTCTCACAAAGATCTCAACAAGAGTTGACCATGAGCTTTTCCTGACTGCTTTAAATTTACTACACAAATACCAACTGCACCATCTGCATTGAAGTTGTCTCTGACATTTCCCCTTTTGTTCTTGACCATCTTGTTCTTCTCACCCTTTGAGCTCTATTCTTGGATATGTTTTCCACAGATCACCAGAGCATTCATAAAGCCCAATCATTTTTCATTGGTGTGAAGGCATTGTCCTGTGCTAATGAATTTCTTGTATCATAGAAGGTTCGTGTTGTATATTGTGTCTAGTTTCCTGTTCTTTGAGATGGGAGGATACCTGTTACCTCTCATTCCATTGTGGCTGAAGGCAATGAAATAATCTAATTTTCAGAACCTTTCTCTCAGATTCTGAATCTCAACTGTACTCATTCCCAAAATTCCACAAAATTGAACAACATTCTTCACATGTATTAAACCTCTTACTTTACTCACTGAAAATTCTAATCTACCCCAGTTCTGATCTTTTCTCTGGATTTAACAGTGATCCTCTGCTCTTATGAGCTATTGATTTTGATAATTCCTATAGGGAATAAACTCCTACAGAGGTGAAAACAACCTACAACTCTGCATAATTGCATGATCTGTAATTTTTACTTACAAATTTTAATTTGTATTCTGTCATTGGCATAATATTTCTTAGGAGAAAAAGTACAGTACCATCCAGAACTAAAATTTCTAAGATATTATTTTAGAAATAGTTAGGTCTTTTTTTAAAAATTTTTTATTGTTGGCTGTTCAAAACATTACATAGTTCTTGACATATCATATTTCACAATTTGATTCAAGTGGGTTATGAGCTCCCATTTTTACCCCATATACAGATTGCAGAATCACATCAGTTACACATCCATTGATTTACATATTGCCATACTAGTGTCTGTTGTATTCTGCTGCCTTTCCTATCCTCTACTATCCCCCCTCCCCTCCCCTCCCCTCTTCTCTCTCTGCTCCCTCTACTGACATTCGTTTGTCCCCCTTATATTATTTTTCCCCTTCCCCTCACTTCCTCTTGTATGTACTTTTGTATAACTCTGAGGGTCTCCTTCCATTTCCATGCATTTTCCCTTCTCTCTCCCTTTCCCTCCCACCTCTCATCCCTGTTTAATGTTAATCTTCTTCTCATGCTCTTCGACCCTACTCTGTTCTTAGTTACTCTCCTTATATCAAAGAAGACATTTGGCAATTGTTTTTTAGGGATTGGCTAGCTTCACTTAGCATAATCTGCTCTAATGCCATCCATTTCCCTGTAAATTCTATGATTTTGTCATTTTTTAATGCAGAGTAATACTCCATTGTGTATAAATGCCACATTTTTTTTATCCATTCATCCATTGAAGGGCATCTAGGTTGGTTCCACAGTCTAGCTATTGTGAATTGTGCTGCTATGAACATCGATGTAGCAGTGTCCCTGTAGCATGCTCTTTTTAGGTCTTTAGGGAATAGACCGAGAAGGGGAATAGCTGGGTCAAATGGTGGCTCCATTCCCAGCTTTCCAAGAAATCTCCATACTGCTTTCCAAATTGGCTGCACCAATTTGCAGTCCCACCAGCAATGTACAAGTGTACCCTTTTCCCCACATCCTCGCCAGCACTTGTTGTTGTTTGACTTCCTAATGGCTGCCAATCTTACTGGAGTGAGATGGTATCTTAGGGTGGTTTTGATTTGCATTTCTCTGACTGCTAGAGATGGTGAGCATTTTTTCATGTACTTGTTGATTGATTGTATGTCCTCCTCTGAGAAGTGTCTGTTCAGGTCCTTGGCCCATTTGTTGATTGGGTTGTTTGTTCTCTTATTGTCTAATTTTTTGAGTTCTTTGTATACTCTGGATATTAGGGCTCTATCTGAAGTGTGAGGGGTAAAGATTTGTTCCCAGGATGTAGGCTCTCTATTTACCTCTCTTATTGTATCTTTTGCTGAGAAAAAACTTTTTAGTTTAAGTAATTCCCATTTGTTGATTCTAGTTATTAACTTTTGTGCTATGGGTGTCCTATTGAGGAATTTGGAGCCCGACCCCACAGTATGTAGATCGTAGCCAACTTTTTCTTCTATCAGACGGTGTGTCTCTGATTTGATATCAAGCTCCTTGATCCATTTTGAATTAACTTTTGTGCATGGCGAGAGAAAGGGATTCAGTTTCATTTTGTTGCATATGGATTTCCAGTTTTCCCAGCACCATTTGTTGAAGATGCTATCCTTCCTCCATTGCATGCTTTTAGCCCCTTTATCAAATATAAGGTAGTTGTAGTTTTGTGGATTGGTTTCTGTGTCCTCTATTCTGTACCATTGGTCCACCCGCCTGTTTTGGTACCAGTACCATGCTGTTTTTGTTACTATTGCTCTGTAGTATAGTTTGAAGTCTGGTATCGCTATACCGCCTGATTCACACTTCCTGCTTAGCATTGTTTTTGCTATTCTGGGTCTTTTGTTTTTCCATATGAATTTCATGATTGCTTTCTCTATTTCTACAAGAAATGCCGTTGGGATTTTGATTGGCATTGCATTAAACCTATAGAGAACTTTTGGTAATATCGCCATTTTGATGATGTTAGTTCTGCCTATCCATGAACAGGGTATATTTTTCCATCTTCTAAGATCTTCTTCTATTTCTCTCTTTAGGGTTCTGTAGTTTTCATTGTATAAGTCTTTCACCTCTTTTGTTAGGTTGATTCCCAAGTATTTTATTTTTTTTGAAGATATTGTGAATGGAGTGGTTGTCCTCATTTCCATTTCAGAGGATTTGTCACTGATATACAGGAATGCCTTTGATTTATGCATGTTGATTTTAAATCCTGCCACATTGCTGAATTCATTTATTAGCTCTAATAGTTTCTTTGTAGAGCCTTTTGGGTCTGCTAGGTATAGAATCATATCATCTGCAAATAGTGATAATTTAAGTTCTTCTTTTCCTATTTTTATGCCTTTAATTTCTTTCGTCTGTCTAATTGCTCTGGCCAGTGTTTCGAGAAATATGTTGAAGAGAAGTGGAGAGAGAGGGCATCCCTGTCTTGTTCCAGATTTTAGAGGGAATGCCTTCAGTTTTTCTCCATTCAGAATGATGCTAGCCTGAGGCTTAGCATAGATTGCTTTTACAATATTGAGGTATGTTCCTGTTATCCCTAGTTTTTCTAGAGTTTTGAACATAAAGGGATGCTGTACTTTGTCGAATGCTTTTTCTGCATCTATCGAGATGATCATATGGTTCTTATTTTTAAGTCTATTGATGTGGTGAATAACATTTATTGATTTCCGTATATTGAACCAGCCTTGCATCCCAGGGATGAATCCTACTTGATCATGGTGTACAATTTTTTTGATAAGTTTTTGTATCCGAGTGGCCAGAATTTTATTGAGGATTTTTGCATCTAGGTTCATTAGAGATATTGGTCTGTAGTTTTCTTTCTTTGAAGTGTCTTTGTCTGGTTTAGGTATCAGGGTGATGTTGGCCTCATAGAATGAATTTGGAAGTTCTCCCTCCTTTTCTATTTCCCGAAGTAGCTTGAAAAGTATTGGTATTAGTTCTTCTTTAAAGGTTTTGTAAAATTCTTCTGTATACCCATCCGGACCTGGGCTTTTCTTAGTTGGTAGTCTTTTGATGGTTTCTTCTATTTCCTCAATTGATATTGGTCTGTTTAGGTTTTCTATATCCTCCTGACTCAATCTGGGCAGATCATATGACTTAAGAAATTTATCTATGCCTTCACTATCTTCTAATTTATTGGAGTATAAGGATTCAAAATAGTTTTTGATTATCTTCTGTATTTCTGAAGTGTCTGTTGTGATATTGCCTTTTTCATCCTGTATGCTAGTAATTTGAGTTCTCTCTCTTCTTCTCTTCGCTAGCATTGCTAAGGGTCTGTCGATTTTGTTTATTTTTTCAAAGAATCAACTTTTAGTTTTGTCAATTTTTTCAATTGTTTCTTTTGTTTCGATTTCATTAATTTCAGCTCTGATTTTAATTATTTCTTGCCTTCTACTTCTTTTGCTGTTGTTTTGCTCTTCTTTTTCTAGGATTTTGAGATGAAGTATGAGATCATTTATTTGTTGGTTTTTCCTTTTTTTAAGGAATGAACTCCAAGCAATGAATTTTCCTCTTAGAACTGCTTTCAATGTGTCCCATAGATTCCGATATGTTGTGTCTGTGTTTTCATTTATCTCTAAGAATTTTTTAATTTCCTCCTTGATGTCTTCTATAACCCATTGATCATTCAGTAACCTATTGTTCATTCTCCAATTGATGTATGCTTTTTCCTTCCTTCTTTTATCATTGATTTTCAGTTTCATTCCATTATGATCAGATAAGATGCATGGTATTATCTCTACTCCTTTATATTGTCTAAGAGTTGCCCTGTGACATAATATATGATCTATTCTTGAGAAGGATCCATGTGCTGCTGAGAAAAAAGTGTAACTACTTGATGTTGGGTGGTATATTCTATATATGTCAATTAGGTCTAGGTTATTAATAGTGTTATTGAGTTCTATAGTTTCCTTATTCAACTTTTGTTTGGAAGATCTGTCCAGTGGCGAGAGAGGTGTGTTGAAGTCTCCCATGATTATGGTGTGGTGGTCTATTAGACTCTTGAACTTGCTAAGAGTTTGTTTGACGAACATAGCTGCACCATTGTTTGGAGCATAAATATTTATGATTGTTATGTCTTGTTGGTGTATGGTTCCCTTAGCAGTATGTAGTGTCCCTCTTTATCCCTTTTGATTAACTTTGGCTTGAAATCTATTTTATTTGATATGAGTATGGACATGCCTGCTTGTTTCCGAAGTCCATATGAGTGATATGATTTTTCCCAACCTTTCACCTTCAGCCTATGTATGTCTTTTCCTATCAAATGCGTCTCCTGTAGGCAGCATATTGTTGGGTCTTGTTTTGTGATCCATTCTACTAGCCTGTGTCTCTTAATTGGTGAGTTTAAGCCATTAACATTTAGGGTTATTATTGAGATATGGGTTGTTCTTCCAGCCATATTTGTTTATTTCTGTTACTAAACATTGTTTGTTTTCCTCTTTGATTATTTCCCCCCCCCCTTTACTGTCCTACCTCCCACTGTTGGTTTTCATTGTTATTTTCCATTTCCTCTTCCTGTAATGCTTTGGCGAGGATGTTTTGAAGAGATGGTTTTCTAGCTGCAAATTCTTTTAACTTTTGTTTATCGTGGAAGGTTTTAATTTCATCCTCCATCCTGAAGCTTAATTTCGCTGGATACAAAATTCTTGGTTGGAACCCATTTTCTTTTAGTGTTTGAAATATGTTATTCCAGGATCTTCTAGCTTTCAGAGTCTGTGTTGAAAGATCAGCTGTTATCCTGATTGGCTTACCCCTAAATGTAATCTGCTTCCTTTCTCTTGTAGCTTTTAAAATTCTCTCCTTATTCTGTATGTTGGGCATCTTCATTATAATGTGTCTAGGTGTGGATCTCTTATGATTTTGCACATTCGGCATCCTGTAGGCTTCTAGGATTTGGGATTCTGTATCATTCTTCAAGTCTGGGAAGTTTTCTTGTATTATTTCATTGAATAGACTGCTCATTCCTTTGGTTTGGAGCTCTGTACCTTCCTGTATCCCAATGACTCTTAAGTTTGGTCTCTTAATGTTATCCCATATTTCTTGGATGTTCTGCTCATGGTTTCTTAACAGTCTTGCTGAGCTGTCTATGTTCTTTTCCAGTTGAATTACTTTGTCTTCATTGTCTGATGTTCTATCTTCTAAGTGTTCTACTCTGCTGGTAGTATTCTCCATTGAGTTTTTAAGTTGGTTTATTGCTTCCTGCATTTCTAGGATTTCTGATTGCTTGTTTTTTATAACCTCTATCTCCATGTATAGTTGATCCTTTGCTTCCTGGATTTGTTTGCGTAATTCGTTGTCGAAGTGATCTTTCATTGTCTGATTTTGCTGTTTAATGTCTTCCTTGATACTCCAGATCATCTGAAGCATGTACATCCTGAATTCTTTATCTGACATTCCATCTGCTGCAGCTGTTACCTCTTCTAAAGTTGCATTGACCTGCATTGCTTGTGGTCCTTTCTTTCCTTGTCTTTTCATACTGCTTGCGTATCTTTCCTGCAGGCGCGGGCGGCGGCTCTGCTCTCTCCTTATTCCAATTGGGGTGTCGTGGCTACCATGCCAGCAGGTCACTGGGCCTGTTCTGGGAGCTGGTGGCGGCTCTGTTCTGCCCCTACTCCAATTGGGGTGATGAGTGTACCACGCCGGCAGGCCACCGGGCCTGATCCGCCGGTCGGTTGCAGGTTTGCCTACCCTGCAGGCACGGGCGGCAGCTCTACTCTGCCCCTACTCCAAATGGGGTGACGTGTCTGTCGTACCGGCAGGCCACTGGGCCTGTCCCGCTGGTCGGTCGCAGATCTGCCCACCTTTCGGGCACGGGTGGAGGCTCTGCTCTGCCCCTACTCCAATTGGGGTGTTGTGACTACCCCGCCTGCAGGACGCTGGGCCTGTTCCTGGCAAGGGAGGCGACTCTGCTCTGTCACTACTCCAATTAGGGTGGTGTTTGTACCACGCCGGCAGGCTCCTGGGCCTGATCCGCCGGTCTGTTGTAGGTCTGCCTACCTTGAAGGCGGGGGCGGCGGATCTGCCCTGCCCCTCCTACCATGCCTGCGGACCCCTGGGCCTGATCTGCAGGTTGATCACTGGTCTGCTCACCCTGCGGGTATGGGTGGTGGTTCCGCTCCGCCCCCACTCCAATTGGGGTCACGTGACCACCACACCGGCAGGGCCTGATCTGGGCATGGGAGAAGGATCTGCTCTGCCCCTACTCCAGTTGGGGTGACGTGTGTACCACACTGGCAGGCCACTGGGCCTGTCCCGCCAGGCTGTCACAGGTCTGTTTACCTTGCAAGCGCAAAGGACGGCTCTGCCCTGCCCCTCCTACGACGCCCATGTACTACTGGGTCGTGGGTCTGCACACCTGGCGGGAGTGGGTGGCGGCTCCGCTCCGCCCCCTCTCCAATTGGGGTCACGCGGTCACCACGCTGGTGAGCCGCTGGGCCTGCTCCGGGGGCTGGCGGCGGCCCGGCTCCTTCCCTCTGGCTCGAGGACAAATTGAGGATACTCGGGTGACTGAGCCTCACCCCGCTTACCAGGAGACCAACTGCTTATGTCACCGCTGGTATTGATGAAGATCTCTCCTCCACCGCTTTCTGCTGACATCAGATCTCTGCCATGTTGGTATCCTATGCGAATGGCAGCATTTCGTTCCCCTTGCCGGGCAACCCAAGCAACAGGTGAGTCCTGACCGGCCCTCAGCAGGACCCGGACCGAGACGCAGTTTCCGCAGGCTCCTAGCCCCGGTCCAGGGAAGTTCCGGGAGCCGGAACTCAGCCGCTCCGTGCTCGGTGTAAGCTCCTATAAGTGTAAGCTCCAAGAAGCAGTCCCCGCGGGCTCAGTTCCGGGAGCCGGAATTCGGCTGCTTAGTGCTTGGTGTTTGCTCTGATAGTAGCAGGGTCCAAGAAGCAGCCTCCACAGACTCCGCAGCCCTGAGCCAGGGCGGTTCCAGGATGGTTCCGGGAGCCGGAACTCGGCTGCTCCGTGCTCGGTGTAAGCTCCTATAAGTATAAGCTCCAAGAAGCAGCCCCCGCGGGCTCAGTTCCGGGAGCCGGAATTCGGCTTCTTAGTGCTTGGTGTTTGCTCTGATAGTAGCAGGGTCCAAGAAGCAGCCTCCGCAGGCTCCGCAGCCCTGAGCCAGGGCGGTTCCGGGACGGTTCCAGGAGCCGGAACTCGGCCGCCCCGCGCTCGGTGTTCACTCCGATAAGATCAGATTTTAAGAAGCACCCAGGCGCTGAACCCTAGCAATCTGTCTGCAAGCTGCAGGCGAATTGCAGCCTGAAATTACCTGTTCTATGGCTGAATGAGCTGCGGTCAGTCGAAAACAGGTATGGTGATGTCAGTTTACCAACATGGTGGCTGCTGGCCTCCTCTGTGGTCTGACCGGTGTGGAGAACCGAGATGGACCGCTTCCTTCCCCCGTCTCGAACCCAGAATTCAGCCCTGAGTGCGGTGCTTGCGCGGCTCGCAGAAACTGCAGCACTGTAACCCTGCGTCTCTATCCCAGCGCGCTTTGCAGACTCTAGCCGTGGGGCGATTTGCTGAATAAGCGGTTTTACCCTCCGTGCGACAAACCTCTCGCGTTTGAGTCCCCGTAGCCGATCCTTGTGCGATGGAAATCCTTCCTCCAGGTTCCGGCGCACCCCACTATTGCTGGAAATTCCTAACAAGATATCCTTTAGCCATCCTGACTTGTCATACTCCCACACAGTGAAGCAGCACATGGGGGTAATGCACTCCCCTCGCCACCATCTTCCCTCCCGATATTGCCTCTTTCATCCCGTATGTTAGTAATTTGAGTTCTCTCTCTTCTTCTCTTCGCTAGCATGTCTAAGGGTCTGTCGATTTTGTTTATTTTTTCAAAGAACCAACTTTTAGTTTTGTCAATTTTTTCAATTGTTTCTTTTGTTTCGATTTCATTAATTTCAGCTCTGATTTTAATTATTTCTTGCCTTCTACTTCTTTTGCTGTTGTTTTGCTCTTCTTTTTCTAGGATTTTGAGATGAAGTATGAGATCATTTATTTGTTGGTTTTTTCTTTTTTTAAGGAATGAACTCCAAGCAATGAATTTTCCTCTTAGAACTGCTTTCAATGTGTCCCATAGATTCCGATATGTTGTGTCTGTGTTTTCATTAATCTCTAAGAATTTTTTAATTTCTTCCTTGATGTTTTCTATAACCCATTGATCATTCAGTAACCTATTGTTCATTCTCCAAGTGATGTATTCTTTTCCCTTCCTTCTTTTATTGTTGATTTTCAGTTCCATTCCATTATGATCAGATAGGATGCATGGTATTATCTCTACTCCTTTATATTGTCTAAGAGTTGCCCTGTGACATAATATATGATCTATTTGTATAATTATTCGCTATAAACAATTACTTTTACTGTTTTTTTTTCATATAGTCAATAATTCCTATTAATATATATTCTTTATTCTA